>NW_027254846.1:2008853-2732030 GCF_044704955.1 Pristiophorus japonicus | reverse complement strand
GTAGAATGATGTTGTGTAGAATGATGTGTAGAATGATGTGGAGAAGGATGTGTAGGATGATATGTAGAGTAATGTGTAGAATGATGTGAAGAATGAAGTCTTGAGTAATGTTGTGTAAAATGATGTGTAGAATTAAGTGTTGAATGATATGTAGAATGGTGTGTAGAATAATGTGTATAATTATGTTGCTTAAAATGATGTGCAGTATGATCTGTAGATTGATGTGTGTAGAATGATGTGCTGAATGATGTGTATTGTGATGTTGTGTGGAATGATGTGTCGAATGATGTTGAGAATGACGAGTAGAATGATGTGTATAATGATGTGAACAATGATGATTTGTAGAAGGATGTGTAGAATGATGTGTTGAATGATGTGCAGAATGATGTGCAGAATTATGTTGTATAGTATGATGTGTAGAATGAAGTGTATAATGATGTGTAGAGTGATGTGCAAAATGCTATGTAGAATGATGTGTAGAATGATTTGCAGAATGATCGGTAAAATGATGTGTAAAATGATGTTGTGTAGAATGATGTGGAGAATGATGTGCAGAATGCTGTGTGGAATGATGTGTAGAATGATGTGCAGAATGATGTTTTCGAATGATGTGTAAAATGATGATGTGTAGAATGATGTGTAGAATGATGTGTAGAATGATGTGAAGAATGCTGTGTAGAATGATATTGTGCAGAATGATGTGTCGAATGATGTGTAGAATCACGAGTAGTATGATGAGTATAATGATGTGTAGAATGAAGTGTAGAATGATGGGTAGAATGATGTTGTGTGGAATGTTGTGCAGCATGATGTGTAGAATGATGTTTTGTAGAATGATGTGTAGAATGAAGTTGCGTAGAATGATATGTAGAATGATGTGTAGAATGATATGCAGAATGGTGTGTCGAATAATTTGTAGAATGATGTGTAGCATGCTGTGTAGAAATGTTGTGTAGAATGACGTGTAAATTGATTTGTAGAATTATGTGTAGAATGATGTGTAGAATGATGTGCAGAATGATGTGGAGAATGATGTTTTGTGGAATGATGTGTAGAATGAAGTCGTGTAGAATGATGTGTAGAATGATATGTAGAATGATGTGTCGAATGATGTGTCGAATGATGTGAAGAATGATGTTGTACAAATGATGTGTAGCATGTTGTGTACAATGATGTGCGGAATGATGTGTACAGTGATGTATAGAATGATGTGTACAGTGGTGTATAGAATGATGTGCAGAATCATGTGGAGAATGATGTTGTGTGGAATGATGTGTAGAATGAAGTCCTGTAGAATGATGTGTCGAATGATGTTGTATGGAATGATGTGTAGCATGATGTGTACAATGATGTGTGGAATAATGCGTAGAATGATGTTGTGTAGAATGATGTGTAGAATGATGTGTAGAATGATGTGTAGAGTGATGTGTAGAATGATGTGTCGAATGACGTGTCGAATGATGTTGTTTGGAATGATGTGTGGAATGATGTGTAGAATGATGTGTAGAGTGATCTGTAGAATGATGTGTCGAATGATGTGTAGAGTGATGTGTAGAATGATGTGTCGAATGATGTGTAGAGTGATGTTGTGTAGAATGATGTGTAGAATGATGTGTAGAATGATGTGTACAATGATGTGTAGAATGAGGTTGTTTAGAATAATATGTCGAATGATGTTTAGAATGATGTGTAATGATGTGTGGAATGATGAGCAAAATGAAATGTAGAATGATGTTGAGTAGAATGATGTGTAGAATCATGTGCAGAATGATACGTAGAATGATGTGTAGAATGATGCTGAGTAGAATGAAGTGTGAAATGACGTTGTGTAGCATGACGTGTCGAATAATGTGTATAATGATGTGTAGAATGATGTTGTTTTGAATGATGTGCAGAATGATGTGTCGAATGATGCTGTGTAGAATGATGTGTAGAATGATGTGTAGAATGATGTGTAGAATGATGTGTAGAATGATGTGTAGAATGATGTGTAGAATGATGTGTAGAATGATGTTATTTAGAATGATGTGCAGAATGATGTGTGGAATGATGTGTGGAATGATATGTCGAAGGATGTGTAGAATGATATGTAGAGTAATGTGTAGAATGATGTCTTGAGTAATGTTGTGTAAAATGATGTTTAGAATGAAGTGTCGAATGATATGTAGAATGGTGTGTAGAATAATGTGTAGAATGATGTGTAGAATGCTGTGTAGAATGATGTTGTGTAGAATGACGTGTAGAATGATTTGTAGAATGATATGTAGAATGATGTGTAGAATAATGTGCAGAATGCTGTGGGGAATGAAGTTGTGTGGAATGATGTGCAGAATGAAGTTCTGTAGAATGATGTGTAGAATGATGCGTAGAATGATGTGTGCAATGATGTGTGGAATGATGTGTGCAGTGATGTGAAGAATGATGTGTATAGTGATGTGTAGAATGATGTGAAGAATGATGTGTTGCGTGATGTTGTGTAGAATGAGGAGTCGAATGATGTGTATAATGACGAGTAGAATGATGTGCATAATGATATGTACAATGATGATTTGTCGAAGGATGTGTAGATTGATGTGGAGAATGATGTTGTGTAGAATGATGTGTAGAATGATGTGTAGAATGATGTTGTTTAGAATGTTGTGCAGAATGATGTATAGAATGAAGTGTAGAATAAGGTGCAGAAAGATGTGTAGCATGATGTGAGAATGATGTGCAAATTGATGTTGTGTAGAATGATGTTTAGAATGATGAGTAGAATGATGTTTAGAATGATGATTCGTTGAATGATGTGTAGAATGATGTTGTGCAGAATGATATGTAGAATGATGTTTAGAATGATGTGCAGAATGATGAGTTGAATGAAGTGTGGAATGATGTGTAGAATGATGTTTAGAATGATGTGTAGAATGATGTTGTTTAGAATAATGTGTAGAATGATGTGTAGAATGATGTGTAGAATGATGTTGTTTAGAATAATGTGTAGAATGATGTGTAGAATGATGTGTAGAATGATGTGTAGAATGATGTGCAGAATGATGTGTAGAATGATGCTTGGAATGATATGTAGAATTGTGTGTAGAATAACGTGCAGAATGATGTGTAGAATGCTGTGTCGAATGATGTTGTTTTGAATGATGTGTAGAATGATGTGTTGAATGATGTGTCGAATGATGCTGTGTATAATGATGTGTAGAATGATCTTGTTTTGAATGATGTGTAGAATGATGTGTTGAATGATGTGTCGAAAGATACTGTGTATAATGATGTGTAGAATGATGTTGTGTAGCATGACGTGTCGAATAATGTGTATAATGATGTGTAGAATGAGGTTGTTTTGAATGATGTGTAGAATGATGTGTGGAATGATGTGCAGAATGATGTGCAGAATGATATGTAGAATGATGTGTCGAATGATGCTGTGTAGAATGATGTGTAGTATGATGTTGTGTAGAATGACGTGTCGAATAATGTGTATAATGATGTGTAGAATTATGTTGTTTTGAATGATGTGTAGAATGATATGTAGAATGATGTGTAGTATGATGTTGTGTAGAATGACGTGTCGAATAATGTGTATAATGATATGTAGAATGAGGTTGTTTTGAATAATGTGTAGAATGATGTGTGGAATGATGTGCAGAATGATTTGTAGAATGATGTGTAGAATGATGTGTAGAATGATGTGTAGAATGATGTGTAGAATGATGTGTAGAATGATGTGTAGAATGATGTTAGGTAGAATGATGTGCAGAATGATGTGTCGAAGGATGTGTAGAATGATATGTAAAATGATGTGTAGAATGAAGTGTCGAATGATATGTAGAATGGTGTGTAGAATAATGTGTAGAATGATGTGTAGAATGCTGTGTAGAATGATGTTGTGTAGAATGACGTGTAGAATGAATTGTAGAATGATGTGTAGAATGATGTGTAGAATGATGTGTAGAATGAAGTTCTGCAGAATGATGTGTAGAATCATTCGTAGAATGATGTGTGCAATGATGTGTGGAATGATGTGTGCAGTGATGTGTAGAATGATGTGTGGAGTGATGTGCAGAATGATGTGAAGAATGATGTGTTACGTGATGTTGTGTAGAATGAGGAGGCGAATGATGTGTAGAATGACGAGTAGAATGATGTGCATAATGATATTCACAAAGATGATTTGTCGAAGGATGTGTAGAATGATGTGGAGAATGATGTGCAGAATGATGTGGAGAATGATGTTGTGCAGAATGATGTGTAGAATGAAGTTGTGTAGAATGATGTGTAGAATGATGTGTAGAATGATTTTGTTTAGAATGTTGTGCAGAATGATGTGTAGAATGGAGTGTAGAATAATGTGCAGAAAAATGTGTAGAATGATGTGAGAATGATGTGTAAATTGATGTTGTGTAGAATGATGTTTAGAATGATGTTTTGTCGAATGATGTGTAGCATGATGTGTAGAATGATGTGCAGAATGATGTGAAGATTGATGCGTCAAATGACGTGTAGAATGATGTGTAGAATGATGTGTAGAATGATGTTGTGCAGAATGATATGTAGAAGGATGTTTAGAATGATGTTGTTTGGAATGAGGTGAAGAATGCTGTGCAGAATGATATTGTGCAGAATGATGTGTCGAATGATGTGTAGAATGACGAATAGAACGATGTGTATAATGATGTGCAGAATGATGTTGTTTTGAATGATGTGTAGAATGATGTGTAGAATGATGTGTAGAATGATGTGTAGAATGATGTTGTGTGGAATGTTGTGCAGAATGATGTGTAGAATGATGTTTTGTCGAATGATGTGTAGAATGAAGTTGTGTAGAATGATATGTAGTATGATGTGTAGAATGATGTTGAGAATGACGAGTAGAATGATGTGTATAATGATGTGTACAATGATGATTTGTCGAAGGATGTGTAGAATGATGTGCAGAATGATGAGTAGAGTGATGTGTAGAATGATGTGTCGAATGATGTGTCGAATGATGTTGTTTGGAATGATGTGTGGAATGATGTGTGGAGTGATGTGTAGAATGATGTGTCGAATGATATGTAGAATGGTGTGTCGAATAATTTGTAGAATGATGTGTAGCATGCCGTGTTGAATGAGGCTGTGTAGAATGACGTATAGAATGGTATGTAGAATGGTGTGTAGAATGATGCGTAGAATGATGTGCAGAATGATGTGGAGAATGATGTTGTGGGGAATGCTGTGCAGAATGAAGTCGGAGAGAATGATGTGTAGAATGATGTGTGGAATGATGTGTAGAATGATGTTGTGTAGAATGATGTGTGGAACGATGTGTAGAATGATGTGTAGAGTGATGTGTAGAATGATGTTGTGTAGAATGATGTGTATAATAAAGTGTAGAATGATGTTGTTTCGAATGATGTACAGAATAATTTGTAGAATGATGTGTCGAGTAATGTGTAGAATGCTGTGTAAAATGATGTTGTGCAGAATGATGTGTAGAATTAAGTTGTTTAGAATGATTGTGAAGAATGATGTGTAGAATGATGTGTAGAATGATGTGTAGAATGATGTGTAGAATGATGTTGTGTGGAATGTTGCGCAGAATAATGTGTGGAATGATGTGCAGAATGATGTGTAGAATGATGCTGTGTAGAATGATGTGTAGAATGATGTGTAGAATGATGTGTAGAATGATGTTGTGTCGAATGATGTGTAGAATGATGTGTATAATGATGTGTCGAATGATATGTAGAATGGTGTGTAGAATAATGTGTAGAATGATGTAAAGAATGATGTGGGGAATGATGTTGTGTGGAATGATGTGCAGAATGATGTTGTTTAGAATGGTGTGTAGAATGATGTGTAGAATGAAGCTGTATAGTATGATGTGTAGAATGATTGGCAGAATGATGTGAAGAATGATGTGTCGAATGATGTCTAGAATGATGTGTAGAATGATGTGTAGAATGGTGTGTAGAATAACGTGTAGAATGAAGTGTAGAATGCTGTGCAGAATGATGTTGTGTCGAATGACGTGTCGAATAATGTGTATAATGATGTGTAGAATGATGATGTTTCGAATAATGTCCAGAATGATGTCTTGATTAATGTTGTGTAAAATGATGTGCAGAATGAAGTGTCGAATGATATGTAGAATGGTGTGTTGAATAATGTGTAGCATTATGTTGTTTAAAATGATGTGCAGTATGATCTGTAGATTGATGTGTAGAATGATGTGCTGAAAGATGTTGTGTAGAATGATGTGTCGAATGATAAGTAGAATGATGTGCAGAATGATGTGTAGAATGATGTGTAGAATGATGTTGCGTAGAATGGTGTAGAATGATATGTGGAATGAAGTGTAGAATGATGTTAAAAATGATGTTTAAGAATGATGTGTAGAATGATGTTAAAATGATGTGTGGAATGATGTTGTGCAGATTGATCTGTATAATGATGTTTGGAATGATGCGTAGAATGATGTGTGGAATGATGTGTAGAAAGTGTGTATAATGATGTTGTGTAGAATGATGTGTAGAATGATGTGTAGAATAATGTGTCGAATGATGTGTAGAATGATGTTGTGTAGAATGATGTGTAGAATGATGTGTAGAATGATGTTGTTTATAATTATGTGAAGAATGCTGTGTAGAATGATATTGTGCAGAATGATGTGTCGAATGATGTGTAGAATGATGAGTGAATGATGTGTATAATGATGTGTAGAATGATGTTGTTTTGAATGATGTGTAGAATGATGTGTAGAAAGATGGGTTGAATGATGTTGTGTGCAATATTGTGCAGAATGATGTTCAGAATGATGTTTTGTGGAATGATGTGTAGAATGAAGTTATGTAGAATGATATGTAGAATGATGTGTAGAATAATTTGTAGAATGATGTGTAGCATGCCGTGTAGAAATGTTGTGTAGAATGACGTGTAGAATGATTTGTAGAATGATGTGTAGAATGATGTCGTGTCGAATGATGTGCAGAATTATGTATAGAATGAAATGTGGATTGATGTGTAGAATGATGTGTAGAATGATGTTTCGAATGATGTGTAGAATGAAGTTTTGCAGAATGATCTGTAAACCGATGTGTAGAATGAGGTGTATAATGATATGTGGAATGTTGTGTAGAATGTTGTTGTGTAGAATGATGTGTCGAATGATGTGTAGAATGATGTGTAGAGTGATGTGTATAATGATGTGTCGAATGATGTGTCGAATGATGTTGTTTGGAATGATGTGTGGAATGAATTGTACAATGATGTGTCGAATGATGTTGTGTAAAATGATCTGTAGAATGCTGTGTAGAATGATGTTGTATGGAATGCTGTGGAGAATGATGTGTAGTATGATGTGTCGAGTGATGTATAGAATGATGTGTCGAATGATGTGTAGAATGATGTGTAGAATGATGTTGTGTAGAATGATGTGTAGAATGATGTGAGAATGATATGTAGATCGATGTTGTGTAAAATTAAGTGTAGAATGATGTTAGAATGATGTGTCGAAGGATGTGTAGAATGATGTCGTGTCGAATGATGTGCAGAATTATGTGTAGAATGATATGTGGATTGATGTGTAGAATGATGTGTAGAATGATGTGCAGAATGATGTGTAGAATGATGTTTTGCTGAATGATCTGTATACTGACGTGTAGAATGATATGTGGAATGATGTGTTGAATGATGTTGTGTAAAATGATGTGTAGAATGATGTGTAGAATGATGTGTCGAATGATGTGTAGAATGATGTTGTATAGAATGATGTGTAGAATGATGTGCAGAATGATGTGTAGAATGATGTGTAGAATGATGTTTAAAATTATGTTTTAGAATGATGTGTAGAATGATGTTTAGAATGATGTGTAGAATGATGTGAAAATGATGTTTTAGAATGACGTGTAGAATGATGTTGAGTAGAATGATGTGCAGAATGATGTGCAGAATGATGTTGTTTCGAATGATGTGTAGAATAACGTGTAGAATGATGTGTAGAATTAGGTGTAAAATGACATGCCGAATGATGTGCAGCATAATGTTGTGTCGTATGCTATTAGAATAATGTGCAGATTGATGTTTTCGAATGAAGTATAGAATTATGTTTACAATGATGTGTAGAATGAAGTTGCATAGAATGATGTGTAGAACGATGTGTAAAATGCTTTTGTGTAGAATGATGTGTAGAATGATGTGTAGAATGATGTTGTGCAGAATGATGTGTAGAATCATTTGTAGAATAAATTGTAGAATGATGTGCAGAATGATGTGTAGAATAATGTGTAGAATGATATGAAGAGTCATATTTTGTAGAATGATGTGTCGGATGATGTGTAGAATGACGAGCAGAATGACGTGTATAATGAATTGTAGAAATGTGTTGTATGGAATGATGTGTAGAATGATGTGTAGAATGATGTGTCGAATGATGTTGTGTAGAATGGTGTGTAGAATGATGTTGTGTAGAATGATGTGTAGAATGAAGTTGTGTAGAATGAAGTTGTGTACAATGATTGTGTAGAATGATGTGTTGAATGATGTGTGGAATGATGCTGTTTACAATGATGTGCAGTATGATGTGATGATTGATGTGTAGAATAATGTGCTGAATGATGTGTAATGTGATGTTGTGTAGAATGATGTGCCGAATGATGTTTAGAATGACGAGTAGAATGATGTGTATAATGATGTGTACAATGATGATGTGTAGAAGGATGTGTAGAATGCTGTGTAGAATGAGGTTGTATGGAATGCTTTGGAGAATGATGTGTAATATGATGTGTCGAGTGATGTGTAGAATGAAGTGTCGAATGATGTGTAAAATGGTGTGTGGAATGATGTGTAGAATGCTGTGTAGAATGGTGTTGTGTAGAATGATGTGTAGAATGATGTTGTGTAGAATGATGTGTAGAATGATGTGAGAATGATATGTTGATCGATGTTGTGTAAAATTATGTGTAGAATGATGTTAGAATGATGTGTCGAAGGATGTGTAGAATGATGTCGAGCCGAATGATGTGCAGAATTATGTATAGAATGATATGTGGATTGATGTGTAGAATGATGTGTAGAATGATGTTGTGTAGAATGATGTGTAGAATGATGTTTTGCAGAATGATCTGCATACTGACGTGTAGAATGATTTGTAGAATGATATGTGGAATGATGTGTAGAATGATGTTGTGTAGAATGATGTTTAGAATGATGTGTAGAATGAAGTGTAGAATGATGATTAAAATGAAGTTTTAGAATGATGTGTAGAATGATGTTTCGAATGATGTGTAGAATGAAGTTTTGCAGAATGATCTGTAAACCGATGTGTAGAATGAGGTGTATAATGATATGTGGAATGTTGTGTAGAATGTTGTTGTGTAGAATGATGTGTCGAATGATGTGTAGAATGATGTGTAGAGTGATGTGTAGAATGATGTGTCGAATGATGTGTCGAATGATGTTGTTTGGAATGATGTGTGGAATGAATTGTACAATGATGTGTCGAATGATGTTGTGTAAAATGATGTGTAGAATGCTGTGTAGAATGATGTTGTATGGAATGCTGTGGAGAATGATGTGTAGTATGATGTGTCGAGTGATGTAAAGAATGATGTGTCGAATGATGTGTAGAATGATGTGTAGAATGATGTTGTGTAGAATGATGTGTAGAATGATGTGAGAATGATATGTAGATCGATGTTGTGTAAAATTAAGTGTAGAATGATGTTAGAATGATGTGTCGAAGGATGTGTAGAATGATGTCGTGTCGAATGATGTGCAGAATTATGTGTAGAATGATATGTGGATTGATGTGTAGAATGATGTGTAGAATGATGTGCAGAATGATGTGTAGAATGATGTTTTGCTGAATGATCTGTATACTGACGTGTAGAATGATATGTGGAATGATGTGTTGAATGATGTTGTGTAAAATGATGTGTAGAATGATGTGTAGAATGATGTGTCGAATGATGTGTAGAATGATGTTGTATAGAATGATGTGTAGAATTATGTGCAGAATGATGTGTAGAATGATGTGTAGAATGATGTTTAAAATTATGTTTTAGAATGATGTGTAGAATGATGTTTAGAATGATGTGTAGAATGATGTGTAGAATGATGTTTAAAATTATGTTTTAGAATGATGTGTAGAATGATGTTTAGAATGATGTGTAGAATGGTGTTTTGCAGAATGATCTGTAAACTGATGTACAGAATGAGGTGTATAATGATACGTGGAATGATGTGTAGAATGTTGTTGTGTAGAATGATGTGTCGAATGATGTGTAGAATGATGTGTAGAGTGATGTGTAGAATGATGTGTCGAATGATGTGTGGAATGATTTTGTTTGGAATGATGTGTGGAATAATGTGTCGAATGATGTGTAGAATGATATGTGGAATGATTTGTAGAATGATGTGTAAATTGATGTTGTGTAGAATGATGTGTGGAATGATGTTTAGCATGATGTTACGTGGAATGATGTGTCGAATAAATGTGTAGTATGATGTGTAGAATGATGTTGTTTAGAATGATGTGCAGTATGATGTGTATAATGATATGTAGATAGATGTGTAGAATGATGTGTAGAATGATGTGTAGAATGATGTGTCGAATGATGTGTCGAATGATGTTGTGAAGAATGATGTGTAGAATGATGTGTAGAATGATGTGTCGAATGATGATGTGTCGAATGATGATGTGTAAAATGATGTGTAGAATGATGTGTAGAATGATGTGTCGAATGATGTGTCGAATGATGTTGTGCAGAATGATGTGTAGATTGATGTTTAAAATGAGGCTTTAGAATGATGTGTAGAATGATGTTTAGAATGATGTGTAGAATGATGTGTAGAGTGATGTGTAGAATGATGTGTAGAATGATATGTGGAATGATGTGTGGAATGATGTGTAGAATGTTGTGCAGAGTGATGTGTAGAATGATGTGTAGAATGATGTGTAGAATAATGTGTAGAATGATATGTGGAATGATTTGTAAATTGATGTTGTGTAGAATGATGTGTAGAATGATGTGTAGAATGATGTTAACATGATGTTATGTGGAATGATGTGTCGAATGATGTGTCGAATGATGTTGTGAAGAATGATGTGTAGAATGATGTGTAGAATGCTAAGTGGAATGATGTGTAGAATGATGTGTAGAATGATGTGTTGAATGATGTGTTGAATGATGTGTCGAATGATGTGTCGAATGATGTTGTGTCGAATGATGTGGAGAATGAAACGTGGAATGATGTGTAAAATGATGTGTATAATGATGTTGTGTAGAATTATGTGTAGAATGATCTGCAGAATGATGTGTCGAATGATGTGTCGAATGAGGTTGTTTGGAATGATGTGTGGACTTATGTGTAGAATGATGTGTAGAGTGATGTGTAGAATGATGTGTCGAATGATGTGCAGAGTGAAGTTGCGTAGAATGATGTGTCGAATGATATGTAGAATGATGTGTAGAATAATGTGTAGAATGATATGTGCAATGATTTGTAGAATGATGTGTAAATTGATGTTGTGTAGAATGATGTGTAGAATAATGTGTAGAATGATGTTTAGCATGATGTTATGTGGAATGATGTGTCGAATAAATGTGTAGTATGATGTGTAGAACGATGTTGTTGAGAACGATGTGCAGTATGATATGTAGAATGATATGTAGAATGATGTGTAGAATGATGTGTAGAATGATGTGTCGAATGATGTTTAGAATGATGTGTCGAATGATGTTTTGCAGAATGCTATGTATACTGATGTGTAGAATGATGTGTAGAATGATATGTGGAATTATGTGTAGAATGTTGTTGTGTCGAATGATGTTAGAGTGATATGTAGAATGATGTGTCGAATGATGTGTCGAATGATGTTGTTTGGACTGATGTGTGGAATGATGTGTAGAATGATGTGTAGAGTGATGTGTAGAATGATATGTGGAATGATTTGTAGAATGATGTGTAAATTGATGTTGTGTAGAATGTTGAGAAGAATGATGTGAAGAATGATGTGCAGAATGATGTGTAGAATGATGTGTGGAATGATATTTAAAATGATGTTTTACAATGATGTGTAGAATGATGTTATGCAGCATGATCTGTATCCTGATGTGCAGAATGTTGTGTAGAATGATATGTGGAATGATGTGTAGAATGTGTGTATAATGATGTTGTGTAGAATTATGTGTAGAATGATGAGCAGAATGATGTGTCGAATGATGTGCAGAATGATGTTGTGTAGCATGATGTGTAGAATGATGTGTAGAATGAATTGTAGAATAAAGTGTGGAAGATGTGTAGAATGATGTTGTGTAGAATGATGTGTCGAATGATTTGTAGAATGATGTGTAGAATGATGTTGTGTAGAATGGTGTGTGGAATGATGTTTAGAATGATGTGTAGAATGATGTGTAGAATAAAGTGTAGAATGATGTGCAGAATGATATGTCGAATGATGTGTAGAATGAAGTGTAAAATGATGTTTTCGAATGATGTGCAGAATGGTGTTTAGAATGATGTGTAGAATGATGTTGTGTAGAATGATGTGTATAATGATGTGTAGAATGATACGTAGAATCATGTTGATTAGAAAGATGTGTAGAATGATGTGTAGAATGATGTGTAGAATGATGTGTCGAGTGATGTGTCGAGTGATGTGTAGAATGATGTTTTAGAATGATGTGTAGACTGATGTTCAGAATGATGGGTAGAATGATGTATAATGATGTGTGTAATGAAGTGCAGAATGATATGTAGAATGATGTTGTGTAGACTGATGTTGTTTAGAATGACGTGTAGAGTGATGTGTAGAATGATGTGTAGAGTGATGTGTAGAATGATGTGTAATGATGTGTGGAATGTTGTGCAGAATGATATGTAGAATGATGTTGTGCAGAATGATGTTGTGTAGAATGACGTGTAGAATGATGTGTAGAATGATGTGTCGAGTGATGTGTAGAATGATGTGTCGAATGATGTGTCGAATGATGTTGTTTGGAATGATGTGCAGAATGATGTGTCGAGTGATGTGTAGAATGATGTGTCGAATGATGTGTAGAGTGATGTGTAGAATGATGTGTTGAATGATGTGTAGAGTGATGTTGCGTATAATGTTGTGTCGAGTGATTTGTAGAATGACGAGTGGAATGATGTGTATAATGAAGTGTAGAATGATGTTGTTTCGAATGATGTATTGAATGCTGTGTAAAATGATGTGTGCAGAATGATGTGTCGAATGAAGTTGTGTGGAATGATTGTGTAGAATGATATGTAGAATGATGTGTATAATGATGTTGTTTAAAATGATGTGTACTATGATGTGTAGATTGATGTGTAGAATGATGTGCTGAATGATGTGTATTGTGATGTTGTTTAGAATGATGTGTCGAATGATGTTGAGAATGACGAGTAGAATGATGTTTATAATGATGTGTACAATGATGATTTGTCGAAGGATGTGTAGAATGATGTGTTGAATGATGTGTAGAATGAGATGTAGAATGATGTGTAAAATGATGTTGTGTAGAATGATGTGTCGAATGATGTGCAGAATGATGTGCAGAATGATGTGAAGAATGATGTGTAGAATGATGTTGTGTAGAATGATGTGTAGAATGATGTGGAGAAGGATGTGTAGGATGATATGTAGAGTAATGTGTAGAATGATGTGAAGAATGAAGTCTTGAGTAATGTTGTGTAAAATGATGTGTAGAATTAAGTGTTGAATGATATGTAGAATGGTGTGTAGAATAATGTGTATAATTATGTTGCTTAAAATGATGTGCAGTATGATCTGTAGATTGATGTGTAGAATGATGTGCTGAATGATGTGTATTGTGATGTTGTGTGGAATGATGTGTCGAATGATGTTGAGAATGACGAGTAGAATGATGTGTATAATGATGTGAACAATGATGATTTGTAGAAGGATGTGTAGAATGATGTGTTGAATGATGTGCAGAATGATGTGCAGAATTATGTTGTATAGTATGATGTGTAGAATGAAGTGTATAATGATGTGTAGAGTGATGTGCAAAATGCTATGTAGAATGATGTGTAGAATGATTTGCAGAATGATCGGTAAAATGATGTGTAAAATGATGTTGTGTAGAATGATGTGGAGAATGATGTGCAGAATGCTGTGTGGAATGATGTGTAGAATGATGTGCAGAATGATGTTTTCGAATGATGTGTAAAATGATGATGTGTAGAATGATGTGTAGAATGATGTGTAGAATGATGTGAAGAATGCTGTGTAGAATGATATTGTGCAGAATGATGTGTCGAATGATGTGTAGAATCACGAGTAGTATGATGAGTATAATGATGTGTAGAATGAAGTGTAGAATGATGGGTAGAATGATGTTGTGTGGAATGTTGTGCAGCATGATGTGTAGAATGATGTTTTGTAGAATGATGTGTAGAATGAAGTTGCGTAGAATGATATGTAGAATGATGTGTAGAATGATATGCAGAATGGTGTGTCGAATAATTTGTAGAATGATGTGTAGCATGCTGTGTAGAAATGTTGTGTAGAATGACGTGTAAATTGATTTGTAGAATTATGTGTAGAATGATGTGTAGAATGATGTGCAGAATGATGTGGAGAATGATGTTTTGTGGAATGATGTGTAGAATGAAGTCGTGTAGAATGATGTGTAGAATGATATGTAGAATGATGTGTCGAATGATGTGTCGAATGATGTGAAGAATGATGTTGTACAAATGATGTGTAGCATGTTGTGTACAATGATGTGCGGAATGATGTGTACAGTGATGTATAGAATGATGTGTACAGTGGTGTATAGAATGATGTGCAGAATCATGTGGAGAATGATGTTGTGTGGAATGATGTGTAGAATGAAGTCCTGTAGAATGATGTGTCGAATGATGTTGTATGGAATGATGTGTAGCATGATGTGTACAATGATGTGTGGAATAATGCGTAGAATGATGTTGTGTAGAATGATGTGTAGAATGATGTGTAGAATGATGTGTAGAGTGATGTGTAGAATGATGTGTCGAATGACGTGTCGAATGATGTTGTTTGGAATGATGTGTGGAATGATGTGTAGAATGATGTGTAGAGTGATCTGTAGAATGATGTGTCGAATGATGTGTAGAGTGATGTGTAGAATGATGTGTCGAATGATGTGTAGAGTGATGTTGTGTAGAATGATGTGTAGAATGATGTGTAGAATGATGTGTACAATGATGTGTAGAATGAGGTTGTTTAGAATAATATGTCGAATGATGTTTAGAATGATGTGTAATGATGTGTGGAATGATGAGCAAAATGAAATGTAGAATGATGTTGAGTAGAATGATGTGTAGAATCATGTGCAGAATGATACGTAGAATGATGTGTAGAATGATGCTGAGTAGAATGAAGTGTGAAATGATGTTGTGTAGCATGACGTGTCGAATAATGTGTATAATGATGTGTAGAATGATGTTGTTTTGAATGATGTGCAGAATGATGTGTCGAATGATGCTGTGTAGAATGATGTGTAGAATGATGTGTAGAATGATGTGTAGAATGATGTGTAGAATGATGTGTAGAATGATGTGTAGAATGATGTGTAGAATGATGTTATTTAGAATGATGTGCAGAATGATGTGTGGAATGATGTGTGGAATGATATGTCGAAGGATGTGTAGAATGATATGTAGAGTAATGTGTAGAATGATGTCTTGAGTAATGTTGTGTAAAATGATGTTTAGAATGAAGTGTCGAATGATATGTAGAATGGTGTGTAGAATAATGTGTAGAATGATGTGTAGAATGCTGTGTAGAATGATGTTGTGTAGAATGACGTGTAGAATGATTTGTAGAATGATATGTAGAATGATGTGTAGAATAATGTGCAGAATGCTGTGGGGAATGAAGTTGTGTGGAATGATGTGCAGAATGAAGTTCTGTAGAATGATGTGTAGAATGATGCGTAGAATGATGTGTGCAATGATGTGTGGAATGATGTGTGCAGTGATGTGAAGAATGATGTGTATAGTGATGTGTAGAATGATGTGAAGAATGATGTGTTGCGTGATGTTGTGTAGAATGAGGAGTCGAATGATGTGTATAATGACGAGTAGAATGATGTGCATAATGATATGTACAATGATGATTTGTCGAAGGATGTGTAGATTGATGTGGAGAATGATGTTGTGTAGAATGATGTGTAGAATGATGTGTAGAATGATGTTGTTTAGAATGTTGTGCAGAATGATGTATAGAATGAAGTGTAGAATAAGGTGCAGAAAGATGTGTAGCATGATGTGAGAATGATGTGCAAATTGATGTTGTGTAGAATGATGTTTAGAATGATGAGTAGAATGATGTTTAGAATGATGATTCGTTGAATGATGTGTAGAATGATGTTGTGCAGAATGATATGTAGAATGATGTTTAGAATGATGTGCAGAATGATGAGTTGAATGAAGTGTGGAATGATGTGTAGAATGATGTTTAGAATGATGTGTAGAATGATGTTGTTTAGAATAATGTGTAGAATGATGTGTAGAATGATGTGTAGAATGATGTTGTTTAGAATAATGTGTAGAATGATGTGTAGAATGATGTGTAGAATGATGTGTAGAATGATGTGCAGAATGATGTGTAGAATGATGCTTGGAATGATATGTAGAATTGTGTGTAGAATAACGTGCAGAATGATGTGTAGAATGCTGTGTCGAATGATGTTGTTTTGAATGATGTGTAGAATGATGTGTTGAATGATGTGTCGAATGATGCTGTGTATAATGATGTGTAGAATGATCTTGTTTTGAATGATGTGTAGAATGATGTGTTGAATGATGTGTCGAAAGATACTGTGTATAATGATGTGTAGAATGATGTTGTGTAGCATGACGTGTCGAATAATGTGTATAATGATGTGTAGAATGAGGTTGTTTTGAATGATGTGTAGAATGATGTGTGGAATGATGTGCAGAATGATGTGCAGAATGATATGTAGAATGATGTGTCGAATGATGCTGTGTAGAATGATGTGTAGTATGATGTTGTGTAGAATGACGTGTCGAATAATGTGTATAATGATGTGTAGAATTATGTTGTTTTGAATGATGTGTAGAATGATATGTAGAATGATGTGTAGTATGATGTTGTGTAGAATGACGTGTCGAATAATGTGTATAATGATATGTAGAATGAGGTTGTTTTGAATAATGTGTAGAATGATGTGTGGAATGATGTGCAGAATGATTTGTAGAATGATGTGTAGAATGATGTGTAGAATGATGTGTAGAATGATGTGTAGAATGATGTGTAGAATGATGTGTAGAATGATGTTAGGTAGAATGATGTGCAGAATGATGTGTCGAAGGATGTGTAGAATGATATGTAAAATGATGTGTAGAATGAAGTGTCGAATGATATGTAGAATGGTGTGTAGAATAATGTGTAGAATGATGTGTAGAATGCTGTGTAGAATGATGTTGTGTAGAATGACGTGTAGAATGAATTGTAGAATGATGTGTAGAATGATGTGTAGAATGATGTGTAGAATGAAGTTCTGCAGAATGATGTGTAGAATCATTCGTAGAATGATGTGTGCAATGATGTGTGGAATGATGTGTGCAGTGATGTGTAGAATGATGTGTGGAGTGATGTGCAGAATGATGTGAAGAATGATGTGTTACGTGATGTTGTGTAGAATGAGGAGGCGAATGATGTGTAGAATGACGAGTAGAATGATGTGCATAATGATATTCACAAAGATGATTTGTCGAAGGATGTGTAGAATGATGTGGAGAATGATGTGCAGAATGATGTGGAGAATGATGTTGTGCAGAATGATGTGTAGAATGAAGTTGTGTAGAATGATGTGTAGAATGATGTGTAGAATGATTTTGTTTAGAATGTTGTGCAGAATGATGTGTAGAATGGAGTGTAGAATAATGTGCAGAAAAATGTGTAGAATGATGTGAGAATGATGTGTAAATTGATGTTGTGTAGAATGATGTTTAGAATGATGTTTTGTCGAATGATGTGTAGCATGATGTGTAGAATGATGTGCAGAATGATGTGAAGATTGATGCGTCAAATGACGTGTAGAATGATGTGTAGAATGATGTGTAGAATGATGTTGTGCAGAATGATATGTAGAAGGATGTTTAGAATGATGTTGTTTGGAATGAGGTGAAGAATGCTGTGCAGAATGATATTGTGCAGAATGATGTGTCGAATGATGTGTAGAATGACGAATAGAACGATGTGTATAATGATGTGCAGAATGATGTTGTTTTGAATGATGTGTAGAATGATGTGTAGAATGATGTGTAGAATGATGTGTAGAATGATGTTGTGTGGAATGTTGTGCAGAATGATGTGTAGAATGATGTTTTGTCGAATGATGTGTAGAATGAAGTTGTGTAGAATGATATGTAGTATGATGTGTAGAATGATGTTGAGAATGACGAGTAGAATGATGTGTATAATGATGTGTACAATGATGATTTGTCGAAGGATGTGTAGAATGATGTGCAGAATGATGAGTAGAGTGATGTGTAGAATGATGTGTCGAATGATGTGTCGAATGATGTTGTTTGGAATGATGTGTGGAATGATGTGTAGAGTGATGTGTAGAATGATGTGTCGAATGATATGTAGAATGGTGTGTCGAATAATTTGTAGAATGATGTGTAGCATGCCGTGTTGAATGAGGCTGTGTAGAATGACGTATAGAATGGTATGTAGAATGGTGTGTAGAATGATGCGTAGAATGATGTGCAGAATGATGTGGAGAATGATGTTGTGGGGAATGCTGTGCAGAATGAAGTCGGAGAGAATGATGTGTAGAATGATGTGTGGAATGATGTGTAGAATGATGTTGTGTAGAATGATGTGTGGAACGATGTGTAGAATGATGTGTAGAGTGATGTGTAGAATGATGTTGTGTAGAATGATGTGTATAATAAAGTGTAGAATGATGTTGTTTCGAATGATGTACAGAATAATTTGTAGAATGATGTGTCGAGTAATGTGTAGAATGCTGTGTAAAATGATGTTGTGCAGAATGATGTGTAGAATTAAGTTGTTTAGAATGATTGTGAAGAATGATGTGTAGAATGATGTGTAGAATGATGTGTAGAATGATGTGTAGAATGATGTTGTGTGGAATGTTGCGCAGAATAATGTGTGGAATGATGTGCAGAATGATGTGTAGAATGATGCTGTGTAGAATGATGTGTAGAATGATGTGTAGAATGATGTGTAGAATGATGTTGTGTCGAATGATGTGTAGAATGATGTGTATAATGATGTGTCGAATGATATGTAGAATGGTGTGTAGAATAATGTGTAGAATGATGTAAAGAATGATGTGGGGAATGATGTTGTGTGGAATGATGTGCAGAATGATGTTGTTTAGAATGGTGTGTAGAATGATGTGTAGAATGAAGCTGTATAGTATGATGTGTAGAATGATTGGCAGAATGATGTGAAGAATGATGTGTCGAATGATGTCTAGAATGATGTGTAGAATGATGTGTAGAATGGTGTGTAGAATAACGTGTAGAATGAAGTGTAGAATGCTGTGCAGAATGATGTTGTGTCGAATGACGTGTCGAATAATGTGTATAATGATGTGTAGAATGATGATGTTTCGAATAATGTCCAGAATGATGTCTTGATTAATGTTGTGTAAAATGATGTGCAGAATGAAGTGTCGAATGATATGTAGAATGGTGTGTTGAATAATGTGTAGCATTATGTTGTTTAAAATGATGTGCAGTATGATCTGTAGATTGATGTGTAGAATGATGTGCTGAAAGATGTTGTGTAGAATGATGTGTCGAATGATAAGTAGAATGATGTGCAGAATGATGTGTAGAATGATGTGTAGAATGATGTTGCGTAGAATGGTGTAGAATGATATGTGGAATGAAGTGTAGAATGATGTTAAAAATGATGTTTAAGAATGATGTGTAGAATGATGTTAAAATGATGTGTGGAATGATGTTGTGCAGATTGATCTGTATAATGATGTTTGGAATGATGCGTAGAATGATGTGTGGAATGATGTGTAGAAAGTGTGTATAATGATGTTGTGTAGAATGATGTGTAGAATGATGTGTAGAATAATGTGTCGAATGATGTGTAGAATGATGTTGTGTAGAATGATGTGTAGAATGATGTGTAGAATGATGTTGTTTATAATTATGTGAAGAATGCTGTGTAGAATGATATTGTGCAGAATGATGTGTCGAATGATGTGTAGAATGATGAGTGAATGATGTGTATAATGATGTGTAGAATGATGTTGTTTTGAATGATGTGTAGAATGATGTGTAGAAAGATGGGTTGAATGATGTTGTGTGCAATATTGTGCAGAATGATGTTCAGAATGATGTTTTGTGGAATGATGTGTAGAATGAAGTTATGTAGAATGATATGTAGAATGATGTGTAGAATAATTTGTAGAATGATGTGTAGCATGCCGTGTAGAAATGTTGTGTAGAATGACGTGTAGAATGATTTGTAGAATGATGTGTAGAATGATGTGTAGAATGATGTGTAGAATGATGTGCAGAATGATGTGCAGAATGATGTGGAGAATGATATTGTGTGGAATGATGTGTAGAATGAAGTCGTGTAGAATGAAGTGTGGAATGATGTGTAGAATGATGTTGTGTAGAATGATGTTTGGAATGATGTGTAGAATGAATTTTTGAGTGATGTGTAGAATGATGTGTCGAATGATGTGTAGAGTGATGTTGTGTTGAATGATGTGTAGAATGAAGTGCAGAATAATGTGTAGAATTATGTGTAGAATGATGTTGTTTAGCATGATGAAGGAATGATGTGTAGAATAATGTGTAGAGTGATGTGTAGAATGATGTGTCGAATGATGTGTAGAGTGATGTTGTGTAGAATGATGTGTAGAATGAAGTGCAGAATAATGTGTAGAATGATGTGTGGAATGATGTTGTTTAGAATGATGTGGGGAATGATGTGTAGAATGATGTGTAATGATGTATGGAATGATGTGCAAAATGATATGTAGAATGATGTTGATTAGAATGATGTGTAGAATGATGTGCAGAATGATATGTAGAATGATGTGTAGAATGATGCTGTGTCGAATGACGTGTCGAATAATGTGTATAATGATGTGTAGAATGATGTTTTTATTGAATGATGTGTAGAATGATGTGTGGAATGATGTGAAGAATGATGTGTAGAATGATGCTGTGTAGAATGATGTGTAGAATGATGTGTAGAATGATGTTATATAGAATGATGTGTAGAATAATGTGTTGAATGATGTGTAGAATGATGTGTAGAATGGTGTTATGTAGAATGATGTGCAGATTGATGTGTAGAATGATGTGTATAATGATGATGTGTAGAATGAAGTTTTGTAGAATGATATGTAGAATGATGTGTGGAATGATGTTTAGAATTATGTTCTGTAGAATGATGTGCAGAATGATGTGTAGAATGATGTGCAGAATGATGTGGAGAATGAAGTCGTATAGAATGATGTGTAGAATGACGTATAGAATGAGGTGAAAAATGATGTTGTATAAATGATGTGTAGCATGATGTGTACAATGATGTGTGGAATGATGTGTACAGTGATGTATAAAATGATGTGTACAGTGGTGTGTAGAATGATGTGCAGAATGATGTGCAGAATGATGTGTGGAGTGATGTGTAGAATGAAGTCGTGTAGAATGATGTGTAGAATGATGTGTACAATGATGTTGTATGGAATGATGTGTTGCATGATGTGTACAATGAAGTGTGGAATGATGTGTAGAATTATGTTGTGTAGAATGATGTTTGGAATAATGTGTAGAATTATGTTTTGAGTGATGTGTAGAATGATGTGTCGAATGATGTGTCGAATGATGTTGTTTGGAATGATGTGAGGAATGATGTGGAGAATGATGTGCAGAGTGATGTGTAGAATGATGTATCGAATGATGAGTAGAGTGATGTTGTGTAGAATGATGTGTAGAATGAAGTGCAGAATAATGTGTAGAATGATGTGTAGAATGATGTTGTTTAGAAAGATGTGGGGAATGATGTGCAGAATGATATGTAGAATGATGTGTAGAATGATTCTGTGTAGAATGATGTGTCGAATGATGTGTATAATGATGTGTAGAATGATGTTTTTTTTGAATGAAGTGTAGAATGATGCTGTGCAGAATGATGTGCAGAATGATGTGTAGAATGATGTGTAGAATGATGTGTAGAATGATGTTATGTAGAATGATGTGTAGAATAATGTGTAGAATGATGTGTAGAATGATGTGTAGAATGGTGCTTTGTAGAATGATGTGCAGATTGATGTGTAGAATGATGTTTTCTGGAATGATATGTAGAATGATGTGTAGAATGATGTTTAGAATTACGTTGTGCAGAATGATGTGTCGAATGATGTGTCGAATGATATGTAGAATGGTGTGTCGAATAATTCGTAGTATGATGTGTAGCATGCTGTGTAGAACGATGTGCAGAATGATGTGGAGAATGATGTTGTGTGGAATGATGTGTAGAATGAAGTCGTATAGAATGATGTGTAGAATGATGTATAGAATGAAGTGTAGAATGATGTTGTGTGGAATGATGTGTAGCATGATGTGTACAATGATGTGTAGCATGATGTGTAGAATGATGTTTTCAATGATGTGAAGAATGATGTTGTATAAATGATGTGTAGCATGATGTGTACAATGATGTGTGGAATGATGTGTACAGTGATGTATAAAATGATGTGTACAGTGGTGTGTAGAATGATGTGCAGAATGATGTGCAGAATGATGTTGTGTGGAATGATGTGGAGAATGAAGTCGTGTAGAATGATGTGTAGAATGATGTTGTATGGAATGATGTGTAGCATGATGTGTACAATGATGTGTAGCATGATGTGTACAATGATGTGTAGAATGATGTGTCGAATGATGTGTAGAATGATGTGTCGAATGATGAGTAGAGTGATGTGTAGAATGATGTGTCGAATGATGTGTAGAGTGATGTTGTGTAGAATGATGTGTAGAATGAAGTGCAGAATAATATGTAGAATGATGTGTAGAATGATGTTGTTTAGAAAGATGTGGGGAATGATGTGTAGAATGATGTGTAATGATGAGTGGAATGATGTGCAAAATGATATGTAGAATGATGTTGATTAGAATGATGTGTAGAATGATGTGCAGAATGACATGTAGAATGATGTGTAGAATGATGCTGTGTAGAATGACGTGTCGAATCATGTGTATAATGATGTGTAGAATGATGCTTTTTTTGAATGATGTGCAGAATGATGTGTGGAATGATGTGCAGAATTATGTGTAGAATGATGCTGTGTAGAATTATGTGTAGAATGATGTGTAGAATGATTTGTAGAATGATTTGTAGAATGATGTGTAGAATGATGATGTGTTGAATGATGTGCAGAATGATGTGCAGAATGATGTGCAGAATGATGTGCAGAATGATGTGTGTAATGATGTGTAGAATGATGTGGAGAATGATGTGTAGAATGATATGTAGAATGAATGATATGCAGAATTAAGTGTAGAATGATGTGTAAAATGAATGATGTACAGAATGAATGACGTGTAGAATGATGTGTAAAATTACGTGCAGAATGATGTGTATAATGATGTGCAGAATGATGTGTAGAATCATGTGCAGAATGAATGATGTGTAGAATGGTGTGTGGATTGACGTGTAGAATGAAGTGTGGAATGATGTGTAGAATGATGTGCAGAATGATGTGCAGAATGATGTTTGGAATGATATGTAGAATTGTGTGTAGATTAACGTGCAGAATGATGTGTAGAATGCTGTGAATAATGATGTTGTGTAGAATGACATGTCGAATGATGTGTATAATGATGTGTAGAATGATGTTGTTTTGAATGATATGTAGAATGATATGTTGAATGATGTGTCGAATGATGCTGTGTAGAATGATGTGTAGAATGAAGTTGTGTAGAATGACGTGTCGAATAAAGTCTATAATGATGTGTCGAATGAGGTTGTTTTGAATGATGTGTCGAATGATGTGTGGAATGATGTGCAGAATGATGTGCAGAATGAGATGTAGAATGATGTGTCGAATGATGCTGTGTAGAATGATGTGTAGAATGATGTTGTGTAGAATGACGTGTCGAATAATGTGTATAATGATGTGTAGAATGATGTTGTTTTGAATGATGTGTAGAATGATGTGTAGGATGATGTGCAGAATGATATGTAGAATGATGTGTCGAATGATGCTGTGTAGAATGATGCGTAGAATGATGTTGTGTAGAATGACGTGTCGAATAATGTGTATAATGATGTTTAGAATGAGGTTGTTTTGAATGATGTGTAGAATGACGTGTGGAATGATGTGCAGAATGATGTGTAGAATGATGTGTCGAAGGATGTGTAGAATGATATGTAGAGTAATGTGTAGAATGATGTGTCGAACGATTTCTTGAGTAATGTTGTGTAAAATGATGTGTAGAATGAAGTGTCGAATGATATGTAGAATGGTGTGTAGAATAATGTGTAGAATGATGTGTAGAATGATGTGTAGAATGATGTTGTGTAGAATGACGTGTAGAATGAATTGTAGAATGATGTGCAGAATGATGTGTAGAATGATGTGCAGAATGCTGTGGGGAATGAGGTTGTGTGGAATGATGTGTAGAATGAAGTTCTGCAGAATGATCTGCAGAATGATGCGTAGAATGATGTGTGCAATGATGTGTGGAATGATGTGTGCAGTGATGTGTAGAATGATGTGTAGAGTGATGTGTAGAATGATGTGTTACGTGATGTTGTGTAGAATGAGGAGGCGAATGATGTGTAGAATGACGAGTAGAATGATGTGCATAATGATATGTACAATGATGATTTGTCGAAGGATGTGCAGAATGATGTGGAGAATGATGCGTAGAATGATGTTGTTTAGAATGTTGTGCAGAATGATGTGCAGAATGAAGTGTAGAATAATGTGCAGAAAAATGTGTAGAATGATGTGAGAATGATGTGTAAATTGGTGTTGTGTAGAATGATGTTTATAATGATGAGTAGAATGATGTTTAGAATGATGTTTTGTCGAATGATGTGTAGAATGATGTGCAGAATGATGTGCAGAATGATGTGAAGATTGATGCGTCAAATGATGTGTAGAATGATGTGTAGAATGATGTTTAGAGTGATGTGTAGAATGATGTGTCGAATGATGTTGTTTGGAATGATGTGTGGAATGATGTGTAGAATGATGAGTAGAGTGATGTGTAGAATGATGTGTGGAATGATGTGTAGAGTGATGTGTAGAATGATGTGTCGAATGATATGTAGAATGGTGTGTCGAATAATTTGTAGAATGATGTGTAGCATGCCGTGTTGAAAGATGCTGTGTAGAATGACGTATAGAATGATATGTAGAATGGTGTGTAGAATGATGCGTACAATGATGTGCAGAATGATGTGGAGAATGATGTTGTGGGGAATGCTGTGCAGAATGAAGTCGGAGAGGATAATGTGTCGAATGATGTGTGGAATGATGTGTAGAATGATGTTGTGTAGAATGATGTGTGGAATGATGTGTAGAATGATATGCAGAGTGATATGTAGAATGATGTTGTGCAGAATGAAGTGTATAATAAAGTGTAGAATGATGTTGTTTCGAATGATGTATAGAATAATTTGTAGAATGATGTGTCGAGTAATGTGTAGAATACTGTGTAAAATGATGTTGTGCAGAATGATGTGTAGATTGAAGTTGTGTAGAATGATTGTGAAGAATGATGTGTAGAATGATGTGTAGAATGATGTTGTTTAAAATGATGTGTAGTATGATGTGTAGATTGATGTGTAGAATGATGTTGTTTAGAATGATGTGAAGAATGCTGTGCAGAATGATATTGTGCAGAATGATGTGTCAAATGATGTGTAGAATGATGTGTAGAATGATGTTGTGTGGAATGTTGCGCAGAATGATGTGTAGAATGATGTGTGGAATGATGTGCAGAATGATGTGTAGAATGATGCTGTGTAGAATGATGTGTAGAATGATGTGTAGAATGATGTGTAGAATGATGTTATGTAGAATGATGTGCAGAATGACGTGTCGAATGATGTGTAGAATGATGTGTAGAATGATATGTAGAGTAATGTATAGAATGATGTGTAGAATGATGTGTCAAATGATATGTAGAGTAATGCGTAGAATGATGTGTAGAATGATGTGTCGAATGATGTTGTGCAGAATGACTTGTAGAATGATTTGTAGAATGATGTGTACAATGATGTGTGGAATGATGTGTACAGTGATGTGTAGAATGATGTGTAGAGTGATGTGTTGAATGATGAGAAGAATGATGTTGTTTAGAATGGTGTGTAGAATGATGTGTAGAATGATGTTATATAGTATGATGTGCAGAATGATGTGAAGAATGATGTGTCGAATGATGTCTAGAATGATGTGTAGAATGATGTGTAGAATGGTGTGTAGAATAACGTGTAGAATGATGTGTAGAATGCTGTGCAGAATGATGTTGTGAAGAATGACGTGTCGATTAATGTGTATAATGATGTGTAGAATGATGATGTTTCGAATGATGTGTAGAATGATGTCTTGAGTAATGTTGTGTAAAATGATGTGTAGAATGAAGTGTCGAATGATATGTAGAATGGTGTGTAGAATAATGTGTAGAATTATGTTGTTTAAAATGATGTGCGGTATGATCTGTAGATTGATGTGTAGAATGATGTGCTGAAAGAGGTGTATTGTGATGTTGTGTAGAATGATGTGTCGAATGATGTGTAGAATGATGTGCAGAATGATGTGTAGAATGATGTGTAGAATGATGTTGCGTAGAATGGTGTAGAATGATGTGTGGAATGAAGTGTAGAATGATGTTAAAAATGATGTTTAAGAATGATGTGTAGAATGATGTTAAAATGATGTGTGGAATGATGTTGTGCAGATTGATCTGTATAATGATGTTTCGAATGATGTTTCGAATGATATGTGGAATGATGTGTAGAAAGTGTGTATAATGATGTTGTGTAGAATGATGTGTGGAATGATGTGTAAATAATGTGTCGAATGATGTGCAGAATGATGTTGTGTAGAATTATGTGAAGAATGCTGTGTAGAATGATATTATGCAGAATGATGTGTCGAATGATGTGTAGAATGATGAGTGAATGATGTGTATAATGATGTGTAGAATGATGTTGTTTTGAATGATGTGTAGAATGATGTGTAGAATGATGGGTAGAATGATGTTGTGTGCAATGTTGTGCAGAATGATGTTTGAATGCTGTTTTGTGAAATGATGTGTAGAATGAAGTTATGTAGAATGATATGTAGAATGATGTGTAGAATAATTTGTAGAATGTTGTGTAGCATGCTGTGTAGAAATGTTATGTAGAATGACGTGTAGAATGATTTGTAGAATGATGTGTAGAATGATGTGTAGAATGATGTGCAGAATGATGTGGAGAATGATGTTGTGTGGAATGATGTGTAGAATGAAGTCGTATAGAATGATGTGTAGAATGATGTATAGAATGATGTGAAGAATGATGTTGTATAAATGATGTGTAGCATGATGTGTACAATGATGTGTGGAATGATGTGTACAGTGATGTATAAAATGATGTGTACAGTGGTGTGTAGAATGATGTGCAGAATGATGTGGAGAATGATGTGTAGAATGATGTTGTGTGGAATGATGTGTAGCATGATGTGTACAATGAAGTGTGGAATGATGTGTAGAATGAAGTCGTGTAGAATGAAGTGTAGAATGATGTGTAGAATGATGTGTAGAATGATGTTGTGTGGAATGATGTGTAGCATGATGTGTACAATGAAGTGTGGAATGATGTGTAGAATGATGTTGTGTAGAATGATGATTGGAATGATGTGTAGAATGAATTTTTGAGTGATGTGTAGAATGATGTGTAGAATGATGTGTCGAATGATGTGTCGAATGATGTTGTTTGGAATGATGTGAGGAATGATGTGTAGAAAGATGTGTAGAGTGATGTGTAGAATGCTGTGTAGAATGATATGTAGAATGATGTGTAGAATGATGCTGTATCGAATGACGTGTCGAATAATGTTTATAATGATGTGTAGAATGATGTTTTTTTTGAATGATGTGTAGAATGATGTGTGGAATGATGTGCAGAATGATGTGTAGAATGATGCTGTGTAGAATGATGTGTAGAATGATGTGTAGAATGATGTGTAGAATGATGTGTAGAATGATGTGTAGAATGATGTGTAGAATAATGTGTAGAATAATGTGTAAAATGATGTGTAGAATGATGTGTAGAATGGTGTTATGTAGAATGATGTGCAGATTGATGTGTAGAATGATGTGTATAATGATGATGTGTAGAATGAAGTTTTGTAGAATGATATGTAGAATGATGTGTGGAATGATGTTTAGAATTATGTTGTGTAGAATGATGTGTCGAATGATGTGTCGAATGATGTGTCGAATGATATGTAGAATGGTATGTCGAATAATTTCTAGAATGAAGTGTGGAATGATGTGTAGAATGATGTTGTGTAGAATGATGTTTGGAATAATGTGTAGAATTATGTTTTGAGTGATGTGTAGAATGATGTGTCGAATGATCTGTCGAATGATATGTAGAATGGTGTGTCGAATAATTTGTAGAATGATGTGTAGAATGATGTGTAGAATGATGTGCAGAATGATGTGGAGAATGATGTTGTGTGGCATGAAGTGTAGAATGAAGTCGTATAGAATGATGTGTAGAATGATGTATAGAATGAGGTGAAAAAGGATGTTGTATAAATGATGTGTAGCATGATGTGTACAATGATGTGTGGAATGATGTGTACAGTGATGTATAAAATGATGTGTACAGTGGTGTGTAGAATGATGTGCAGAATGATGTGGAGAATGATGTGTGGAATGATGTGTAGAATGATGTTGTATGGAATGATGTGTAGCATGATGTGTACAATGAAGTATGGAATGATGTGTAGAATGTTGTGTAGAATGATGTTTGGAATAATGTGTAGAATGATTTGTAGAAAGATGTGCAGAATGATGTGTCGAATGATGTGTCGAATGATTTTGTTTGGAATGTTGTGAGGAATGATGTGTCGAATGATGTGTAGAGTGATGTGTAGAATGATGTGTCGAATGATGTGTAGAAAGATGTGTAGAATTATGCGTAGAATGATGTCTAGGATGATGTGAAGAATGATGTGTAGAATGATTTGGAGAATGATGCGTAGAATGATGTCTAGGATGATGTGAAGAATGATGTGTAGAATGATTTGGAGAATGATGGGTAGAATGATGTGTAGAATGATGTGTAGAGTGATGTGTAGAATGATGTGTCGAATGATGAGTAGAGTGATGTGTAGAATGATGTGTCGAATGATGAGTAGAGTGATGTGTAGAATGATGTGTCGAATGATGTGTAGAATGATGTTGTGTAGAATGATGTGTAGAATGAAGTGCAGAATAATGTGTAGAATGATGTGTAGAATGATGTTGTTTAGAAAGATGTGGGGAATGATGTGTAGAATGATGTGTAACGATGTGTGGAATGATGTGCAAAATGATATGTAGAATGATGTTGATTAGAATGATGTGTAGAATGATGTGCAGAATGATATGTAGAATGATGTGTAGAATGATTCTGTGTAGAATGACGTGTCGAATAATGTGTATAATGATGTGTAGAATGATGTTTTATTTGACTGATGTGTAGAATGATGCTGTGCAGAATTATGTGTAGAATGATGTGTAGAATGATGTGTAGAATGATGTGTAGAATGATGTTATGTAGAATGATGTGTAGAATAATGTGTAGAATAATGTGTAGACTGATGTGTGGAATGATGTGTAGAATGGTGTTATGTAGAATGATGTGCAGATTAATGTGTAGAATGATGTGTATAATGATGATATGTAGAATGAAGTTTTGTAGAATGATATGCAGAATGATGTGTAGAATGATGTTTAGAATTATGTTGTGTAGAATGATGTGTCGAATGATCTGTCATATGATATGTAGAATGGTGTTTCGAATAATTCGTAGTATGATGTGTAGCATGCTGTGTAGAAATGTTGTGTAGAATGACGTGTAGAATGATTTGTAGAATGATGTGTAGAATGATGTGTAGAACGATGTGCAGAATGATGTGGAGAATGATGTTGTGTGGAATGATGTGTAGAATGAAGTCGTATAGAATGATGTGTAGAATGATGTTTTGAATGATGTGAAGAATGATGTTGTATAAATGATGTGTAGCATGATGTGTACAATGATGTGTGGAATGATGTGTACAGTGATGTATAAAATGATGTGTAGAGTGGTGTGTAGAATGATGTGCAGAATGATGTGCAGAATGATGTTGTGTGGAATGATGTGTAGAATGAAGTCGTGTAGAATGAAGTGTAGAATGATGTGTAGAATGATGTGTAGAATGATGTTGTATGGAATGATGTGTAGCATGATGTGTACAATGAAGTGTGGAATGATGTGTGGAATGATGTTGTGTAAATGATGTTTGGAATGATGTGTAGAATGATGTTTTGAGTGATGTGTTGAATGATGTGTCGAATGATGTGTCGAATGATGTTGTTTGGAATGATGTGAGGAATGATGTGTAGAATTATGTGTAGAGTGATGTGTAGAATGATGTGTCGAATGATGAGTAGAGTGATGTGTCGTATGATGTGTCGAATGATGTGTAGAGCGATGTTGTGTCGAATGATGTGTAGAATGAAGTGCAGAATAATGTGTAGAATGATGTGTAGAATGATGTTGTTTAGAAAGATGTGGGGAATGATGTGTAGAATGCTGTGTAATGATGAGTGGAATGATGTTGATTAGAATGATGTGTAGAATGATGTGCAGAATGATATGTAGAATGATGTGTAGAATGATGCTGTGTAGAATGACGTGTCGAATAATGTGTATAATGATGTGGAGAATGATGTTTTTTTTGAATGATGTGCAGAATGATGTGTGGAATGATGTGCAGAATGATGTGTAGAATGATGCTGTGTAGAATTATGTGTAGAATGATGTGTTGAATAATGTGTCGAATGATGTGTAGAATGATGTTATGTCGAATGATGTGTAGAATAATGTGTTGAATGATGTGTAGAATGGTGTTATGTAGAATGATGTGCAGATTGATGTGTAGAATGATGTGTATAATGATGATGTGTAGAATGATGTGTAGAATGATTTGTAGAATGATGTGTAGAATGATGATGTGTAGAATGATGTGCAGAATGATGTGCAGAATGATGTGCAGAATGATGTGTAGAATGATGTGTATAATGATGTGTAGAATGATGTGGAGAATGATGTGCAGCATGATATGTAGAATGAATGATATGCAGAATGAAGTGCAGAATGATGTGTAAAATGAATGATGTACAGAATGAATGACGTGTAGAATGATGTGTAAAATGACGTGCAGAATGATGTGTATAATGATGTGCAGAATGATGTGTAGAATCATGTGCAGAATGATGTGCAGAATGATGTTTGGAATGATATGTAGAATTGTGTGTAGAATAAAGTGCAGAATGATGTGTAGAATGCTGTGTATAATAATGTTGTGTAGAATGACGTGTAGAATGATGTGTATAATGATGTGTAGAATGATGTTGTTTTGAATGATGTGTGGAATGATGTGTTGAATGATGTGTCGAATGATGTTGTTTTGAATGATGTGTAGAATGATGTTGTGTAGAATGACGTGTCGAATAATGTGTATAATGATGTGTAGAATGATGTTGTTTTAATGATGTGTAGAATGATGTGTAGAATGATGTGCAGAATGATATGTAGAATGATGTGTCGAATGATGCTGTGCAGAATGATGTGTCGAATGATGTTGTGTAGAATGACGTGTCGAATAATGTGTATAATGATGTGTAGAATGATGTTGTTTTAATGATGTGTAGAATGATGTGTAGAATGATGTGCAGAATGATATGTAGAATGATGTGTCGAATGATGCTGTGTAGAATGATATGTAGAATGATGTTGTGTAGAATGACGTGTCGAATAATGTGTATAATGATGTGTCGAATGAGGTTGTTTTGAATGATGTGTAGAATGACGTGTGGAATGATGTGCAGAATGATGTGTAGAATGATGTGTAGAATGATGTGTAGAATGATGTGTAGAATGATGTTAGGTAGAATGATGTGCAGAATGATGTGTAGAATGATGTGTCGAAGGATGTGTAGAATGATATGTAGAGTAATGTGTAGAATGATGTGTCGAACGATGTCTTGAGTAATGTTGTGTAAAATGATGTGTAGAATGAAGTGTCGAATGATATGTAGAATGGTGTGTAGAATAATGTGTAGAATGATGTGCAGAATGATGTGTAGAATGATGTTGTATGGAATGATGTGTAGAATGATGTTGTATGGAATGATGTGTAGCATGATGTGTACAATGAAGTGTGGAATGATGTGTAGAATGATGTTTGGAATGATGTGTAGAAGGATGTTTTGAGTGATGTGTTGAATGATGTGTCGAATGATGTGTCGAATGATGTTGTTTAAAATGATGTGAGGAATGATGTGTAGAATGATGTATAGAGTGATGTGTAGAATGATGTGTCGAATGATGAGTAGAGTGATGTGTAGAATGATGTGTCGAATGATGTGTAGAGTGATGTTGTGTAGAATGATGTGTAGAATGAAGTGCAGAATAATGTGTAGAATGAAGTGTAGAATGATGTTGTTTAGAAAGATGTGGGGAATGATGTGTAGAATGATGTGTAATGATGAGTGGAATGATGTGCAAAATGATATGTAGAATGATGTTGATTAGAATGATGTGTAGAATGATGTGCATAATGATATGTAGAATGATGTGTAGAATGATGCTGTGTAGAATGACGTGTCGAATAATGTGTATAATGATGTGTAGAATGATGTTTTCTTTGAATGATGTGTAGAATGATGTGTGGAATGATGTGCAGAATGATGTGTAGAATGATGCTGTGTTGAATGATGTGTAGAATGATGTGTTGAATGATGTGTAGAATGATGCGTGGAATGATATGTAGAGTAATGCGTAGAATGATGTGCAGAATGATGTGGGGAATGATGTTGTGTGGAATCATGTGAAGAATGAAGTTGTGCAGAATGATGTGTACAATGATGTGTGTAATGATGTGTGCAGTGATGTGTAGAATGATGTGTAGAGTGATGTGTTGAATGATGAGAAGAATGATGTTGTTTAGAATGGTGTGTAGAATGATGTGTAGAATGATGTTTGATATTATGATGTGTAGAATGATGTGCAGAATGATGTGAAGAATGATGTGTCGAATGATGTCTAGAATGATGTGTAGAATGATGTGTAGAATGGTGTGTAGAATAACGTGTAGAATGATGTGTAGAATGCAGTGCAGAATGATGTTGTGTAGAATGACGTGTCGATTAATGTGTATAATGATGTGTAGAATGATGATGTTTCGAATGATGTGTAGAATGATGTCTTGAGTAATGTTGTGTAAAATGATGTGTAGAATGAAGTGTCGAATGATATGTAGAATGGTGTGTTGAATAATGTGTAGAATTATGTTGTTTCAAATGATGTGCGGTATTATCTGTAGATTGATGAGTAGAATGATGTGCTGAAAGATGTGTATTGTGATGTTGTGTAGAATGATGTGTCGAATGATGTGTAGAATGATGTGCAGAATGATGTGTAGAATGATGTGTAGAATGATGTTGCGTAGAATGGTGTAGAATGATGTGTGGAATGAAGTGTAGAATGATGTTAAAAATGATGTTTAAGAATGATGTGTAGAATGATGTTAAAATGATGTGTGGAATGATGTTGTGCAGATTGATCTGTATAATGATGTTTCGAATGATGTTTCGAATCATATGTGGAATGATGTGTAGAAAGTGTGTATAATGATGTTGTGTAGAATGATGTGTAGAATGATGTGTAGAATAATGTGTCGAATGATGTGTAGAATTATGTTGTGTAGAATGATGTGGAGAATGATGTGTAGAATGACGTGCAGAAAGATGTGTTGAATGATGTTTGGAATGATGTGTAGAATGATATGTAGAATGACGTGTCGAGTGATGTGCAAAATGCTGTGTAGAATGATGTGTAGAATGATTTGCAGAATGATCGGTAAAATGATGCGTAAAATGATGTTGTGTAAAATGATGTGTAGAATGATGTGTAGAATGCTGTGTGGAATTATGTGTAGAATGTGCAGAATGATGTTTTAGAATGATGTGTAAAATGATGTTGTGTTGAATGATGTGTAGAATGATGTGTAGAATGATGTTGTTTAGAATTATGTGAAGAATGCTGTGTAGAATGATATTGTGCAGAATGATGTGTCGAATGATGTGTAAAATGATGTTGTGTAGAATGATGTGTACAATGATGTGTAGAATGATGTTGTTTAGAATTATGTGAAGAATGCTGTGTAGAATGATATTGTGCAGAATGATGTGTCGAATGATGTGTAGAATGATGAGTGAATGATGTGTATAATGATGTTTAGAATGATGTTGTTTTGAATGATGTGTAGAATGACGTGTAGAATGATGTGTAGAATGATGTGTAGAATGATGTGGAGAATGATGTTGTGTGGAATGATGTGTAGAATGAAGTCGTGTAGAATGAAGTGTAGAATGATGAGCAGAATGATATGTAGAATGATGTTATATGGAATGATGTGTAGCATGATGTGTGCAATGATGTGTCGAATGATGTGTCGAATGATGTGCAGAATGGTGTGTCGAATAATTTGTAGAATGATGTGTAGCATGCTGTGTAGAAATGTTGTGTAGAATGACGTGTGGAATGATTTGCAGAATGATGTGTAGAATGATGTGTAGAATGATGTGCAGAATGATGTGGAGAATGATGTTGTGTAGAATGATGTGTAGAATGAAGTCGTATAGAATGATGTGTAGAATGATGTATAGAATGATGTGAAGAATGATGTTGTATAAATGATGTGTAGCATGATGTGTACAATGATGTGTGGAATGATGTGTACAGTGATGTATAACATGATGTGTACAGTGGTGTGTAGAAAAAAAACTCATCGCCCCAAACTGACGCATCACTCCAAACTAACACATCACCCCAAACTGACACATCACCCCAAACTGACGCATCAACCACAAACTGACTCATCACCACAAACCTACCCATCACCCCAAACTGAACCATCACCCCAAATTGACTTAGCACCCCAAACTGATCGGTCACACAAACTGACCCATCATCCCAAATTAACCCATCACCCCAAATTGACACACCACCACAAACTGACCCATCGCCCCCAAACTGACCCATCATCCCAAACTGACCTATCACCCCAAACTGACTCACCTCCAAAAATTGACTCAGCACCCTAAACTGACCCATCACCCCAAACTTACGCATCACCCACACACTGACTCATCAACCCAAACTGACCTGTCACCCCAAACTGACTCATCACCCCGAACTGAACCCGTCACCCCAAATTGACCCATCACCCCAAACTGACTCATCACCAAAAACTGACCCATCACCAAAAACTGAATCTTCACCAAAAACTGACTCATCTCTCCAAACTGACTCATTACCCCAAACTGACGCATCACCACAAACTGACCCATCACCCCAAAGTGTCTCTTCACCAAAAATTGACTCATCACTACAAACTGACCCATCACCCGAAACTGACTCATCACCCCAAACTGAAGCACACCCCAACAAAACTCATGACGAAAAACTGACCCATTTCACCAAACTGCCTCATCACCAACAAACTGAGCCATCACGCTAAACTGGCCCATCATTAAACACAAACTGACCCATCACCCCAAACTGCCACATCACACCAAACTGACACATCACCCCAAACTGAACCATCACCCCAAACTGACACATCACCCCAAAATGACACATCGCCCCAAACTGACGCATCACTCCAAACTGACACATCATCAAAAACTGACTCATCACTCCAAACTGACTCTTTACCCCAAACTGACCCAACACCCCAAACTGACTCAGCACCCCAAAATGACTCATCACCCCAAACTGACGCATCACTCCAAACTGACACATCACCCCAAACTGACACATCACCCCAAACTGAAGCTCCTCCATAAACTGACCCATCACCCCAAACTGACTAATCAACACAAACTAACCCATTAACCCAAACTGACCCATGATCTAAAACTGAGTCATCTCTCCAAACTGACTCATTACCCCATACTGACCCATCACCCCAAATTGACCCATCACCCCAAACTGACTCATCACACCCGAATGACCCATTACCCCAAACTGACCCATCACCAAAAACTGACTCATCACTCAAAACTGACTCTTCGCCCCAAACTGACCCAACACCCCAAACTGACTCAGCACCCCAAAATGACACATCGCCCCAAACTGACGCATCATTCCAAACTGACACATCACCCCAATCTGACACATCAACCACAAACTGACTCATCACCACAAACCTACCCATCAAACCAAACTGACTCATCACCCCAAACTGACTCATCACCAAAAACATACTCATCACCCCAAACTGACCCATCATCACAGATGGAGCCAACAACCCAAACTGACTCATCACCCCAAACTGAAGCACACCCCAAAAAATCTCATGACAAAAAACTGACCCATTTCACCAAACCGACTCATCACCAACAAACTGAGCCATCACCCTAAACTGGCCCATCATCCTAAACTGACCCATCACCCCAAACTGCCACATCACACCAAACTGACACATCACCCCAAACTGAACCATCACCCCAAACTGACGCATCAACCACAAACTGACTCATCACCACAAACCTACCCAACACCATAAATTGACTCTTCACCAAAAACAGACAAATCTCTCCACATGACTCATCACCCCAAACTGATCCAACACCCCAAACTGACCCATCACCCCAAACTGACTCATCACCCCAAACTCACGCACCACCACAAACTGATTCATCACCACTAATTGACCCATTACCCCAAACTAAACCATCACCACAAATTGACTCATTAACACAAACTGACCCATCAACCCAAACTGACCCATCACCCTAAAGTGACTCATCACCTCAAACTGAACCCCACACAAACTGACCCATCATGCCAAACTAACCCATCACCAAAATTGACCCATCAAGCACAAACAGACCCATCACCCCAAACTGACCCTACTCCCCAAACAGACTGATCACCCCAAAACTGAACCATCACCCCAAACTGAACCATCAACACAAATTGACTATTCACCCCAAACTGATCCATCACCCCCAAACTGACCCATCATCCCAAACTGACCTATCACCCCAAACTGACTCACCACCAAAAAATGACTCAGCACCCGAAACTGACCCATCACCCCAAATTGACGCATCACCCACACACTGACTCATCAACCCAAACTGACCTGTCACCCCAAACTGACTCATCACCCCGAACTGAACCCGTCACCACAAACTGACCCATCACCACAAACTGAATCTTCACTAAAAACTGACTCATCTCTCCAAACTGACTCATCACCCCAAACTGACCCATCACCACAAACTGACCCATCAACCCAAACAGACTCATCACCCCAAACTGACGCACCACCACAAACTGAATCATGACCAAAAACTGACCCATAACACCAAACTGACTCATCACCAAAAACTGACTCATCACTCCAAACTGACTCATTACCCCAAACTGAACCATCACCAAAAACTGACTCATCTCTCCAAATTGACTCATTACTCCAAAACTGACCCATCACCCTAAACTGACCCATCACCACAAATTGAATCGTCACCCCAAACTGACTCATCGCCCCAAACTGACGCATCACCCCAAACAGACGCATCACCCCAAACTGAACAATCACCCCAAATTGATTCTTCACCCCAAAGTAACTCAGCACCCCAAAGTAATCCATCAACCTAAATAGACCCATCACCCCAAACTGACTCATCACCAAAAACATACTCATCACTTCAAACTGATTCATCACACCAAACTGACTCATCATCACAAATGGAGCCATCAATCCAAACTGACTCATCACCCCAAACTGAAGCACACCCCAAAAAATCTCATGACGAAAAACTGACCAATATCACCAAACCGACTCATCACCAACAAACTGAGCCATCACCCGAAACTGGCCCATGATCCTAAACTGACCCTTCACCCCAAACTGCCACATCACACGAAACTGACACATCATCCCAAACTGAACCATCACCCCAAACTGACTCATCACCCCAAAATTACTCATCGCCCCAAACTGACGCATCATTCCAAACTGACACTTCACCCCAAACTGACACATCACCCCAAACTGACGCATCAACCACAAACTGACTCATCACCACAAACCTACCCATCACCCCAAACTGACTCTCCACCAAAAACAGACTCATCACTTCACCTGACCCATCACCCCAAATTAACGCATCACACACACATTGACTCATCAACCCAAACTGACCTGTCAGCCCAAACTGACTCATCACCCCGAACTGAACCCATCACCCCAAATTGACCCATCACCCCAAGCAGACTCATCACCACAAACTGACCCATCACCACAAACTGAATCTTCACCAAAAACTGACTCATCTCTCCAAACTGACTTATTACCCCAAACTGAACAATCACCACAAACTGACCCATCAGCCCAAAGTGTCTTTTCTCCAAAAAATGACTCTTCACTCCAAACTGACTCATCACCCCAAACTGAGCCATCACCCCAAACTTACTCATCAACCCAAACATACTCATCACCCCAAACTGAAGGCCCTCCATAAACTGACCCATCACCCCAAACTGACTCATCAACACAAACTGACCCATTAACCCAAACTGACCCATGACATAAAACTGAGGCATCTCTCCAAACTGACTCATTACCCCAAACTGACTCATCACCCCAAATTGACACATCACCACAAACTGACCCATCAAGCACAAACTGACCCATCACCCCAAACTGACCCTACTCCCCAAACAGACTCACATCCAAAAAATCACTCAGCACCCTAAACTGACCCATCACCCCAAACTGACGCATCACCGCAAACTGACTCATCACCCAGAACTGAACCCGTCACCCTAAATTGACCCATCACCCCAAACTGACACATCACCCCAAAATGACTCATCGCCCCAAACTGACGCATCACTCCAAACTGACACATCACCCCAAACTGACTCTCCACCAAAAACAGACTCATCACTCCACATGACTCATCACCACAAACTGACCCAACACCCCTTCTGACCCATCACCCCAAACTGACTCATCACCCCAAACTCACGCACCACCACAAACTGACTCATGACCAAAAACTGAACCATTAAACCAAACAGATTCATCAAAACTAACTGACCCATTACCCCAAACAAAACCATCACCACAAATTGACTCATTAACACAAACTGACCCATCAACCCAAAGTGACCCATCACCCCAAAGTGACTCATCACCTCAAACTGACCCCCACATTAACTGACCCATCATGCCAAACTAACCCATCACCAAAACTGACCCATCAAGCAGAAACTGACCCATCACCCGAAACTGACCCGACTCCCCAAACAGACTCATCACCCCAAAACTGACCCATCACCCTAAACTGAACCATCACCCCAAACTGGACCACCACACCAAATTGACTCATCACCCCAAACTGATCCGTCACACAAACTGACCCATCATCCCAAATTAACCCATCACCCCAAATTGACACACCACCAAAAAATGACTCAGCACCCTAAACTGATCCATCACCCCAAACTGACGCATCACCCACACATTGACTCATCAACCCAAACTGACCTGTCACCCCAAACTGACTCATCACCCCAAACTGAGCCATCACCCCAAATTTACCCATCAACCCAAACAGACTCATCACCCCAAACTGAATCCCCTCCATAAACTGACCCATCACCCCAAACTGACTCATCACACCCGACTGACCCATCGCCCCAAACTGACCCATCACCAAAAACTGACTCATCACTCCAAACTGACTCTTTACCTCAAACTGACCCAACACCTCAAACTGACTCATCGCCCCACACTGACGCATCACTCCAAACTGAAACATCACCCCAAACTGACACATCACCCCAAACTGACGCATCAACCACAAACTGACTCATCACCACAAACCTACTCATTACCCCAAACTGACTTTTCACCAAAAACAGACTCATCACTCCACATGACTCATCACTACAAACTGACGCAACACCGCAAACTGACCCATCACCCCAAAGTGACTCATCACCCCAAACTCACGCACCACCACAAACTGACTCATGACTAAAAACTGAACCATTACACCAAACAGATTCATCACCACTAACTGACCCATTACCCCAAAATAAACCATCACCACAAATTGACTCATTAACACAAACTGACCCATCAACCCAAACTGAGCCATCACCCCAAACTGACTCATCACTTCAAACTGACCACCACACTAACTGACCCATCATGCCAAACTAACCCATCACCAAAACTGACCCATCAAGCACAAACTGACCCATCACACGAAACTGACCCTACTCCCCAAACATACTCATCACCCCAAAACTGACCCATCACCCCAAACTGAACCATCACCCCAAACTGGACCACCACCCCAAATTGACTCATCACCCCAAACTGATCCGTCACACAAACTGACCCATCATCCCAAATTAACCCATCACCCCAAATTAACACACCAACACAAACTGACCCATCACCCCCAAACTGACCCATCATCCCAAACTGACGTATCACCCCAAACTGACTCACCTCCAAAAAATGACTCAGCACCCGAAACTGATCCATCACCCCAAACTGACGCATCGCCCACACATTGACTCATCAACCCAAACTGACCTGTCACCCCAAACTGACTCATCACCCCGAACTGAACCCATCACCCCAAATTGACCCATCACCCCAAATTGACCCATCACCCCAAACTGACTCATCACCACAAACTGACCCATCACCACAAACTGAATCTTCACCAGAAACTGACTCATCTCTCCAAACTGACTTATTACCTCAAACTGACCCATCACCACAAACTGACCCATCACCCCAAAGTGTCTCTTCACCAAAAATTGAATCTTCACTCCAAACTGACTCATCACCCCAAACTGAGCCATCACCCCAAACTTACCCATCAACCCAAACAGACTCATCACCCCAAACTGAAGCCCCTCCATAAACTGACCCATCATCCCAAACTGACTCATCAACACAAACTGACCCATTAACCCAAACTGACCCATGACCTAAAACTGAGCCATCTCTCCAAACTGACTCATTACCCTAAACTGACCCATCACCCCAAATTGACCCATCACCCCAAACTGACTCATCACACCCGACTGATCCATCGCCCCAAACTGACCCATCACCAAAAACTGACTCATCACTCCAAACTGACTCTTTACCTCAAACTGACCCAACACCTCAAACTGACTCATCGCCCCAAACTGACGCATCACTCCAAACTGAAACATCACCCCAAACTGACACATCACCACAAACTGACGCATCAACCACAAACTGACTCATCACCACAAACCTACTCATTACCCCAAACTGACTTTTCACCAAAAACAGACTCATCACTCCACATGACTCATCACCACAAACTGACCCAACACCGCAAACTGACCCATCACCCCAAAGTGACTCATCACCCCAAACTCACGCACCACCACAAACTGACTCATGACCAAAAATTGAACCATTACACCAAACTGATTCATCACCACTAACTGACCCATTACCCCAAACTAAACCATCACCACAAATTGACTCATTAACACAAACTGACCCATCAACCCAAACTGACCCATCACCCCAAACTGACTCATCACTTCAAACTTACGCCCACACTAACTGACCCATCATGCCAAACTAACCCATCACCAAAACTGACCATCAAGCACAAACTGACCCATCACCCCAAACTGACCCTACTCCCCAAACAGACTCATCACCCCAAAACTGACCCATCACCCCAAATTTACTCATCAGCCCAAACTGATCCGTCACACAAACTGACCCATTATCCCAAATTAACCCATCACCCCAAATTGACACACCACCACAAACTGACCCATCACCCCCAAACTGACCTATCTTCCCAAACTGACCTATCACCCCAAACTGACTCACATCCAAAAAATCACTCAGCACCCTAAACTGACCCATCACCCCAAACTGACTCATCACCCAGAACTGAACCCGTCACCCCAAATTGACCCATCACCCCAAACTGAATCTTCACCAAAAACTGACTCATTTCTCCAAACTGACTCATCACCCCAAACTGACCCATCAACACAAACTGACCCATCAACCCAAACAGACTCATCACCCCAAACTGACACACCACCGCAAACTGAATCATGACCAAAAACTGACCCATAACACCAAACTGACTCATCACCAAAAACTGACTCATCACTCGAAACTGACTCACACCACAAATTGAATCGTCACCCTAAATTGACTCATCGCCCCAAACTGACGCATCACCCCAAACTGACGCATCACCCCAAAAGGACCAATCACCCCAAATTGAATCTTCACCCCAAAGTAACTCAGCACCCCAAAGTAATCCATCAAACTAAATAGTCCATTCACCCCAAACTGACTCATCATTAAAAACATACCCATCACTCCAAACTGATTCATTACCCCAAACTGACCCATCATCACAAAGGGAGCCATCAACCCAAACTGACTCATCACCCCAAACTGAAGCACACCCCAAAAAAACGCATGACGAAAAACTGACCCATATCACCAAACCGACTCATCACCAACAAACTGAGCCATCACTCTAAACTGGCGCATCATCCTCAACTGACCCATCACCCCAAACTGCCACATCACACCAAACTGACACATCACCCCAAACTGAACCATCACCCAAACTGACTCATCAGACCAAAATGACTCATCGCCCCAAACTGACGCATCACTCCAAACTGACACACCACCCCAAACTGACACATCACCCCAAACTGACGCATCAACCACAAACTAACTCATCACCACAAACCTACCCATCACCCCAAACTGACTCTTCACCAAAAACAGACTCATCACTCCACATGTCTCATCACCACAAACTGACCCAACACCCCAAACTGACCCATCACCCCAAAGTGACTCATCACCCCAAACTCAGGCACCACCACAAACTGACTCATGACCAAAAACTGAACCATTGCACCAAACTGATTCATCACCACTAACTGACACATTAACCCAAACTAAACCATCACCACAAATTGACTCATTAACACAAACTGACCCATCAACCCAAACTGGACCATCACCCCAAACTGACTCATCACTTCAAACTGACCCCCACACTAACTGACCCATCATGCCAAACTAACCCATCACCAATACTGACCCATCACCCCAAACTGAACCATCACCCCAAATTTACTCATCACCCCAAACTGATCCGTCACACAAACTGACCCATCATCCCAAATTAACCCATCACCCCAAATTGACACACCACCACAAACTGACACATCACCCCCAAACTGACCTATCACCCCAAACTGACTCACCTCCAAAAAATCACTCAGAACCCTAAACTGACCCATCACCGCAAACTGACGCATCACCCACACACTGACTCATCAACCCAAACTGACCTGTCACCCCAAACTGACTCATCACCCCGAACTGAACCCGTCACCACAAATTGACCCATCACCCAAAACTGACTCATCACCACAAACTGACCCATCACCACAAACTGAATCTTCACCAAAAACTGACTCATCTCTCCAAACTGACTCATCACCCCAAACTGACCCATCACCACAAACTGACCCATCAACCCAAACAGACTCATCACCCCACACTGACGCACCACCACAAACTGAATCATGACCAAAAACTGACCCATAACACCAAACTGACTCATCAGCAAAAACTGACTCATCACTCCAAACTGACTCATTACCCCAAACTGAACCATCACCAAAAATTGACTCATCTCTCCAAACTGACTCATTACCCCAAAACTGACCCATCACCCTAAACTGACCCATCACCACAAATTGAATCGTCACCCCAAACTGACTCATCGCCCCAAACTGACGCATCACCCAAACTGACGCATCACCACAAACTGAACAATCACCCCAAATTGATTCTTCACCCCAAAGTAACTCAGCACCCCAAAGTAATCCATCAACCTAAATAGACCCATCACCCCAAACTGACTCATCACCAAAAACATACTCATCACTCCAAACTGATTCATCACACCAAACTGACCCATCATCACAAATGGAGCCATCAACCCAAACTGACTCATCACCCCAAACTGAAGCACACCCCAAAAAATCTCATGACGAAAAACTGACCAATATCACCAAACCGACTCATCACCAAAAACAGAGCCATCACCCTAAACTGGCCCATCATCCTAAACTGACCCATCACCCCAAACTGCCACATCTCACAAGACTGACACATCACCCCAAACTGAACCATCACCCCAAACTGACTCATCACCGGAACTGACACATCACCCCAAACTGACGCATCAACCACAAACTGACTCATCACCACAAACCTACCCATCACCCCAAACTGACTCTTCACCAAAAACAGACTCATCACTCCACATGACTCATCACTACAAACTGACCCAACACCTCAAACTGAACCCGTCACCCCAAATTGACCCAACCCCAAACTGAATCTTCACCAAAAACTGACTCATTTCTCCAAAATGACTCATCACCCCAAACTGACCCATCAACACAAACTGACCCATCAAACCAACAGACTCATCACCCCAAACTGACACACCACCACAAACTGAATCATGACCAAAAACTGACCCATAACACCAAACTGACTCATCACCAAAAACTGACTCATCACTCCAAACTGACTCATCACCACAAATTGAATCGTCACCCTAAATTGACTCATCGCCCCAAACTGACGCATCACTCCAAACTGACGCATCACCCCAAACGGACCAATCGCCTCAAATTGAATCTTCACCCCAAAGTAACTCAGCACCCCAAAGTAATCCATCAAACTAAATAGTCCATTCACCCCAAACTGACTCATCACCAAAAACTGACTCATCACTCCAAACTGACTCATTACCCCAAACTGAACCATCACCAAAAATTGACTCATCTCTCCAAACTGACTCATTACCCCAAAACTGACCCATCACTCTAAACTGACCCATCACCACAAATTGAATCGTCACCCCAAACTGACGCATCACCACAAACTGAACAATCACCCCAAATTGATTCTTCACCCCAAAGTAACTCAGCACCCCAAAGTAATCCATCAACCTAAATAGACCCATCACCCCAAACTGACTCATTACCAAAAACATACTCATCACTCCAAACTGATTCATCACACCAAACTGACTCATCATCACAAATGGAGCCATCAACCCAAACTGACTCATCACCCCAAACTGAAGCACACCCCAAAAAATCTCATAACGAAAAACTGACCAATATCACCAAACCGACTCATCACCAAAAACAGAACCATCACCCTAAACTGGCCCATCATCCTAAACTGACCCATCACCCCAAACTGCCACATCTCACAAAACAGACTCATCACCCCAAACTGAACCATCACCCCAAACTGACTCATCACTCCAAACTGACACATCACCCCAAACTGACGCATCAACCAAAAAATGACTCATCACCACAAACCTACCCATCACCCCAAACTGACTCTTCACCAAAAACAGACTCATCACTCCACATGACTCATCACCACAAACTGACCCAACACCTCAAACTGACCCATCACCCCAAATGACTCATCACCCCAAACTCACGCACCACCACAAACTGACTCATGACCAAAAACTGAACCATTACACCAAACTGATTCATCACCACTAACTGACCCATTACCCCATACTAAACCATCACCACAAATTGACTCATTAACACAAACTGACCCATCAACCCAAACTGACCCATCACCCCAAACTGACTCATCACTTCAAACTGACCCCCACACTAACTGACCCATCAAGCACAAACTGACCCATCACCCCAAACTGACCCTACTCCCCAAACAGACTCATCACCCCAAAACTGACCCATCACCCCAAACTGAACCATCACCCCAAACTGAACCATCACCCCAAATTTACTCATCACCCCAAACTGATCCGTCACACAAACTGACCCATCAGCCCAAACTGACCCTACTCCCCAAACAGACTCATCACCCCAAAACTGACCCACCACCCCAAACTGAACCATCACCCCAAACTGAACCATCACCCCAAACTGACACATCACCCCAAACTGACGCATCAACCACAAACTGACTCATCACCACAAACCTACCCATCACCCCAAACTGATTCTTCACCAAAAACAGACTCATCACTCCACATGTCTCATCACCACAAACTGACCCAACACCCCTTCTGACCCATCACCCCAAACTGACTCATCACCCCAAACTCACGCACCACCACAAACTGACTCATGACCAAAAACTGAACCATTACACCAAACTGACTCATCACCACTAACTGACCCATTACCCCAAACAAAAACATCACCACAAATTGACTCATTACCAGAAACTGACCCATCAACCCAAAGTGACCCATCACCCCAAAGTGACTCATCAACTCAAACTGACACCCACATTAACTGACCCATCATGCCAAACTAACCCATCACCAAAACTGACCCATCAAGCACAAACTGACCCATCACCCGAAACTGACCCTACTCCCCAAACAGACTCATCACCCCAAAACTGACCCATCACCCCAAAGTGAACCCTCACCCCAAACTGGATCACCACCCAAAATTGACTCATCACCCCAAACTGATCCGTCACACAAACTGACCCATCATCCCAAATGAATCCATCACCCCAAATTGACACACCACCCCAAACTGACTCATCACCCCGAACTGACCCATCACCACAAACTGAATCTTCACCAAAAACGGACTCATCTCTGCAAACTGACTTATTACCCCAAACTGACCCATCACCACAAACTGACCCAGCACCCCAAAGTGTCTCTTCACCAAAAATTTACTCTTCACTCCAAAGTGACTCATCACCCCAAACTGAGCCTTCACCCCAAACGTACCCATCAACCCAAACTGACCCATTAACCAGAACTAACCCATGACCTAAAACTGAGCCATCTCTCCAAACTGACTCATTACCCCAAACTGACCCATCACCAAAAATTGACCCATCATCCCAAACTGACTCATCACACCCGACTGACCCATCACCCCAAACTGACCCATCACCAAAAACTGACTCATCACTCCAAACTGACTCTTCACCTCAAACTGACCCAACACCCCAAACTGACTCATCGCCCCAAACTGACGCATCACTCCAAACTGAAACATCACCCCAAACTGACACATCACCCCAAACTGACGCATCAACCACAAACTGAAAATCACCACAAACCTACCCATCACCCCAAACTGACTCTTCACCAAAAACAGACTCATCACTCCACATGACTCATCACCACAAACTGACCCAACACCCCAAACTGACCCATCACCCCAAAGTGACTCATCACCCCAAAATGACACACCAACACAAACTGACCCATCACCGCCAAACTGACCCATCATCCAAAACTGACCTATCACCCCAAACTGACTCACCTCCAAAAAATGACTCAGCAACCTAAACTGACCCATCACCCCAAACTGACGCATCACCCACGCATTTACTCATTAACCCAAACTGACCTGTCACCCCAAACTGACTCATCACCCCGAACTGAAACCGTCACCCAAAATTGACCCATCACCCCAAACTGACTCATCACCACAAACTGACCCATCACCACAAACTGAATCTTCACCAAAAACTGACTCATCTCTCCAAACTGACTAATTACCCCAAACTGACCCATCACCACAAACTGACCCATCACCCCAAAGTGTCTCTTCACCAAACATTGACTCTTCACTCCAAACCGACTCATAACCAAACTGAGCCATCACCCCAAACTTACCCATCAACACAACCAGACTCATCACCCCAAACTGAAGCCCCTCCATAAACTGACCCATCACCCCAAACTGACTCATCAACACAAACTGACCCATTAACCCATACTGACCTATGACCTAAAACTGAGCCATCTCTCCAAATTGAATCATTACCCCAAACTGACCCATCACCCCAAATTGACCCATCACCCCAAACTGACTCATCACACCCGACTGACCCATCACCCCAAACTGACCCATCACCAAAAACTGACTTATCACTCCAAACTGACTCTTCACCCCAAACTGACCCAACACCCCAAACTGACTCATCACCGCAAAATGACACATCGCCCCAATCTGACGCATCACTCCAAACTGACACATCACCCCAAACTGACACATCACCCCAAACTGACGCATCAACCACAAACTGACTCATCAACACAAAGCTACCCATCACCCCAAACAGACTCTGCACCAAAAACAGACTCATCACTCCAGATGACTCATCACCACAAACTGACACAACACCCCAAACTGACCCATCATCCCAAAGTGATTCATCACCCCAAACTCACGCACCACCAGAAACTGACTCATGACCAAAAACTGAACCATTACACCAAACTGATTCATCACCACAAATTGACTCATTAACACAAACTGACCCATCATCCCAAATTAACCCATCACCCCATATTGACACACCACCAAAAACTGACCCATCACCCCCAAACTGACCCATCAACCCAAACTGACCCATCACTCCAAACTGACTCATCACCCCAAACTGATCCGTCACACAAACTGACCCATCATCCCAAATTAACCCATCACCCCAAATTGACACATCACCACAAACTGACCCATCAAGCAATAACTGACCCATCACCCCAAACTGACCCTACTCCCCAAACAGACTTAAATCCAAAAAATCACTCAGCACCCTAAACTGACCCATCACCCCAAACTGACGCATCACCGCAAACTGACTCATCACCCAGAACTGAACCCGTCACCCCAAATTGACCCATCACCCCAAACTGACCCATCACCACAAACTGATCCATCAACCCAAACAGACTCATCACCCCAAACTGACACACCACCACAAACTGAATCATGACCAAAAACTGACCCATCACCACAAACTGATCCATCAACCCAAACAGACTCATCACCCCAAACTGACACACCACCACAAACTGAATCATGACCAAAAACTGACCCACAACACCAAACTGACTCATCACCAAAAACTGACTCATCACTCCAAACTGACTCATCACCACAAATTGAATCGTCACCCCAAATTGACTCATCGCCCCAAACTGACGCATCACCCCAAACTGACGCATCACCCCAAACTGAACAATCACCCCAAATTGAATCTTCACCCCAAAGTAACTCAGCACCCCAAAATAATCCATCAACCTAAATAGACCATTCACCCCAAACTGACTCATCAGCAAAAACATACCCTTCACTCCAAACTGATTCATCACCCCAAACTGACCCATCATCACAAAGGGAGCCATCAACACAAACTGACTCATCACCCCAAACTGAAGCACACCCCAAAAAAACTCATGACGAAAAACTGACCCATATCACCAAACCGACTCATCATCAACAAACTGAGCCATCATTCTAAACTGGCCCATCATCCTAAACTGATCCATCACCCCAAACTGCCACATCACACCAAACTGACACATCACCCCAAACTGAACCATCACACAAACTGACTCATCAACACAAACTGACCCATTAACCCAAACTGAACCATGACCTAAAACTGAGCCATCTCTCCAAATTGAATCATTACCCCAAACTGACCCATCACCCCAAATTGACCCATCACCCCAAACTGACTCATCACACCCGACTGACCCATCACTCCAAACTGACCCATCACCAAAAACTGACTCATCACTCCAAACTGACTCTTCACCCCAAACTTACCCAACACCCCAAACTGATTCATCACCGCAAAATGACTCATCGCCCCAAACTGACGCATCACTCCAAACTGACACATCACCCCAAACTGACACATCACCCCAAACTGACGCATCAACCACAAACTGACTCATCAACACAAAGCTACCCATCACCCCAAACTGGCTCTTCACCAAAAACAGACTCATCACTCCACATGACTCATCACCACAAACTGACACAACACCCCAAACTGACCCATCACCCCAAAGTGATTCATCACCCCAAAATCACGCACCACCACAAACTGACTCATGACCAAAAACTGAACCATTACACCAAACTGATTCATCACCACGAACTGACCCATTATCCCAAACTAAACCATCACCACAAATTGACTCATTAACACAAACTGACCCATCATCCCAAACTGAACCATCACACAAACTGACTCATCAACACAAACTGACCCATTAACCCAAACTGAACCATGACCTAAAACTGAGCCATCTCTCCAAATTGAATCATTACCCCAAACTGACCCATCACCCCAAATTGACCCATCACCCCAAACTGACTCATCACACCCGACTGACCCATCACTCCAAACTGACCCATCACCAAAAACTGACTCATCACTCCAAACTGACTCTTCACCCCAAACTTACCCAACACCCCAAACTGATTCATCACCGCAAAATGACTCATCGCCCCAAACTGACGCATCACTCCAAACTGACACATCACCCCAAACTGACACATCACCCCAAACTGACGCATCAACCACAAACTGACTCATCAACACAAAGCTACCCATCACCCCAAACTGACTCTTCACCAAAAACAGACTCATCACTCCACATGACTCATCACCACAAACTGACACAACACCCCAAACTGACCCATCACCCCAAAGTGATTCATCACCCCAAAATCACGCACCACCACAAACTGACTCATGACCAAAAACTGAACCATTACACCAAACTGATTCATCACCACGAACTGACCCATTATCCCAAACTAAACCATCACCACAAATTGACTCATTAACACAAACTGACCCATCATCCCAAACTGACCCATCACCCCAAACTGACTCATCACTTCAAACTGACCCCCACACTAACTGGCCCATCATGCCAAACTAACCCATCACCAAAACTGACCCATCAAGCACAAACTGACCCATCACCCCAAACTGATCCTACTCCCCAAACAGACTCATCACCCCAAAACTGACCCATCACCCCAAACTGAACCAACACCCCAAACTGAACCATCACCCCAAATTGACTCATCACCCCAAACTGATCCGTCACACAAACTGACCCATGATCCCCAATTATCCCATCACCCCAAATTGACTCAACACCACACACTGACCCATCACCCCCAAACTGACACATCATCTCAAACTGACCTATCAGCCCAAACTGACTCACCTCCAAAAAATGACACAGCACCCTAAACTGACCCATCACCCCAAACTGACGCATCACCCAGACACTGACTCATCAACTCAAACTGACCTGTCACCCCAAACTGACTCATCACCCCGAACTGAACCCGTCACCCCAAATTGACCCATCACCCCAAACTGACTCATCACCACTAACTGACCCATCACCACAAACTGAATCTTCACCAAAAGCTGACTCATCTCTCCAAACTGACTCATCACCCCAAATTGACCCATCACCACAAACTGACCCATCATCCCAAAGTGTCTCTTCACCAAATATTGACTCATCACTCCAAACTGACTCATCACCCCAAACTGAGCCATCACCCCAAACTTACCCATCAACCCAAATAGACTCATCAACCCAAACTGAAGCCCCTCCATAAACTGACCCATCACCCCAAGCTGACTCATCAACACAAACTGACCCATTAACCCAAACTGACCCATGACCTAAAACTGAGGCATCTCTCCAAACTGACTCATTACCCCAAACTGACCCATCACCCCAAATTGACCCATCACCCCAAACTGACTCATCACACCCGACTGACCAATCACCCCAAACTGAACCATCACCCCAAACTGATTCATCATCCCAAACTGAGTCATCATCCACAAACTGACTAATCACCCCAAATTGAACAATTACCCCAAACTGACTCATCACCCCTAATTGACGCATCACCCCTTACTGAATAATCACCACAAACTGACTCATTGCCCCAAACTGACGCATCATCCCAAACTGAAGCCCCACCCCAAAAAGACTCATGACCAAAAACTGACCCATTTCACCAAAACCGACTCATCACCCACAAACTGACCCATCACTCCAAATTAGCCCATCACCCTGAACTGACCCATCATCCCAAACTGCCCCATCACCCCAAACTGACCCATCACCCTAAACTGAACCATCACCCCAAACTGACCCATCACCCCAAACTGACTTATCACCAAAAACATACTCATCACTCCAAACCGACTCATCACCCCAAACTGACCCATCAACCCAAACCGACCAATCAATCCAAACTGACTCATCATCCCCAACTGACTCATCTCCCCAAACTGAGGCACCACCACAAACTGACCCATCACCCCTACTGACTCAGCACCACAAACTGACCCATCACCCAAAACTGTCTCATCACCACAAACTGAACCATCACCCCAAAGTGATTCTTCACCAAAAACTGACTCATCACTCCAAACTGACTCTTCACCCAAAACTGACCCATCACCCCAAACTGACACATCAACCCAAACAGTCTCATCACCCCAAACTGAGGCACCACCACAAACTGACCCATCACCCCAAACTGACTCATCACCACAAACTGACCCATTAATCCAAACTGACCCATCATCAAAAACTGACCCATCACTCCAAACTGACTCATTACCCCAAACTGACCCGTCACCCCAAATTGATCCATCACCAAAAACTGACTCATCACACCATACTGACCCATCACCCCAAACTTTCCCATCACCAAAAACTGACTCATCACTCCAAACTGACTATTAATCCCAAATTGACCAATCACCCCAAACTGACCCATCACCGCAAACTGACTCATCACCCCAAACTGATTCATCGCCCAAACTGATGCATCACACGAAACTGACGCATCACCCCAAACTGAACCACTACCCCAAACAGACTCATGACGAAAAACTGACCCATTTCACCAAACCGACTCATCACCCACAAACTGACCCATCAGCCTAAACTGGCCCATCATCCTAAACTGACACATCACACCAATCTGCCTCATCACCCCAAACTGAACCCATCACCCCAAACTGAACCATCACCCCAAAGTGATGCATCAACCACAAACTGACTCATCACCCCAAACTAACCCATTACTCCAAAGTGACTCATCACCCCAAACTAAACCATCACCCCAAATTGACTCATTACCCCAAACTGACCCATCACCCCAAACTGAACAATCACCACAAACTGACTCATCATCCCAAACTGACCCCACACAAACTGACCCATCATCCCAAACTAACCCATCACCCAAACTGAGCCATCAAGCACAAACTGACACATCACCCCATACTGACCCTACTCCCCAAACAGACTCATCACCCGAAACTGACCCATCACCCCAACTGAACCATCACCCCAAACTGCCTCATCAACCATAAACTGACTCATCAACCCAAACTAACCCATTACCCCAAAGTGACTCATAACCCCAAACTGACCCATCACCCCAAATTTACCCATCACACCAATCTGACTTATCACCATAAAGCGACCCATCACTCCAAACTGATTCTTCACCAAAAACGGACTCATCACTCCACACTGAGTCATCACCACAAACTGACCCATCGCCCCAAACTGACCCATCACCACAAACTGACTCATGACCAAAAACTTACCTAATACACCAAACTGATTCTTCACCACAAACTGACCCATTACCCCAAACTAAACCATCACCCCAAATTGACTCAATACCCCAAACTGACCGATCACCCAAAACTGATCCATCATACCAAACTAACCCATCACCCAAAGTTACCCATCAAGCACAAACTGACCCATCACCCCAAACTGTCCTTACTCCCCAAACAGACTCATCACCCCAAACTGAACCATCACCCCAAATTGACTCATCCCCCCAAAGTACTCCGTCACACAAACTGACCCATCATCCCAAATTAACCCATCACCCAAATTGACACACCACATGAAACTGACCCATCACCACAAACTGACCCATCATCCCAAACTGAACTATCACCCCAAACTGACTCCCCTCCAAAAAATGATTCAGCACCCTAAATTGACCCATCACCCCAAACTGACTCATCATCCACACACACTGACTCATCAACACAAACTGACCTGTCACCCCAAACTGACTCATCACTCCGAACTGAAACCATCACCCCAAACTGACCCATCACCCCAAACTGACTCATCACCACAAACTGACCCATCACCACAAACTGAATCTTCACCAAAAACTGACTCATCTCTCCAAACTGACTCATCACCCCAAACTGACCCATCACCACAAACTGACCCATCACCACAAATTGAACCATCACCCCAAAGTGATCCGTCACACAAACTGACCCATCATCCCAAATTAACCCATCACCCCAAATTGACACACCAACACAAACTGACCCATCACCCCCAAACTGACCCATCATCCCAAACTGATCTATCACCCCAAACTGACTCACCTCCAAAAAATGACTCAGCACCCTAAGCTGACCCATCACCCCAAACTGACGCATCACCCACATTGACTCATCACCCCAAACTGACCCGTCAGCCCAAACTGACTCATCACCCCGAACTGACCCATCACCACAAACTGACCCAACAACCCAAACAGACTCATCACCCCAAACTGACGCACCACCACAAACTGAATCATGACCAAAAACTGACCCATAACACCAATCTGACTCATCATCAAAAACTGACTCATCACTCCAAACTGACTCATTACCCCAAACTGACCCATCACCAAAAACTGACTCATCACTCCAAACTGACTCATTACCATAAAACTGACCAATCACCCAAAATTGACCCATCACCACAAAGTGAATCGTCACCCCAAACTGACTCATCGCCCAAAACTAGCCCATCACCCCAAACTGACGCATCACCCCAAACTGAACAATCACACCAAATTGAATCTTCACCCCAAAGGAACTCAGCACCCCAAAGTAATCCATCAACCTAAATGGACCCATCACTCCAAACTGACTCATCACCAAATACATACTCATCACTCCAAACTGATTCATCACCCCAAACTGACCCATCATCACAAATGGAGCCATCAACCCAACCTGACTCATCACCCCAAAATGAAGCACACCCCAAAAAACTCATGACGAAAAACTGACCCATTTCACCAAACCGACTCATCACGATAAAACTGAGCCATCACCCTAAACTGGCCCATCATCCTAAACTGACCCATCACCCCAAACTGCCACATTACACCAAACTGACACATCACCACAAACTGAACCATCACCCCAAACTGACTCATCACCCAAAAATGATTCATCGCCCCAAACTGATGCATCACTCCAAACTGACACATCACCCCAAATTGACACATCACCCCAAACTGACGCATCAACCACAAATTGACTCATCACCACAAACCTACCCATCACCCCAAACTGACTCTTCACCAAAAACAGACTCATCACTCCACATGACACATCACCACAAACTGACCCAACACCCCAAACTGACCCATCACCCCAAACTGACTCATCACCCCAAACTCACGCACCGCCACAAACTGACTCATGACCAAAATCTGAACCATTACAAAAAACCTGATTCATCACCACTAACTGACCCATTACCCCAAACTAAACCATCACCACAAATTGACTCATTAACACAAAATGACCCATTAACCCAAACTGACCCATCACCCCAAACTGACTCATCACCTCAAACTGACCCCCACACTAACTGACCCATCATGCCAAACTAACCCATCACCAAAACTGACCCATCAAGCACAAACTGACCCATCACCCCAAACTGACCCTACTCCCCAAACAGACTCATCACCCCAAAACTGACCCATCACCACAAACTGAATCTTCACCAAAAACTGACTCATCTCTCCAAACTGACTCATCACCCCAAACTGACCCATCACCACAAACTGACCCATCACCCCAAACTGAACCATCACCCCAAACTGAACCATCACCTCAAATTGACTAATCACACCAAAGTGATCCGTCACACAAACTGACTCATCATCCCAAATTAACCCATCACCCAAAATTGACACACCACCACAAACTGACCCATCACCCCCAAACTGACACATCACCACAAACTGACCCATCACACCAAACTGAATCTTCACCAAAAATGACTCATCTCTCCAAACTGACTCATCACCCCAAACTGACGCACCACCACAAACTGACTCATGACCAAAAACTGACCCATAACACCAAACTTACTCAGCACCCCAAAATAACCGATCACCCTAAACTGACCCATCACCCCAAACTGACCAAACACCCCAAACTGACCCATCACACCATACTAACTCATCAGCAAACACTGACCTACCACCCCAAACTGATTAATCCCCCCAAATTGACTCATCAACCCAAACTGACGCATCAGCCAAAACCACCCCATCACCCCAAAAGATTCATCACCACATACTGACCCATCACGGCAAACTAACCCATGACCCAAAATGACCCATCAAGCACAAACTGACCCATCACCACAAATTGACCCATTACCCCAAACAGACTCGTCAACCTAAACTGACCCATCACCCCAAACAGACTCATCACCACAATCTGACCCATCAACTCAAACTGAACCATCACCCCAAACTGACGCATCACCCACAAACTGACTCATCATCCCAAACTGAACTATCATCCCAAACTGAATCATCACCACAAACTGACCCATCACCCCATACTGACCCATTACCCCAAAATGACTCTTCACCAAAAACTAACTCATCACTCCAAACTGACTCATCACCCCAAACTGGCCCATCGCGCGAAACTGACTCATCACCCCAAACTGACTCATCGCCCGAAACTGACGCATCACCCCAAACTGACGCATCACCCCAAACTGAACCATCACCCCAAATTGAATTTTCACCCTAAAGTAACTCATCACCCCAAAGTAAACCATCAGCCTAAATTGACCCATCACCCCAAACTGACTCATCAACCCAAACTGACTCATCACCCAAAACTGAAGCTCCACCCCAAACAGACTCATGACCAAAAACTTCCCATTTCACCAAACCGACTCATCACCCACTAACTGACCCATTACCCAAACTGACGCATCACCCCAAACTGACCCATTACCCCAAAATGACTCTTCACCAAAAACTGACTCATCACTCCAAACTGACTCATCACCTCAAACTGAACCATCGCCCGAAACTGACTCATCACTCACAACTGTCTCATCGCCCGAAACTGATGCATCACCCCAAACTGTTGCATCACCCCAAACTGACGCATCACCCCAAACTGAATCATCACCCCAAATTGAATCTTCACCCTAAAGTAACTCATCACCCTAAAGTAACCCATCAGCCTAAACTGACCCATCACCCCAAACTGACTCATCAACCCAAACTGACTCATCACCCTAAACTGAAGCACCACCCCAAACAGACTCATGACCAAAAACTTCCCATTTCACCAAACCGACTCATCACCCACTAACTAACCCATTTCCCAAACTAACGCATCACCCACAAACTGACTCATCACTCCAAACTGACCCATCACCTCAAACTGATTCATCACCCTAAACTGACCCATCATCCCAAATTGACCCATCACCAAATCCATACTCATCACTCCAAACTGACTCATCACCCCAAGCAGTCCCACCACCCCGAACTGACCCAGCAACTCAAACTGACTCATCAACCTAAACTGAAGCACCACCCCAAACAGACTCATGACAAAAAGCTGACTCATTATCACAAACTGACTCATCACCACTAAATGACACATTACCCAAAATTGAACCATCACCCCAAATTGACTCTTTACCCCAAACTGGCTCATCACCCCAAACTGACTCATCATGCCAAACTTACTCAGCACCCCAAATTAACCGATCGCCATAAACTGACCCTTCACCCCAAACTGACCAAACACCCCAAACTGACCCATCACCCCAAACTGACTCATCAGCAAACACTGACCTAGCACCCCAAACTGATTAAAACACCCAAATTGACTCATCAACCCAAACTGACGCATCAGCCAAAACCAACCCATCACCCCAAAAGATTCATCACCACAAACTGACCCATCACCGCAAACTAACCCATGACCCAAAATGACCCATCAAGCACAACCTGACCCATCACCCCAAACTGGCCCATTACCCCAAACAGACTCGTCACCCTAAACTGACCCATCACCCCAAACAGACTCATCACCCCAATCTGACCCATCACCTCAAACTGAAGCATCACCCCAAATTGACTCATCACCACTAACTGACCCCTCACACAAACTGACCCATCATCCAAATTAACCCATCACCCCAAATTGTCACACCACCCCAAACTGATTCACCTCCAAAAAATGACTCAGCATCCTATAACTGATCTATCACACATAACTGACAAATCACCCAAACTGACTAATCACCCGCAACTGACCCATGACCCCAAACTGAGCCATCAACCCAAACTGACTGATCACACACAAACTGACTCATCAGCAAACACTGACCTACCACCCCAAACTGATTCATAGCCCCAAATTCACTCATCACCCCAAACTGACTCATCACCCCAAACTGACCCAGCACCCCACACTGACGCTTCAACCACAAACTGACTCATCACCCCAAACTGACCATCACCCCAAACTGACCAACACCCCAAACTGACCCATTACCACAAACTGACCCTTCACCCCAAACTGACCCATCACCCCGAACTGAACCATCACCCCAAACTGAACCATCACAACAAATTGACTCATCACCCCAAATTGTTTCATCACCCCAAACAGACTCATCACGCCAAACTAACCCATCTCCCCAAACAGACTCATCACCCCAATCTGACCCATCACCTCAAACTGAACCATCATCCCAAATTGAATCATCACCTCAAACTGACTGCTCACACAAAGTGACCCATCATCCCAAATTAACCCATCACCCCAAATTGTCACAACACCCCAAACTGATTCACCTCCAAAAAATGACTCAGCATACTAAACTGATCCATCACCCCAAACTGACCCATCACCCAAACTGACTTATCACCCGCAACTGACCCATGACCCCAAACGAGCCATCAACCCAAACTGACTCATCACACAAAAACTGACTTATCAGCAAACACTGACCTACCACCGCAAACTGATTCATCGCCCCAAATTGACTCATCACCCCAAACTAACTCATCACCCCAAACTGACCCAGCACCCGAAACTGACGCATCACCCACAAACTGACTCATCACCCCAAACTGAACATCACCCCAAACTGACCAACACCTCAAACTGACCCATCACCCCAAATTGACCCTTCACCCCAAACTGACCCATCACCCCAAACTGAACCATCACCCCAAACTGAATCATCACCCCAAACTGACTCATCACCCCAAATTGATTCATCACCCCAAACAGACTCATCACCCCAAACTGACGCATCACCACAAACTGGCTAATCATCCCAAACTGACCTATCACCCCAAACTGACTCATCACCAAAAACTGACTCATCACTCCAAATTGACTCATCACCCCAAACTAACCCATCACCCCAAACTAACCCATTGCCCCAAACTGATCCATCAACCCAAACTGACGCATCACCACAAACTGGCTAATCATCCCAAACTGACCTATCACCCCAAACTGACTCATCACCAAAAACTGACTCATCACTCCAAATTGACTCATCACCCCAAACTAACCCATCACCCCAAACTAACCCATTGCCCCAAACTGATCCATCAACCCAAACTGACTCATCACCAAAAACAGACCCATCATCCCAAATTGACTCATCACCCCAAACTGATTCATCACCGCAAACTAACCCATCACCCAAAACTGACCCAACCCCGCAAACTGACTCATTACCCTAAACTGACTCATCACCACTAACTGATCCATTACCCCAAACTTACACATCAGCAACAAACTGACTCATCGCCCCAAACTGACGCATCACCCCAATCTGACTCATCACCCCAAACTGACACATCACCCCAAACTGACGCATCACCCACAAACTGACTCATCGCCCCAAACTGACGCATCACCCCAAACAGAATCATCATCCCAAACTGACCCATCACCCCAAGTTGACCCATCAACCCAAATTTACCCATCACCAAAACCATACTCATCACTCCAAATTGACTCATCACCCCAAACAGACCCACCACCCCGAACTGACCCGTCAACCCAAACTGACTCATCACCCTAAACTGAAGCACCACGCCAAACAGACTCATGACCAAAAACTGACTCATTTCCCCAAACTGATTCATCACCACTAAATGACACATTACCCAAAATTGAACCATCACCCCAAATTGACTCTTTACCCCAAACTGACTCATCACCCCAAACTGACTCATCATCCCAAACTTACACAGCACCCCAAAATAATCGATCACCCTAAACTGACCCATCACCTCAAACTGACCAAACACCCCAAACTGACTCATCACTCCAAACTGACACATCAGCAAACACTGACCTACCACCCCAAACTGATTAATCCCCCCAAATTGACTCATCAACCCAAACTGACGCATCAGCCAAAACCAACACATCACCCCAAAAGATTCATCACCACAAACTGACCCATCATCGCAAACTAACCCATGACCCAAACTGACCCATCAAGCACAAACTGACACATCACCCCAAACTGACCCATTACCCCAAACAGATTCGTCACCCCAAACTGACGCATCACCCCAAACAGATTCATCATCCCAATCTGACCCATCACCTCAAACTGAACCATCACCTCAAATTGACTCATCACCTCAAACTGACCACTCACACAAACTGACCCATCATTCCAAATTAACCCATCACCACAAACTGTCACACCACCCCAAACTGATTCACCTCCAAAAATTACTCAACATCCTAAACTGATTCATCACCCCAAACTGACCCATCACCCAAACTGTCTAATCACCCGCAACTGACCCATGACCCCAAACTGAGCCATCAACCCAAACTGACTCATCACCCCAAACTGACCCAGCACACCAAACTGATGCATTACCCACAAAGTGACTCATCACCCCAACCTGACCATCACCCCAAACTGAGCAACACCCCAAACTGACCTATCACCCCAAAATGACACTTCAGCTATAACTGACCCATCACCCCAAACTGAACCATCACCCCAAACTGAACCATCACCCCAAAGTGAATCATCAGCCCAAATTGATTCATCACCCCAAAAAGACTCATCACCCCAAACTAACCCATCACCCCAAACTAACCCATCACCCCAAATTGACGCATCACCCACAAACTGACTCATCACCCCAAACTGACCCATCACCACTAACTGACTCATCACCCCAGACTGACGCATCACCACAAACTGACTCATCACCCCAAATTGACCCATCACCCCAAACTGACTCATCACCAAAAACTAACTCATCACTCCAAACTGACTCATCACCCCAAACTGACCCACACCCCAAACTGACTCATCACCCAAAACTGACGCATCACCCCAATCGGACTCATAACCAAAAACTGACTCATTACCCCAAACTGACTCATCACCACTAACTTACCTTCACCCCAAACTGACCCTTCACACCAAACTGACCCATCACCCAAATTGAACCATCACCCCAAACTGAACCATCACCCCAAATTGACTCATCACCCCAAATTGATTCATCACCCCAAACAGACTCATCACCCCAAACTAACCGATCACCGCAAACTAACCCATCACCCCAAACTGAACCATCACCCCAAACTGACTCAGCACCAAAAACACATCCATCAACCCAAACTGACTCATCACCCTAAACTGACCAATGACCCCAAAGTGACCCATCAGTCCACACTGACCCATCACCCCAAACTGACTCATCGCCGGAAATATAATCATCACCCCAAATTGACTCATAATCCCAAACTGACCAATCACCCCAAACTGACGTATCACCCACAAACTGAACCATCACCCCTAATTGACCCATCACCCTTAACTGACCCATCACCCGAAACTGACAAATCACCCCATACTGACCCAACACCCCAAACTGAACCATCACCCCAATCTGACTCATCACCCCAAACTGACTCATCGCCCCAAACTGACGCATCACCCCAAACTGACTCATCACCCCAACTTGACCCATCACCCCAAACTGACTCATCACCCCATACTGACCCATCACCCCAAACTGACTCATCACCCCATACTGACCCATCACCCCAAACTGACTCATCAGCAAAAACTAACTCATCACCCCAAAGTTAGGCATCAGCCAAAACTAACCCATCACCCCAAAAGATTCATCACCCCAAACTAACCCATCACCCCAAACTAACCCATGACCCAAACTGATCAATCACCCCCAACTAATCATTCACATAAAACTGACGCATCACCCAAAACTATCCCATCACCCAAACTGACCCATCAAGCAAAAACTGACCATCACTCCAAACTGACCCAATATCCTGAGACCCTCCCCACTCAACCCAATATCCTCAGCTCCTCCCCGCCCCACCCAATATCCACAGCTTCTCCCCACACCATCCAATATCCTCAGACTCTCCCCACCCCGCCCAATATCCTCAGACCCTCCCCAGCCCACCCAATATCCTCAGACCCTCCCCACTCCGCGCAATTTCCTCAGACCCTCCCCACCCCACCCAATATCCTCAAACTCTCCCCACCCCACCCAATATCCTCAGACCCTCCCCACCCCGCCCAATATCCTCAGATGCTCCCAACCAAACCAATATCCTCCGCTCCTCCTCAATAATGTTGCCTCGAATTGTTTCTACTGAGCGGCCAGAAACTCCATTTATCGCGACCTTTTCCTCTATGGGCAAAGTTTACACCAACATTAATAGCAACAACCTTTACAACAACATCAGCAGCAGCAAGGACGTGAAATCATATATAGAGTTATGCCATATTGGCAGCCCGCCGTCTCAGGTCATTGACATGTTTCTATACAGGTTTTACATAACTTCTCTGCTGTTTAATTATAATTCTCTATATATGATCTCCCTTGCTTCGTTTGCTCTTGTATGTCCTTATTACCTCCATTGCGACATTTCGCGACTTGTGTATCTGTACCCAGAGATCTCTTTGCACTTCTACCCCATTTGAACTCTTAGTTTCCAAGGGGAGATTGGGTCCTTATCTCTCCTACCAAAATGCTCCAATTCGCACTGATCCATATTGAAAATCTTTTGCGATTTACATGTACATTATGCACGTTGTTTACGATAGAATTAATTGAAAGGTTTTAGTTCGTCATGGACAAAATCTATTAAAAAATGACATCTGATCACAAATGAGTGGGAGATAAAGGAACTGCATAATAATACATTAACACTACATAACCATCACTCAGTTACACAGTTATGCATCGACAAACAATCCAAAAGCCAACGTGAGCTGAAAGAGGCATATATATTCGTGCAGTTTGTATTAATTTTAAAGTCGTCAACCTATTAGCAGCACCTCTCATGTGACCATAGCTATGGCAGCACAAGCAGCAGGAACAGTGACTTTATTACGATGCTGATATACTGTATGTCCACATATGTAATTAAAATATTAATCATAATACAAACAGGTAACCAGCACATAAAATTACCGTAATTCTTTCGTTCAGGGTATAAAAAGGAATTGTACAAAAGCGACCGTAATTTCCAACTGCAAACAATTCCATGACTAAAGGTGATTTTCTTATTCCACCAGCACCCCATGTAACATGTCAGAAATGTAGCACGTCTTCACAAGTGCAGAAAAACACATACACAATGTGCGTCACCGAATTAAAAAATAAATGCCGCAAAGCTATGATTTAACAAAAATAAACACTCATCTTTCTTCCTCGATCGGAAAACCAATCATTCTGACTTCGAAATGTTTTCTAATATGGTGAAATAAAGACGTTAAAATACAAATTTTGCATCTAATCTTTTTCTCTCAAACATTTGGCAATATATTAATCCCTGCTCTTATTACCAAAAGTGTTGAAGTATTTTAGGTACTTTCCAATTATATAATGGGAAACAAACTTCATTGTACTCTCAATATTTATTCTCCTATTTCAAACGTGTATATACCAAATCTAAATTATATATTGTCTGTTTAATCAAAGTACTTTCTGTATCGTTCTCAAAACACAAATAGTGGTATCTTCTAAAATCGCTTCCTGCTTTTTTATACATCATTACATAAACCTTGTTTCTATTAACATTTACAATACTTTTAGGAGGAAACCTATATTTACATTTTTCCTGAGACTTGTTGGGAATGTTGAACGACAGATGAAATAAAATAGTTCACAATAGCAACAAAACAGCAGATGCTGGAATCTGAAACTAAAAAAGAAAACGCTGGAACTACTCAGAAACTCAGGCAGCTTCTGTGGAGAGACAAACTAAGTTAGCCATTTAGGGTGTGAGGTTACATAGAAACATAGAAAATAGGTGCAGGAGTAGGCCATTCGGTCCCTCGAGCCTGCACCATGATTCAATAACATCATGGCTGACCATTCCTTCAGTACCCAATTCCTGCTTTCTCACAATGCACCTTGATCCCTTTAGCCGTAAGGGTCATATCTAACTCCCTCTTGAATATATCCAATGAACTGGCCTCAACAACTCTCTGCGGCAGGGAATTCCACACGTTAACAACTCTCTGAGTGAAAACGTTTCTCCTCATCTCAGTACTAAATGGCCTGCCCCTTATCATAAGAATGTATCCCCTGGTTTTGCACTTCCCTAACAAAGGGAACAATCTTCCCGCATCTAACCTGTCCAGTCCCGTCAGAAGCTTATATGTTTCGATGAGATCCCCACTCATCCTTCGAAACACCAGTGTATAAGGCCCAATTTATCCAGTCACTCCTCATATGTCAGTCCATCCATCCCTGGAATCAGTCTGCTGAACCTTCGCTGCACTCCATCAATAGCCAGAACGTCCTTCCTCAGATTAGGGGACCAAAACTGAACACAATATTTCAGCTGGGGCCTCACCAAGGCTCTGAACAACTGCAGTAATACATCCCTGCTCCAAAACCCAAATCCCCTTGCTATGAAGCCCAACATACCATTTGCCTTCTTCACTGACTACTGTACCTGCGTGACAACTTCCAATGACTGATGAACCATGACACCCAAGTCTCGCTTCACCTCCACGTTTCCTAATCTGCCGCCATTTAATAATATTCTGCCATCGTGTTTTTGCCCCCAAAGTGAAAAACCTCATATTTCGGTCTGAACTGGAAGAAGTCAGAGATGTCACAGATCTTAACCAGATGCAGAGACAAGATTTACCCTCTCCTGCCTTCCACCATAAGACAGAACTTTCCTTTTGCTCTTTCCTCCCCTCCCACCTTTATCTGCCTCTGCACCTGCTTTAAATGTGTTACATCTCTATCAATGTTCAGTTCTGATGAAAGTTGATCGACCTGAAACAGTATCTCTGATCTGTCTCTGACAGTACGGCCTGACCTGCTGAGTATTTCCTGCAATTTCTGTTTTTATGTTATGTAAAATAAAAAGGTTTGTGTTTTTCTCTCATTTTTGCTTCCCTTCCAAAAACGGCTTAATGATACTTTTTAACATCAATAAAAAGTAACGTGGATCTCCTACACATCCTCCCCTGCCCTCCCATCCTCAACTGCATGGGGTGTTTGTTTGTGTAAAGCTGCTCACTTCAGTCAATCGCTCAACATCACATATTGAAGACCTTCAATTTTAAACGTGTTCAGCAATTCGGAGCCTATTTTGATACGTTTGGATTTCAAGACCAGGTTGGGACTTGTTTACAGGAGGCGAAAATGTATTTTAGCCTGTTTCTTCAGAAATCATCTTCGAAACAAGGGACAAACGTTAGTCTTTTGTGAAAGCTTCATTAAAAATCTTTAAACTTTTTCTAGTCTCGTTGTAGCATTGTGAGAATAAACTGCTCCAAGTTTCTCTGTCCCGTTTCAATGCTGCCGTTAAGCACACAACAAGAATAATAAAATAAACGAATTCCAAACGGAGATCAAATAAGAAGTTGAATAACGTGGTGAAACGTCCTAAGAAGGCAGTCAGCTGATCTACCCTCAGACCTGCTGAGGAGTTGGGATCAGTTTTGCAAAAGTTGTTTTCTCTTTGTCTGCTGCCGTTCCCTCCGTCTCTCACAGACTCTGAGGTAAAAACTGGACCGCAAGACTTATCCCGTCTCTCGTAAAATGATTTAAATAACCCGGAGAAACACTTTCAAAAAGGGAACGAAAACCTCGCAAAATGTAATTGGAACTGATCTCGGGACTCCGTGAGCCTAAGGATTGTTGTCTTTCTGGTGTCCCTGCACTGTATTACAAACTCATACGAGGCATTTACTGCAAACTCAGTCACTACATGACCTAAACCTTTATTCCCAGTACCAAGGAGCGCTGACCCTGGGTGGGATCGTCCCTTTTATACCTGTTAACCCAGGTGAGGAGTGTCTCCCACAAGTTCACCCACTGTGGTCCGGGTGTGAATTTCTAGGGTATAATTACAGTGTACAGGAGTTGCATCATGGTTACAGTTACATGAAGATTACCTTTCCATGGTGGTTACATACCTGACATCACCTCCACCCGGACGCCTTTTTGTGTCAAAATTTAAGCCTTTCAGGTGGCCGACGCTCTCTCGTGGAGCACCGCAGTTGTGGCTCTGGTGGCTGAGACTCGGCTTGCGTCTCTGCCACCTGAGATAATTCCGGCCTGTCCGGGCTGGCCGCAGAGGCTGTGCATGTTGTGGATTGTCCTTGTTGCTCGTCCACTGGCAGTGCTGTATGTGACAGCTCACACTCTTCTTCAGGTTCCTCCATGTATATGCTGAACCTTTTCTTTACTTGGTCCAAGTGTTGGCGGCATATGTGCCCATTGTTTAGTCTGACCACCATCACCCTATTTTCTTCTTTGCCTATTATACTGCCCTCAAGCTATTTGGGTCCCAAAGCATGGTTAAGAACAAAAACCGGGTTATATATTTCTATGCACCTCCCCCTTGAGCCTCGATCATGGAGCTCGGTTTGCGATTAGCGCTTGTCTGCCAGGTCTGGGTAAATGAAGGACAGCCGCGCCTTGAGCGTGCGTTTCATGAGGAGTTCCGCTGGCGGTACTCCATTGAGCGAGTGCGGCCGGGACCTTTCGGTCATCAGGAGGTGCGATAGGCGGTGCTGAAGGGAGAGTCCTAAAACGCGGAGGATGCCGTGCTTTATGAATTGGACCGCTCGTGCCGCCTGGCCATTGAACGCCAGCTTCAACGGCGCTGTCCTGACCTGTTTGATACCAGTGCCCGACATAAACTCCTGGAATTAATGGCTGGTAAAACACGGGCCATTGTCGCTGACCAGGATGTGCGGCAAGCCGTGGGTCGCAAAAACCGTATGCGGACTCTCCACAGTGAAGGATGTCGTGCAAGAATACAATATGATGCACTCCATCCACTTCGAGTGTGCACCGACAACGATCAGGAAAATTTTCCCATGAACGGACCCGCACAGTCAAGGTGATTGCGTGACCATGGTCTGTGGGCCAGGGCCACGGGTTGAGTGGGGCCTCCCTGGGGGCATTGCTCAGAAGGGCACACGTCGTGCACCTGAGAAACAATTGCTCCAGGTCTGAGTCAAACCCCAGCCATCATACATGTGACCGGGCAATGGCCTTCATTAACACGATGCAAGGCTGCTCGCTGTAAATTCCCTGATGTACCTTCCCTTTCTTTCTGGGGCATGACTACCCGGCTGCCACATTATAGGCAATCAGCTTGGATGGAGAGTTCTTCCTTCAGTCTCTGAAACGGCCTGACTTCCTCGGGGCACACCCTGTTTGCGGACGCCCAGTTGCCAGTCAGGACACATTTCTTTATCATGGATAGCAGGGGATCACTGTTGGTCCAGAGTTTGATCTGGCGGGCTGTGATGGGGGTACCCGCAGTGTCAAAAGCCTCAACGACCAAGACCATCTTGGTGCTCTGCTCCGACGTCCCCTCGCAGGTAGCCAGTGGGAGCCTGCTGAGTGCATCAGTGCAATTTTCAATGTCTGGCCGGTGCCGTACAGTGTAGTCATATGCAGCCAGCGTGCACGCCCATCGCTGTATGCGAGCTGATGCGTTTGCGTTGACAGCCTTGCAGTCAGACAACAGGGATGTTAACGGCTTGTGCTCCATCTCTAGCTCGAACTGTCAACCGAAAATGTACTGGTGCATCTTTTTCACACCGGACACACACGCGAGTGACTCATTCTTGACCATGCCGTATCCCCGCTCTGCCTGGGAGAGCAACCTGGAGGCGTAAGCCATCGGTTGGAGATGGCCGTCATCGTTATCCTGCTGCAACACACACCCAACCCCGTAAGATGAAGCAACGCATGTTAAAACCAGTTTTTTACAGGGGTCATACAAAGTCAACAGTTTGTTGGAACACAGCAGGTTCCTCGCCCTATTTGAAAGCCCGTTCTTGACAATCCCACCAAAATCATTCTCACCCTTTACGGAGGAGGATATGTAACGGCTACAACAATGTGCTTAAGTTTGGCAGAAAGTTCCCAAAATAGTTCAAAAGTCGCAGTAATTTTCGCAAATCCTAAGTATTGCCGGGACTGGGCGCCAAGCGAATCGCCTCAGTTTTTGATTTAGTGGGCCGGATCCCGTCTGCAGCCACCCTCCTGCACATGAACTCGAAATCTAGGGCCAAAAACACGCACTTGGCCTTCTTCATACGCAAGCCTACCCGATACAATCGGCGTAGCATCTCCTCCAGTTTGTGGAGGTGTTTTTCGGTGTCTCGACCCGTTACAAGGATGTCGTCTTGGAATACGACTGTTCCAGGGATGGACTTGAGCAAGCTTTCCATGTTTCGCTGAAAGATAGCCGCTGCCGAACGAATGCCAAATGGGCACATGTTGGAGACAAATAATCCTTTGTGCGTCGTGATGGTGGTCAGAAACTTGGAATCTTCCGCCAGTTCCTGAGCCATGTAGACCGAAGTGAGGTCCAGCTTCGTGAACAGCTTGCCACCTGCCAGCGTGGCAAAGAGGTCCTCCGCTGTCAGAAGCGGGTATTGGTCTTGCAGCGACACTCGGTTGATGGTGGCTTTATAGTCGGCACAAATCCTAACTGACCCATCTGCGTTGAGGACGGGAACGATGGGACTTGCCCAGTCACTGAATTCAACGGCCGAAATTATGCCCTCTCTCAGCAGCCTGTCCAGTTCACTTTCAATTTTCCCACGCATCACGTACGGCACCGTTCCGGCTTTCTGGTGCACGGTTTGGCATTCGGAGTGATGCATATCACGACTTGCATGCCCTTAAATGTTCCGACACCCGGTTGAAAGAATGACTCGAATTTAAGCAATATCTGCGAGCATGAACTTCTCTCCAAGGAAGAAAGTGCATGCACATCCCATTTCCAATTCATCTCATCCAGCCAACTCCTCCCCAAAAGCGTGGGGAAAATCCAGAGTGGCAGCCCGTTCTGTAAGCCATTTTTCGTTACCACGAAGTTTGCACTGCCAGCACTGGGATTATCTCTTTGGTGTACGTATATAGCTGCGTCTCATTGCGTTCAAGTTTGGGCCTGCTACCTCTATGTGGCCATATTCTCTCAAATTGTTGGGCGCTGATGAGTGACTGGCTAGCTCCCGTATCCAGCTCCACCGGGATGTCATTCAGTAAGATTTTCATCATCATGGGACGCCTTTTAGTGTATGAGCGGTGGACGTCAGCCACATGAACTCTCTGAACTTCAGCATTCATGCGTGTTCCCCAGGCCTCATCCTGCATTGCAGACGCTCGTCTGGTTCCTCTGTCTCGCTGACCAGCCTCGCTACTGCATTTTTGCACATCCTGGCCAACTGTCCAATGACATTACAAATTCTACAGGTATAAAGCTGGAATCTGCAGCTTTTGGCAGTGTGTCTACACCCACACCTCCAGCATGAGCTGAGATTGCTGTTAATAAAATAACTATTCCCAGGCATTCCACTCTAATTGCCCGTTTGGCTGTTTCTAAGCAATCTGATGGAGGGTGTTAATGGTCCCATCACGAGGTGCATTGTTCCTCGTAATGGCGTGAATTGCCGATTCCTTTTCCATTGTCCCTTTTTCGGGCCCACCCTGGAGCTCGTTGCTGCCTGGGCCATGTCGAATTGCACTTGCCTGCCTGCCTGGGCGGTGTCGAATTGCCCTTGCCAGCATGCGGGTTTCTGTTTCACATTAACTACATTAACTCCTTGGTTCATCGCAACGTTAAAACCAGGGCTGCTTCCGTAAATTAGCTTGGTCTCCTCTCCCCTGCCATAAAGTCTGAGCTATCATCGCTGCCCCTTCTAAAGTCAATACCTTAGACTTTATGAGATTCCTGAAAATGCCGGCATGATTAATGCCCTCGATGAAAAAGTTCCTTAACGCCTCCCCCCTGCAGGCATCGGAGAACTTAGAGAGACTGGCCAAAAACCGCAGTTCTTCCACGAAGTACGAGACGTTTTCACCCACCCGACGCTGGTGAGAGTAGAACCGGTGTCGGGCCATGTGTACACTACTTGCCGGCTTGAGATTCTCATTAATCAACTGGCTGAGCTCTTCGAAGGACTTGTCCACCGGCTTTTGGGGTGCGAGCAGATCTTTCATCAGCGCATAGATCTGTGGACCACAGCTGGTCAGTAGATGCGTCCTCTGCTTGTCAGCCGCTGTCTCTTCCAGCCAATCCTTTGTGACAAAGCTCTACTGGTATCTTTCCACAAAGTCGTCCCAGTCCTCACCCACACAGTAGCGTTCCTCTGTGCCACTGGTGGCCATTCTCGTGGTTCGATGATTCCGTTTCTCGTCGCCAAATGTAGTGTCTCTGCCCCTTGTTACAAACTCACACGAGGCATGTATATATCAGACACGGTCACTCTGTGACCGTCACTTTATTCCCAGGACCAAGGAGTGCTGACGCTGGGTGGGACCTCCCCTTTTATATATGGGAACACAGGTAAGGAGTGTCTCCCGCAAGCTCACCCCCTGTGGTCAGGGTGTGCATTTAAAGGGTAAAGGTACAGTGTGCATGAGTTACAGTTGAAAAACTATCGTCATTGCAAGACGGTGAAATGCATGACAATTGACTTTATCATACTTTCACGACCCAGTCAGTTACAACACATGAATTCACTCATACTGTCACTGCCAATCCAGATACATCACTGACCTCACTCATACTGTCACTGCAAGTCCAGATACATCACTGACCTCACTCATACTCTCACTGAACGTCCAGATACAAAACTGACCTCACTCATACTGTCACTGCACATCCAGATACATCACTGACCTTACTCATACTGTCAGCACGCATCCAGATACATCACTGACCACACGCATACGGTCACTATTCATCCAGAAACAACAGTGGACTACTCAGACTGTCAGTACACGTGCAGGCACAGCACTGACCTCCCTCATACGATCACTACACATCCAGATACATCTCGACCTCACACATACTTTCACTACATTTCTAGATGCAACACTGACCTCACTCAAACTGTCTCTACCAATCCAGATGCATCACTGTCCTTACTCATACTGTCACCACTCATCTAGGTATATCACTGACCTCACTCATACTGTCACTACCCATTCAGATACATCACTGACCTCACTCCTACTGTCACTGCACATGCAGGTACATTACTGATCTCACTCATACTGTCACTACCCTTCTAGATACAACACTGAATTCAAACAAACTGTCTCTACCCATCCAGGTATATCACTGATCTAACACAACTATAGCTACGCAATCAGTTACAACACTGACCTCACTCATACTTTCAATGCTCATCCAGATACATTAAGGACCTCACTCATACTCTTGCTGCCCATCCAGTTCTATCACTGACCTCACTCATACTGTCACTGCCCATCCACAGACATCACTCACCTCACTCACACTGTCACTACCCATCCAGATACATCACTGACCTCACTCGTACTATCACTACCCATCCAGATACATCACTGACCTCACTCGTACTGTCACTGCCCATCCAGATACATCGCTGACCTCACCCATACTATCACTACCCATCCAGATATATCACTGACTTCACTCATATTGTCACTGCCCATCCAGGTACATAACTGACCTCGCTTATACGTTCATTGCCCATTCAGACACATAATGACCTCACTCGTATTTTCTGTTGGGATTAACTTCAAACCACCACTTCGAGTCCGTTATCCTTAAAATAAATGCTGCTTTTATTTTTTAAAAGATACAAGCTGTCAGAAGAGCTATTCTGTGAAAGAACGCTCCAAGAAGTGGCCAGAGGCATCTTTCTTTATAGAATTTCAGATTAAGTCATTACTTAATTACATAACTTATAATTAATACGTGATGATTGATACATGATGCTTGGTTAATATATATTGGACCAGCACTTCCTCCTGTCTGCCTTTCGTATGCCTTAAATGGTAAGTCCGGACAGTTGCTACAGTGTCCATATCTATTCCACCCTTCTCTTCTTATGGCTTCCGTTTCAATGGTATCTCTCTCTGTGCTTGCCTCCCAAAGCGTTGGTCTGTGAACTAGAACGTTTGATTTTCTGTGCAATGTTTCCCACAGTCTGTGCATTCCATTTTAAAATGTGCTAGCTCAATTTTCAATGGCACCATTAATTAATATATAAAGAATTGTATTTTACCTCTTCAAACTCTCCTGTTCGTCTCTGATTAATTCTAAATAATCAGCCGACCACATATATGTTCTGAGCCATCAACTAAAAAAGGCGATCAAATCCAAATCCTTTGGATCGCTCGTAATTCCGTCCCTTAACGGAATCTTTCCATGCTACTCCTGACAATTTCGTGGGATTAGTGGCAAGCTACTTATATTTGCTTTCGTACCTACAGAGCATAAGCTCGGAGGTGTTAGTTGTTCACCTAATGCGCTACAAAATCATTCGCCTCCCTACATCACCTACGTTACAAAGTTAACAAGGCTGTTTGCTGTTCGGCTTGAACCATGCGGTTGTATATCCCTCGGATCTTACAAATCAGATATGGTTGGATGACGATACGTATTCCTACCACTACCATTATTAGCACAATTGTGTGTCACATCATTTTGTGGACTGAGTGGGCCCCAGGTGACCAGCAACTAAAAATGTCCCACCAGTGATGTACCCTGAGGTCACTTCGTTCCTCCGTCACTCGGATCAGTTCCTGTTTTGTGTAACTCACGACGACCTTTTGTCGTGGTAACGATTCCCGTTCTTTTCCCATGTACTTGGTCACCTGAATGTGTTTTTTCATAAAGGACCTTACCATTCTAATGTCCACTACTGGGGACCGTACAGATAGTCCTTTGGTGCTCCCTGTTTTGTGCAATGTTTTTCCATTGTCCGATTTGTTCGGACTTGGTCGTTCTGAAGTCGATGATGACATATATTTCCTCATGGGATTTATTTGCCGGGGGTTCCAAGCGATCTGCGTTACACAGTCCATCCCTTCGTGTGTTTTATTCTTCGGGCCTATTCATTTCCCGTAAAACTGTGGTTTCCTTACGTTTTTACTGAATAGCTGTCTTAGGGTCACATACTCAGACCATATCTGACTGTTAGTAACATTAACTAACACCATATTCATATTACATCCCTCTTCATCACATCGCGTATGCTTCATATCTGGCCTGAGTGTTAGATTTCGATGGAAAAAACTGAAACAGTTTAGCCCATCGCGGGGCATAACCAGAGAATGCTGTCCTTTCTAATTCAGCCCGTTGTCCATTTTTGATCAGACCCATTATAAGGCAGTGAGTCTTATTGGCTTCCCGCATTAAATTGGCCGATATATGTTGCTGTTACCAGTTAGTTTTGTTTAACCACTCCAAAATCATTTTGCCTGACAGCCATCCCCACACGATATTAGACTGCAAGGGTTCTTGCCACACATCTGACAGCCTTACAGCATCTTTAGTCAATCGTCCCGCTTTTTGAAATTTATGCAGCAGCGTTTCAAGATCCATTGAGTTTAATGCTCCTAGTCCCCTTCCAAACCCTCTTAGTTCTCTATCTATTACGTTTCGCTGATTGCGAGCTTTGCTTGTCTTTCGGGCAAGATGCAGGTTCTTACATATCCTGGGTACCATCTATTGATCTTACTATATATTTATTGTTGAATGTATTATTGAAGAGGCTATCAGTCTGCTCAGGCCTGTATCGTGCAGCCTTTGTAAGTGTGGCATCCGTTCCTGGTTCGGACGGAGATATTTTACACTGATCATGACCAGCCATGTACCCCTGCTGCCAAACTGAATTATTCCTACACGCCACCCAATCTCCGTCTCTCAGCATTCCCTGTCTCCATTCTCTCCTATTGATATACTCCGTTTTCTTAGTATTCCAGTTTTCTTTCCGTATTTTGCTCATATTCTGGGGAGTATTGTCACAACCTCGCTTACACATCATCCCTGGACCGTCGACCACCGATGTGATGTTGAAGGTAACATTCTCATTCTAATGGCCGATCAGTATAAAATTGGTAGAGAGTGGTGCCGAATAGGTCCACCGTTTGCAATCAAACGTTGAATCAAAAACATGACATTTAATTCCACCGGGGCATGTATAGTTTCCCTGGGTTGTGTCTCGGTGGGCCTTCCACAAATAATAAAGTGTACGCACTTTTCCTTCCAAATATAGCACTGGAGCCACCTGAAGGGCGAGGGCGGATGCCACAAACCCAATTTGCCACAAGCATTATCCACAGGTCTATCCCGTTGTGTTCTGGCCTGCTTCCTTATCGGACGCTTCCATGGTCAGCAGGTGCACCGTCACGATGTGTTAAAACAGACGACAGTTGTTTAGTGTTATATGGTTTTCCCTGGGTCCAGTGTTTGCACATAATCCCAGTGGGCTCCGGTTGCCAAACATCGCTCGTCATTGGTGCCGAGTATGTTCCCATCCTTCGGGTCTCCATTCCCTTTCGAATCCTTGTCACATTTTCCATGACCTGTTCTCCTCTTTTAGGTAGCGCTTCGGTTCTCATTCCCTCATTCTGAATTTCTAGGTCTCTTATATGCTGTCTGCTTCAAATTTCTTTATGCATAGCCTGCATGTCTTGGTTTAGCTGGAACAAGAACCGCTTCAAACTTTCCTGAATTGGTCCTGCTTCACGTGTTCCTCGAATAAGTTCTCTGGTAGTCACATATCCCATCCAGTCATGAGCTCATATGGTGTTAGTCCCGTGGTTCGCCTGGGTTGTCTCTGAGCCGCATTAAAATTGCCGCAAACAGCCCAGTCCATCCTATGCCTGTTTCCAGGATTGCTTTGGGAAGGGTCGTTTTTAAGGTCGTATTCATTCTTTCCACCATCCCCGAACATTGGGGATGATATTGTATGTGGTACCTCTGTTTGATTCCCAGCAGTGCACATGTTTCTTTCATTAAATGGCCCGTGAAATGTGTCCCATTGTCTGAATCTGTCTCTCGGGATACTCCCTAGCGAGGTATCATCTCGCTAGCCAGGATCTGTGCTACCGTCCGAGTGGAGCAGTCCCTGGTAGCGAAGGCTTCCAACCACCGTATGAATTGATCTATCATTACCAGGCAAAATCTTTTTCCCCTATCCTCTTGCAGGGGGCCGATGAAGTCGATCTGTAAATTCTCCCGAGGTTCTTGTGACATTGGCTGATGTCCAATTCGTACCATGCATCACCTGAATACGTACTGTTGGGCACAAATAATGCACCTTTGGCAAAATTTATCGACATCCTTCCACATTGCTGGCCATCACCAGTACTGCCCGATCAGTTACAGTATGTTGCTTCTCCCAGTGTGTCTTATCGCGTGATATAATTTTAGCAGTTGATGCCCACAACATTGTGGTGCCACAACTTGCTCCTGGGGAACCCATACTCACGTGAGACCTTTTTGATGGACTCCATTCACGTCTTTCTTCCAGATAGACATTCTGTTGGACCTTTGCTATAATTATATCAGTCTCAACACTTTTGTCATAATTGGTAGAATTTCAGCAATAAATGCGAGCTCTGGCTTCCGCTCCCCTGCCACTCGTTTGGCTCCGACGTCTGCAAACCTATTCCCGATGATGAGTAGGTCTTGCGGATGCTTTTGGTCCTTACTTGTTAGTTTTGTGAGTACTTTTACCTTCATTGCCACTGCTCCCCATGGTTCCTTTGCTGCTTTCACTAAACTTTCTATGAGCTTTCCATGCTTTCCCACCTCGCCAGTTGATGCCACATACTTTTGTCGTGTCCAGGCTGCCATATAGTGGTGAACCACACCGAAATCATATCGATTATCTGTATATTTGTTGACTTGCTTCCATTTAGCTGACTCCAGAGCCTTTATACCAGTTCTGCCACCTGAAATGACTTGTCTCCTGCGAGCGTTCCTACCATTATTTCCTCTCGCTCCTGTGTTACCACTGCCCACCCAGTATGGGGTTCTCCAGCAATGTATTTTCTGGATCCACCCACATAGAAAGTATCATCTGTATTGACCAATGGCTCTTCCTTTACGCCGCTGTGCGTTTCCTCCTCTACTTGTTCCTTAGAACGATGTTCCTCTCCTTCTGTCAGCTCCCGGCAGCGAGGTTAATTCTGTTATGCTTTATTAGTATTAGTCACTTGTCTTTGGGCATGAATACGGCCTACTACTGAGCTTTTCGGCTCTCCGATTTAGCAGGGTATGTTGTGGGTGCAAAATGATCTGTCCCATCATCACTACTGGTTGGCTTTCTTTGACCGGCCAAGTCGCACAGTTCAGGGCGGACACACATCGGGGCATTCCACTAACCACTGGGATTTTCTTCGTCGAGTAGGAAGCTAAAGGCCTCTGTTCGCTCCCATGTTCCAATATTACCACGGCGGAATAATGTCCATCATCCTTATCACAGTGGAGTTGGAAAGGTTTATTGGGATCTGGCAAATCTGGGGCGGGGGACGACATCAGATCTCTTTTAGTTCACCTTATGCCTCTTCCTGCTCCGGTCCGCAATCTATCCTCTGTAGCGTTCCCCCGCTCCATTTATGAATTTCTGTATGGGTTCTGCTATTGTTGTGTATAGAGGTATAACATTCCGACGATATTTAAAAAGTCCTAATTCCTTCCTTCCTCCACTGAAATTCTGGGGCTTAGGCATGTCCCTAATTGCCATCCGTCTTTCCTCTGTCATGTATTTCTTGCCCTGAATGATCCAAAATCCAAGGTTCTGCACTCTAGTCTGGGCCACATGCACCTATATGTGTGAGGCCTTGAACCCCGCCTGCATACACACAGACACTCACACACAGTTACACACAGACACGCAATGACACACAGTCACGAACACAGCCACTCATTCACACACACACAGACACAATCTCACAGACATACACACTCAAACACATATCCAGACACACACTTACACACATACACACTCATACCCTTTTCCAGACACAATTACAAACACACATTCACACGCAGACACTCACACACACATTCACACACACACACAATTACACACACACAATTACACGCACTTACACAATCACAGACTTACACACACATACACAGACACACACTTATACACATGCACATTCACAAAATAACGCACTTACTCACCCACACACACAGGCAGAGACTTATATACTCACGCTCTTACACACTCACGCACTTAGACACGCATATATTCAAAGATTACACACTCACACACTTAACCAGACACACAATCAAGCACACACATGCACACACATAGACACTCGCACACATTAAAGATTCACATACTCATACACTGAAATACTCAAACACATACCCAGGCACACACGTGCACACTTATACATTTGCACACTAATACATTCAGAGATTTACACGCTCATACTTTTAGCCAGACATAAAATTACACACTCACGCACTTACACTAACAGACTTACACACTCACACTCTTACCCAGACACACACTCGCATATTAACTAATTTACACAAACAAAGACTTTGCCAGGCACGCGCTTACACGCTCACATGCTTACACACTCATACACTCACACACTCACAGTTGTAAGCATTCACACACTTCCCGAGACACGCACTTACACACTCGCACACTCACACTCATAGACATACACACTCACAGACTCACACACTTACACAGACACACATTCACACACTTACACCCTCCCAGACTTACACACTCACACACAATTGCTCACACACACACTTACCCAGGCACACACTCACACACAATAATGCACTCACATTCACACACACCTACTCAGACACACACTTAAGCACTCTCATATTTACACACACACACGCACACACTTACATACACACTCCATCCATCATAGGCAATCACTCGAATTGAGGATGACTTGCTTCCACATCAAAATGTTCACAGGTGTTTCAGTGAAGTACCTAAAATTCCAGGTCCGAACAACATCTTCAAGGGTGGAAGATGCCTATGCGTGGATTTTTTTTAACGGGTGATTACTGTTGTACACCAGCCAGCAATTACCCACACACACACTTACCCAGACACATGCACATACACTCAATCATAATAAGACACTCACACTCACTTACCCAGACACACACATACACATTCACACAAAATGCACACACACGTACCCAGACAGAAAATCACACAAAATAACGATCATACTCATACATCCTTACCCACAAGCACACTAATTCAGTCATACATTCATACATTCATACACAATAATACACTCACACTCACACACGCTTAAGCAGACACATAATTACACACTCATATACTTGCACACACACACACACACACAATTACCCAGGCACACACTCAAACACTCACACACAATAACACACTCACAAACATTTACGCTGAATCACACTCACACAGTCTTACATACATTCACACTCATATAAACGTACACTTAACCAGGCACGCATTTACCCAGAACACATTCCACTTGCACAGTTGACTCATGAGATGGCCAGTTGGGACAAATTCTTCCATGAACAATTGTGTGTCAGGCGATTAATTAGCGAAAGGGGTAGAGGAGCAGAGAGTTGCAGATAGACATTTCACTAAAAGCAGCGACGCAGGTTAATGAGGCCATAATAAATATCAAATAAAGCTCCAGGGATCATTTCAAGAAGGTCAGATTTCAAAACAACAATAACTTGTATTTTTTTAGCGCCTTTATCAGAGTGAATCATCCCAAGGCGCTTCACAGAAGTGTTATGAGACAGAACATTTGAAACCGAGACATATCAGGAAAAATTAGGGCAGGTGACTGAAAGCTTCATTAAAGAGGTACATTTTAAGGAGCGTCTTGAAGGATGATGGAGAAGTGCAGAGATGGAGAGGTTTATGCAGGGAGTTTTAGAGCGTGGCAACAGAAGCCCTGTGATCAGAATGAATATTAACCCACTCAATTACAAACTCTCTACACAGGGCTGCCTGTATGAGGAATGGGATCAGGGTGAATATTAACATACTCACTCACACACGATCTGCACAGGGCTCGTTAAATGAGGCCTGTGATCAGGGTGAATATTAACACACTCACTCACACACGGTCGTTCTGGGCTCCACGAATGTGGCCTGTGATCAGGGTGAATATTAACACACTCACTCACACACTGTCTACACTGGGCTCCCTGTGTGCGGCCTGTTATCAGGGTGAATATTAACACACTCACTCACACCGTGACGAAACTGGATCTCCCTGTGTGAGGCCTGTGATCAGGATGAATATTAACACACTCACTCACACACTGTCTACACCGGGCTCCCTGTGTGAGGCATGTGATCAGGGTGAATATTAACACACTCTCTCACACACTGTCTACACGGAGCTCCCTGTGTTGGCTCTGAGATCAGGGTGAATACTAACACTCTCACTCACACATTGCCTACACTATGTTCCGTGTGTGTGGCCTGAATGTGAAATTATGTCGGGAAGCACCGCAACCGCCACCATTGAAAGATCGAAGGTCATGTTTGCCACATACTGGTCAGTACCAACGGGCCATGATTCACCAGTGCCGAATTTAAAGAATTCATGATCCGAAATGGGATCAAACATGTCACGTTGGACCAGTTTAAACCGGCCTCCAATGGGCAGACAAAGCGGCCAGTGCAATCAAACAGAACCTTAAACGAGTCACAGAAGCCTCACTCCAAACGTGCCTGTCCCAAGCACTGCTCAGCTACGGCACGAGACACATTCAATCACAGGGGTGCCCCCGGCTGAGCTACTCATGAAAAGGACACTGAAAACAAGACTCTCGTTGGTCCACCCACTCCCACAGCCCCCCCCACCCCCCGCCCCCTGCATGATCAGGTAGAGAGCAGGCGGCAGCAAAAAAATTTAAGCGATTGTCGCGCCATTGTGTCACGGAAATTGATCTGAATCAACCTGTGTATTTGCTAAACTATGGACATGGTCCCAAGTGCAACGCCGGCACGGTGATAGTTAATGAAGGGAGTAGGTAGTTTATAGTCAATCGAGACAATGGACAAATTGCAGAAATCATCTGGACCAAACGAGCCTGCTGGTCACAGACTGCCCTGAACAAGCCACAGCAGACACCACCGTTTTCGAGCCCACAACACACACCCAAAGGATCAACGACACCACCCCTGACTAGGAAATCGAACCCATCATGCCCAACATCCGAGCTAGGCCAGGCTCACCCAGCAGCCCTGCAGGGCCAACAACACGCCAACCCAGCGATGGCATAGACAACACACCAGAACAGACAATTGTACCGAGGCGGTGAACCAGAGAAAGAAAGGCTCCCGACCGCCTCACCTTCTAAATAGTTTTGCCTTTGACTTTGGAGGAAGCGATGCTATGTATCTATAAAGTATGCATTTCCATGTTCCGCCACCAGGGAGTGCATCCCCTGAAGACCCAAAGGATCCCAGCATGCCTTGGGAGCACTGTATATCATCAGGCTCCGAAGGCCTGTTCCTCACTCTGGAGTGTCTTAATGAAGACCGAAATCAATTTACTTGAACCTCCCTTTATGCAGTCTTATCTGTGTTAGGAACAGAATAACTTGGAAAAAAATATGTGACCACGAAAGCAAGAAAGAAGATGAAATGCAGAGTCGCTTTCTGCCAAAAATTCATTTCACAAACATTTCTCTGACCGAAACATCACAAAAGAAAAATGTTCCTTTCAAAGTCATTAAACCCGAATTTTCTCGCAGCCGAATCTTCTGAATCAGATGCCTCTCGTTATGCCAACTCAATCCATGTCCCTTTGCAATATTGTGCTTCCATGCACACTATTAAATGTGCCACTAACTTATATAATAACAGAATAAGGGAATGGTTACAGCAGCGAAGAATGCCATTCGGCCCATCGAGCCCATGTCAAATCTCAACTAGTCCCACTCCCCCGTCATTTACCCGCAGCTGTGGATTTTTTCCCCTTCAAATCCTTATCAACTGCCTTTTGAAAGATAAGATTAAATCAGCCTCCACCGCCCTTTAAAGCATTGTATTTCAGATTCTAACTGCTTGCTGCGAAATGGCTAGCTTCAGTTCCTATCTATAAAGTGTGAGAAACACGGGATCAATTGCTGCCACACTCACAACCTTGTTAAATAAAGAACCTTCATTCTATTCTCGGAAAGCAAGCTCCTGGAGAGTAGTCCAGCTGTTGAGGTTAAAGCTCTGGTTATGTTCCCAAGACCACTTTTACTACAGCGCTTCTGTAGTGTAGTGGTTATCACTTTCGCCGAACACGTGAAATATCCCGGTTACGAAACTGGGCGGAAATACTTTGCAAATGTGTTCAATTAATGATTAGTACATATTGAATAATTCATATTCGTGGTGAACAGAGTGCAGTGTCTGATGACGCTGTTGCATTTATTGATTATTCTGTACACACTGAAAATCTACACAGTGTTTCTCACTCTGTCACGTTTCCAGCCCTGACGGTGGAGAAACCCCATTTCAAAGCTGCACATTCCATGCCTTCAGTTCAGCTGTGAGAGATTATTAAAGGATCCTGCCGCGCCTCATGGAAGATCAAAGCCACGAACCAACCCATCGACGAATCGCTCTTCCCCATCTCCAGAGTGAGTGAGGGCGGGACAAGCCCCAACATTCTGGTCCCAATCATCTCCAATCAGTTGCTTCCGGCGGAAAGCATCGAATGCAGCATCAACACTGGTTTACCGCCCATCACTGGGCGAAAACATGCCACGGTTCGATCCAAATCTCACCGTTCACCGAACAGCAGCCTCACAAGCCTCTTAATCTCAGGTTCCTGAGTTCGAGCCCTGCTGACGCGAACATGTTTTCATTGGAAACACCATTTATTCGTCGATCGCCTCGCTTTGCATCATGAAAGTAATGCACACCGATATTATATAATCATAGAACTTTACAACTTGGAACGAATCCTTTTCGACCCATCATATCTGCACCGGCACATTATGGCATTTCAAGTGCACATCCAAGTACTTTATAAATGTGGTGAAGGTTTCTCCCGCCACCACACTTTCAGGAAGTGAGTTCAAGACCCCGACAAACATCTTCAAATCCCCTTTAACCCTTATGCGAATTACTTTTAATTTATGCCCCCATGTTTGTTGACCACTCACCTACTGCAAGTGGGCCCTTTTAATCAACAATATTTAGGCCCCTCCTAATTGTGTACACCTCAATGCTATCGCTCATCAGCCTCCTCTGTTCCAAGGAAACCAACCCATCCTATCCAATCTGTCCTCACAGCAAAGTTTCTCCACTTCCAGCAACATTCTACATAAATCTCCTCCGTACCCTCTTCAGCGCAATCACGTCCTTCTTTCAATAAGGTGACCAGAACTGCACGCAGTACTCCAGGTGTAGGCTAACCAGAAGTTTGCACATTTCAGACATAACCCACTTGCTCTTCCATTCCATGCCTCTACCAATAAATGCAAGCATTCGATTTGCCTTCTTAATCAACTTATCCAATTAGCCAGCTACATTCAGGGATCCGTGGACATGCATTGACAGTTCCCTTTGCTCCTCTGCACTTCTCAATATCCTACAGTCGATTTGTATTCCTTTTCATTGTTCGCCCTCCACAAATGCACAATCTCACACGTCTCTGGATTAAATTCCATTTGCCACTGTTCTGCCCACCTTTCCAGTAATTGATATTTTCCTGCAGGCTCTAGCTTTCTTCTTCACTATCACCCACACTGCCTATTTTACTATCACCTGAAGACATCTTAATCATAATCCCGATATTCAAGTTTAGATCATTGATAAATACCACAAAAAGCAATGGACCTAGCACTGAAACCTGCGGAACCACACTGGAAACATCCTTCCAGTCACAAAAACACCCATCAAACATTACCCTTTGCTTGCTGTATCTGAACCTATTTTGGATCCAATTTGCCACTTCGGCCTTGGTCCCATGGGCTTTTACTTTCATCACCAGTCTGCCATGTGGGACATTAGCGAAAGCATTAATAAAATCCATATACAATACATCGTACGCACTATTGATTGACCCTCCTGGTGACCTCCTCGAAAAGTGCATTCAAATTAGTCAAACGCGACCATTCCTCATGTGCGGACTGTCCTGATTAACCAGTGCCTTTCGAAATGTAGAGAATGTATCATCGTTAACTGTTATCCTGCTTTCACGGGAAAACATCATTAATTAACTGATGATCTTCATTTGCACGACAAAAGAAATGTTAACCGAAGGAGAGTCCTCAATAAAATAATTTGTCTGTGCACTGCAATTTATCTCTTAAACCATTTTAGACACTGTGCTTTAGTGGCCTGCTTCAAAATGTTCATTGCTGGTAACAATACATGAGACTGGCGATACAGTTAGATGGACTGTCGAGCAAGGGACTGGTTATTGTGAAACAGCAAAGAAAATATACATATTGGAAGAATAACATCGAGAAGAAATATGACGCCAACATCCAGAAGGAAGATTAAATGCTGAGTCCCTAGCAGCAAAAAATTCCTTTCCCGAACATTTCTCTGATCGAAGCTTCACAAAACAAAAATGGTGCTTTTTAAAGTCATTAAACCCGAATTTTCGCGCACCGAATCTTCTGAATCAGATGCCTCTTGCTCTGCCGACTCAATCCATGTCGCTTTTCAATATTCTGCTTCCATGCACACTATTAAATGCGCCACTAACTTATAGAATCACAGAATAAGGGAATGGTTACAGCACGGAAGAACCACATTCGGCCCGTCGAGCGCATGCCAACTCTCAACTAGTCCAACTCCCCCGGCAGTTACCCGCAACTGTGCAATTTTTACCTTCGGATACTTATCCAACTCTGTTTTGAAAGATAAGATTGAGTTGGCCTCCAACGCCCTTTTAAGCAGTGTATTCCATATTCTAACCCCTTGCTGTGGAATGGCCACTCCTGTTCCTATGTATAAAGACTGAGAAACACGGGATCAATTCCTGCCACTCTTAAAATCTTGCTAACTTTCGTACCGTCATTCTATTCTCATAAAGCTCGCTCCTGAAGTGTCGGCCAGCTGTTGAGCTTAAAGCTCTGGTAATGTTTCCAATACTGATGCTACCACAGCGTTTCCATAGTGTAGTGATCATCACATTCGGCTGACAAGCGAAAGCACCCCGGTTCGAAACAGAGCAGGAACATTTTGCAAACGTGTTCCATTAATGATTAGAATAAATTAAATAATTCATATTCGTGTTTCAATATTAACAGAGTGCAGTGTCTCACGACGCTGTTGCATTTGTTGATTTCTCTGCACAATTATTTCCACACTCAAGCTCGAAACAGTGTTTCTCACTCCCTCCCGTTTGCAGCCCTGACGGTGGAAAAACCCCATCTCAGAGCTGCACATTCCGTGCCTTCAGTTCAGCTGTGAGAGATTATTAAAGGATCCTGCCATACCGCCTCGCTTCACAACAGAAAATCAAATCCACAAAGAAACCCATCCACTAATCGCTCTTCCCCTGCTCCAGAGTGAGTGAGGGCGGGACAAGCCCCAAGATTCCTGTCCCGCACTCGCCAATCAGCTGCTGGCGGTGGAAACCGGCAAATGCAGCATCAACAGCAGTTTTCCGCCTTTCACTGGGCTACAAAATGCCACGGTTCGAGCCAAAACTCCGCGTACACCGAACAACAGCTTCGTAAAACTCTTAAACCCACGTACCTGAGTTCGAGGCCCAACTTGCATGAAGTTTTTATCACTGGAAACGCCTCGTCTTGCATCATGAAAGTAATGCTAATCGATAGTTATATAATCATACAAGTGTACATCGCATCCGCACCGACAAACAAATGTCTACTTTTAGGTATGTAACCCTACACCTTACGGCATTTCAAGTACACATCTAAGAACGTTTTAATTGTGTGGAGAGTTTCTCCCTCCACCACATTTTCAGGCAGTGAGTTCCAGACCCCGAAAAAGCATCTGGATGAAGAATCTTCCCTTCAATTTCATTTTAACCCTTATACTGAATATTTTTAATTTATGCCCCCTGGTTGTTGACCACTCTACTATGTGAAATAGGCCCTTTTAATCAACAATATATAGGCCACTACTAATTTTACACACCCTAATGCTGTCGCCCATCAGCCTCCTTTTTTCCAAGGAAAACAACACCCAGCCAATCCAATCTGTTCTCATAGCAAAGTTGCTCCACTTCCTGCAACATCTACGTAAATCTTCTCGTTACCCTCTCCAGCGAAGTGACGCCCTTCCTTCAATGCATTGACCAGAACTGCACGCAGTACTCTAGCTATGGACTAACCAGAAACGTATACAGTCCTAGCACAACCAACTTGCTGTTCTGTAACTTGCCTCTGCCAATAAATGCAACCATTCCGTATGCCTTTTTAACAAACTCATCCAACTGGCCAGCTACCTCTGGGACCTGTGGACATGCAATCCCAGTTCCCTTAGTTCTTCCATATTTCTCAATGTCCTACCAATTAATGTGTATTCCATTTCCTTGTTGGCCCTCCACAAATGCACTATCTCAAACGTCTCTGGATTAAATTCCATTTGCCACTGTTCTGCCCACCTTACCAGTTGATTGATATCTGCCTGCAGTCTCGAGATTTCTTCTTCATTATCAACCACACTGCCTATTTTACTATCAACTAAAAACCTCTTAATCATTTCCCCTATATTCAAGTTTAGAATATTGATAAATACCAGGAAAAGCAATCGACCTAGCACTGAAAACTGCGGACCCACACTGGAAACATCCTTCCAGTCACAAACACAGCCATCAAACAAGACCCTTTGCTTCCTGGGTCTGAGCCAAATTTGGATCCAATTTGCCACTTCGCCCTTGATCCCATGGGCTTTTACTTTCATGACCAGTCTACCATGTGGGATCTTAGCGAAAGCATTAATAAAATACATGTACACTACATCATACGCAGTACTTCATCGATTCACCTGGTGAATTCCTACAAAAATGCAATCAATTTAATCAAACGCGACCCTGCCTTAACAAATCGTGCTGACTGTCCTGATTAACCAGTGTCTTTCGAAATGTAGAAAATGTATAATCATTAAATGTTTCCTGCTTTCACAGGAAAACATCATTACTCAACTGATGATCTTCATTTGCACAACCAAAGAAATGTTAACTGAAGGAGAGTCCTTAATTGAATAATTTGTCTGTGCTCCGCAATTTACCTCTTAAACCATAAACCATTTTAGACACTGTGCTTTAGTGGTCTGCTTCAAAATGTTCGTTGCTGGTAACATGTACATGAGAGTGGGGAAACAGTGAGATAAACTGTAAATCAAGCGACAGGTTATTGTGAAACAGCAAAGGAAATATACATTCTGGAAGAATAACATCGAAAAGAAATGTGACCCCTTCAACCAGAAAGAAGATTAAATGCTGAGACCCTTTTAGCAAAAAATTCCTTTCCCAAACATTTCTCTGACCGAAACTTCACAAAACAAATATGATGCATTTAACGACATTAAACCCTAAATTTCGCGCACCGGAATCTTCTGAATCAGATGCCCCTAGTTGTGCCGACTCAATCCATGCACACAATTAAATGTGCCACTAGCCTATATAATCAAGAATAAGGGAATGGTTACAGTACGGAAGAAGCACATTCGGCCCGTCGAGCCCATGCCAACTCTCACCTGGTCCCACGCCCCCGTCATTTACCCACAGCTGTGCAATTTTTTTCCTTCGGATACTTATCCAACTCCATTTTGAAAGATAAGATTGAGTCTGCCTCCAACGCCTTTGAAAGCAGTGTATTCAACATTCTAATCACTTTCTGAGGAATGGCCACTCCTGTTCTGATGTATAAAGACAGAGAAACGCGGGATCAATTCCTGTCACACACAAAACCTTGCTAAATATAGCACCGTCATTCTATTCCTGTAACACATTCACCTGAAATGCAGTCCAGCTGTTGAGGTTAAAGCTCTGGTTATGTTCCCAACGCTACGTCTGCCACACAGTTTCCGTAGTAGTGCTTATCACATTCGGCTAACACGGGAAAAGTTCCTCGTTCGAAAGCGGCCGGAAACATTTTGCAAACGTGTTCAATAAATGATTTGAAAAATTTTAATAACTGATAATAGTGGTTCAATATTAACAGACTGCTGTGTCTCACGACGCTGTTGCATTTTCTAATTTCTCTGTACAATTCTTTACGCACTCAAACTCTAGAGAGTGTCTCTCACTCCCTCCTGTTTCCAGCCCTGACGGTGGAGAAATCTTATCTCAAATCTGTACATTCCAGGCATTCAGTTCAGCTGTGAGAGATTATTAAAGGATCCTGCCGCGCCGCCTCGCTTCACAACAGAAAATCAAAGCCACAAACAAACCCATCGACTAATCGCTCTTCCCCAGATCCAGAGTGAGTGAGGGCGTGACAATCCCCAACATTCCCGCAATCTTCAACCAGACGCTGCCAGCAGAAAGCGGCGAATCCAGCCCCAAATACTCTGACTAAGACCACACCTGCGATTATGCACATCACATTCATATGCCCCCCCACATCATCGCTTCACCTACCCACCATTAGCTCTTCGACTTCCCCTGCTGACTCCAAGCCTCCTGGCTGAGGAGCTTCTCAGGCGATGTTTCATTGCAGGGGCGGACGGCAGGACCGCTGTTTGGATGGATATGGGAGAGACCGTCCCAAGTTGGGAACGTGCACCGAGCTTCCTGGTGGCTCTCATGTGATGTTGGCAATCGTCTTGCGGCACTTTGGGGTCCAGTGCCGCGCCACGAGACCACTGGGAGGCCTTTGCCACCAGTGTTCGTGGCTATCACCTTCAGTACTCCGCCATTCATGACACTTAATAGCACATGCTGGCAGACATGCTCGCCATTTGTAGCGATATGCCACCATTGTCTGTAGGATCTGCTGATCTATGTCAAAACTCTTGCTGTACATATGTTCCATTTCGCCGCTCAGATCGGCTGCTCGTGGAGCAGACGTGCTGCATCGAACCAATCTCCGCATTGTCAGTGCCATCCTGGAGATAGCTCGGCTGCCCTGCGACAAGGTGACTGAGCCGAGTACTTTCGTGGATGTGGGAATGGCCGCTGGAGCACTTTATATCGTGGAGCTTGGCGATGCGGCCTCCTCCAAGTCTGCATTCTCATCCTTGGAGACGGCACCTAGCAGGTGCACTTGTGAGAATCGAGGCTACTCAGCTCCAGATGAATGATCGTCCGCCGACGCCGACCCCGCAACCGCAGCTTTTGTGCTCGATGGTGTTGCATGGGACCGCGCTACTGGCTGATCTGCAAAACATAAATCAGGTTAATAGTGGAGAAGGGAGTGCTGGGGTCACAAGATGATTCCAGCGGTAAAGGCAGCATATGCACGACCAAAGTATCACCCTTATCAAAATCTTCACAGGCATCACAGTTCATGAACATGACCAAATTCTGTAAAAGATTCTGTAGGTATGTAAAAAGCGAACGATTAGTGAAAGTAAATGTGGTTCCCATTCAGGCTGAGAAAGGAATAATTACAATGTCGAATAACGAAATGGTACAGAAATTAAACAAGATGTGAATGTCTGCCTTCACGAAAGACGCAAAAAAACCTCCCAGTAATAGTGGAGAACCAAGTGTCTAGCAAGAATGATAACTAAATTAAATAATAATTCGTAAAAAAAATAGTACTGGAAATATTAACGGGACTGAAAGCCGAGACATTCTCTGAACCTGATGGCCTACATGAAATGGTTTTGATTCAGGTGGCTATGGAGATACTGCTTGCATTGGTTTCATCTTGCAAACGTCAATATATTGTAAAAGGGTTCATGCAGATTACAAGGTAGAAAATGTAATCTTGCTGTTTAGGAAATGAGGGAGAGAGAAAACTGGGAATTACAGGCCAGTTTGCTTGACATCAGTCATCGTGAAAATGGTTGATGCTATGATTCAGAAATGGTAAAAGGGCACTGAGAAAATAATAATAGGATTGGGCAGAATCAACACGGTTTCATGAAAGGAAAACCAGATATATCAAATCTGTTAGAATATTTTGAGGTTTTAACTATCAGAATTGATCAGAGTGGAACCAGTGGATTTGGATTTTCAAAAATATTTCGATAAGGTGCCACAAGATGTTATGAAACAAAATAATGGTTCATGTGATAGTTGGTAATATATTGGACATCCATGTGTGCAGGAGGTGTCTCCAACTTCAATTGCTCGAGCTCCGTGTTTCAGAGCTGCAGCAGCGGGTGCAGTCAATAAGGTGCATCCGCAAGACAGAGAACTACGTGGATAGCACGTGTCAGGTGGTCGTTATCCCGCAGCTTAAAGGCGGAGGGGACGTGGCTGACCACTAGACATAATAAGTGTTCCAGGCAGATAGCGCAGGAGGCCTCCCGTGAGTCCCTCTCGTTTTCAAACCAATATTCAATTCTGAATATCGGTAAGCACGATGGCGCCTCTGGGGATTGCAGCCAGAGCCAATTCCAAGGCACCACGGCTGACCAAGCACCACAGCGAGGAGGGCAGAAGAACAAATGAGCCCTCGTGATAGGGGATTCTATAGTTAGAGGAACAGACAGGCGATTCTGCGGACATAGACATGAATCCCGAATATTTATCTTCCTCCCGAGTTCCAGGGTCAAGGATGTCACAGAAAGGATGCAGGTCACCCTGGGAGGGAGGGAGTCGGGGTTGGGGGGGGGGGTAAGCAGCTGGAGGTCATGGTCCATATAGGGTGAGTGATGAGGTCTTACAGGGAGAATTTATGGCGCTGGGAAAAGAATTCAAGTGCAGGATATCAAAAATAGTGATATCTGGGCTAATACCGGTGCACCTGCCAAAGAGTATAAGAATAGAAGGAGAGAGACGATGAGCACGTGGATGGAAATTTGGTGTAGAAGGGAGGGCTTTAAATTCTTGAGGCATTGGGACCGTTTGTGTGGGAGATGGGACATGTATAAACTAGACATGTTGCCCCTTAACAGCGCCGGGACCAATATCCTCGTGGGGAGTATTGCTAGTGCAGTTGAGGAGAGTTTGAACTAGCTTGTCAGCTGGATGGGAACCTGAGAACGAATAAAAAAGAGATGTAAGTAAAGCAGAAGTTGGATAGCATGAATCTCGAAAGCGAATCTTTAAGACAGAGGAAACATGGCTTAGTGCGTAACAAGCAATGTTGTCTTCCTGTGCTGAATGGTACATATTTACTGCAAGGAGTACAGCGAATAAGGCGGATGAGCTAAGAGCACATGTAGACTCTTGGGAGTGTGACCTTATAGTCATTACATAAATTTGGCTGAAAGTGGGGCAGGTTTGGCAGATCAATATCTCTGGCTGACGGATTTTTAGGCAAGAGAGAGAGGGGGGCAAAACGGGGGTCGCTGTTGATGTACTGATTAAATAAGCACTTACAGCGGTGAGGAGGGATGATATTTTAGACGGATCATCAACTGAGTCCAGAAGGGTCGAATTGGAAAAAATAAATCGGCGATCACACAGCTGGGAGTGTATTGTAGACATCCAGAGAGTGGGAGGGAAATAGAAGGAACAAATATATGGACAAATTGCTGTGAAGTCCAAAAATCATAGAGTAGTAATAGTAGGGTACTTTAATTATGCGAATATTGATTGTGACAAATTTAGTGTGAAAGCTTTAGAGTCTGCCAATTTCTTGAAATGCTTCCAAGAGAACGATGTTCGTCAATATTTAGCAAGTCCAACACGAGAGCGGGCGGTCTTGGATTTAGTATTGGGGAAACAAACTGGGCAGTTTGAAGTGTTCTTCGTGGGTGAGTATTTGGGTGACTGTGACCATAATTCAGTGAGATTCAAGTTGGTTCTGGATAAGGACAAGAATATGCCTGCAATAATATTTCAGAATTGCGGAAAAGTTAATTTTTCTGAGTTAAGGAGTGATTTGGCCAGAGTGGAGTGGAAACAGCTAATTGTGAGTAAATCGGCTTCGAATCAGTGTGAGGCATGCTACAAGGAGATCTGGAAGGTAGGAGCCAAACGTGTGCCCTTAAAATAAAGGCTGGGAAAATAATTCTATAGCGCCCTGGATGTCTCGGTAATTATAGGTGAGGAAGAAGCAAAAAAAGAAGGCTTATGTCACATATCAACGGCTTTATACTTTAGAATTTGTAGAGAAATATAGAAATTAAGAGGCGAAATTATAAACGATATTAGGAAAGCTAAGAGTGAGTATGTAAAATTCTTGGCCATTATAATTAACGAAAACACTAAGATGTTCCAGAACAATAACGATTAAGAGGGTAACAAAGGAAAGCATAGGGCCCATTATAAATCATGAGGGTAATTTTATGTGGAGACCGAAGATGTTTGCAGCGTTCTTAAAGAATACATTGCATCCTTTTTCACAAAGTAAAGAGGTAATGCAGATACTGCTATCGAGGAGGAGTGTGATATTCTGGATGAAATATATATGGTGAGAGAGGAAGTGTTAAGGAGTTTAGTAGCTTTGAAAGTAGATAATTCCCAAGGCCCGGATGAAATGCATCACAGGCTGTTGAGCCAAGTAAAAGATGCAACAGCAGAGGTCTTGACCATCATTTTCTAGTCCTCTTTGGATATGGGCATGGTGCCGGAGGATCGGAGGACTGCTAACGTGGTACCATTGTTTAAGAAGGAAAAAAGGGAGATGGAGAGCAATTACAGGCTTGTCAGCCTAAATTCAGTGGTGGGAAAAGTATTGGAAAAAATCGTAAAAAACAAGATAAGTCTGCATTTGGATAGGCAAGGATTAATAATGGACAGTCAACAAGGATTTGTCTTGAAATATCATGTTTGACTAACCTAATTTAATTTTTTGAGCAAGTAACCAAGAGGGTCGATGAGGGTAGTGCATTCGATGTCGTGTATGTGGACTTTAGCTCAGCTTTTGATAAGGACCCACATGGTAAACTGGCGATGAAGGTTATAGCCCATGGGATCCAGGGTAAAGTGACAATTTCATCCAGAATTGGCTTGGAGGTAGGAAGCAAAGGATAATGGTTGATGGTTGTTTTTGTGAGTGGGAGGATGTTTCCAGTGGGGTCGCACAGGGCTCAGTACTATGTCCCTTGCTTTATGTGGTATATACCAACGATTTATATTTGATTAAACGGAGTATGATTGAGACGTTTGCAGACGATTCTAAAATTGGCTGTGTTGTTGATAATGTAGAGGAAATCATGGGCTGCATTAGGATATGAATCTACTGGTCAGTTGGGCAGAGCAGTGGCAGATGGAATTTATTCCAGAGAACTGTGAGGTGATGCAATTTGGGAGGGCATTTTAGTCCCACCCTTTTGCATTAAGGGCACATGATTGGCCTGTGCCTTCCGGATCTCCTCCTTCAATGCCTCCCACTGTTCCGACATTGATTTACCCAGTAATATCCGTTTCCAGTCCTCTGTGGCCAAATCACCCCTTAACTTAGCAAAAATATATTTTCCCCAATTTGGAACATTTATTGCAGGCCTATCCTTGATCTTATCCAGAACTAACTTAAGTCTGTCTGAATTATGGTCACTGGCACCCAAGCGCTCTCCCACTAATACCCCTTCAACCTGCCGAGATTCATTTCCCGAAACAAAATCCAAAGCCGCCCCCTCTCGTGTTGTGCTTGTTACATACGAGCTAAAAAGGTTCTCTTGAATGCATTTTAAGAATTCCACACCCTCGATACCTTTCAGACTATATTTATCCAAATCAATATTTGGATAGTAACTACTATTATTACCCTATGGTTTTTGCACTTCATGGCAATTTGCCTACATTACTTGCTCCTCTATCCAACTCCCACTGTGTGGGGGCCTTTACTACAAGCCCAATAGTCTGATCGCCCTTTTGAATATTTCAATTCGACACATATGGGCTCATTTGATGGTCCTTCTAACATACCATCGCTCCTCACTCCTGAAATAGTTTATTTAATCAGTACCGCGTTGCTGCCACCTCCCCTTTTTATTAACTTTTCATTTTAGATGTATTTAATTGAATTTGCTGCCATGGTGGGATTTGAACTCATGGCTCTGGAACATTATTCTGGGGCTCTGGGTTACTAGTCAAGTTTCATCACCACTATGGTGGACCAGGGAAAAGTGTTACATTATTGTGGTGCAAAATTTGTTGGGTTGAAATGGTTAAGTGAAGCTTTTGTTCAGTGACTGTAAATAATGTCAGTCTGCACCATTTAACTGAAGCTGTTTGTTCAGTGACTGCAATTAATGGTATTCTCCATGGATCCTAATGTATCTGTGATTGGTTTCCGCATTCTACAATAAGGAATTCCTTTCAAAGTATTATCGCAGAGTATCAGTTAGTGTTTCACCTACAGCACGAACAGAGATCAGAACACTGCTCCACAGAGAGGCAGCCAGAATCTGCATTCTGGTAAATTGGAAGATTGCAACAATGGATTGAAATCTGACAACAGTGACTTGGAATGTTATAGCAATGGACAGGAGTTTCATCTGGGAGTTTGACATGCTTTATGAACATTATAATAGAATTCCATTACACACACGGGAAGAATTGGCACTTCGCGCATTTAAATACATTTACTGTCCACTACTTGCTGTTGCTGGTGTTCCGGGTAAGTCTCTCTATCCAGCTATTAACTCGGCAAACCATGGCTAACTGTATATCTGTTCTTGTAATTTACTCTGTTACCTCGGTTGAATTTGCTGTCCGTGTTAAGATTCTAAATTCAACAATTAGATCTGTAAATCACGTTTCACTGTATTATTGTGCTTGCCAGTTATGTCGCTGGTCCTTATCACAAACTCAGTTTGCTATCTATCGAAGTATTCCCGCTCAGTGACCAATATCTGATGCTGAATTTGACAGCTCGCAACCTGTGCCTTTTCTTTGGCCCGGAGCTGAGTTCCGGCCTCACAGCCTCTGAATTAGCAATCCTGCCAACCACCTCCTCCATAATTGTGTTTGCTCTCTGCAACATATCAGGCCTTGTGCTGCATAAACATTCATCCATTTCTTTGTTACATCTAGACTCATCTATTCGAGAAGTCATACACAACTCTGCTGTCCACATCATAACTCGCAGCAAGTAGCTTTCCACAATCACTGCCATGATCACTGATCAACATTTGCTCCTGATCCTACAATCTCTCGGTTTTAATATTTCCATATGTAAGATTTAACTTCAGTCTTAGGAGTTTTTGAGGGGATTTGAGGAGAAATGTTTATTCGCGCAGAGTGTGATAGTGGTCTGGAACTCACTGCCTGAATGATTGGTAGAGGCAGAGACTCTTACCACATTTAAAAAGTACTTGGATGTGCAATTTAAGTGATGTAACCTACAAGGCAATGGATCAAGAACTGGAAAGTGCGATTAGATTGGGTGCCGCTTTGTCAGCTAGCCCGGACATGGTGGGCCGAATGGCATCCATCTGCAGTGTAAATTTCAATGATTCTATCATCAAATTCCACCATGTCCTAACCCATCCAGTTCGTCCCATTTCAAACTGCTGTGGAAGTCCCTGGTAATCTCTATCCAGCGATTAATTCTGTAAATATTGCTTAAATGTGTTTCTCTCGTCGTCCTTAGCTATCCTATCCACACTGCCGTTGGCTATTAATTTTGAATGTGAAACGTTTTACCAATCTTCTAATTTTCTATATTCAACTCAGGCAAAGAAATTGGTCGAGAAATTTTATGAAACGAATTGCAGTCTTCTCTCTCTCTCTCCTGAACGTTTGTAACAGTGAAATTAATGTTGCCTTGGTTTACTAAACCTTAGACCCGATGGATAAAGATCATTGACCTGAAACGTAACTGTCTTACTCTCTCCATGTCTGCTACCTGACCTGCTGGGTATTTCCATCATTTGCTTTATCCATTTCACATTTCCAACATCCACAATATTTTGCTGCTGTTTTCACCAAATGCTCATTATGGTTACTGACAGACACAGTCACCTAATTGAAGGTATGCTTACTGACACACAGTCTCACCTGATGTCCGGTATTATTACTGACACGCACTGTCACCTAATATCTAGTCTGGTTATTGACACACACCGTCACCTATTGTTCGGTCTGGTTAATGCCACACAATATCACCTAATGACCAGTATGTTTATTGACACACAATGTCACCTATATTCGGTATGGATAATGACACACAGTAAGCTAATGCTAGGTATGGTTACTAACACCCACTGTCACCTAATGCTTGGAATGGTTAATGACATACAGTCACCTAATGTCCAGTATGGTTCCTAACACACACAGTTAATTAATGTTCGGTATGTTTATTGACACTCAGTCACCTAAAGTTCGGTATGGTTGCTGACACATTCTCAACTAATGCTCGTGAAAGTTGCTGAAACACAGTCACTTAATGCACGGTATGGTTACTGGCACACACACATCCACCTAATGGTCGGTATGGTTACTGACACATCGCACCGAATGCTCGGTGTGGTTACGGACACACACCATGGCACCTAATGCTCGGTATGGTTACTGAAATAAAGACCCTGGAACAAATCCTGGCAGATCATCATTAATGTTTGAAAAGTCCAGTAATCTTTCAGTTCCAGTCAGTGTCTCCTTAACAAACCTGTGCAGTTCCGCATTCGTGGCACTCCTTCTGATGGTCAGAATAGGATGAGAAGGATAATTTACAGTCTCACAAAATGTTCATTCAGACAGATCTCTCTTGCCTTATTCCATATCTTTGTCATGAATTTACACGTGGATGCCATGACTGTCTGGCACAGTTCTCTATCGCCTCCTGCTATATTTCAGGATAAATATTCACAGCTAATTTAACCGAAGTATTGAGAATATGAAAGTCTATTCAAATTTTCTCGTCTAATTTTCTGTGCACAAGTGAAATCCAGCATGTGAGAAAGTGCATGGACAAATCTCTTCAATTTTTGTTAATATTCTTTACTAAATCGTCCGCTGACTCTTTGCCTGAGGGATAACTCGCCTGGTCTCGATACTAATACATGCATTTTGTCGGGCATTACCTGGTCAAAGATAACTATTTATTTCATTTCGGTGCTTATTTTTTGGAATTTTATTTGGAATATCTTCCTTTCAATAAGCGACAATTGGAGTATTTCAACAAAAATGCATAAAACTAAATCTTTAACACACTTCTCTCAGACCTTTTATATTTGTAAATACAGTGCATACGTATTCACTCTATTCGCATTGTCATATTATATCCGTACATTTTAAATACAATTGCCAGTAATCATTGTATGCCGAGGAAAATGGTTTTGCAGTTTGTTGCTGCATTCATTTCTCTTCTAAATTTAATGGATATTCTAACCAAGCGGGAATCCAGCGCGATTTCCAACTCCCTAATCCAGGGGCACAGAAGCGAATTACACTGCTCCAAATGCTGACTGACGCCGGGACACGAAGGTTTCCTGAGATGTTCTGGTCGTGTTTGTCCTGTTACCTGGTGCGGCGCTTTTGTCTGCAGGGATAAAAGTAGTTCTATCATTTGCCCTCCCATTGATCAAACATCAGTTACTTTCCAGTTGTATTTATTACCATTTCATTTATTGATTTCACGATGATTTATTGATAATTCTTAAAGTAAACCCTATATTAAGCCCCCCGGTAAAATAATTAAATCATTTCATCGAATGTGAAAGAAACATAGAAACATAGAAAATCAAAGCGCAGAATTAGGCCGTTTCATCCCATCGTGTCCACGCCAACCGACAAAGAGCCACGCGGCTCTCGGTCAACAGCCCTGAAGGTTACAAAAAACATTTGAACAATTAAGCATGGTGGAAAGGTAAAGAGCAGCCAGGCCAATCAGTCTGCCGCATACAACTGCGACACCAATTCCATCGAAATATTTTACACTCCAACCGAGCCCGAGCGATCTGATCTCTTGGGAGGCGCAGAAAACAAATAAAAACCCAGGCGAACTGAGGAAAAACAATCTGGGACATTTCGTCTCCGAACCATGCAGGCGATCGAAACTAGTCCAGGAGATCATCATGGCCGTATTCGATTCGCTGCAGTATTTACCATCGTATCTGAGTCAGCCAACAACAGGTTATATATTCTATTCCCACTTAAGAGCACTAGGTCCTAATCGTGCAGGTTATGCCACTTTTAGTTCCAACCACGCACATTTTAAATGTGGTGTTGGTTTTTGCATCCACTACCTTTTCCAGGCAGATCAGTCCAGTAACGAAGAACCCTCTGCGTGAAGAAACACCCTTTCAAATCCCCCCTGAACCTTTCAACAACCACTTAAACTGCTCGTAATTGACCCCTCCACAAATGGAAATTGGCCGTTGCCATCCACTTCATCCAGACCCTTCAAAATGTTGCAGACCGCATTGAGGTCTCCTCGCAACCTCTTCTGTTCCAATGAGAACAGACCCAGGCTATCCAATCTTTCCTCACAGCTACGATTCTCAATTCAAGGCATCATCTGCGCCCTCTCTATTGCAATCACGTCCTTCCTATAAGACGGCACCCAGAACTGCAAGCAGTATTCCAACTATGGCCTAACCAGAGTATTATGCAATGTAAGCTTAACATCCCTGCTCTTGTATTCGATGCCTCGCCCAACAAAGCAAGAATTCTATATGCTTTCTCCACCAGCTTTTCCATCTTGCCTGATATTTTCAGGGATCTGTGTACAAACACTCCAATGTCCCTCTGCTTATCAACACTATTAAGTCCTCCCAAAATGCATTAGCTTAAACTTCTCCGAAAGAAGTTCCATTTGCCACTGCACTGCCCACCAGACCAGTATATTGATATTCTCTTGCAGTCCATGACTTTCCTTTTTCATTCACAACCACACAGACAATTTTCGTATCATGTGCAAACATATTAATCATGCTCCCTATATTCAAATCTAGATCATTGATATCTACCAGGAAAGCAAGACATCCAGTACTGAGCCCTATGGGACACCAGTAGAAACATCCTTCATGTCACAAAAAGATCCATCAAGCATTACATTTTACTTCGTACCTCTAATACAAATTTTGATTCAAGTAGTCACTTTGCCCTGGATACCTGGAACCCATGGGCCTTAACATTCATGACCAGTCTAACATATGGGACGTTATCAAAAGCTTTGCTAAAGTCCTGAACACTACATCGTAAGCAGTACCCTCATCGAACCTCTAGGTTACCTCCTTAAAAATGCAATCAAGTTAGTCAAGCATGACCTACCTTTAACAAATCCGTGCTGACTGCCCCTAATTAATCCTTGCCTTTCCAAATGTAGATGTATCCAATAATTTTCCCATCACTGAGATTAGGCTGACAGCCCTGTAATTATTTGGCCTATCTATTTTTCCCTTCTTAAACAACGCTAGCACATTAGCAGTCCTCCAGTAATCCGGCACCATGCACAAAACCAAAGATGACTGGAAAGTAATGGTCAAGGCCTCTGTTATTTCCTCTTTTATTTCGCTCAACAGACAGGGATGCAATTCATCCGGGCCGGGGGAATTATCGACTATCAAAGCTGCTAAACCCCTTTATACCTCCTCTCTCATTATGTTTACTTCATCCAGAAATTCACACTCCTCGTTGATAGCAGTATCTGCACTTTCATGTTCCTTTCTGAAAATAGACGCACCGAATTGATGAAGAACCATACCAACATTTTCCGCTTCCATACATAGATTCCACTCATGATCTGTATTACGCACTGCCCTTTCTTTAGTTATCCTTTTGGTCTCAATATATTTACAGAACGTCTTTGCGGTTTCCTCAATTTTATTGCCAAAAAATTTACATTTCGATAATGATTTGCACTTTTCACCCCAAATTCCATTAAACTGTTGCTCTTGCTCGCAGACTGATGCATACTTTCTCTGTTTATTTCCCTTCCTCACAGTGAACGAAGTAATGATTGTGATCCTGGCTCGGGGAAAGTGCGGTCTCTCTCAATGTGTCACTCGCTACCTGTTGGCCATGGCAGCGGCGGATCTACTGGTCATTATCCTTGACCTGATATTGAGGCACATTCCGATTTTTTATCGGCTACATTTCTATTTCCTGATGTCGCTCTCCGTGTGTAATATCCACGCTGTGCTGGTTTTTGCAGCCACAAACTGTTCTGTCTGGTTCACTGTCACTTTCACCTTTGACCGATTTGTGGCGATTTGTTGCCAGAAGCTGAAGACTAAATATTGCAGCGGGAAAATGGCGGCTGTGGTTCTGGGAACAGCGACTGTGATGAGCTGCTTAATAGATATTTTCTGGTATTTTATGCTGTCAGATGCATATCAGCTCTTTAATAACCCCTGGTTTTGTAGTATACAAAACAGATTAATGACTTCGACGGTCTTGGGAACAATCGAGTTCCTGCATTACATCCTCACCCCGTGTGTCCCATTTGTGGTCAGAGTGCTGCTCAATGCTCTCACCGTCAGACACATTTTAGTGTGCAGCATCCCGTAGCAGACTCCGGAGTCCCAGCAATGTAGAGAATCCCAGAGATCCAGAGATGGAGAGCCGCAGGTAATCCATCATTTTACTGCTTCTTATCTCGGGAAATGTCATCCTCTTATGGTCGGTATATATGGTGTATTCTCTGTGGGGCACATTGCGCTGGTTCGATGCTTGGCAGACATATCTGCCGTTTTATGTGAGGGAATTTGGATTCATGCTGCAGCTATTGAGCTGCTGCACAAACACGGTTATTTATTGCGTGACACAGACTAAGTTCAGAGAGCAGTTGAAGAATGTGGGGAAATATCCCTTTACTTTGGTTGTGAAATTCATTAAACGATGAGAAGCAGCGGAGACTTTGCAGCCTCCGACTCCCTGCGTCATGATATTGTAATCGAGTCGCTCTCACTGCGTGGAACCAGTGATCTGGCTGAATATTAACAAGTTCACTCACACACTGTGAATAATGGGCACCCGCCTGTGAGGGGCCCATGATCGGTGTCAACATTAGTATGCTCACTCACACACTGTCTACAATGCGCTCCGCTTGAGGGTTCAGTGATCTGTGCGAATAATAACACAGTCACTCACTGCTTGTCTCCGCTCGGCTCTCGGAGATGGGCCAGTGATCCAGGTGAAGGATCACACGCTCACACACTCACACACTCTCTAGACTGGGCTCCCTGAGCGGGGTACGACTCTCTCTCAGGCCCCTCTGGAAAGTCCCCTCTACCCTGCACAAACATGGACGGCCGTTGCATGTTTCCTGAGTCAGTGCAACTCCTGTCCTCACGAATACTGACAGCATCTCCAATAAAGGCTTTGTAGCCCTTTGCAATCCGATATAGCCACATCTATTCATCAGGTCCATTAATGAATCATTATAACACTTTCGAAAATCATAGATTCAGAGCTATAATATTGCTACAGCATGGACAAGGCCCATTTGGCCAATCGAGCCCGTGCCGTCTCACATCCTGTCGCACACCACCTCACCCTTTCTCTGTAGCCCTGCACTGTCTCTCTTTCATTTAGAAAGGTTCGGGTTAATCAACGACAGTTAACATGGATTTATTAAGAGTAGCTCTAGTCTGACTGATACTTTAGAATTTTTTGAGGATGTAACAAAAACTCTCGATGAGGGCAGTGCGTTTGCTGTAGTGTATATGGAGTTTTGCAAGGCTTCTGATAAGGTGTCACATAGCAGATTGTTCACGAAAGTAAAAGCCCATCCAGGGCAAAGTGGCAAGTACGATCCAAAAAATGCTCAGTGCCAGGAAGCAAATGGTAAAGGTTGATGTGTTTTTTGACTGAAAGGCTATTTACAGCGTGGTTCCGCCATGCTCAGTTTGCTTTTTGTGTTAAAAGACTTAGAGTTGAATGTAGGGGGTATTAATAAGAAGTTTGCACATTATACTATAATCGGTTGTGCGGTTGATAATAAAGAAGAAAGCTGTGGACTGCAGGAAGATATCAAGGAATTGGTCAGGAGGGCAGAACAGATGCCAATTGAATTCATTGCGGAGAATTCTGAGTTAATGCATTTGAGGAGGGCTAATGAGGCAAGTGAATACGCGTTAAATGGTAAGGTACTGAAAAGTTTCGAGGAACAAAGGGACCTTGGAGTGCTTGTTCACAGGCCCCTGAAGGTCTTATGCCAATGAGATGCGACGGTAAAAAGTGATTTGTTATACTGAAGTTTATTAGCCAAGGCATAGAATAAAAGAGCAGCGAGGTTATGTTTGAATTGTATAAAACACTATTTAGGCCACAACTAGAGTATTGCCTCAAGTTTTGGTCTCCATTTTAAATCAAAGATGTGATTGCACTAGAGAAGTAGATTTACAAGAGCGATGATTGGATTGGACACTTTTGCCCAATAGGGAAGTTGGGATTGGTTGCGTTTGAATTCATTCGAACAGAGGAGGTTGAGGATGAAATGATTCCCGAAAAGGTTTGTCACCATCCTCTGCCTGCTCCCCGAAGGCATGGAAGCCGGGATTCTGACCACCGGACCCATCACTGACCCAACCCACGTCGGGACCGGGGTCAAGCAGTGCGACGTCATCGCGCCAACACTCTTCTCGATCTTGCTCGCTACAATGCTCCACCTGATACTCAACAAGCTCACCACATGAGTGGAAATTGAATAGAGGACCAGTAGGAACCTGTTCAACCTTCGCCATCACTAGGCCAGAAAAAAGACCGTCCCAACCAATGTCATCAATATACAATATGCGAATGACACTTGCGTCAATGCACATTCAGAGACTGAAATGTCAACAACCAAGGGGCATCGATTTATATAATTTGGGGGGAGGTTTTGAGGAGGTATGAAATGAAACGTTTTCACCCAGAGGAAGGTGGGGGTCTGGAACTAACTGCCTGACAGGGTGATAGAGGCAGAAACACACACCACATTAAAAAATGTTATTGGATGTGCTCTTGGAGTACTCTAAGTTACAGGGCTACGGAGCAACAACTGAAATGTGGAATTAGGCCTGATAGCTTTTTGGCGGCGGCGCGGACACTATGGGCCAAAACGGCGTCCTTCCGTGCTGTAAATTTCTGTGTTTCTATTATTATCCGACTCCCTTTTGAGTCTGCCTCCACCACCCTTTCAGACAGTGCATTCCAGATCCTATTCACTCGCCTTTTAAAACTTTGGTTCCTTTGCCAATAACCTTAAATCTCTGTTTATTGCTTCTCGACCATTCCGCCATTTCTCTCTATCTAATCTATCTGGTTAGCTCGTGAATTTGCAGATCGCTATCAAATCTGCTCTCAATCTTCTCTGCTCCAAGGCGAGCAACCCCTGCTTCTCCAGACTATCTACATAACTGACATCCTTCATTCCTGGAAACATTCTCGCAAAAGCTTCACTGAATCCTCTTTGCCGTCTTCACATTCTATCTAAAGTCCGATGTCCAGAATTGGACACAGTAATCCAGTTGGGGCAGAACCAGTGTGTTATACCGCTTCATCATAGTGACCACATTTTGTATCATATAATTATATTTATGAAGCCCAAGATCCCATAAACTTTATTAACCGCATTCCCAACTGCCCTCTGCATTCACATCGAGGTCAATAATATATATCAAAAAAGCAGTGGTCCTAGAACCGACCGCTGGCGAACACCACTGTTTACCTTCGTCCGGTCCGAAAAAGAACCGTTCAACACGACGATCTGTTTCCTATCACTCAGGCAATATAATATCCAAGATGTCACTGTTCATTTCATTCCATGGGATTCAAACTTGCTTGCAAGGCTATTATTTGGCAAGTTGTCAAAATAGCTTTTGGAAATCCGAATACTGATCAAAAAACTTCTCCTGAACACACTTCAGAATCTCTGCAGCTTTCTGCATTTTACACTATTATAATCCGAGTCTATATTTGTACAGTTGAAGTCCACCGTTTCTACTTCCCTAGAGTTCTTGCTCCTCTCTGTATGGCTCCGTTAAATTGCTCCTCCATATCTTTCCCAAAATGTGAAGATCTATATAATACATCTTGTAGTTTGATGTCAACTCTATTATTTCTCAACTCTAGCCATATAAATTCTGTGCTTGACCCATCCAGGATATCCTCCCTCTCCAACACTATAACATTCTCCTTATTCAATAATGCCACACCAAAACCTCTTTTTCCTTCCCTATTTTTCCTGTAATATAACCAGAAATATTTACTAGCCACTCCTGTCCATTGTGCCAGGTCTCAGTAATTGCTAGTGTATCATATTCCCATACGTCTATTTGTGCCTGCAGCTCATTTGCCTTGTTTCCGACACTTCATGCATTCACATCCATACACTGTAACCGCATCTTGGAATTTCCATGTATTCTCTCTTAGATTTACCTAAACTAATACCATACTATTTTAGTGCACTCAGCCTCTCTTAATACTTTGAGCACCCCCACCCCCTCCCCGTTCTAAAGTTACATCACCCTTCCAGATTAGTTCAATCCCTCACCAACAGTACTAGTAAACCTTCCTGTGAGGGCACTGATCCCAGCTCTGTTGAGGTGCAACCTGTCCGTCTTTACAGATCCCACCTACCCAGAAAAGATCCCAAGGCCTCCGGAAACTAAAGCTCAGCCCCTTGCACCATCCCTCCTTTCACGCATTAATCTGCTGTATCCTCCTATTTGTGTACTCATTCGAGCATGGGTCGGAATTAATCGGGAGATTATTACCTTGGAGGGCGTGCTCTTTAAACTCTCTATTAGCTCACTAAAATCTACTTGCAGGACCTCATCCCTCTTTGTACCTTTGTCGTTGGTTCTGATGTGGAGGAGGAGCTCAGATTGTTCACCCTCCCTTTCGGAATGTCCTGCAACTGCTCGCAACCTTGCTTAATCGGGAAACCTGGGAGGCAACATGTCATCCTGGAATCATGTCGACAGTCGCAAAAACGCCTGTTTGCTCCCCTGACTAGAGAACCCACTGCCATTAATGCTCTTCCATTATACTTTCTCCCCTCTATGCAGCTGAGCCTGCCGTAGTGCCGTGCACATGGCTCTGGCTGCATTCCGCAGCGTCCCTATCGCCCTCACCAGTACTGAGAGCAGAATACTGGTTGGAGAGGGCGATTCAGTTATGGAACTCTTACATTACCTGCTTGGTCCTCTTTTTCTCTCTGGCGTTCACCCATTCCCTCTCTGGCTGAATACTATTAAGCTGCGGGGTAATCACCTCTATAAACATGCTATCCAATTTGCTCTCAGCCTTGAAAATGCACCGCAGCGACGCCAGCGACTCCACAGGCACCGAACACCAGATCTCGCGGTTCTCCAGCTGACGACAATTGCTGTACATGTGTTTGCCCCGGACGCGGGATGCGCCCAATACTTTCCAGTGGACTCAGCTGTCCTATTTAATAGAATAAGAATTGATTTAAAGAAGTGAACAGAAAACTTTGAAAAACATTCACCAGCTACGAACCAATCAGTTTCATCCCATCTGCCGACCGCAGTTTGGGTATTTCACTCTGACATCAAACTTTCAAATTGTTCATGTGATGAGATACTTGCAAATCTATTTTCGGTCCCCATCTCGCCGCCTCCGCACTTGAGCATGCCGCGCTGTTTATTCCAAATCTGCTCCTGCTCCCGCCCATGCCCCCTCTGCTCTCGAGCCTCCCCTGGTCTTCCTCCACCTCGCTTTTCGCCGAGATCTCGCCACCTTTGTCAAGCAAGACCTATCATTCACAAATCAATGCTGTCACTCTCTGACCAACTGAAAATATTCTAGTTGTTCAGAAACCCTACCCTTAATTGTAGACTCTAGCACTTGCCCGACAACACATAGCATTTTAGTGTTATATAATTCCCTGGTTTCCATCTCTCACCAGTTTTAAATAGCAGATTGACATGCGCAAGGTACCAATCTAAAGGGATGTTCCCCGAATTGCGAGAACTTTCGTTAAAAAAGAGACATAGCGAGAGAGATTCAGAGACCGATAAAGAGATGGCGGAAAGGAGAGAGATAGAGAAGATGGGAAGGTGATGGAGCGAGAGAGAGAGATGAGAGAGAGACGGAGTGCGAGAGAGGCAAAGAGAGATGGTCGGAGAGGGAAAGAACCGATGTGAAGGAGAGGGAGAGGCAACGAGAGAGAGATATTGAGAAGGAGAGATGGAGTGAATGTGCAGAAAGAACTTTAATTTATATCGAACCAATGCTGTACCTTACCTGGATGTGTTTGATGGAGCAGTGTAGATAAAGAAACATTAGAACATAAAGATTAGGAGCAGGATTAGGCCGTATGGTCCATCAAGCCTGCTCCACCATTCAATAAGTTCGTGGTTGATCATCGACCTCAACTGCACTTTAGCGCCCGATTCCCTTATCCGTCGATTCCACTCGACTCCAAAAATCTACAAATCTCGTCCTTGAATATATTCAGAGATTCAGCATCCACAGGCTCTTGGACAGAGATTACCAAAAATTCACAATACTCTGAATGAAGAAATTCCTCCTCATGCTTGCCTTAAATGGCCGACCACTAATCCTGAGTTTGTGACTCCTCGATATAGACATTACAGCCAGGGGAAACAACCTTTCAGCATCGACCCTGTAAATCCCCGTCAAAAAATGACATGTTGAAATGAAACCACCTCTCATTCTTCTAAACTCCAGAGAATACAGTCCAACTTTAATCGTCTCTCTTCATAAGGCATCCCTCTCATCCCAGGAATCAACCGAGTAAACCTTCGGTGTGCCGCCTCCAAGAGACGTATATCCTTCCTTAGATAAGTTGAGCAAAATTGTACACAGTAAGCCATGTGTGGTCTCACCGATGTAGGAGCAGGGTGGGTAACAGGGTACCAGTGGATGTGGTGTAATGGGATTTCCAGAAGGCATTCGATAAGCTACTTCACAAGATAAAACTTCACGGGGATCTGGGTAAAATATTAGCATGGATAGAGAATTGGCTAACAAAGAGAAAAGAGAAAGTCGGGATAAATAGATCATTCCTGGTTGGCAAAAAGTGACTGGTGGGCTGCCGCAGGGATCGGTGCTGTGTCATCAGCTATTTTCTATCAATATTAATGAATTGGGTGAAGGGACCGAGGGCAACGTAGCCTAGTTTTCTGATGATACAAACATGGGTGGGAAAGCAAATTGTGAGGTGGAAACAACAAATTAACAAAGGTGTAAACAGAGACTATGAGAGTAGGTAAAAATGTGGCAGATTGAGTATAGTGTGGGCAAATTCAAGGTTATCGTCTTTGGCATAAAAAAAAAGAAAATCAAATTATAATTTAAATGCAAAAAATATGTCAAGTACTGCTGTGCAGGGGAATTGGTGTCCTTGTACATGAAACACAATAATTAGGGTGCAGATACAGCAGTTAATCAGGAAGGCACATGGAACGTTGGCCTTTATTGCAAGGTCTGTAGAGTATAAAATAAGCAAATTCCTGCTACAACTGTACAGGGTATTGTTAACCCCTTGTTTACTGCGCGCAGTTTTGCTCTCCGTACTTCAGGAATCACATGCTTGAATTGAAGGCTTTTCAAAGAAGGATCACTACGTAGACTGCGGAGATGAGGTTTTTGAATTATGATGACAGATTGAGTAAGTAGAGCATATACACATTGGAGTTCAGAAGATTGAGAGGTGATCTTATCGAAACATATAAGATAATGACGTGACTCGACAAGGTGGAAGCACAGATGATATTTCCACTCAAAGGGGACATAGTCTCAGAATAAGGGACCACCCATTAAAACTGAGATCAAGAGGAACTTCTTCTCTCAGAGCATTATAGATCGATGGAATTATCTTCCGCAGAGAGCTGTGGAGGCTGGGTCATTGAATACATTCAAGGTCATAGATAGACAGATCTTTGAGCGATAAGGGAATAAAGCGTTATGGGGAGCGGCAGGGAAGTGGAGCTGAGTCCATGGTCTGATCAGCCATGATCTTATTTGATCATCTTGAATGGCGCAGAACGATCAAGGTGCTAAATGGCATACTCCTAATTCTATATCTTATTTTCTAATGTTCTTATGAGATTTCTTCTGTCTTACCACTTGCTGTAACTGCCCTGGGAATGTTTGATGGGACGTTATAGATGGAGCTTAAATCGATATCTAAACCATGCTGCACCTGCCCTGGGAACATTTCAGGTGACAGTGTAGAGGGAGATTTAATATGTGTCTAAAACTTGGTGAAATTATCCAGCGACTGTTTGATGTGACAATTTAGAGAGAGCTATGCTCTATATATAACCCTAAATGAACCTGCACTGGTAGTGTTTGATTGGACAGTGTAGAGGGAGCTATATTCTCTATTTTACCCGTGCTGAAACTATCCACGGAACGTTTGATGGGACAGTGTCCAGGGATCTTTGCTCTGAATGTAACCGCTGCTTGACCTGCCATTGGATTATTTGATGCGACAGAGGAGAGGGAGCTTTACTCACTATCATAGCCATGCTGAAGCTATCCATGGAGTGTTTGATGGGACAGTGTAGATGCAGCTTTAGTCTGTACCTAACCCGAGCTGTATCTGCACTGTTAAAGTTTGATTGGACAGTGTAGCTTGAATTTTACTCTGTATCTAACCATGCAGTTCGTGTACGAGAAATGTTTGATCGAACAATTTAGATTGAGTTTTATGCTGATTATAATCTGCCCTGGGAGAGTTTGATGGGACAGTGGAGAGGGAACTTTATGTTTAGAAAATCCGTGCTGTACTTCTTCTGCGAGTGTCGAAAGAACTTTGCTCTGAATGTAACCCGTGCCTTACCTTCCATTGGACTGTTCGATGCAACATCGGAGAGGGAGCGTAGCTCACTATCCAACCAGCGCTGTAACTGCACTCGAAGAGCGGGAGCTCTACTCTGTATCTGACCAGTACTGCATATAGAAACATAGAAACATAGAAAATAGGTGCAGGAGTAGGCCATTCAGCCCTTCGAGCATGCATCACCATTTAATAAGATCATGGCAGATCGATCACCTCAGTACCCATGTCCTGCTTTCTCTCCATATTCCTTGATTCCTTTCCACGTAAAGTTCATTTGTAACTCTCTCTTGAATATGTCCAAGAAACTGGCATCAAAAAATCTCTGCGGTAGGGAATTCCACAGGTTAACAACTCGCTGAGTGAAGAAGTTTCTCCTTATCGCAGTCCGAAGTGGCTTACCATTATTCTGAGATTTGTGCGCTGGTTCTGGAATTCCTCAACATTGGCAACATTCTTCCTGCATCTAACCTGCCCAGTCCCGTCAGAATATTATATATTTCTATGAGTTATCCTCTCATCCTTCCAAACTTCCGTGAATGCAGGCCCAGTCGATCCCGTCTCTCATCATATGTCAGTCCTGCAATCCCGGGAATCAGTCTGCTGAACCTTGGCTGCACTCCCTCAATGGCAAGGACGTTCGTCCTCAGATTAGAAGACTATAACTGAACTCAATATTCCAGGTAAGGCCTCACCAAGGCCCTGTACAACTGCAGTAAGACTTCCCTGCTACTATACTCAAATCCCCGAGTTGTGAAGGCCAACATACCATTTGCCTTCTTTATCGCCTGCTGAACCTGCATGCCAACATACAATGACTGATGTACCATGACATCAGGTTTCGTTGCAACTCACCTTTTCCTAATCTGACGCCATTCAGATAATATTCTGCTTCGTGTTTTTGCCACCAAAGTGCTTAACCTCACGCTTATCCACATTATACTGCATCTTCTAAGAGTTTGTCCAGCTCACCCTGCAGAATCTCAGCTTCCTCCTCACATCTCACACCGCCTTCCAGCTAAACGTCATTCGCAAATTTGGAGATATTACACTCAATTCCTTCATGTAAATCATTAATGTATATTGTAAATAGCAGGAGTCACAGCAATGAGCATTGTGGCACACCTTTAATCACTGCCTGCCATTCTGAAAATGACCAGTTTATCCAGACACTCTGCTTCCTTTCTGCCAACCAGTTCTCTGTCACGTCAGTATATTACCCCCAATACCATGTGCTTTAATTTTGCACACCAATCTCTTGTGCGGAACCTTGTCAATAGACTGTTGAAAGTCCAAATACACAACATCTACGGGTTGTCCCTTGTCCCTTGTCCACTCTTATAATTACAGCCTCAAAAAATTCTAGAAAATTTGTCAAGCTTGATTTTCCTTTCATAAATCCATGATGACTTGGACCGATCCAGTCACTGCATTCCAAATACACTGCTATTTCCTGTTTAATAATTGATTCCATAATTTACCCCGAAACTGATGTCAAGTTAATTGGTCCATAATTACACGTTTTCTCTTTCCCCACTTTCTTGAAAAAGTGGTGTAACATTAGCTACTATCCAGTCCATAGGAACTGATCCTGAGTCGATAACTGTCGGACAATGATCACCAATGCATCCACTATGTCTAGGGCCACATCCTTAAGTACTCTGGTCTGCAGGCTATCGGGCCGCGGGGATTTAACCACCTTCAATCCCATCGATGTCCTGACTAATTAGGATTTCCTTCAGTTCCTCCTTCTCACTCGACCCTCGGTCCCCATGTATTACCAAAAGTTTATTTGAATCTTCCTTCGTGAAGACAGAAGCAATGTATTTGTTCAACTTGTCTGCCATTTCTTTGTTCCCCATTAGAAATGTACCTGAATCTGATTACAAGGGACCTATGTTTGTTTTCACTAATCTTTTCTTTTCACATATCTATTTTGCAGTCAGTTTTCATGTTCCCAGCAACCATCCTCTCCTGCTATATTTTCCCCCTCCTAATTAAACCCTTTGTTCTCCTCTACAGAATTACAAAATTCACGCAGTCCACAGTTTTTCTTCTTTTTCTGGTCAAGTTATGTGCCTATTCCTTGGATTCAACATTATCCTTAATTTCCCTTGTAATCCACGGCTGAGCCACGATCCACGTTTCATTTTTTCTCCAGGCAGGGATGTACAATTGTTGAAGTTGATCCATGATCTCAAATATTTCCATTGCCTATTCACCGTCAAACCTTAAATTATAATTCGCCAGTCTATTCTAGCCGATTCACGTCTCATGCCATCGAAGTTACCTTTCCATAAGTTCAGAACCTATTTCTAAATTAACTGTTGTCATCTCCATCTTCATAAACAATTCTACCATATTATGGTAACTCTTCCCCAAGGGGCCTCACACAACAAGATTGCTAATTAGTCCGTTCTCATTTCACATCACTCAGTCTAGGATCGCCAGCCCACTAGTTGGTTCGTTGACATATTAGTCTGGAAAAACTTCCCTCATACACTCCAGGAAATCCTCCTCCACCGCATTGCTACCAGTTTGTTTAGCCCAATCAATATGTAGATTAAAGTCGCACATGATAACTGCTGTACCTTTATTGCACACATCCCTTATTTCTTGTTTCGTGCTGTCCCCAACCTCACTTTGCTGTTTGGTAGTTTGTACACAACTCCCACTAGCGATTTCTGCCTTTTGGTATTCCGTCGCTCCAACCATAGCGATTGCACATCATCTAAGCAAATGTCCTTCATTACCATTGCGTTAATTTCCTCTTTCATCAGCAACGGCCTCCACCTCCTTTTCCTTTCTGCCCTGCGACTGGTGATGGGTGAGTGCAGGGGGATCTTTACTCTGCATGTAACCCGTGCTCTGCCTGGCCTGATATTGCTTGATGGGAGTGTGCAGAGGGAGCTTTAATTTTTAGCTAATCGCATGGTCTACCTGCCTTGGAAATTTAATCTCAATTTCAATCTTTTGGTCCGTAGCCATATCAGTTATGGCACTTTTAGCGCCCCCAATTATCTTCGAAATGTGGTGAGGTTTCCTGCCACCACCACGCTTTCAGCCAGTTAGTTACCAACCTCCAGCACTCATTGGGTGCACTCATTTCCTTCATATCTTCTCATATCTCTGCCCAATTACTTTAAATTTATACCCCTTGATTGTTGTCCCTCTGCCAATGGAAACAGATCCTTCCAATCCAATCTATACAGGCCACTCATAATTTTAGCCAGCTGAATCAGGTCTCCCCTTAGCCTCCTCTGTTAAAAACAAAACTGATCCAGCATCTCCAATCTTTCCTCATGGCTGAAATTCTCAAGTCCAGTCAAAATTATTGTAAATCTCCTCTACTCCAGCTGCTGCCTAACCAGGGTTTTGGACAGTTCAAACATAACTTCCTTGCTCTTTTATTCAATGCTTCGACTTTTGAAGGGAAGCATTACATATGTCTTCTTACCCACCTTATCTTCCTGGCCTGCTACCTTCAGGGAGCTGAGTACCTGCAGACCACGTTCTCTTTGTTCCACTGCACTTTTATGTGTCGTACCATTTAATGTGTATTCCGTTGGTTTGTGAGCCCTCCCCAATTGTATTACCTCTCACTTTTCCGGAGATAATTCCGTTTGCCACTGTGCTGCACACCTGACCAGTATATTGATGTATTCCTGCTGCCCGCAGCTTACTTTTTCATTATCAACCACACAGCCTATTTTAGTGTAAACTGCAAACATCTCAATCAAAACCCAAATACTGAAGTCCAAAACATTGATGTATGCTTCAAAAAACAAGCGATCCTGAACTGATTCATTTGCAACCACATTGGAGACAGCATTCCTGTCACAAAAACAATCACCAGCCCTTAGCCTTTGCTTCCTGCCTCCGAGCCAATTTTGTATCAAACTTGCCACTTTGCCCTGGATCCCAAGAACTATTACTTTCGTGAATAACCTGACATGTGGGACCTTATGTAATGGTTTTCTAACTTTCATATACATTATATCATAAGCACTGCCCTCATCAACACTATTTATTAGTTTATCGAAAAATGTAATAAAGTTAGTCAGACACGAAATTCACTTGACAACTCCATGCTGACTGTCCTTTACAAATGTCCTTCCGTAGTTTTTCCGATAATTTTCCCACCACCGAATTAGGTGGACTGGCCTGCATGTAGTTGGTGTTTACCTTACTCCATTTTAAAACAAGTTTACAACATTAGCGGTCCTCCAGTCCTCTGGCACCGCACCTGCAGCAAGAGAGGATTGTAAAATGATGGTTAGAGCGTCTGCTATTTCCTCTTGTGCTTCTCTTAAAATCCTGGGTTAATTTTTCAGCCGTTCCTCAGTATTTACCCACTTGTAAAGCTGATACTCCCCTTAATACTCAATATAATACTCTCTCACTATATTTATCACGTATAATATTTCACACTCCTCCTCCTTCATTACAAACTCTGCATCGATCCTCTCTTCTGTGAAAAGGGATGCTAAGTATTCACTGACAATCGGTCCCACCTCGTCCGCCTCCACACTCAGATTTCCTTTATGTTCTCTAATGGGCACAAACTTTCATAGATATCTTTTTGCTCTCGCTAAAAACATTAACCCATAGAAATGCACAGTGCAGAAGGAGGCCACTTCGGATCAACGTGTCCACGCCGGACGATAAAGATCAAGACGGCCCTCAGTCAGCAGCTCTGAAGGTTACATATACAACTGTGAAGAACGTTGGCAGACAGGAAACGAGCATCAGGCCCAAGTAGTCTGCCCCACACAACTGCGAAACCCCGTGCCCGCAGCATTCTATGCATCAGTTCACCTGCAGGCCTGCGATCCACTGGGAGAGGGAAAAAACAAGGCAAAATCCGAGGCAATTGCGCAAGAAAATCTGCGATAATTCCTCTTCGACACAGCCAGGCGATCGAACCAAGTCGACATACCTCTCTGGCCGTATTAGACTGCCTGCAGTCTTTGCGGTGCAGGCTCGAATCGCCGAATGGCCTATTCCTGCAACGAATTTCTATGTTTTCTATGTTTACCATCGTATCTGCACCAGACAGCAAGAGGTTGTTCCAGTCTAATCCCACTTCTGATTTCTAGGTCCTTAAACCTGCAGGTTACAGCAATGCAAGTGTCCATCCAAGCATCTTTTAAATGTGGTGAGGGTTTCTGCATCCATCAGCCATGCAGGCCGCGAGTTCCAGACCGCCACAAGTTTCTGCGTGCAGAAGGTTTCCCCTCAAAATCCCTCTGGTCTACGACCAACCACTTTAAATCTGTGACCCCTTGTAATTGACACCTGCAGCAATGAAAATATGCCCTTGCTATCCAATAGATTCAGGCCACTCATAAGCTTACAGATCTCAATGAGGTCTCCATTAGCCTCCTCTGTTCCAATGTGAAAAAATCCAGCCTATCCAATCTGTCCTCATAGCTAACATTCTCCCATTGCAACCAGCATTCCAGTAAATTTCCTTTGCACACTCTCCAGTGAAGTGGCAATTAGTAATGCAGGCAGAACTCCAGCTGTGGCCTAACCAGAAAATTATACGATTTAAATATAACCTCGGCTAATCAAGGCAAGCATTCTATTTACTTACGAAACCACATTATCCACCTAGCCTGCAACTTTCAGGGTTATGTGGACAAGCTCTCCAAGGTCAAATTATCAACTGCACTATTCAGTGGTGTACCGCTTAATATGTAAACCCATTTATTATTAGCCCTCCCCAAGCACATTACATCACACTTCAGTGAATTAACTTCAATATGCCTCTGTTCTGCTCGCCAGGCCAGTAGATTGATATCCTCCTGCAGTCCATGACTTTCCTCTTCATTATCAAGCACAGAGCGAATTTTAGTCTCATCTGCAAACTTCTTAATCATAATCCCTATATGCAAATATAGATCACTGATTTATAACAGAAAACGCAAGGGACCCCACACTGACCATGCGGAACCCCACTGGAAACATCCTTCCAGTCACAAAAACATCCTTCCAACATTACCCGTTTTTTCTATCTCTAAGCCAATTTTAGATCCATCTTGCCCCTTTGCCCTGGATCCCGTGGGCTTTAACCTTCTTGACCAATCTGCAATGTGGGACCTTATCAAAAGTATTGCTACACTGCACCATACGCAATACCCTCATCAACCCTCCTGGTTGCCTCCTTTTAAAATCCGCTCAGATGAGTCAAACTCGATCTTCGCTTAACAAATCCATGCTGACTGCCCCTCATTAATTCTTGCCTTTCTAAATGTAGATTTATCTTGTCTTTATGGATTTTTTCCAATAATTGTCCCACCACTGAGGTTAGGCTGTGTGGTCTGTAATTACTGGGCCGATGCATTTCTCCATTCTTAAGCAAGGGTGATCATCATAGGCAGTCCCTCAAATCGAGTATGATTTGCTTCCATACCATAAAGTTCACAGGAATTTCAATGAAGGAGCGAAAACTCCAGGTCCCGAAATCAATCTTGAAAGGTGGAAGATACATGTGCGTTTTTTTTTAACATGTGGCGGCCGTTGCACACCAGCCACCACATGGGCTTGACAGAGCTAATCTTGGTCCAGTGGCAAGGTTAAATCAAGGCAATTGGAGACCAGCTGTGCTGCATGCAAATTATGCATACACATATCGAGTGTGGGCTGGCCCGTGCTACCCCAGGACTCACGCATATTCTGGGCCCCGAACTCGCGACTCTCCAGGTCCCCGAAAACGTCCCTCTACTATCTCTTGCTGCTCCTTCGTCCGGCATCGCCGTTCCTGCTGAACCTGCCCACGATCCCACAAGGGTGCACATGAGCAGTCCAGAAGGAGAACATGAAAGTGAGATACTTACCAATCAAACAGCTAATACGAACCTAAGAACATACATAAGAACATAATAATTAGTAACAGGAGTACGCCATCTCCCCCCACGAGCCTGCTCCGCCATTCAACAAGATCATGGCTGATCTGGCTGTGGACTCAGTTCCACTTACCCACCCGCTCCCCATAACCCTTAAATCCCTTATTGGTTAAACATCTATCGATCTGTGACTTGAATACATTCAATGAGCTAGCCTCAACTGCTTCCTTCGGTAGAGAATTCCACAGATTCACAAACCTCTGGGAGAAGAAATTAGTTCTCAACTCGGTTTTAAATTGGCTCCCCCGTATTTTGAGGCTGTGCCCCCAAATTGTAGTCTCCCCGACCAGTGGAAACAACCTCTCTGTCTCTATCTTGTCTCACCCTTTGATTATTTTAAATATTGCGATAAGATCACCCCTCATCCTTCTGAACTGCAACCAGTAAAAACCCAGTCTACTCAATCTATCATCATAAGGTAACACCCTCATTCCGGAATCAGCCTCGTGAATCGTCTCTGTACCCCCTCCAAAGGTAGTATATCCTTCCTTAAGTAAGGGTGTCAGAACTTCATGCAGTACTCCAGGTTCAGCATCACCAATACCTTATACATTTGAAGAAGGAACTCCCTGCTTTTGTACTCCATCCCTCTCGCAATGAATGCCAACATTCCATTCACCTTCCTGATTACCTGTTGCACCTGCAAACTATATTTTTGGTATTCATGCACAAGGACACTCAGGTCCCTCTGCACCGCAGCATGTTGTAATGTCTCCCCATTCAAATAATATTCCCCTTTACTTTTTTTTTCCCAATGTGGATGACCTAAAACTTTCCGACATTGTATTCCATCTGCCAAATCTTAGCCCATTCGCTTAACTTTGCAGCCTCTCTGTATCCTCTACACAACCAGATAATATTTGTGTCATCTGCAAATGTTGTTACACTACACTCTGTCCCCTCGTCAAGGTCATCTATGTATATTGTAAACAGTTGTGGTCCCAGCACCGATCCCTGTGACACAGCACTAACCATAGATTTGCAACCCGAAAAGGAACCATTTATCCAGTCTTTCTGCTTTCTGTTTGCCAGACAATTCTCTACATGCTAACACATTTCCACTGACGCCGCCTACCCTTATCTTCTGCAGTAACCTTTTGTATGGCACCTCATCGAATGCCTTTTGACAATCTAAATACACCACATCCATCGGTACACCTCTATCCAGCATGCTCGTTATATCTTCAAAGAATTCCATTAAATTAGTTAAACATGAATTCCCCTTCATGAATCCATGCTGCGTCTGCTTGATTGCACTATTCCTATCTAGATGTCCCGCTATTTCTTCCTCATTGATAGTTTCAAGTATTTTCCCCACTAGAGATGTTAAACTAACCGGCCTATAGTTACCTGCCTTTTGTCTGCCCACTTTTTTTAAACAGACGCGTTACATTAGCTGCTTTCCAATCCGCTGGTACCACCCCAGAGTCCAGAGAATTTTGGTACATTATAACGAATGCATCTGCTATAACTTCCGCCATCTCTTTTAATACCCTGGGATGCATTTCTTCAGGGCCAGGGGACTTTTCTGCCTTGAGTCCCATTAGCCTGTCCAGCACTAGCCCCCTAATGATAATGATTGTCTCAAGGTTCTCCCTTCCCACATTCCTGTGACCAGCAATTTTTGGCATGGTTTTCTTTCTTCCACTGTGATGACCGAAGAAAATAATTGTTTCAGGTCTCAGCCATTTCCCTTCTCATCTTCTAAGGGACCAACATATCCTTGAATCAGTCTTTTCCGTTTTATACATCTATAAAAGCTTTCATGTCCGTTTTTATGTTTTGCGCAAGCTTACCTTAGTAATCTATCTTTCCTTTCTTTATTGCTTTCTTCGTCATTATTTGCTGTTGTTTCAAATTTTTCACATCTTCTATTATCCCACTAACCTTGGCCACCTTATCCGCATTGGATTTTAATTTGATATTCTCCTTTATTTCCTTGATTATCCACGGCTGGTTATCCCTTCTCTTACCGCCCTTCTTTTTCACTGGAATATATTTTTGTTGAGCACTATGAAAGAGCTCCTTAAAATTCCTCCACTGTTCCTCAATTGTGCCACCGTTTAGTCTGTGTTTCCAGTCTACTTAAGCCAAAACTGCCCTCATCCCACTGTAGTCCCCTTTGTTTAAGCATAGTACGCTCGTTTCAGACACTACTTCCTCACCCTCAATCTATATTACAAATTCAACCATACTGTGATCACTCATTCCGAGAGGTTCCTCAACGAGAAGATCGATTAGTATTCCTGTCTCATTACACAGGACCAGATCTAAGATAGCTTGCTCCCTTGAAGGTTCTGTAGCATACTGTTCTAAGAAACAATCCCGTATGCATTCTATGAATTCCTCCTCCAGGCTACACCGTGCGATTTGATTTGGCCAATCGATATATAGGTTAAAATCCCCCATGATTACTGCAGTACCTTTTTCACATGCCTCCATTATTCCCTTGATTATTGCCCGCCCTACCGTGAAGTTATTATTTGGGGGCCTATAACCTTCGCCCACCAGTGACTTTTTTCCCCTTACTCTCTTTAATCTCCACGCACAATGATTCAACATTTTGTTCATTAGATCCAATATCGTCTCTCACAACTGCTCTGATATCATGCGTTATTAACAGACCTACCCCACCTCCTTTCCCTTCTTGTCTATCTTTCCGAATCTTTAGATACGCCTGTTTGTTTAATTCCCAGTATTGACACCCCTGCAACCACATCTGTAATGGCCACAAAATCATATCCATTTGTAATGATTTTTGCCGTCAACTCATTTAACTTATTCGAATGCTGCATGCATGTAATAATTTACCTTCCTGGCCATGGGCTGTGAGCTCTTCGCTAATAGTGAACTCCTCGCTGACCACCGGGCATCCTGCACCTCGGACTTCTAACCACCCGAAAACTTGGAACTCTGGGCCTCACGAACTAACAGGGCCTCCCGTACCCAGAGAAACTCCCGACTCACCGAACTCACAACTCGCCGAACTCCCGACTCGCCAAACGCTCAGGCTTTCTTGAAAGATAAGGGAATAAGGGGTTATGGGGTGCGGGCAGGGAATTAGAGCTGAATCCATGATCATCTCAACCATGATCGTATTAAATTACGGAGCAGGCTCGGGGGGCTAATGGCCAATCCTGGTTATATTTCTCAAGTTCTTATATTCTTCATTTTTTATTCGAGTGCCTCCAGGCCTCCGAAATCACACCTGCACCCTCTAGCCAGAGAGGATTGGAAAATAATTGACAAAATCACTGCTAATTCCCTTCTGGTTCTCTTAACAGGCGGATACGTTACAGCCGGGCCTGGGTGTTCTATCCATAGAAAAATACAAACATAGAAAATAGGTGCAGGATTAGGCGATTCGGCCCTTCGAGCCTGCATCACCATTGAATAGGATCATGGCTGATCAGTCCCTCAGAACCCCTTTCCTGCTTTCTCTCAATATCATTTGAGCCCCTTAGCCATAAGGCCATATCTAACTCCCTCTTGAATATATCCAATGAACCGGCATCAACATCTCTCTGCGGCAGGAAATTCCACAGGTTAACAGCCCTCTGAGTGAAGAAGTTTCTCCTCATCACAGTCCAAAATGGACTACCGCTTATCCTAAGGCTGTGTCTCCTGGTTCTGAACTCCCCTAACATTGTGAACATTCCATCTGCACCTGACGTCTCCCGTCCCGTCAGAATCTTGTGTGTTTTTACGAGATCCCCTCTAATCCTTCTGAACTCCAATGTATAAAGGCCCAGTTGATCCAATCTCTCATCACATGTCAGTCCTGCCATCCCGGGAATTAGTCTGGTGAACCTTCGCTGCACTCCATCAATAGCAAGAACGCCCTTCCTCAGATTAGGAGACAAAAGCTGAATACAATATTCCAGGTGAGGCCTCACCAAGGCCCGGTATAGTTGCAGCAAGACCTCCCTGTTCAAAAAATCAAATCCTCTCACTATGAAGGCCAACATACCATTTGCCTTCTTCACCGCCTGCTGCTCCTGCATGTGAACTTTCAATGACTGATGTACCATGACACCCAAGTCTCGTTGAACCTCCCCTTTTCCTAATCTGCAACCGTTCAGATAATATTATGTCTTCGCGATTTTGCCCCCAGAGTGGATAACCTCATATTCATCCACACTATACTGCATATGCCATGCAATTGACCACTCACCTAACCTGTCCAAGTCACCCTGCAACCTCTTAGCATCCCCCTCACAGCTCACACCGCCACCCAGTTTAGTGCCTGCAACCGTGGCGATATTACACTCAATTCCTTCGTCAAATCATTGATGTGTGTTGTAAAGAGCTGGGGTCGCAGCACTGAGCCTGCGGCACTCCACTAGTCACTGCCTGCCATTCTAAAAAGGACCCGTTTATCCTGAATCTCAGCTCCTGTCTGCCAATCAGTTCTCTATCCACGTCAGTAGATTACCCCAAATCACATGTGCTTTGATTTTGCACACCAATCTCTTGTGTGGGACCTTGCCAAAACCCTGTGCAAGTGCAAATACACCACACCCATTGGCTCTCCCTTGCCCACTCTACAAGTTACATCCTCAAAAATTTCAGAAGATGTATCAAGCGTGATTTCCCTTTCCAAAATACATGCTAATTGGACTGATCCTGTCATTGCTGACTAATGCGCTGCTATTTCATCCTAAATAATTTATTCCAACTTTTCCCCGACTAATGATGTCAGGCTAACGGTTCTAAATTTTCCAGCTTTCTGTCTCCCTCCCATTTTAAAAAGTGTTGATACATTAGCTACCCTCCAGTCCATAGGAACTGATCCAGATTAGATAGACTGTTGGAAAATGATCACCAATGCAATCAATATTTCTAGGGTGACTTCCTTAAGCACAATGTGATGCAGATTATCAGGCCGCGGGGATTTATCGGCCTTCAATCCCATCAATTTCCCTAACACAATTTCCCGCCGAATATGGATATCCTTCAGTTCCTCATTCTTAATAGACCGTTGGTCCCCTAGTACTTCCTTTGTGAAGACACAACGAAAGTATTTGTTCAATTATTCTGCTATTTCTTTGTTCCCCATTATAAATTCACCTGAATCCGATTGCAAGGGACCTTCGTTTGTCTTCACTAATCTTTTTCTCTTCACATATCTCCTGAAGTTTTTATGTGCCCGTCAAGCTTACTCTCGTACTCTTTTTTCCCTCTCTTAATTAAAATCTTTGTCCTCCTCAGCTGAATTCTAAAATTCTCCCATTCCTCAGGTTTGCTTCTTTTTCTTGCCAATTTATATGACTCCTCCTTGGATTAAACACTAGCATTAATTTCCCTTTTTAGCCACGGTTGAGCTAAATTTTCCGTTTTATATATACTCCAGACAGGGATGTACAATTGATGAAGTTCGTCCGTGTGATATTTAAATGTTTGTCATTGTCTATCCACCATCAACTCCTTAAGTATCATTTGCCTTCCTATCCTAGCCATTTCATGCCTCAATCCATCAAAGTTACCTTTCATTCAGTTCAGAACTCCAATTTCTGTTTTAACTGTGTAACTCTCCATCTTAATAAAGAATTCTACCATGTTATGGTCACTCTTCGCCAATGGGTCTCGCACAACAACATTGCTAATTCGTCCTTTCTCATTACACATCACCTAATCTAGAATGGCCAGCTTCCTAGTTGGTTCCTCGACATATTGGTCTAGAATACTATCAACTAATACACTCCAGGAAATCCTCCTCCAGCGCTTTGCTACCATTTTGGTTTGCCCAATCAACATGTAGATTAAAGTCACCCATGATAACAGCTGTACATTTATTGCATGCATCCATAATTTCTTTTCTGATGCTGTCCCCAAACTTAGCACGACTGTTTGGTGGTATGTAAACAATTCCCACTAGTGCTTTTCCCCTTGCTATTCCGTAGCTCCATCCATTCGGATTTCACATCATTCAAGCTAATGTCTTTTCTTGCTATTGCATTAAATTCCTCGTTAGCCAGCAATGCCACCCCGCCTTCTTTTCCTTTCTGTCTATCCTTCATAACTGTTGAATACCCTTGGATGTTGAGTTACGAGCCTTGGTCACCATGGATGCATGTCTCCTTGATGCCAATTACATCATCCCCATTAATTGCAATCTGCGCAGTTAATTCTTCCACCTAATTCCGCATACACCTCTCTGTGAGGCAGAGAGCGTTCAGGCTTTTCTTTCTAACACACATTGCCCCTTGAGAATTTCGCTATAATGTGGCTATTTTTGCTTTTTGCCTTAGGTTTTTCTGCCCTCCAGTTTGACTTTTCTTCTTTCTATCTTTAGCTTCTGCAGCCTTTCTACTTCCCTCTCTCTCCCTGCATAGATGTCCATCCCCCTGCCATATTTAACTAAATCCTCCCCAACAGCACTAACACACACTCCATCGTGGATATTGGTTCCAATCCTGCCCAGGTGCAGACCGTCGCGTTTGTACTGGTCCCTCCTCCCCCAGAACTAGTTCCAATGTCCGAGGAATTTGAATCCCTCCCCTCTGCACCAGTCATCAAGCCGTGTATTCATCTGAGCTATCCTGCTATTCCTACTGACTAGCACGTGGCACTGGTTCAATCCTGAGATGACTACTTTTCAGGTGCTACATTATAATTTAGCTCCCTAAATTCGTCTTGTAGGACCTCATCCCGTTTTTTACCTTGATCGTTGGTACCGATATGCACCAAACGGGCTGTTCACCCTCTCTTTTAAGAACGCCCTGCACTTCCTCGGAGATATCCTTGACCCTTGCACCAGGGAGGCAACGTACCATCCTGCTGTCTCGGTCGCGGCAGCAGAATCGTCCATCGAATCGACTAATATTGAATGCCCTATCACTAAAGCGCTCCCACACTTTTTTCTGCCCTCCTGTGCAGCAGAGCCACACATGGTGACATGAACTTCGCTGCTGCTGCACTCCCCTGATGAGTCATCACCCCCAACAGTATCCAAAGCGGAGTATCTGCTTTGCAGGGGGTGACCGCAGGGGACACCTGCACTACCTGCGCTGTTCTTCCTGTTGGACAACCTTTCCCTTTCTGGCTGTATATCCTTGACCTGCCGTAAGACACAATCACTAAATATGCTATTCAATTCAATCTCAGCATCGTGGATGCTCAAGAGTTTATCCACCCGCAGCTCCATTGCCGCAATGCGGTCCATCAGGAGTTGCAGGCGGAAGCCTTTCCCGAACACTGAGTCGTCAGGGACACCGGAAGCGTCCCTGTTTTCCCACATAGTACAAGAGGAGCATAACACGTGTTGGAGCTCTCCTGCCATGACCAAACACTTAGATTAACTTAAGTTAGCAACAACAATGCTAAAGGTGAATTAGTGATAAATGAAAGAAAAATAAACACGACTTACCAATCACTAGCCAATAACTTACCACCTTGGCTCTGACGTCACCTTTCGATTTATTTCTACTTTTTTTTGCCTCCCTGATGCAGCTGCACCAGCTGGCCTCCTCGACCAGGAACACCCGCTGCTCACTGACGGGCCTCTTGTCGGCCGCTCGTCTCCCGAACTCCCGTCTCCACGACCAGGAACTCCCGCTGCTCACTGACGGGCCTCTTGTAGGCCGCTCGCCTCCCGAACTCCCGTCTCCTCGACCAGAAACTCACGCTGCTCACTGACGGGCCTCTTGTCGGCCGCTCGTCTCCCGAAATCCCGCCTCCTCGACCACGAAATTCCGCTGCTCACTGACAGGGCTCTTGTAGGTTGCTCAGCACCGGAACTCCCGCCTCCTCGACCACGAACTACCACTGCTCACTGACGCGCCTCTTGTAGGCTGCTCCCCTCTCGAGCATTCCGCCTCTTCGCCCACTTATATTTCACGTAATATTTCACTATCCTTCGCCCTGATTGCAATGTCTGCATCGCCCTTTGTCTTTTGTGAAATGACTTTCTTCATTTAAATCCATACTCGCTTCTTCCGCATCCACACACAGATTACCTTTACGGTCTCGAATAGGCCCTGTTCTTGCTTTCGTTATCCTCACACTCCGAGTGTGTTTAATCCTCTCAATATTTTAGTACACTTATTTACGACCTAGAAATGTAAACTTGATTTAATGCTTTGAGATTCTTGATTTTCGAAGACATCATGGCCTCATGTGTGGCTCAGAGACATGGATCATTTCCAGTAGACACCTCAAATCGTTGGACGAATACCACCAACGATGTCGCCGAAAGATCCTGCAAACCACCTGGAAGGACAGTCGCACCAACGTTAGCATACTCGATCAGGCCAACATCCACGAAGTCAACGTTTTGGGACTAAAGTTCTCCACTACGGGGCAGAGCCCTGATCAAGGTAAGGTCGAAATCGTTCAGAAGCTTCCCATACCGTTATCACAGACAGCGTTACGATCCTTGATGTGGTTGGAAGGCTATCAGAGAAGTTTTATCCCGAATATTGCAGAATTGGCCAAGCCAATGTATGAAATGCTAAAAAGGGATGTGGACGAAGACATTTGACCAGTATGGGGCGTTAGCCAAACATACTCAGTGAATGCTTCGAAGCAGGCAAGGATATAAACTGTTGCCCTTATCTCCACAGACCCCCAATTCAACTTTTCACTTGGAAGACTAACAGCAGTTTTGTGTCATGAACAGCAGCGATATGGGACGTCCTGCCCCATTGCATATGCCTCCCGTATTTTCAGAGTAGCGGAGAGTATTCAGTATGCGAACCTCGCCTGTTGCCCACCTTTTGGGCGGTCAATGTTTGTATTCACATCTCCGAGCTTCAGACAGTTATCCTAACATCGCCATATACACAGACCTCTTAACATCCTCTTAAATCCAAGTGACAACAAGGTGTCCGCACAAAGGAAAAGTAAATGGCAACTTGAATCATTGCAGCGAGATTTCACCTGACCCCACCACCTGAACAACGCTTCTGCCTCTTCTTCTCGCTTGTGAGGGAAGTCCACTCCAGTTTCCCTAACCTCTGTTGAAAATGGACTTAAACCCAATAAAAAGCAATGCTATTTCAGAAGCTCGAAATGTGTATGTGGATTGCTCGTCTTACTACATTGACGGCCACCCAAAAACCGGGTGTGCCACGGCTGATATATATGCTTCCAATTGGTCGGTGGAATTCCAAGAAACAGAAGTGATAGAGTTACTCTTGCCGCCCAATTTACCGCATCTGCAACAAGTAATATTTGGTCTGACAGCAGTTAAGTTTGCAACGCAGACATGGCCTTGCCTCTGAATCAAACAATGAGATCTGTTTATCATATGGTAAACCTTCACTACATTCTGGTCTCCTCCAAAAGCTATGAGAAGTGCTCCAAGTACGAGTCGCCCCCCGTCATGTAGGAAAGATAGCAGCCATTCTGAAAGATTCATTACCCACACCCGATTCAACAAAACAGCCGATCGGTTTGCTAAGGGATCCGCAATAATTAATTGACAGTACCCTGGTGGATTATGGATAAATTCCAGGCACCTGTTGTTGCACCCTCAAATATAGTAAAAGCCATCGATTTCATAAAACTACAAACTTTGCATATGCCATATGATCAAATTATGGCGTGGCACTATCAGGGGAGGCCACGACCACAGCACATCCCAGGGACACTCTGTTCCAGCATAGCGATGGAGTCAGCCACTCCCAGCGTATGATTAACGACAAGGATGGTAATTTATTTCGTGCATTCTTCCACAACTTAAAGGCGGCATGGTAATCCTCTTTCACTCCCACCCAGTGGTTGTACGTTATACATCCCCGACCAAGCTACAAAAGTTAACACGCTTCTGCTTGTGGCCAGAAACGGAACACCATGTATAGGAATATTTTAATCGATGCTTGCAAATGAACCCAGCTTCTTGTGTTAATCCTGCCCTACTCGGGTCGTAACCTTCACCTGATGTCCCCTGAACACATTTACAGGCCGATGTTATTGGTCTTGTAGTGTTTGACCAACTTACAAATGGAGAGACGACATTCCACCGACGGACAATAAGGCACATTCTGCAGCACCAATCCCTTTAAGTGTGGCGTTCTGTAGATCGGGAAAATCTGTACTGGTGGACAGCGACGGGGGTCCATACTTTACTGGAGAAATTTGTACTAGATTACAGGAAATGCCCCACATAATGCATGTATTGCACATTGCCCTTCACCGACAATCATCAGGAATTGTGGAAAGGGGTATCGGATCTTGAAAAGCATGTTGTGTCAATTATGTACGGAACACCCTACTCAATGGACTAACCTGATAGCTCTTTCTTTAATGGCAATAGGGTCGACCGAGCTACGACCCCCGACAATGCAAAGTAAATCCATTTGAGGCTCTGACTGCGAGACAGATGTGTATGACGGGACAGTTAGCATTGTGGAATAACATGCCGTAATATTGCAGTCTTGTATTCAGACCTGATTACAGACACTGATAGACTATGTGTACGAAGTAAATAGACTGGTGCCAATGAAGATGGGCAGGCCACTAAATAAGGTCAAACAAAGTTTTGATAAGAGCGTTAGCCCATTCGAAATGAGGTTGGGAAAAAAGTGACGATGCAGAATTTTTCAGCTAAGAAATAACCTTTGATATATAATGCATCACCCCTCCGCCACCCGCCCAAACCATAATTGAGAAACTAAAAACCTTATAGTCAAATAATGGAACCCAAATTTCAGTGGTTGCATATAAACCAGATCAAAACTGTTAAGAATGAAGATGTTACGTTTGGTCTCTATACAGGAGAAGAATGTGGACCTACACGCTTTTGTTGCTGTTTGATGTTGCGGCGAGCACTAACATCGATGAGAAAACGTTTGAAATGAGGATTACCAGCTGCACACTGGGCGAAGGTAATGACTGTGCTTCACTCACAATTTTCCGAACAGCACCTCAGATACTTGGTGGGCACAGAAAATCTACTGACTACATTAACTCATACGAAATATATAATGGAGATCTCTCGATTTGGATAAGGAATGCTACAAGGGATAAAGTATCACAATAATATGGGACGAAGTGTGGTACTCTCCAGGGAAGCGTTTACAAGTGGGAAAATTAAGAAAGGTATTGAATGGATATTAGGTGCAAGGTAAAACATGGCAAAGTCCCGAAGGTATCGACATTGCTGAAAAAGAATAATGGTAACTGGGAGTTGTTAAAGGAATCAAATCAAAGCCCAATAGCATCAAGAGGCAAGGGGTGTATACAACTGTGTTGACCTCAATGGTTGGATAAACTTAACGGCCAGTAATCTTACATTGTATATCACATCACACCCAATAACAGTTGTGCCAATGGGGATAAAAATGCCCCTCTGTGGCAACATGTAATTATTGGGTATATTGGACTGGCACGAAAAGTGATGGTAGTGGTGCAGGTAGCGTCATGATAGGATTTGAAGATGCAGTAACCGGATGCATTAAGGACCACAACTTTTACAGCGTTATGCTCACAACATATGAGAAAAAGAACAGTTCAGACTGTCAGGATCAGGGAACGATGGGACAATATCCCCAATTAGAATCAGGACCGATATGATCTCATAATTAACCCTATCCATAAGTGGTATATCAGCAATTTGCACCAGAAGTGGTCCCTCTTATTCTAAATTTAAATGACTTAGTATTTCCAGAATGGAGTACCATTAACAATACAGTTAGCTCAGGAAATGCAGTACCACGTTTTTAATCCATATTGTATAAAGGCTGCCTTGTCCACAAGGGTAGAACAAGTACAGCATGCATTTCACGACAAGAGTAACACTAACAATGAAACAAGGCAAGAAAGAGATGGACGAAAAGAAGTTTAATACATGATGTACTCATCGCTTGTAATACAATCACCTCAGAAGTTAATTATCTGGACTTGCAGGTATATTTATAAAACTTCAAAGGAGAATTGCAAGGTATACTCAATAACGATAACAACATGGAAAGTGAGACGCTAAACAGAAAAAAAATAAAGTCCATACAGCAGAAGGATATTGTACAGGAGGTAGGAATTCATGCCAAAAGAAATAATGACCTTATCTGAGAGGATAGAAGTGCCTCTGACCAAGCAGCTCAAAATGACGTGCTGGAATTAGTTTGTCAAACAATTCCGGGAAATCTAGAAATTATTCCGAAGGGACGCCTCCCCACTTGGGCAACGAATACAATATTCTCAGGACTATCTCGTTATCATGATGATACAGAACAATGTATATTCGGAAATTAATTGAGGGCCATCCCGTTAATCAAGAATATCCCGAGGTCGGCAACAAGAAACTGTTGGGAAAAATAGTACGAATTTGCAGTCCTGTTGATCAAACAGCGCATAATCATCTGTTCAAAGCAAAAAATATAGCAGTGGTGAATGGAAATGTCACGAGTCGATTCCTGAAAGCATCCAAATGGTTAGTCCAAAGAGAAGAATTAACTTGAGGAAAACCAAACCTGCAGCTATGTAGTGAAAATGAAAATGCCCTTATTTGTGCCTTGATTTAGATGACTATTCAAAAGACACATGTGCTTTCAATTGGAATAGATACACTCCAAATTGTAGTGTGGAAGGGAGGGGATCATCATTTAACAATCAGACCGGGCCCTGTAAGGGAAGGAGGGTAAAGCTTTACACAGTTAGATCATACAAATTGTAGTATATGCATGCATTCTTATAACGAATCCATGAGGTAAGGGTATTGTCCTTGAACTGTAGTGACCATAGTCCGTTTATTGCAGCTCCTTGAGTGAGGACTCAATGAGGTGAGCTCCATTTTATACTTGGTTACCTGTAATGTGCAGGTGACCCTTAAGTCTCCACCAGTAGCACCCTCTAGTGGTATATGTATGGTGTATTCAATTTGAAGGTATATTCAATGGTCCAGTGTTACAATACATACATTAACATACATAACAAAACTCCCACCTCAGTCTTGTGCCTTAGACATTTGTACGGTTTTATCTGCTGTTTGACTTGTGAGTCCAAAGCCCATGCATTTGCCATTGCTTTGAATGGATCCCTCCCTGTGGAACCCCAAGTGCATATTGCCAGGAGATTGGGAATTTGTCGGCAGTGGACGGTTGGAAGCTGTAGTGAGGGTTGTGCCGGTTCTGGGTTTGATCCATGTGATCATGTCTACATACATTCAGCCCCCCCAGCCGCCCCCCAGAAGCATGGACCATGTGTGTGGCTCAACACCTGCAGTGGCACAAATGTAAAGTGAGTTACGGATCAGGTTGGTTAAGTCACTCTTTTTGAGTTCAGCAGTGGTGGAGCAAATACATGTTACAGGTAAGGTACATGCATTATATTGTATAGGTGGGTGAGGGCGTTGAGTGGTGGGCAGAACCGCAGGCTGGTGTGGACTCCCTGCCCTTCATTTAGGGCTGCAGGATCAACCTGCTGCACTTCATTGGTGTTGGAAGTCTGGTTATCGCAGGGAAAGCTGGAGGGTACTGGCGCCTTCCTCCCAGTGCGGCCCTGCTGGCCGTGGGACGGTGGGGGGAGGGTAGTGCCGATCTTGGGCAGGTTCACAGTAGTGGAAGCTGTGCCGTCCATTGATTGCTGGCCCTGCGCTGGGTATGCTCCCAATGTGTGCGTGTGTGCACCCTCGCTGCGGCTTCAATTTTGTCCTGGAGGAGCAGGCTACATGTTCTTGTAGGCTCTGGACCTGGGTGTTTCCGACGGTAGATTGCCTTTGCCATTGTCGGAATACTTGTATAACGCAGCATAATTTCTCATTTTATCATCAGCATTCATGATACATTGGCTCCGACCACAACCAGATGACTGGACATTGTTATTTGTGTTTACTCTTTCTCATTTGTCCATTCCAACACGTTCCTGTGTACTATAAGTATATATGTGCATGGTTAAAATTGGATTCCTGCCTTTGTTACTTACATTTTTTTTCATTAGCTTTACCGGCATCAGTATCCAACAGTACATTTATATGCTTGCATTCGTTAATTACACCTACATCATGGGTGTCACCTGCATCGAAGTACCAAGTGTTCAACTGTCTCTTTAATTGCTATGGGTTGCCTGTCTCCTTTAAGAAGGCCTTGCAATCTTTACCCCAATCTGGTTCACTGCTCGGCATCACGTGTTGCTCCCTCAACACTGCCCCTCTTGCGCTTGTCACGGCGATCTTGTTTTCCGGTGCTTCACCTAGTGCTGCGGGCGCCGTCTTCTTTCATTGCACGAGGTAGGCAGTGGTGATCCTTTTCTCCCACGTTTTGCAACAGAAGACGCGAATCTACCTTCTGCACTGATCTTCTTCCATCAGAGTGCTGCCACTGGAGCCGGAACGTGTGTTCTGGTCGTTCAGGTTGAATCAACTCGACTTTGATTTGTGCAGTCCGTGTCATCGCAATGCATGATTTCCAGGTGCTACGATTGATCCCAGTTTGGGGCCACGTAGCACGGCAATAGCAAGGGCCTGGAGCCTTTCGCCGCTCCAACAGATTTGGATTTGACTCATCCATCTTGTTCCAACAGCGTTGGACCATCATTGGCAACGATCCACAAAGAAAGCTTGTGCATCACGCCGCAATGCGACACCTGGATATCCATGTTGCCCACGACTGGGGTGCTGTTTTTTGTGTAAGGGAGCAGCTTCGTTTGGATTGGGAACCTCTTGTGTCGTTTGGCGGGTTTGTCCCAGAGTTACTCAAAGGCTGTGTATTCATCAGCGACTGGTTCGCCCCTGTATCGATCTCCATCGAGACTGCAACACTGTTGACTTCGACATCAATTTTCCACGGGGACCTCTCGGTGGAGAAGGTATGTACTCTGTACAGCCCTTTCAAGGGCTGAACCAATTTGTCTTCATCAGCGCTGGAACCCGGCCGATCAGCCAACTCATCAGCGTCTCGGTGAGTAAATTTTCTTCTACACATTCGCTCGAGATGAACTATAGTTTCACAGCCTTTGCAAGAATAGTTTTTGGCACGAGTGGCACTGGTTGGCCCTGTGGCTTCCTCCACAGCGTCAGCACGGGGCTGGTCGGTTGCCCCCATGTGGCGGACTCAGTGTTGTCGGACTCTTGGAAGCAGCCTTGTCTCTGAACCATTCGGTTCAGTGTAGGGTTAGAGTACTGGGGGTGAGTCTTCATCCTCTTCCATTCGCAGACTGATATTGTGAATGCCTGGCTCACTTTGATTGCCTCCAGCAGTGTAACCATAGTGTACGCAGAGAGCAGTTAATGGTGGAGGCCATCGTTGCCAATCTTCTCAGGTCTGCAGCATAATTAGCAATTTCTTGGCCTTCAGGCCGCTGGTGGTTGTAGAACCGGTGTTTGGCTGTGAGGATGCTCTCTTTAGGTTTGAGCTGTATTTGTATTATAGTTCCGAGCTCCGCTGGTGCTCGCTGGTCACTGACCAGGCCCTCGACATTGGGCCCAAAACTGCAGAGCAGGATCGCTCTGCGCTTATCAGCCAGCGAGGTCCGTGTGTATCCTGCCAGGTCGTTCGCGATGAAAAAGTGCTCGAGCCTTTCCACAAAGGCATCCCAAATTTCCCCATCAGCAAATTGCTGGAAGTTGCTTATGTTAGACATGTTATGCGTGCAAATTCGTAACCTCGTCGTCAGTTGAAGTGTATGCAAGCACTCTAATAACGATACACGAGGTAAGGGTATTGTACTTGAACTGTAGTGACCATCGGGCGTTTATTGCAGATCCTTGAGTGACGACACAATCAGGTGAGCGACCTTTTATACTTGCTTACCTGCAGTGTGCAGGTGGCGCTAAGGTCTCCACCAGTAGCACCTTCTGGTGGCACAGGTATGGAGTAACAAGTGTGAATGTACATTCAGTGATCTAGTGTTACATTACATACATTAACATACATGACAATTATCATGACGGACGGCTTAAATGCAAAATTATCCTGGAACCTACTGAAAACAAAACTGAACACAATATTCCGGGTGAGGCCACATTAAGATCCTGCACAACTACAGAAAACCGTCCCTGCTCCAATATGCAATACCCCCAGCTATGAAGTCCAACGTACCATTTACCTTCTTCACCAACTGTTGCACCTGGATGCCAACTTTCAATGGCTGATGTGCCATGAAACCCACGTCTGGTTGAAACTCCCCTTTTCCAAATACCGCCATTCGTCTAATATTCTGCTTTCGTTGTTTTTCTCACCAAAGTTGATAGCCTCATATTTATCCACATTATACTGCATCTGCCATGCGTTTGCCCACTCAACTAACCTGTCCAAGTCAACCTGCAGCCTCTTAGCGTTCTCGTCACAGCTCAGCCCGCCACCCAGCTTAGTGTCATCTGCAAACTTGGAGATATTACACGAAATTTCAGAATCTAAATCATGAATGTATCTTGTAAATAACTGGCGTTCCAGCACAGAGTCCAGCGACGGCCCATTAGTCACTGGCTGCCATTCTGAAATTGACCCGTTTATCCCGGCTCACTGCTTGCGGTCTGCCAACCAGTTCTCTAGCCATGTCAGTATATTACCCGCCAAACCATGTGCTTTAATTTTGCACACCATTCTCTTGTGTGGGACCTTGTCAAAACCCTTTTCAAAGTCCAAATACACCACATCCACTGGTTCTTCCTTCTCCACTCTGCAAGTTACATCCTCAGAAAATTGTAGAAGATTTGACTTGCATGATTTCCCTTTGATAAATCCATGCTGACTTGGGCCGATAATGTCGCTGCTTTCCAAATGCACAGCTATTACATGTTTAATATTGATCACAACAATTTCCACACTATTGATGTCAGGCTAACCATTTTATAATTATCCGTTTTCCCTCTCCCTCCTTTCTGAAAATGTGTTGTTACATTAGCTGCACTCCAATCCATAGGAACTGATCCAGATTCGATCGACTTGTTGGATAATGATCACCAATGCATCCACTATTTATAGTGCCACTTCACTCATTATTATGGGATGCAGGCTATCAGGTCCCGGCGATTTATCGGCCTTCAGTTTCATCAATTTCCCGAACATAATTTCTCGCCTACTAAGCGTTTCATTCAGTTCCTCCTTCTCACTAGACTATTGGTCCCATAGTAATTCCAGAAGGTTATTTGAGTATTCCTTCGTGAAGACAGAACAAAAGTATTTGTTCAACAGGTCCGCCATTTCTTGGTTCCCCATTGTAATTTCACCAGAATCTGACTGCAATGAATCTACGTTTGTCTTCACCCATCTTTTTATCTTCACTTATCGAAAGAAGCTTTAGCATTCGGTTTTTATCTTCCCAGCAAGCTTCCTCTTACACTCTACTTCCTCTCTCCTTATTAAACCCTTTGCCCTCCTCTGTTGATTTATAGAATTCTCCCAGTCCTCAGGTTTGCTGCTTGTTCTGGCCAGTCTTTATCCCTCTTCCTTTGATTTAACACTATCCTTAATTTCCCTTGAGAGCCACGGTTGAGACACCTTTCCCGTTTTACTTTTACTCTAGACAGAGATATACAATTATATACAATTGTTGAAGTTCATGCATGTGATTTTTAAATGTTCGCAATTGCCGATCCACCGTCAACCCTTAAATTATCATTCGATAGTCGATTCCAGCCAATTCACGTCTCATACCATCGAAGTTACCTTTCCTTAAGTTCAGTTACCCTAGTCTCCGATTTAACAGTGTCACTCTCCATCTTAATAACGAATAGTACCATATTATGGTCACTCATCCCCAATGGGACGCGCACAATAAGATTGCTAATTATTCCTTTCTCATTACACATCACCCAGTCTAGGATGGCCAGGCCTACAGTTGGTTCCTCGACACATTGGGCAGAGAAGCATCCCTAATACACGACAGGAAATCCTCCTCCACCGCATTTCTACCAATTTGGTTAGCCCAGTCAATATGTAGATTAATGTCGCCCATGGTAACGACTGTTCCTTTATTGCACGCATCACTAATTTCTTGTTTGTTGTTGTCCTCAACCTGACTACTAATGTTTGTTGGTCTGTGTAAAACGCCCAATAGCGTTTTATGCCCTTTGGTTTTCCGTAGCTCCAGCCATACCAATTTCACTACATCCAAGCTAATGTCTTTCTTTACTATTGTGCTAATTTCCTCTTTAACCAGCAATGCCACCCCACCTCTTTTTTCCGTTCTGTCTATTCTTCTTGAATGTTGAATTTCCCTGGTTGTTGAGTCCCAGCCTTGGTCACCCTGGAGCTATGTCTCCCTGATGCCAATTACATCATATCCGTTAACAGCTATCTGCTGACAGGTTAAATGCAGGTAGAATGTTTCTGATGTTGGGGAAATCCAGAACCATGGGAAAAAGTCTAAGGATAATGGTTAAGCCATTTTGGACTGAGATGAGGAGAAACCTCTTCATTCAGAGAGTTGTTAATCTGTGGAACTCCCAACTGCAGTGAATTGTTCATGCAAATTCATTGGATATATTCAAGAGGGATTTCGATATGGCCCTTACGGCTATGGGGTTCAAGGGGTATGGAGAGAAAGCAGGAAAGCAGTACTGAGGGAATGATGAGCCATTTTCCTATTGAATGGTGGTGCAGGTTCTAAGGGCTGAATGGCCTACTCCTGCATTTAGTTTCTATGTTTCTATGTTTCTATGTTGTATTACGTTTACCGAAACCTCACTCATCGGGAGAAAAACAATCCGTGCAGTTCCCACATCAGCAACAGTGCTTACAAGTCAAATGCAATTGAATGTAAACCTGGAAGATTGTGTCACTAATTTTGTGAACAGTATCACTGAGGTACATGTGCTATTAAGAGAATTGTGGAAAAAATTGAATGATTCCCAACGGCGTTACGAAATGTTGGATCAAGGGAATATAGCTAGAGCTGATTAAATTCAAAATACAGAAGATCCGACCATTGGTGGGAAATATGGAGAGCCATGGAGATCCCAGCCTATATCAGATTTATTTGACACTTATTGGTTGTAAGACAACTGATAAAAAAACTCATGGATCAGTGCTCACGGGGTTACAGTAATATATTAACATGGACATTGGATAGGCTATCTAACAGAAAACAACATATGGTGTTAAATGGGTCATTTTACGGTTGGCAAACAGTGACTTGTGGGTTGCTGCAGTAATCTGTGCTGGGTCCTCAAATATTTACAGTCTTTATCAATGACTTGGATGAAGGGATCGAGTATAATGTAGCCAATTTTGCTGATGATGCGAAGATGGATGGGAAAACAAATTGTGATGAGGTCAAAAAAAATCTGCAAAGGTCGATAGGCCGACTAATTTAGTGGACACTAACTTGGAGTATCAGATGGGAAAATGTGAGGTCATCCAATTTGACAGAAAAAATATAAAAGCAAACAATATTTTAAATGGAGGACCATTGCAAAGTGCTGAAGTACAGTGAGAAATCAGGGTCCTTGTGCATCAAACAGAAAAACGTTAGTATGCAGGTGTAGCACCTAATCAGGAAGGCAAATGTAATGTTGGCCTTTATTGCCAGGGGTATAACGTATATAACAGAGCAGTCCTGTTTCAACTGTGCAGGTTATTGGCGGGGGTAGGGGGGGGCGCGGCACACCTGGAAATCTGCATGCAGTTTGGCCTCCTTATTTAAGGAAGGACATACTTGCTGTGGAGGCTGTTCATTAAAGATGCAGTAGGTTCATTCCGGAAATGAGGAGATTCACTTATGTGGATAGTTTGAAATGGTTGGGCCTTTAAACATAGGATTTTGTAAGAATGAGACGTGAACGAATTGAAAATTAAGAGATAATTTGGAAGCTCGACTATATAGATGCAAAGAGGGCATTTCGACTCATAGGGAAAATTAAGGGTACATCGTCTTAGAATAAGTGGCCGCCCACTTAAAACTGAGATGAGAAGAACTTACTTCTATCAGATGGATTTAAATCTGCGGAATTCTGTGCCACAGAGAGCTGTCACGCTGGGTCATTGATTATATTAAAGTCGGAAATAGACAGATTTTTCAGCTATAATGGAGTGAAGGATTATAGGGAGCGGGCAGGGAAGGGGAACTGAGTCCATTAATTGATCAGCCAAGTTCGTATTGAACGGTAGAGCAGATTAAGTGGCCAAATAGCCTACACCCAGTAGTATTTCTTATGTTCTTAGCATAATTGAATTTTCGCAAAAGTATAGCATTTATTCCTGGTCTATCCTTCTCCTTTTCCAGAACTACCTTAAGTGGAATTGCATTTTGATCACTGGTAGCTGCATGATCTCCCATTGATAGACGTTCCAATTTATTCCCTAAAACTAAATGCGAAACCGCACATTCCAGTGTTGGCGCTGCGACATAGTGGCTAAAATATTTTTCCAGAATGCATTTTTGGAATTCCACACCGTCTATACCTTCAAACTAACTTTATCCCAGTTAATATTAGGGTCGTTGAAATGCCGTATTATTCCTGCCCTATAGTTGTTGTAGCTTCTCAGGAATATGTCTAGATATTTGCTCTTCTCACTGCCTGAGGATCTTTCGAACTCTACCAGCAGTGTGATCTCCCATTTTTGTTTTTCAATTCGACCCATATGGCTTCGGTTGATGATCACTCAAACATATCATTCCTCCTCACAGCTAGAATAGTATATTTAATGAAAACCCTGACCCCCCACGTATTTACCCCTCACTCTATCCCGTCTTAAATACTGTAACCAGGAATGTTGAGCTGCCATTCCGACCCCTTTTTCAGCCATGTCTCTGTACTTGCTGTAATATCATTCTCCCAAGTGTCTAACTGTGCTCTCAGCCCGCCCATCTGCTTCACTTGCTATACATCTTATATTGAAGTATATGCTATTTAGTACAGCCAATCCTCCTTGTTGACTACATTCTAGCCATTTTATCCTCTCTCCTTCAAAATCATTTGCTACATTTTATGCTTTCGAATTGCAGCTTTACTTCCTACCCTAATGAAAGTAACCTCAGGTTTCGGTCTTACTGCGAAGCTAGTTTAAACCCTCGCCCGCCTTCCCCACCCCGCGAGGACATTAGTCTCACCTCTGTTGAGGTGCAACCCGTCCCTATTGTGCAAGTTCCACATCTCCAAGAAGCATTCCCAATGCCTCAGGAATTTAAAGCCCTCCCTCCTGCGCCATCTCTCCAGCTATGCGTTCGTTTGCTCAATCCACCTACATCTGTACATACTAGCTTTCGCCAGCTCGAAAATATCTCAATTTTCCTCCGGTGACATTTACAGCAATGCCACAGAAAACGCACCCCTTCCCCACACTGTTAGCATCCACATTTCTAAAGTGGGTCCACAGAGACTCCTGCCTTCTCACTGTGTTCAGCGAACTCACACCGTTTGTAAAATTAATCCTGGAACAAGAGTCCCGGAAAGGGTAGAAGAAGCAGCTGAGACTGTTAGCTCGGATTGTAACAGCAAATATTGGGGTTTATTCACAGCGATTAAAGCAATTATTAAACGTCTCACAGAACTCAATTATTTTTATGTGATGTTCTGATTGAGAATCGAAATCGCGTTAGAGAGCTGAACCTCGAGGGAGCAGCCAACGATAATTGTGTAAATATTAATATATATATATTTATATCTGAACCTGAATATCAATGGCGAGCTGTCTTGAACTTACTTTGAGTAGGAGAAACTGCTCTTCAGTGAAGTGTATTTAATATTTTGTTCACTTATAAACATTAGAAACTGTGACAGTTGGAATAAATATTGAAATAAAAGCAAAGTGACGTGGAGAAGAGGAAGAAGGAAGGGGCGAAATGCTGTTTCCGCCCAGAACTCGTCTGATGTGCTTGGGGTGACCACGCACAGCCTGGATAGACTACCGTCCAAACAGCTCATTGAATTCAGGAGTGGGACCCTGTGGCGCTTCCGAAGGCAGGTCGAATGCAGCGCATATGGAAAGCCGTGACAGGATCGGTCGAAGTCAGCATGGATTTATGAAAGGGAAATCATGCTTGACAAATCTTCTCGAATTTTGTGAGCATGTAACAGTAGAATGGATAAGCGAGAACCGTAGGATGTGGTGTATTTGGAATTTCAAAAGGCTTTTGACAAGATTCCACACAAGAGATTAGTGTGCAAAATTAAGGCACAGTGGATTGGGTTAATGTATTGACGTGGATAGGGAACTGGTTGGCAGAAAACATGCAAAGAGTGGGAATAAACGGTTCAGAATGACAAGCAGCGACTAGTAGGATATTGTAAGTTTCAGTGCTGCAAACCCAGCTCTTTTCGATATATATTAATGAATTAGACTAAGGAACTGAATGTAATAACTCCAACGTTGCAGATGACACTAAGCTGGTTGGCAGTGTGAGCTGTGAGGAGGATGCTAAGAGGCTGCAGTGTGAATTGGAAAGGATTTTAAGTGGTCAAATGCATGGCAGATGTTATACAATGTGGATAAACGTGAGGTTATCCACTCTGGTTGCAAAAACAGGAAGGCAGAATATTATCTGAATCGTGACAGATTAATGCAAGCGGAGGTGTAACGAGACCTGGGTGTCTTGGTGCACCAGTGATTGAACGTAAGCTTGCAGGTATGGCCGGCAGTTAAGATAGCAAATGGCATGTTGGCCTTCATAGCGAGAAGACTGAGTATAGGAGCAGGGAGGTCTTGCTGCAGTTGTACAGGGTCCTGGTGAGACCCTCACCTTGAGTATTGGGTGCAGTTTTAGTCTCCTAATGTTAGGAAGACATTCTTGCTATTGAGGGAAAGCAGAGAAGGTACACCACAATAATTCCCCGGCTGGCAGGACTGACATATGAAGAAACAAGGGATCGACTTGGCTAATATTCACTGGAATTTTGAAGAATGAGAGGGGATCTCATGTAAGCATATACAATTGTGACGGGATTCGACATGTTAGATGCAGAAAGAATGTTGCAGATGTTGAGGAAGTCCAGAAGCTGGTCACAGTCGAAAGATAAGGGGTAATCCATATCGGATCCAGATGAGGAGAAACATTTTCACCCAGAGAATTTTGAATCTGTGGAATTCTCTACCACAGAAAGTTCTTGAGTCCAGTTCGTTGAATGTATTCAAAAGGGAGTTACATGTAGCCCTTACGGCTAAAGGGATCAGCGAGTAAGGAGAGACGGTGGGAGTGGGGTACTGAAGTTGCATGCTTGTCCATAATCATATTGCATGCTGCTGCAGGCTCGAAGGGCCCAATGGCCTGCTCCTGCTCCGATGTTCTATGTTTTCTATGAAAAGCAAAGTCACTGAATCGGTCGAAAGTTTTCCTCCTGTCAAGAATATCAAAACACACCAAAACAGTTTAAAATGTTTACTCTTTAGTCCACATTGCTCAAATAGTAGGATCTTTGGACTTGTTGTGTGATGCTTGCTTTAGCTTTGTCGGTTGAATTTATCGTGATATCCCGGGTTGAAATCCCGAACGAATACTCATGTTGGCCGCTTATTTTGAATAGGCATTTGTAACTCTTGCAAAGAAAGATTAGCATTTCTGCAGAGCAATTTAGGAACTCATGATGCACAAAGCGCTTTACAGCTGTTGAACTACCTTTCAAATGTTGCCATGTGGTTGAAAGATGTGCCCAAATCACCCCATACTAATCTCAACACTTTACGAACAAGTTTGTTGCAAATAATAAGGCGCCTCATTTACTTGGACTTTCCTTGAATGACTTCTGTTTGCAACTACATTCGAGCTTGAAACAGCAACTGGACTTCCATCTCAGAGGAGCTGAGTGCAGTCGCGGTGTTGTGGTTAGCATGGCAGTGACGAGGTTTCGGGTTGATGTGTTTCACATTCAATCTTTGAAATGTTACTAAGGGCCAGAGAAATAAAAGGTGAATTGAATTTCCCTGTGAGCGATGGGTTGACGGCACTCCAAGCAGAGCTGAAAAACACGTACTGCTTTGATAGGGTCCGCAACATTAAATGTCCGAGTTATTTCGCATACAACAATTAAACCTCATCGTCATCGTCATCATTGACAGTCCCTCGAAGCAAGGATGACTTGCTTCCACGAAAGAAAGGGATGAGTTCACACGTGTTTCATTGCTCCAGATCCGAGATAATATTCCAGATCCCGAACTACATCTTGAAGGATGGAAGATGCCTCTGCGTGGATTTATTTAACGTGTGCTGGGCGTTGCACACCAGACACCACACTGGCTTTTCAGAGCTCGGTCTTGTTCCAGTGGCAAGGATTAGCAAAAACGACTGGAGACCAGCTCTGCTGCACTGCTTAGTGCGCTGGAAATCGGCGGGGCCCAGGCCGGGGCCGTTTGCGGGAATAGCGTGCGGTGGTATATCACTGCAGGGAGCATCGCGTGTTGCTGCAGGAGGCGGGGACTGCGAAGCCAGGTCACTGATTTCAGTTCGTGCATTTACTGCAGGTGGAGCGAAGGAGCGTGAAGAGTTTGTCGAGGGAAGTGACCGGAGCCCAGGAGAAGCGTGAGTTTGGTGCTCAGAAGAGGCAAGGAACCAGGGGTAGCAAGGGTCAGCCCACACTGCAATATGAACAATTAAACCTACATCATAACTGCATTACGTACAGCCAAGTCTTGTGCATGTTAGCCAGATCACTCAACCGTGTTCTGCTTTGTGGTTGGAGGTTGGGTATTCTGCAGCCTTTCCACCATCTACAAGTAACACGTCATGATTGTGATGGGATCATCTCCACTTGCCTGGATGAGTGCAACTCTGAAAACAGAAAGCTTGACACCATCCAGGAAAATGAAGCCTGCTTGATGGACACGACATCCACCACCTTAAACATACACTCCCTCCATGACCGGCGTACCACTGTGTGTGCTGCAGAGTGTGCCATCCAAAACGTGCACTGCATTAAGTCTTCTTCGGCAGCAGCTTCCAAACGTGCGACCTCTACAAAGTAGAAACACATGGGAATGCCACCAGCTTCTCGTTCCCCTACAAGTCACACTCCATCCTGACTTGGAAGTATATCGCCATTGCTTCATTGTTAAAATCTTGGAAACCTCTCCCTAACTGCACTGCGGGATACGTTCACTACACGGACAGCAGTGGTTCAAGAAGGCGGCTCACCACCATCTTCTTGAGGACAATTAGGCAAGGACAATAAAGGCCGGAATTCCCAGCGATGCCCAGTTCCCATCAACTAATATTAAAAAATATATATGGTAGGAGTCTGGTTCAAAATGGTCATTGCTGTTGACTACAGAAATCTGTGGCAAGTTTTGTCAAATTTAACATAACCTGTAATTTATGGCATGCGTAGAAAGTATAATCAGTAGTGAAGATAAAGCCACATGGTGTTCATTTGCACATTCAACGCAGTAAGATTTCAAATTAACTTAAAGAACTTTACAATGAAAAGTGTTTGAAGTAAGTGTTACTTGTATTTGTGCCTTTCATTAATTTTGTGACATCTGACTCCTATTCATTCCTCTTCTTCCTCTGTTGAATAAGAAAGTAGGGGGTTGATGTTGACCAGAATCCTGTGCCACTGAGACTTGTGAGCTCATCCTTTATATTGAATTGTATCTCGCTTGTTCATTGTCGCCAGCTTTAACTCAGCGTTAACTTCGCAACACTAACTTCATGAGAAGTTTGATCTGTCTCGCCGCGGGCGCTTCCTGGTGCATTTACTGTCATTTTGAATCCCCTTCGTTTGCATCGAAACAAATTGTATCCGTGCTTTAAAATTAGCAGTACTAGATTTTTACAATGCATCTTTAATGATTCACAATACCGTTGAGAGCACTATTGCAAACCGTGTTTGATTCCGGGTTAGGGAAATAATTTTTAATTCAAGTGATTTAATATTATTAATTTACTTGGATATCCTAAAGTATTTCGCAATTGTGTGAAAACAAATGAGGTCGTAAGTAAATATAAGACATATCAAACGTGGGATTCGAAATCACAGCTACAGAAAAGATTGCCACTTTGACCGCTCAGATTCAGACTAGGGGATTGTTCCTTTTTACTGGCAGGCACAATAACCAGAGTACCATCGACCCGGTGCTTTACCTGACCTTGTGGTCGGTGTATAGTGATGTTTGGCCCTGGTCCGAGGTATCATGCACCCCAGCGATGGACAATAATCCTCCGAGCTCTGGAACTGGGGAAGAGCGAATAATTATTGAGTTGTTTTTAGTTCTGAAATGCGGCTTAGATCTGCTTGTATTAACTGAGTCCGAGATGGCGAGACATTGCATTTAGTTCACGTTCGATCACCGGAACATCCGCAGTGAGGAACTGAAAAGGATGAAGAGCAGAAAAACAAAGAATAATGATAAGAAATGTCTGTAATTATGTTCAACTCTTTAATGTGTTTCCTGGTCGCTTAGTGGTTCGGCAATCGCAGAGGGAGCCCGGGTTCGGAATGAGACTTTACATGTCACAATCTTTAAAATATTTACTTGCAATTAATTCAGATCTGCGGCGAAAAAGATTAATCACCGTTCATTAACCGACACTGTTGTTTAGCAGAATGAACAAAATGATAATGTGGTCACTGAGTGAGAGCTGATACTTCAATAACTGAATTGTAATTATTTGGGAAACTTTAATCATTGATGCAGTTTTATCCCGTCTATGATTTTGCACACTCTTTATTTCATGAGACAGGTTTAAATTCTTCATTGGCCATGTGGCAAGGACCATGGAGTTACATTTCTTAAATTCATATATTTCAAAGCAAAAATATTCTCTAAAATAGTGTTTCTACCTTTTCCCATTTGAACCGCACATGATCACCGCTACACTACGGAAACCACTCCTTTTCTCAACACATAGAGAGTAGTGCTAAGCCAGAAGGTGAAATGCTCAATACTTTTCTGTAAAAAAAATCTTTTCACAATCTTGACTCTGACCGAAACTGCACAAGTCAAAAGTCTTCCTTTCAAAGTCATTAAATTCCGGAATTTCCACGTTCCCCGAATCTTCTGAGTCAGATGCCTCCAATTTTGACCACTCATTTAATATCCCTTTTCAGTTTGCCTCTCCATCCATACTAGTATATGTGCCATTAACGAATGCAATCACAGAATCATTGCATGGTTCCAGCTCGCAAGAAAGACATTCGCCCCGTCGAACCCGTGCCGACTCTCAGCTTGCCCCACTAACGCGACCTTTACCCGCACCGCTACAGATGTATTGTACCTCAGATAGTTATCCAGTTCCATTTTGAAACATAAGATGGAGTCATTCATGCAGTGCATTCCAGATCCTAACCACTCCCTGCTAAATGTCAAACATGTGTTCCTAAGTGTAAGGTCTGGGAAACTTGATCAATTGCTGCCACTCTCACAGCCTTCCTAAATATAGCACGGTCATTCTGTGATCAGAAAACAAGCTCCTGATGTATAGGCCGGCTGTCTCGGTTAGAGCGCTAGTTATGTTCCTGAGACATCACCTGCAACAGTATTTCCGTACTGTAGTGGTTGTCACGTTCGCCGATGATATGAAAATTCCCTGGCTCTGAACTGAGTGGATACATATTGAAAACTTAAAAATGGGTGGAATGTCCTACTCCTGCTGCTAATTCATGCGTTCTTATGTACTTTCACTGCAGAACAACTTCACCCCTTAACATGATGAGGGGACATTTCCAACAACATATTTCCGCCCTGGGAGCTTCGCGTGAGTGGCGAACATGTTAATTGCTACACTGCAGAAACATCTCCACTTTCAATACCAGTTCAGCGGACCTATTAAGCGAGCAGCTGAACTGCTGAATTACAATTCATAGGACTTTGTCGTGGTGCCAGAACAAATCCTGAGTGAGCTTTCATTTGCCCGCGGTTTTTGAACTTGCAGTTAGAACTTTTGCAAAGAAGGGCGTGCCTTGTTAAAGCGCCTTTCACCAAATCAGGATATCCCAAAGCGCATTAAAGTCAATGCAGTACCAATGTTGGGCAAGGTGTGCCCAAATCAACTCACACGAATCTCAACTCTTTGCGATGCAAGAGAGTCTGTAACCTCGGTCTATAACATTAGCTAATGGGGTCAATAACGATTAAAGCCGATCAGCTCATACACCTCCTTTATGTTTATGCAATGAATTGATCGTAAATTCAATAACTGACTTTTAAAGATTTAAGGAACTTGAATCTTTGATGAAGGTTTACCCCTGATCTGATTTTACTCACACTGTATTTTAGGAGACTGAGTTAAAATGTTCATCGCTATTGAGACAGGAATCTGGTGCGACATTCTAAACAGTTATTTCACGGAAAAATATTCGACAAAACAAGTTTTCTGTCCCGGCTTGAATCGAGGACGTTTTGCATGAGCGGCGAATGTGGTAACTGCTACATTACGGACACCTCTATTTCGGGCAGTATCTAGCAAAAAAGAAGCCTGCATCCCTGCCTCACTTCACAACAGAAGGTCAAAGCCGAAAATAATGCCACTTCCCGACGTCCACAGATACTGCCTGACCTGCTGAGTGTTTCCAGAATGTTCTGCTTTACTCAAGACACAGACACACGTATTCTTTCAAAATCAAATTGGAAGTGATCATACAAATTGAACAGAGCCAGCGAGATAGACAGGATCGAAAATCACCGGGAAATGGGGCTAAACCAAGAGGCGCCTGTCTGCAATCAACGGCCAAGAGCTGAATTGCACATAAGCTTGGCGAGCTCAGTTGATACAGCACGAAGCTTTTAACCTCAGGACCGTGGGTTGGAGCCCAACATTGAACCAATCACTTTAATTAAATTCCACGTTGCTTTCACGGGCAAACATAATTAATTACTGATCAGTTAATTTTGCATTAACATTAACCTGCCACTGGTAAAAAAGTGAGACAGAGTTTAGAGAAAGGTTCTGGTTATTATAAACAACAAACATAATATCAATTCTGGAAGAACCACTGCTACATTAAGAAGGAGGAAGTTAGATATGGCCCTTACAGCGAAGGGGATCAAGGGGTATTGACAGAAATCAGGAAAGTGGTACTGAGGGACTGATCAGGCATGATTTTATTTAATGGCGGTGCAGGGTCGACGGGCCGAATGGCTTACAACTGCACATATTTTCTATGTTTCTGTTTTTCAATGTAATTCATGCACATGGGCAACGCTAGTGAGGGCAGTATTTGTTTTTAATCTCTAATTGCCCATGTGAAGATCGTGGTGAGCCACCATATGCAACTTAGTAACTCACTGGGCCATTTCCGAGGGAAGTTAAGTATTAACCACATTGCTCTGGTTCTGGAGTCGCATATAAGCCGATACCGTTAAGAACTGCAGCTTTCCTACGCGAAAGCAGACTGGTAAACCATATGGGTGTGTTACGACAATGGTCACCATTACTGATACTTTTAAATCTCTGGCATTATGCAATTGAATTTAAATGTCCCTGCTCTCGTGTTGGGCTGTGATTTCCTCTCTCTGGATTAGTATGCCATTAACACAAACATCACATTGCTATGATTGGCCCCCGCCTGTGTAATGTGCTCGATGGCTCCTCCTGTTCCTGTATCACAGCCTCGTGGTTCTGAAATGCCTCGTACTCATTGTATGCAACAATTTCGAGGGGGTAAATGGACTTCCACGCTTCTTGTAGGACAAGCGCAAGGAGCTGACCGACTTCTGCTTGTCCTATGCCTCACTCCCGAAGCGTTAATTGCCTCCTCCTGTCCCTGTATAACAGTCTCAAAGAGCTGAGTTGCTTCGTCCTGTGCATTGCAACTAGCATGAGTGGCTGATGGACTCCTGCTCTACATGTGTTAAGATCTCGATGGCCTGCTCCTGCTCCTTTGTAATAGAGTCAGGGCGCTAAGAGAACGCAGAGGAATAGTCGGTGGGATTGCAACAATTGTGTTAGAGGATGCGCACGGGCAACAATTTCCCTCTCTGAAGTGTTGATATGCTGCAAAATTCATTGTGCGTCCCAGTAAGCAAGAAATCCTGACGCAAAATCTGACTTTGGTGGAACTCAAACCCTCAACATTTCAATGCTTTACAAACATCCTGATGAGAAGTCCAATGCGCTATCCATTACGCGACACAGCTGCCGCAAAATTCGCGAATACAAAAGTAGAATAATGTTGATGCCGGAAATCTGAACAATAAGAGAAAAATCTGCAAAAACTAAGTAGATCAGGAATAATCTGCGGAGAGAGAAACAGTGTTCACGTTTCAGGTTGATGAATTTTCATTGCAACTAGATCATTCTGTGTCTGTTTAAACGGGATGTGCCGTCAGTCCTGGATCATTCTGTGTCTATTTTAAAATGATGTGCTGTCATTGACTCATATAAATTTACAGCACGGACTGAGTTTATTTCAGCCCTTAATTTGGCACTATCGGAAAACAGCTGTCCAGTTGAATCCCACTTTCCAGCTCTTTGTCCATAGCCCAATAGATTGCACCGCTTCAAGTTCACATCCATCTACTTTTTAAATGTGGTGAGGCCTTCTGCCTCTACCACCCTTTCAGGCAGTATGTTCCAGACTCCCATCACCCTCTGAGTGAAAACATTACCGCTCAAATCCGCTCTACCCTCCTTCCAATTACATTAAATCTGTGCCCTCTGGTTGTTAACCGCTCTTCTAAGGGAAATATATCCAATCAATGCACTCTATCTCGAAAGTCATGATTTTATTCACTTCAATAATGACCACCCTCAGCCTCCTCTCTCCCAAAGGCAACAACCACAGCCTATGCAATCTTTACTCACAGCTCAATTGTCCATTGCCGGCAACATCCATGTAAATCGACTCTCTACACTCACGAGTGCAATCAGATCTTTCCTGTAATGCGCTGACCAGAACAGCATGCAGTGCTCCACTTGTGCCCCAACTAGTGTTTTACACAGTTCAAGCTTAACTTCCCCGCTGTTGCATTCTATGGCTCAGCTTATAAAGGCAAGTATTCCGTGATGCATCTTAACCACATTAGCTACATGGTCGACTGCTATCAGGGATCTGTGCAAATGTACTCCAAGATCCGTTTGCTTCACTGTGCTACTCATTTACCGAACATTTAATGGGTATTCCCTAGCCTTATTAGCACTGCCCAAATTCATTAGCTCTCACTGCTCAGGTTGAATCCCATTAGCCTCTTTTATGCCCGCCTGAACAGTTCATTGATATCTTCCTGCAGTCTACAGCTTTCTTGATCATTAGAAACCATACCTGTTTGACCAAGCTTTTAGCCCCCTGCGCTAATTTCTACTTATGCGGCACGCACTCATTTTTTTATCCTATAATACTCATGTGAAGCGCCTTGGGTCATTTCAATACATTAAAGGCGCTGTATAAATAAAATTTGTTGTTGTTGTATCAAAGGTGTGTTAGTTAATGTTATAAAGTTTGCAGCAGAGAAAGGGACCATTTTCACCAACTGGATTTGCCGGAGTTAATGCTCCACTCGAGCCCCATTCTACCCGACTTCACCTCGTCCTGTCAGAGACTCATAGAGATTCACAGCACGGAAGGAGGTCATTTCAGCTCATCGTGTCCGCGCAGTCCATCAGAGAGATATCCAGTCAAATCACACTTTCAAGCCCTTGGTCCACAGCCCTGTAGATTATGGCGCTTGAAGAGCACATCCAAATACTTTGTTAATTTGGTGAAGGCTTCTGCTTTTACCAACCTTTCAGGCAGTGATGTCCAGACCACGAGCACCATTTTGGTGAAAGCATTCCCCCTCATATCCCCTCCAGCCTCCCAGCAATGACTTTAAATCAATGCCCCCTGGTTGTTGATCATTGTGATAAGGGAAATAAATCCATCCAATGCACACTATATCATCCACTCATAATTTTATACACTTCAGTGAGGTCCACTCTCAGGATCCTCTGTTCCAAAAAAACAAGCCCGCTAATCCAATCTTATCTCATAGCTAAATTCTCCAGTCCAGGCAACATTCACATAATATGACTCTGTCCCCTCACGAGTTCAATCAGATATTTCCTGCATTTCGGTGACTAGAACAGCAAGCTGTACTTTAGCTGTGGCCTCACTAGTATTTTATGCAGTTCAAATTAAAGGTCCCCACTCTTGTATTCTGTGGCTCAGCTAATAAAGGAAAGCATTCCGTGTTGCTTATTACCCAACTTATCTAACTGGCCTGCTATCGTCAGGGATCTGTGGACATACCCTCCAAGGTCCCTTTGCTCCTCTACCCTATTCAGTCTCCAACGATTAAATGTTTAATCCCTTGCCTTATTACCCCTCACAAAATGTATTACCTCACAATTCTCCGACTTGATTTCCATTAGCCACTCTCCTGAACACCTGGCTAATTCATGGATATCTTCCAGCAGTCTACAGCTTTCTTCGTCAATATGAACCATACCTGTTTACCTAGTTTTTTACACCTGCGCCAATTTTTACTTTTGCTCTTCGGTGTCAACTTGTTATTGCATAATACTCCTGTGAATCGCCTTGGGACGTTTCACTGCATTAAAGGCGATATATGAGCGTGTTGTTGTTGATGTTTAAAAGTGCTGTTACGTAACGTTGTATAGAGTCTGCAACATATAAAGAGAACATTTTCCCCAACAGGTGTGCATGAGTTAATGCGGCTCACGAGCGCCTTCCTGTCTTAATTCATTTCATCCTATCAGCATATTCTTCCAATACTTTTTCACAAATGTGTTTAGATAATATCCTCTTAAATGCATTTTTGCTAGTCGCCGCAACTTCTGCTTGTTGTAGCATTTTCCACATTCTAACCACTCTTTGGTAAAGAAGTTACTCTTGAGTGGACTACTGAATTTATCTCGCGTACAGTAGCAAATATTTTCTCGACGTCGATCCGACCAAAACCACTCATAATGGTAAAGCCCGTATCTGACTTGTCTTTTCTATTCAAAAGCTCTCCAGTTTGTTCAGTATTTCCCGTAAAGTAAATTATTTTAGTTCTTGCGGAACTGCTCCCTTCTGTGCTGTGAGATTCCACAATACTACGATTTAATTTTCACATCGATTGGGAGATACAACAGGGAAAGCATGTCGTCCAATTGCCTGATATTCCATACCGCCGATTGGCCAATTGAGCAACTCCATTGTGTAGCTGCGATGACCGAGTGGCTAAGGCGTTAAACTCGAAATTTAAATGGGTTTCCCCTCACACATTCAAGCTCTGCTCGCAGCGATTGTACAGCAAACACTTTTTTAATGGGTTCTTGTGGATATTACTGGACCAGAATGTGATCACCGTTCCCTATACTGCCCTTTAATGACGCGAAGCAATAGTTGGAATTAGAACAACGAATACCTTATCGGGATTAATTAGTGATTTGTTGGAAACTGTTTGCAAAGATCAGTGAGCAATATACATAGAAAGCATCATGAAACAAATATATTTTTACAAAGAACCCTGCAATGTTTAGGTGGAAATCACCGTCAGATGATTCGGGCGAATGTCATTTGGTTTCGTAAAATTGAATGAGATTTAACAAAACGACCAAGATAATGACTCGAATCTGCAACCTTTTGATAACATCGAAGATTTGCAATTAAGTGAAACGCCTTACCCATTAGGCCAAACGGCCTCTGCGGTTTACAGTAGACGAATGCTGATAATGAGTGAACACACCGGAATGGTATTCATTTCAGCTGCATACTTTTCACAGCAAACCTATCAGCGGCATTGAGCCATTCACTGATTGAAATACGAGAAGGCGCAATGTCCCGGAGGGTATGGAATTGTTCATTTAATGATGGAAACACTCCGCATGTCCATGATTTCTCGGCAGAACTAAGGTTTTGCAGCATTGCTTCAAAGTATTGCAGGTCCCGTGTGAGCTCCGTTTCTCAATGTTTAAACTGGTCTGAAATAATAAAACCAAGAAACCAGCAACGTACCACAAAAAATAAAATACATATTCAACACGAGGATTGAAACCATGACCTTATCGTTATTACAACCACGCTCTACCAAACTAAGCTAATCAGCCTTTTTCTCATCTATTTTTTCAGATGCTGCAATCGAAAAAAAGCTTGAATTTCCACAGGAACTTTCACCTCAGGATGTCATAAAGTGCTTCAGAGCAAATTAAGTGCATTTAACGTATGGTCACTGTTGTAACGTAGTGAATGCAAAATCAGATTTGCACGATGAAAAATGCACAATGTGATAGTTGGTTGAGGGATATATATTGGCCCCGGGAGACCGGGGTGAACTCCCCTACGCTTCTTCCAAATAATGGCCTTGTGATGTTTTTCGTCCAGCTCTGAGTGTAGACCGGGCCTCGGTTTAAATTTCATCCACAAGACAGCAACGCCGACAATGCATAGCTCCCTCAGCTTTGTCTCTCCGACAGCGAAAAACCTATTTGACCTCGTCCCCACCAATTGTCTGTCGCACTTGCATCTGTCCCTGATAGTTCTGATAGCAGTGTACACGGCACAGTACTTCTGGACACCAAATCCTTTATTCACACGGAGGACACTCTCCATCGTGTTGCCTGGCATTATCACTGTGCAAAATGGGACAGATTGTGATCCGATCCAGCAGATCAAATCTGGTCGTCCACGAGTTGCTGTCGGACATCAGCAGCAGTATTGTATTCCACACAATCTGTAATCTTATGGACCAGTATATACCTCACTCTATCTTCACCATCTGAACAGAGGACCAACACTGGTTCAATGAGAAGGGTACAAGAGAAAGCCAGCAGCAGAACCAGGCTTCTGATCGTGAGGTGCAAACCTCGGGACATTGGAACGCAGGACGATATACACACAAAACACAAAACAGTGGGACAGCATGTTATCGACACGGCTAAGTGATCCAACAACCGACGGAACAGATCAAAGCTCTACAATCTTGCAAATATAGCCATTCATTTTTTAAGTTAATTGAATCAATTCCTGGGATTTGGGCATCGCTGGCAAGGCCAGCATGTTTTGCAATTTCCTAATTTCCCTTGAGAATGTGGTGGTGACCAGCCTTCTTGAGCCACAACTGTTAATGTGTTGATCGTACTGTTAAGGGGGACTTGCAGGATTTTGACCCAGTGATGATGAAGTTACAGTGATCAATTTTCAAGTCCGGATGATGTGTAACTTGGAGGTGATGCTGCTCCCCTACAGCTGCTGCCCTTGCCTTTCAAGGTGGTAGAGGTTGCGGCATTGGAAGATGCTGTTGAAGAAGCCTTTGCGAGTTGCTGCGGTGCAACTTCTCGATGGTACGCACTGCAGTCACTGTGAGCCGCTGGTGGAGGCAATGAATGTTTTACGTGGAGGATAGAGTGCCAATCAAGCGGGTTGCTTTGTCCTGAAAGCAGTCGAACATCTTCATTGATCGTTCGAGCTACACAGATCTAAGTCAGTAACTGTATTGCAAAACACTCCAGATTTGTGCCTTGTAGATGTTGGAAAGTGTTGGGAAGCCGGAAGTGAGAAACTAACAGCAGCATATACACCCTCTGCCCGGATTCTATATCGGATTACATGGTGTTACATAGGATTGCATAGGATACAGAATAATAGAATCTTATAAATTGACAACACAGACGAGTACATTGCGACCCAACGTGTCTGCAACTGCCGACCAAGAGCTATCTAGCCTAATCCCAATTTACAGCACTTGGTACGTAACACTCTACGTTGCGTCACATTAATTGCACATCCATGTATTGTTTAAATATGGTGAGGACCTTAGCCTATGCCACCCTCTCTGGCAATGTGTTCCAGGCTCCCACGACGCTCTGGGTGGAGAAATTGCGCCTCATAACTCATGTAACCCTCTCCAATTACTGTAAATCTATGCCCCCTCTTTGTTGTCCTGACTGCCAATGGAAACAGGTGCTTCCTGTTAACTCTATCCTCGCCCTTCATAATTTTATACAACTCAATAAGGTCTCACCTCAGCCTGCTGTATTCCAAAGAAAACAGCAGTAGCAGCTGCAATCTTAACTCAACCAAATGTCTGCAGTCCAGGCAGCATTCTGGAAAATCTCCACTACACCCTTTCCAATGCAATCACATCTTTCCTGAAATGTGGTGAACAGAACTACCAAAAGTACTCCAGCTGCGGCATAACCTGTATTTTAGATAATTCAAGTATAATATCCTTGCTCTTGTATTCCATGCCTCATCTTATACATGCAAGTATTTCGCATGCCTTCTGAACCATCTTATCTACCAGGCTTCTTCAGGGTCTGTGGACCTGCACTTCAAGGTGCCTTTGTTCATCTACACGTTTCAGTGGTGTACCATTTAATGCGTATTACCTTGCCTTGTTAGACCACCCCAAATCCATTACCTCACAATTATCCGAATTGAATTCCATTTGCCATTGTTCTGCCCACCTGGCCAGTTATAGTGGCATTTTTTGGCTATTCTTTCTATGAACCTAATTTTGACTGCAACATCCGCTGAACGTGAGTCATTATGATAGGTGAAGCAAGACAAGGCATGGATGGAGGGGCACACATTTCCACGTGTATTCTTACTGATATCTGCTTGTTTTTCTGCTGATAATGGGGAACTGAATGTTTAAACAACAAGCTCAGGGTCTCACGTACCTTGTTGCGGAATTTGTCTATTCTTCTGTTGTAACGTTGATGACGCAGTTGTAGTTTGCGAGCTTAAATATGGGGCACTCTTTGCCAGTCGGGGACTTTCTGTGGTTATGCGTTGCGGAACCTGAGCACCGATCTATGACGTGGCCACGTCTACAAATACGTTTATTAAACGTGTGTATTTTTCAACTTAAAGCAGACGGCTGACTCGAGTCTTGTTCTTTGACATAGATTTGTACTCCAACATTTTTGGCGTTGTCGGCAGTATGTTGTGGCACGGGTGAGACCCGCTGGAGGGGTCACAACAAGGGTGAGTAACTTTTAAATACCACTCACAAATTCGGTGGCCCGGAAGTCGAAGGTCAAACTCGGGCACACATCTGAATCAAGTGAGATCTGTTGAGTGGGTAAGACATAATTTTAATATCGGTGTCATACAGTAAACGTTTTAAATTAGGATTTATAAGTTAGCGACAATGTTGTTGCCACAAAGGACCGCTTAATAATTGTTAGTAAGCAGTTAGAAGAAGCGGGAAATCTTGGGACTGTGTGACTGCCCGTAGTCGGATCAAAGTGTGGCGTCAGGGAAAGAATTAGATTGGGTGAGGAAGGCATCCTTTCTATATTCCATGCAGGCGACTGGAAGGACTTAATCAACAAGATGTTTAAGGATGGATGGGATCCAAAGAAGGATCCCACCGACCAAAATACCTGGTGGCAAAAGCAGAAAAACAAACGCGCTCACAAAGCGGGAGTAATGATCGTAAGGAAATTTCTGCAATGCAGTTGTAGAGGAATTCAAAAAGTCAAGCGCAGAAATAAAGAAGCTAAGGAAATGGGAAATTAATAAAGAAAATCAATATGTTGGAAAAACACGTTGAATTTACAAAGGACAGCCTGTTTTTGTCCAAAGATAAAAATGCGACGTTGAAAGTAGCAGCTGCTGGAAAGAGAAACAAAGATGTTTGTTAAAATAAGGTGTATGTCCCGAACCGTGACACAGTAATAACATGGAGAAGCCGGTATTGATCATGCGCAGCACAAACAAAAAGGAATACAACCTAAAAAGCGGGTGGGACCCCAGGGTACGATGAAAACTGGCCAGTGGGATAAAATATTCGCTGCGAATAATGGAAAATTAATACAAAGAAAAATGGTGGAAGAAAATCTAACAATGAGACCTTGAAAGCTGCAGCTGCTAGAAAGAGAAACAAAATCTTCAGGAAAGTGGACTGGAAGAAGATCATCAAAATGCAAAAGCTAATTTGAAGAAACGAAATTTAAATTATTAAGTTCGAATTCAAAAGGGGATAAATCTATCTTATGCGAACTCAGCAAAGGAAGGAAAGAAAAACTGTGAAGTAGAGAATTATTTAAGAAAGATGGAACCAGCACGGAAGTTTAGATTTTGTGCGAAGAGAAATAAAACACAAGATTTGCTCAATGAACGGGACCATAAAAACGAAATGCTGAATTCTATATACCTTGTGGGAAATTGGATTTCAGTAAAAGAAAATGCTATTAAAAATGTGTCGTCTCGTTTTAAATCAATGGAAAAAAAATCTTTGGCATGTATTTGAATTGGAAGTTTAGAGTAATTGGTGTTTAATCTTAAATGACGTCTTTCCCGACGAGAACATTTTATTATGATACCGTTACTAATCATTTCCGCTGGTCTAACAGATTAACCCCATTTCTAAGCAAGTTTTGAAACCAGAAAGGCTTGGAAAAAAATTCAGTTCATTATGCGAAGTCAAGTAAGGACGTCAGGCCTTCTTACAAACCTGTAGTGAGTTATCCCTTCCATTGATAGAAGTTTTTAACAGGAAATTGTTAATTTCGATTTCTTATTAAAGGAAAGAAGACTCACCTAACAGACAGAGGAAATAGTATGATAGTCAGAACAAAATATCATTTAAAAAGATAAGCAAACTGGTTAAGGGGATGCAGCGGGTGGTGAGAAAACATCAGGCAGGTCGAGACGAACAAGCGAAGTGGGAGCCCCCTGTGGATCTCCCTGATGTAGGGGACAGTTTAATAGTTAAGGGCCTGCGGGGAAGAACGAGATTCACGACGTGATGTTGAGGACCCTACGAGGTCATGTTATGTGGGGATTCCTGCGCTTGTGTAGATATACACGGGATATGACGGTGGAAACATTGGTCCCAACTAAAACTTTATTCAGTTTAGATCATTGGAAACCTGCTATACTCCTCGTTGGGACATTGGTGTTGGGACCCCTCATGTCTACCCAGTATGGCAAGGAACACTGCCCAAATGGATGTGACGTCGTCAGAAACACCACCGCAACAAACGATTGAGCTATTATATTATCATCAAACGAAAACAATGCCCAACGATGGATCCTGCGTACCGGGCAATGGAAACAGAACCAAAGGAACACTTGCACAATATGACAACTATTCACTGTCGAAACCCACTCGGCGGGGGGAAAGACAACAAGGAAAGTTTTGCGGGACTAGAGGGATTGATGATAACGGAGTGGGGAGGGGAACGAAGTGCAGATGGTCTGTCTAAATAATTCTAAAATCAGGTGGCAAGTAGATCGGTTGAATGGAACACGGTCCGGTGTGGGGGAAGTAGAACGGTTAAAATGGACTGATGATAAGCTAGAAATAAAAGTTCATACGAGCTCGCACTGGCAAATAGTACAATTACACCCTGGAAATGCAGAGAACGAAGTTAAGCTATTGTGTATCGACAAGGTAGTAGGGTCAGTAGAGACAAAGCGTAGAGAGTCAAGCGACACAAAGTATTTACCTCAGATTATCCATACCTGCATTTGGGGAGCGCCCTGGAGAATAGTCCCGTGCGACCCACTCCCTAACTATTGCCCCACCCAAACGAAAGGGATCACAAACGGTGTAGTATCGAGGTCGAAAGGAATAATGCTGTATGAGAATGTATACCATGAATTCTGTCTATACTAGTAAATATAAACAATTTAGGACCGCCAGAAAAGTGTGACCCGAATGTAAAGGCGCTATATACCCGTTTGCTGCACGAGATATTGGAAGACGATCGGGATGCCTCATGGGCATCCAGGTTTCTAGACTCATTCAAGACAAGCCAGACACGTAGGTGTAAACAGGGTTTGATCAATGATATCCTGACAGGAGTAAACACGGGAACCTCCTCTGTTAACGCCCTAGATATACAAACTCTACAAGCACAAACAGAGCGGGTCAAAGACTTAGTCCGGTTTCTGCTATAGAACGGGATAGGAAACACCGAGGACCTTGCTAGCGAACGAGGTGCGATGGGGAGCTGAGTTAAACGGATTATAGTCCTGAACGGCTATGCTGCCACCAATAATCACCAGCTTAACGGAGAATTTAATAAAGAAAAGGACGAGGTACAGCGAGACCATTGCCACGCTTACGGTTGATGGATGATCGGGCCGGTCAAGAATGACATGGACCACATATACAGGGGCAAAGTTGCGGACTGGATTAATATCACAAGTCTGTTCCACCTGGCACAGCATCCGGGGACATTCGACGCATGCACTATGAAGGGAATGACAAGGATCTTTCCATCGACAGGAAGATGCAACGGTGCCCCTTCTGCCCTGGTGAGGAAGCTCATAATGATTCCGGTAATATCAAAGGGGGAGTATGGACCTTATCCGCAATTTGAGCTAGAGAACCTGGGGCTAATCCGGGTTGAGAACAACATGCGGTATTATCCGATGGATCAATATGCGATCAAATGGAACGGAACCACGAGAGGGGCCTCATTATCAGGTTGCCGCAGGATAGGATGCCGAAAGATTTGTACACATCCAGTACACTGGGGGAGTAAGGACGAGTGTGGATTTAACCAGACAAAGGGATATGTCTTAGAACTGAGCCCATCAGAGTTAGAGCCCACTCAGTCAGCCTACCGTGGAAAAGGGGAATTCTGTGTGGTAACCAGCCAACTAACTTATGACTATGGTACTTATCAGTGTAACATCCCTAACCCCAACTTCTGCTCACCCCGAGGCTACCGATAACAAACACGCAGAGATGACGTATATCCATGCTCGAGAAACTATTATACTGAACCTGACTGATGAAATTCTGCAAGGTTTATACCAATATGACAGTAAACTGGCTGCCCCAATGCTTCACCTGCCTGAGGATGTGAGGTATATAAAATAACCCCCGCTGGCAAGCATAAAACGATACCACGTTATCGTAGAAGAGCTATGTATATTGGACAAAGATATTGCAAAAAGCCTTCAATATAACCCTTGGTATGAGAACTGTGGAACTAGGGACTGAATGTTAATATACACCCTTGAATATGAATAATCTCACACATATTAGTGGCTGTACAATTGGTTTCGGCACTGGGATACTTGTTTCTGTGTTGGGCATCTTATCAACTCCGCAGGGCAAAGAAACGAACGCTGATTACTTTATTGGATGTAAAAAAATTATTGATTTCAGGAATCGAAATCAGAAACATCTGGATCACAGTTCTCCCCAACCGAGCGGCTGATCACCACAGCAGGGGAGGAGGAAATGCGAACCGGAGTGACAAAGATGATCAATTGGGCTAGCCAAGGAACCAAATGAGGGATATTGTAGGGGGATGTTTTGGAAATTCCTGCTATGAACCTAATTTGGTCTTCAACATCCGCTGACCTTGTGTCATGAAGAGAGGGGAAGCAAGACAAGGTACGGATGGAGGGGGCACACAGCTGCATATTTGTTCTTACTGATATTTGCTTTTCTTTCTGCTGATGAAGGGGAACTGAATGTTTAAACAATGACCACAGGGTCTCATATATCTTGTTGCGGAATGTGCCTATTGTTCTGTTGTAACCTTGATGACACACGCAGTTGTAGTATGTGACCTGAAATATGGGGCACTCTGGGCCAGTCGGGGAGTTTCTGGCGTTTTCGGTTGCAGAACCTGAGCAAAGATCTCGGATGTGTCCAGGTCTACAAATATGTATATTAAACTTGTGTGCTTTCCCAATTAAAGCAGGCGGATGACTCGAATTTTGTTCTTTGATGTAGATTGATAACCCGACACCAGTACATTCATATCTTCCTGCGATATGCAGCTTTCTTCTTCACAATCAATGGCAAAGAAACCGGCCAGTATGTCCCACCATTCCATGCCATCATTCATGCCATGATCCAATTCAGCCGCCTCTCGTCTTTCCTCATCTAAATCTATCAGCATAACCGTCTATTGCCTTCTGCCTCATATGCGTGTGTAGCCTTAGCTTAAATGCAGTTATGCTAATTGCTCCAACCACTCCCTGTTGCAGCGAGCTCCACATTCCCACAAATATTTGGGTATGTAAGTTTCTTTTGGATTTCTGGTTTGATTGTCTTACAACCATCACGTGTTATTATGCTGGTCCCCACAAGCGGAAACATTCTCTCTGTATCTGCTCAATCAAAACCTTTCATAATTTTAAGGTCCTCTATTAGATCACCCTTCAACCTTCTTTTTTCAAGGGAAAGGATACGCAGGGAAACTTCCCTGAGTCACAAAGCTATACCTCGAGAAATACAGCCTCGCACATGATTTGCTTTTATTGAACTTGTTAAAATTTATGGTACTATTACTGATTTGTATATTTGTACTACGAGCTCGCTTTTTTTTGGCTACCACACACAGGATCGCATCCTCAAAATAATAAGAGATCTCCCTCTTCTTCTTGGATGATGTGGAATCTATATGGCTAGAGCCGCAGAACACCAAAGGGCAAAAATTGTTCGTGGGAGTTGTGTACAGACCTCCAAACAGTCGTAGTGATTTTGGGGAGGGCATCAAACAGGAAATTAGGGGTGCATGCAAAAAACGTGCAGCAGTTACATGGGTGACTTTAATATGCATATAGATTGGGCTAGCCAAACCGGAAGCTATACAGTGGAGGAGGATTTCCTGGAGTGCATAAGAGATGGATTTCGAGACCAATATGTCGAGGAACCAACTGGGGGGAGGCCATCTTAGACTGGGTGTTGTGTAATGAGAGAGGATTAATTAGCAATCTCGATGTGCGAGGTTCCTTGGGAAAGAGTGACCATAATATGGTGGAATTGCACATTAGGATGGAGAATGAAATAGTTTAATTCACAGATCATGGTCCAAAACTTTGAAGGTGTGAGGCGTGAATTGGCTAGGATAGATTGGCGAATGATACTAAAGGGGTTGTATGTGGATGGGCAATGGCAGACATTTAGAGACCTCATGGATGAACTACAACAATTGTATATCCCTGTTTGGCGTAAAAATAAAAAAGGGAAGGTGGCTCAACCGTGGCTATCAAGGGCAATCAGGGATAGTATTAAAGCCAAGGAAGTGGCATCCAAATTGACCAGAAATAGCTGTGAACCTGGGGACTGGGAGAAATTTAGAACTCAGCAGAGGAGGACAAAGGGTTTGATTAGGGCAGGGAAAATAGATTACGAGAGGGAGTTTGCAGGGAACATTAAGACGGACTGCAAAAGTCTCGATAGATATGTAAAGAGAAAAAAGTTAGGAAGGACAAACGTAGGTCCCCTGCAGTCAGAATCAGGGGAAGTCATATCGGGGAACAAAGAAATGGCAAACCAATTGAACAAGTAGTTTGGTTCGGTAATCACTAAGTAGGACATAAACAACCTTCCGGATATAAAAGGGGTCAGACGGTCTGGTGAGAAGAAGGAACTGAGGGAAATCCTTATTAGTCGGGAAATTGTGTTGGGGAAATTGATGGGATTGAAGGCCGATAAATCCCCAGGGCCTGATGGACTGCATCCCAGACAACTTAAGGATGTGGCATTGGAAATGGCGAATGCATTGACAGTCATTTTCGAACATCTAAAGACTCTGTTCAGTTCCTATCAAGTGGAGGGTAGCCAAGGGAGCCACACTTTTTAAAAGAGGAGGGAGAGAGAAAACAGAGAATAATATGCATCAGTAGTGCGTAAAATGATGGAATCAATTGTTAAGGATGTCATAGCAGCGCATTTGGAAAGAGGTGACATAATAGGTCGAAGTCAGCATGGATTTATGAAAGGGAAATCATGCTTGACAAATATTCTGGAATTTTTTTGAAGATGATTCCACAGAGTGTACAAGGGAGAACCAGTTGATGTGGTATATTTGGACTTTCAGAAGGCCTTCGACAAGGTCCCACACAAGAGATTAATGTGCAAAGTTAAAGCACATGGGATTGGGGGTAGTGTGCTGACATGGATTGAGAACTGGTTGTCAGACAGGAAGCAAAGAGTAGGAGTAAATTGGTACTTTTCAGAATTGCAGGCTGTGACTAGTGGGAAACCGCAAGGTTCTGTGTTGGGGTCCTAGCTGTTTACATTGTACATTAATGATTTAGACGAGGGGATTAAATATAGTATATCCAAATTTGCGGATGAATCTAAGTTGGGTGGCAGTGTGAGCTGCGAGGAGGATGCTATGAGGCTGCAGAGTGACTTGGATAGGTTAGGTGAGTGGGAAAATTCATGGCAGATGAAGTATAATGTGGATAAATGTGAGGTTATCCACGTTGGTGGTAAAAACAGAGAGACAGACAGTTACCTGAATGGTGACAGATTAGGAAAAGGGGTGGTGCAACGAGACCTGGGAGTCATGGTACATCAGTCATTGAAGGTTGGTATGCAGGTACATCAGGCAGTTAAGAAAGCAAATGGCATGTTGGCCTACATAGCGAGGGGATTTGAGTACAGGGGCAGGGAGGTGTTGCTACAGTTGTACAGGGCCTTGGTGATGCTGCACCTGCAGTATTGTGTACAGCTTTGGTCTCCTAACTTGAGAAATTACATTTTTGCTATTGAGGGAGTGCTGCGAAGGTTCACAAGACTGATGCCCTGGATGGCGGGACTGACATATCAAGAAAGACTGGATCAACTGGGCTTGTATTCACTGGAGTTCAGAAGAATGAGAGGGGATCTCATAGAAACGTTTAAAATTCTGACGGGCTTAGACAGGTTAGATGCAGGAAAAATGTTCCCAATGTTGGGGAAGTCCAGAACCAGTGGTCAGAGCCTAAGGTTAAGGGGTAAGCCATTTCGGACCGAGATGAGGAGAAATTTATTCATCCAGAGAGTGGTGAACCTGTGAAATTCTCTACCACAGAAAGTTGTTGAGGCCAAGTCACTAAATATATTCAAAGAGGAGTTAGATATAGTCCTAACTACTAGGGGGATCAAGGGGTCGGGTGAGGAAGCAAGAATGGCGTACTGAAGTTGCATGTTCAGGCATGAACTCATGGAATGGCGGTGCAGGCTCGAAGTGCCATGTGGCCTACTCCTGCACCTATTTTCTATGTTTCTACGTTTCTCTGTTTCATACAAAATATACCATCTCACATTTATCTGTGTTGAACTTCGTTTTTCAATTATATGGCCAATCTGCAAGTTTAGTAATGTCCGACTGTAATTTCTTGCATTTCCCTTCGGTATTCTCTATCCCCACCAATGCCCCCCGCCACACAATGTTGAGTCACGCGCAAAGTTAGGAATTGTATCTGAATCATTAAAATAAATGATGTACCAGCACTGATCCTCGTGGAACACCACCATTCACTTTCTGCCAATGTGAATAGTTACATTTGACTTGGCTGATCCAGATAATTTCGAGATGAATGGTGGCTATCAGTATGTTGTTGGTGGTGGTCATGACGTTGATTGCCAAGTGGCGCTGGTTTGACTATCGCTTGCCAGAGATAGTCATTGCCTGGCACCTATGTGATGCGAGTTTAATAATCTGCTGGATGTGTACATTTGTGGCATAAATTAACATATGCAGAGTAGTTGCTGATTGGATAGTGAATGATTCATAAATGCAGTTTGTATGTAGAGAGATTCGTGAAGCTAAATTCTAACACCCAGCAGAGAATGATTAAGAGAGGGAAGAAGGTTCATGAAAGTAAACTAGCACGACATGTAAAAATTGTAAAAACAGAGAGTAAGAATTTCTACAGGTACATTAAATGGAAAGGATTTACGAAACTAAATGTTTGCCCCCTGAAGGATGAGACTGAGACATTAATAATGTAGAACATTGAAATGGTATAGTCGTTGAACACATATTTTGTATCGGTCAAAGGCCGAAGTTCGAAGGAAGGAGGCTCTAAAACCATCCTACTAGAGGAAAAACAAGAGGCGATATGTAGAGAGGAACTTAATGCATTACAGACTAATGGCGGACCAGTTCCCTGGACCTGATTACTTATATCCTAGGTTCTTAAGAGGAGTTGCTTTATTTTAGTGAATGCATTGTTCTTACTTACGAAAATGACAGGGATTCTGGAGCGTTCCTAGCGGCTTGGAAAACTGCAAATGTAACGCCACTATTTATAAAAATGAGGCAGCTAACAAGCAGGACCCTATCGACCAGTTAGCCTAAAATCTGTCGTTGGGAAAATGCTGGAGTCCATTATTAAGGAAGCAGTAGCGGGGCACTAAGAAAAGCATGATTCAATCAATCAGAATCAGCATGGTTTTATTAAAATGAATTGATGATTGACAAATTTGCTGGAGTGCTTTGGGGATCTAACGAGCAGCTGGATTAAGGGGAACCAGTAGATGTGGTGTATTTGGATATATAGATGACTTTCGATTATTGCCACATAAGAGATTGCTGCACGCGGTACAATCTGACGGGTTGGGGATAAAATATCGGCTAACTATCAGAAAACCGAGAGTCTGGATAAATGGATCATTTTCCGGTTTGCAAACATTGGCTAGTGGGATGCGGCAAGGGTCAACTATTTACAATCTAGATTAATGTTTTGGATGAAGGGACCGGGTGTAATGTAGCCAAGTTTGCTGATGTTACAAAGATGGGTGGGAAAGCAAATTGTGACGAGGACACAAACATCTGCCATGGGATATAGATTGGTTAATTGCGTGGGAAAAAACATTTGCTGATCGATAAAAATGTGGGAAAATATGAGGTTATCCACTTTTGCAGAAATAATCGAAAATCAATTTTTAATTTAAATGGAGAAAAATTGCAAAGTGCTGCAATGCAGTGAGACCTGGGGGTGCTTGTGCATGAAACACAAAAGACTTGTATGCATTGACAGCAGGTAATCAGGAAGCCCAATTTAATGGTGGCCTTTGTTAAAAGGGGGACTGAGTATAAAGGCAGAGAACTCCAGCTGCAAGTGTACAGGGTATTGGTGAGGCCAAACCTGGAGTACTTCGTACAGTTTTGCTCTCCGTATTTAAGGAAGGATTTACTTGCATTGGAGATTGCTCACAGAAGGTTCACTAGGTTGATTCCGCAGTTGAGGCGGTTGACCATTGAAGAAAGATTTGGTTGTTTGGGCCGATGCACACTGGAGTTCAGGAGAATGAGAGGTGATCTTATTCAAACTTATGATAATAAGGGGACTCGAAAAAGGGGAATGCAGAGAAGATATTGACATCATTGAGGAAACTAAAGCCGCCGGGGACATCGTGTTAGAATAAGGGACCGTTCATTTAAAACTGAGATGAGGATTTTTTTTTCTCTCATAGCATTGTAAATCTATGCAATCCATTGCCCCAGAGAGCAGAAGAGACGGGGTCATTTAATATATTTAAAGCGGAGATAGACAGATTTTCGAGAGATAAGCAAGTAAAGGGTTATGAGGAGCGGGTAGGGATGTGAAGCTGAGGCCAAGATCAGATCAGCCATGATCTTATTGAAAGGTGGAGCAGGCATGAGGTGACAAATGACATAGTCCTGCTCCTATTTCTTATGATCTTTTGATATAATTGATGGATAGTGCAGGATTTGAAGACGCCTGGATAATATCAGCTTCCAACATAAAACTATCTTGAATGTTGCGGTTCAAAGCAAGGCCGCTTAGTTTCCCTAGTTAAAACGTGGTGTTACTTCGTTAAGTCGTGTGTTTGAACCCCTTGTGGCACATTGACATTTCTTTGTTGGGCGTTTGGTATTTTCTTTTTGTTATTTTTCACCAGCTTTAAACGTTTGTAAGGAAACTCATGTAGAATATATAATACTTTGAAGTAATACTGCAAAATGTTACTTCTGCCGACAGCTCAAAAACCTAAGAGCTTAGCACTGTGTTTTTCTGGCCACAGCTGGTACTTGACCTGCCGAGTTTTGTTCCAGCATTGATTAAATAATTCCATATGCAGCATCTGCTCCTCTATGCATTTTATTTTGGAGCCGTATCCCAGTTTTTATTGTGAAAGAAATTGTTCCAAAATCAGTTGGAGTTTGGAAATTGAAAATAATATAAATCCGAGCATTCGTGCTTCATCGGTAGAATGCTCGCCTGCTCTTAAATCTGAGCAATATCCCTCTCTCGAACAATCACGTCTTTCCTGTAATGTGGTGACCAGAACTGCATGCAGTACTTTAGATGTGTTCCAACTAGTGTTTATAGAATTTCAAACATAACCGCCCTGCTCTTGTATTCCATGCCTCTCCAGCTAAATGTACGTATTCCGTATGCCTTCTGAACCACGTATCCTTCTACATTCATGGATCTGAGTACATGCATTCCAAGAAACCCTTTTTCCTCTATGTCTTGCAGAGCCATACCACTGATTGTGTGTTCCCTTGCCTTATTAGCCCTGCCAAAATGCATTAGCTCATTCCTCAACAGATTGAATTATATTTTCCACTGTTCTGCCCACCTGGCCAGTGTATTTATATATTCCTGCAGTCTACGGATTTCCTCTTCATTATCAACCACATAGCCAGTTTTAGTATAATCTTCAAAATTCTTAATCATACATCCTGCATTCACGTCGAATAATTGCTATGTACCTCAAAAAGCAAGAGGCCTGGTACTTAGCCCTGGGGAAACTCACTGGAAACATACTTCCAGCCACGCCTGTGCATGATGGCATATTCCAAACGCAAGGAATAGGTGAAAAAGGCAGAGGAGCTAAAGGCACAGATACACACCTTGAAATATGATACATTAGCGATAACAGAAACATGGCATAAATAGGGGCAAGATAGGCATCTTTACTTTCCTGGTTACATGGTTTTCAAACAAGATAAAGATGGGCATAAAAATGAGGGGGTGGCAATTTTTGCTAAATAAACAATTACAGCTGTGAGAAGGAATCATATGTTAGAACGAGCTTAAAATGAAGCTAAATGATTTCAACATATGTACAAAAAGGGGCAAACGCATTGCAGGGAGTGTACTGCAGGCCCCCAACAATCCGAGGGAGCTAGAAGAAGCAATGTGATAGCAAATATCTGAAAGTTCACTCATTTTGGTTTGTACTATGGGGGATATCAATTACTTCAATATTAACTGTGATATAAGTAGTGTCAAATGTGTAGACGGCATAGAATAGCTCATTTGCATTGAGGATAACTTTTTTTAGCCAATTAATAGCAAGCCCAACAAGGAAGGTTGCGGTTTTGTACTAAGTTTTTCGGAATTAATTGGGCAGATGGAAAGCATATCAGTGGGAGAGTCACTGCAGTGCATCCATGAAGCTGAGAACTTCGTGGATAGCACGTGTCTTGATGTGGTAACCTCGAACATTAAAAGTGTGCTGGGTGAGAATGAATGTGTGGCCGCCAGACTGAAGAGTAGGAACATCCAGGTAGTTCAGGAATCACCTGAGTGCTTATCACTCTCCACCCAGCTTTCTGTTCTGAGTAATGGTGCGGGGCGGGGGTGGGGGGGAATGGTTCTTCAGGGAATGCAACCAGAGCCAAGTCCATGGCACCACTGCCGGATCAGCTGCCCAGGAGGAAGGAAGAAGAGTGGGAGAAATATTGGTAAAAGATTCAATAGTTAACCGTGCAGACACGCCGCAGACATCAATCCAGAATGATATGTTGCGTTTATGGGGCCAGGGTCAAGATGTAACTGAGCGGATGCAGGGGATGCTGGGGGGATATGGTGAACAGCCAGAGAACTTGATCCATTATGATAGCAATGACACAGGTCGCAAGTGAGATGAAGCACTGCATGCTGATTTGTGGGAGCTCGGATAGGGTTTAAAAAGCTTGAGATACAGCACATTTTTTGTGGTGGAGGTGAAGCGAGAGATCATGGCGGAGATGCAGCGAATGAGTGTGGCGGAGAAGCGGCCAGATATTTTGGCGGAGGAGCAGTGACAGATCGTGGCGGATGTGCAGCGAATGCTTTTGTTGCAGAGGAACGGCAAGAGATCGTGGTGGAGATTAGGCCAGAGATCGCGATGGAAATGGAGCGAATGATTATGTGGGAGGAGTGGTGAGAGTTCGTGGCAGAGGTGCGATAAGTGAGGATACGGGGCGCAGAATGCCGACGGCCCAGGGGCAGCACGGGTTAGCCCACAATGCCAAATGTGTGTGCGCTAGGTCCATGCAGCAGAGCAGTTCTCCAGTGATCCTGCTTAACCCAGGCCACGAGAGAAACTCCTAGCTCTGTCAAGTCGCTATGGTGGCTTAGCTGCAAAGGTCTCCACACGTTAAAAACATCCACGCGCAGACATCTTCCACTCCTTCAATTGAAGTTCAGGCCTGAATTATCGGGTCTTTCATTGAAATAACTGTGAACTCATGTTGAAACAAGTCATCCTTGTTCGAAAGAACGTCGAAGATGATGAAAAAAGCAGCACCTCAAAGTTAGTAATTTCGGCTTACACCCGGTGCCACGTGCCAGCGAGGAGAATAATATTGAAACATTTACTGTGACATGATTGAAAGAAGGGCAGGTATGATCGGTCAAAATTCCTGGTTACATGTTTGTCAGGCAGGTGAGAGGAGGGATAAAACCGAGGGTAGTGGGGAGGTCGCAGTATTGATTAAGTAAACAATTGCAGCTGTGAGGTAAGATGATGTGTTTGAAGTGTCTTCAATTCTGGGTATATTAGATAAATTGAAGAATATAAAAGGGGCTGGGAGTGTGCTATAGACGCCCAGAGGGAGATCGACGAGAAAATATGTTGGTAAACGTCTGAGAAGTGCTGGAATTTGAGGGAAGTAAGAGTAGGCGATTTCAACTACCTTTATATTAACTTGGATAGAATTGGTGTGAAAAGTATCGCGGGTGCAGCTTTCCTGAAATTTATTCAGGAGATCATTTTTAGCCAATCTGTAGCAAGACCAACATGATAGGGGACGGTTCTGCGCTGAGGTTGAGCGAATGATGCTGAGCAGGTCGAAGATGCATCAATGGGGAGCATTTTAGTGCTTGTGATCATAACTCAGTTAGATTTAGTGTAGTTATGGAAATTGACAGTTACACCAGGAATACAAAATCTTCATTTGGGAAAGACAATTTTGGTAAACAGAGATCGGATTTAGCCAAAGTGGGCTGGAAACAGTTACTTGAAGGCAAAAACTGTTTTAGAGCATTGGGAGGCATTCAATGAGAAGATCCTCAGAGTTCAGCACAAATATGCTGCTTAAAGGAAAAGGGTGGTACTAACAAATCTAAAACCCCTTTAATGTCAAGGTGCTTGCAGCGCAGAATAATGAAAATAGGGGAACATATGCCAAAGTTTGGGCTCAATAGTTCAGAAAGTCTAGAGGAGAAAATAAAGTGGAAAGTTGGAATTTAAAAGGAAATTGGGAAAGCAAAGAGAGAAGAGCAAAATATATTGCCAAGTAAATCAAGGAAAATGCAAAGATTTACAAATACATTAAGAGCAAAGGATATCAAAAGAAACAGTAGGGATCATTGGAGACGATAAAGGTAAGCTGTTTATGGAGGCAGAATATTTGTGTATGATTTTAATGAATCCTTTGCAACTGTTTACACAAAAGGGAGGGGCGATGCAGACGTTGCAATCGGGAAGAAGTCTGAAATATTAACTGAAATAAACCTAGTGAAGAAGGTAGTATTGAGGAATTTGACAGCTTTGTAGGTGGAAAACTCCACAGGGCCGAGAGAAGCAAAAGAGGAAATAGTACAAGATCTGACCATCATAATGCTCTCTGGCTACAGGCGTCGTGCCAAAGGACTGGAGGACTGCTAATGTTGTGCATTTGTTTCAAAAGGGATCGATGAACAATTAAAGAACAGTCAGCATTACCTCGGTTGTTGGAACATTATTTGAAAAGATTATAAAGAACAGGATAAATATTCATTTAGAAAGACACAGATTCGTCAAGATCAGTCAGCATGGATTTGTAAAGGGAAGGCCGTGTCTGACTTAATTGATTTAATTTTCTGAGGAGATAACAAGGAGTGCCGATGAGGGTAGTGCACTTTTTGGCAGTGCATGTGGCGTTTCGCAAAGGCTTATGACGAGGTCCCATATGACAGACTGCTCATGAGAGTAACCAGCCATTGGGAGCCAAGGCAAAGTGGCAAGTTGAATCCGGAATTGTTTCGGAGTCAGGACGCAAAAAACAATAGGTGTTGTTGCAACTGGAAGGCTGTTCGAGTCAGGATCCGTAAGACTGCGCAGAAAATTCATTTTTCTTTGTGGTATGTATTAATGATTTAGACTTGAATGAAGCGCCTATGATTAAAACTTATACAAATGATACAAAAATTGGCTTTGTGGTTGATAATGAAGAATAAAGTTGTTGAATGCAGGAAGATATCAATGAACTGGTCAACTGGGCAGAATCGTGGCTTATGGAAACCAATCCGTAGAATCGTGAGGTAATGCATTTGTGTTGGGCAAACCAAGCCAAGGATCGCACGTTAAATGGCAGGACAATGAGAAGTGTAGTGGAACAAAGGGAACGTTGAATGCATGTCCACAAATCCGTGAATGTAGCCGAACAGGCAGAAAAGTTCGTTCAGAAGGCACACGGAATGCTTTCCTCATTTTGCCGAGGCATAGAATACAAGAGGGATGATATGTGAGAGGGATCATCAAATGTGGTCATATGAGTCTAATTGAAAAATAAAAAAGTAGTGTTCACACTGCTGCGAATGTATTATAGACCCCCAAACTGTGGGATGGAGATGGCGGATAAAATATGTCGGCAAATGGCTGCGGTGCATAAACCATAGGGTAGTAATAGTAGGGATTTTAATTATCCAAATATTGGGACATATATAGTGTGAAGGGGAAAGAGTGCAGAATTCTTAAAATGTATTCAACTGAACCTCTTTTCGTCAGTATGTAACAAGCCCAAGACGAGATGTGGCGGTTTTGGATTTTTCTGGGAGAAATTAAGCTGCGCAGGTTGAAGGGATATAAGTGGGAGATCACTTGGGTGCCGGTGACTATAATTCAGTCAGACTCATGTTAGCTGTCGCTAAGCAAAATGAACTGCTTTAATAAAAGTCCCAAATTGGGGAAAAGCTAATTTTGCTCAGTTGAGAATTGATTTGGAAGCAGTGGACAGGAAACTGCTACTTGCAGGTAAATCATTGTCGGAACAGTGGGAGGCATTCAAGGGAGGAGATCGTGAAGGCTATGGCCAAGCATGTGCGCATAAAGTAAAAGGCTGGGAAAATAAGTCTAGAGCCCCCTGGACGTCTAAGGGCTTACAGGGGAGGATTAAGAAAAAAAGCGACGCTTTTTCATATACCACCGGCTAAATACTAATGAACCCTTGGCAGAATATAGAAAGTTAAGAGACACAATTAAAAATGAGGTTAGGAATGGTAAGAGAGTGCATTGAAAATTCTTGGCTCCTAAAATTAAGGAAAACCTACAGATGTTCGACAAATATATTAAGAGTAAGATGGTAACTAAAGAAAGGATAGGACGTCTTCGCGACCTTGAGTGTAATCTTTGTGTGGAGGTGGAAGATTTTGGTAATTTCTTAATGAATACTGTTCATCTGTTTTCACAAAGGAAAGGGGCAATGCAGATACTGCTGTCGAGGAGGAATGTGATTTTCTGGATGAAATAAACACAGTGACAGGGGAAGCATTCAGGTCCTTAGCCGATTTGAAAGGAGATAGGTCCCCAGACGCGGATCACTTCAATCCTACTTCAACTCATCCTATCAGCATATCCTTCTATTCCTTTCTCACTCATGTGCTAAGGTAGCTCTCTCTTTAATGCATCTGTTGTATTCTCCTCAACTACAGAACGTTGTAGCACCTTCCATATTCTAATCACTCTTTGGTAAAGAAGTTACTCTTGCATTGCCTTCTGAAGTCATCGGTGTCTGTCTTATAATTATGACCTCTAATTCTGAACTCCTGCATAATAGCAAATATTTTCTGCACGTCGGCGCTATCACATCCCTTCATAATATTAGAGTCAATATCTGCCTTGGCTTTAACAGAGAAAAGCTCCCCAGTCTGTTTAGATTTTCACGAAAGTAAATGCTTCCAGTTCTGGCCGAAATCATTCCTGCTGTGCTGTGAAATTCAATGATTCTACGATTTAGTTTTCACATCGACTGGGAAATAAAACAGGGCAAGCATGCCGGCAATTGTCTTAAATTTTCCACCGACCAGTAGATTAATAAATAATTAACGTGCATAGCTGCAATGGCCGAGTGGTTAAGGCGTTGGCCTTGAAATAGAAGGGGTTTACCTGCGCAGTTTCGAGCCCTGCTCACAGCGATTCTACAGTGAACATTTTATTTGCTTTAATCAGCTCGCTGACGAGATGACTGACGCCGAAACTGAACAGAATTCCCTCAACTGCCCTTTATTAGAATCATTGACGCAAACCTATTTTTCTAATTGGAAGCACTAATTAATACTGCCATCAATTAGCGATTGTAGGTTTGTTGTAAACGTTGCAAAGATCAGTGAGAAATATACACAGCAAACAACATTAAAAATGCATTTTAATAAAGAGCCCTGCAATTTTTAGAATGAAGTCATATTCAGCTGAATAAGATTCGGCAGTACTCAAACCTACAATTATATGATAACATCAGTGTTTTACCGAAATCAGACACCTTCGCCATTCAGCCACGCTTTTCCTGCAGTGCACAGCTGACTAATGCCGTGAATGACGGATTACACACCTGAATTGCATTTATTTCAATTCCTTACTGAGCACCGCAAACCAATCAGCGGCAGTGGGCCATTAACTGATTGAAATACGAGAAGTCCCAAATTCTCGGAGATAATCGAATTGTTCATTAAATGCTGGAAACTCTCCGCAGTTCAATGAGCTCTTGGCAGAACTCAGATTTTGCAGCATTGTTTGAATGTATTGCAGGTCCTTGTCAGTTTCGTTCCTAAATGATTAAGCAGCTCTAAAATAACAAAGCTAAGATGCTCGTAACCCTGCCCTCCCCCACACAAAATAAAAGATGTCCCTTACGAGGATCGAAAGCGCAGCATTCGCGTTAACAGCGCCATGCTTAACCATTTGATTAATCCGGCCTTGCTATTGTGTATTTTTATTTAACGATAAAAAAACACGAGCATTTTTTCAGGGACATTCATCTCAGGACTTCCCAAAGCGGTTCACAGCCAGTTAACTAGTTTTACAGTCTGGTCACTAATGTAGGAAATGCAAAAGCAGATTTGCACCTGCAAGAACCCACGATTAAATAGTGACTCGATGTTGTTTGTGGGATGAAAGTTGGCTCAAGGACACCGGGGTGAACTCTCCTGCTCTACTTCTGAAAAGCGAGCATGGGATATTTTACGTCCAGCTCGGAGGGCAGACAGGTCTCGGTTTAAGATCTCAACCGAAAGTCAACAACTCCGACAGTGCTGTGCTCCCTCACAACTGCCGCTCCGATATTACAAAACCTACTTGAAATTCTACTCACCAAACTGTCTGTCGCAGATGCAACGGTCCATGGCAATATTGGTAGCAGCGAATATTGGAAACACCTTGTGGATACTAAGTCCTGTCTTCACACGGAGGACACTCTGCTTCGTATTTTCTGGCACCACCACCGTGCTAAATGGGATAGATTCTGAACAGATGGAGCAGCTCAACGCTGGGCATCCTTGAGGTGCTGTAGGACAACAGCAGCAGCAGAATTGTACAATCTGTAAACATATGTCCAAGCATATACCCCATCTACCGTTACCTTGTAAACAGAGCAGCAAACCTGGACAGCGCCTCAGCCTCCGTTTTTCAATAGAAAAGAGATCAAGCCTGTTCTTCCTTTGCTGATATGTGTACACTGGCTGTTCTGTTACCATCCTTGTAAATCTTCTCTGCATCCTCTACAATGCCTCTATATGCTTTTTATAATATGGCGAATGGAAATGTGCACATTAACCGGTGTGGTCTAACAATGGTTAAATATAGGTTGAGCATAAATTCGCATCATTTCTATACTATACTAGCTTTTTGATTTTGCTTTTTTATGACCTTGCTAATCTGTGTCTTAACTTTTAGAGTTTTGTGTATTCGCCTTCCCTTTGATCTTCAACGCCACCCAGACTGGTATTGTCCAATAATAAGTGACCTCCCTATTCGTCCTAACAAAATGTAACACCTCATATTTATATGGTTTGAAATTTAAAAGCCAATGCTATGCCCAATCTGCAAGTTTATTAATGCCCTTCTCTAATGTGTTGTAGTCCCCCTCATTTTTGACTACCCGCCTAATTAGATGTCACTTGCAAATTTCGATGTTATGTTTTCGCTTTCTCGGTCAAGTTGTCAATATAACTTGTGAACAACAGTGGTCCCATCAACGATCCTTGTGGAACACCACTTTTCACCTTCTGAACATATGTAAAGCTCACTTTTAAGGCAACTCTCTGCTTTATATATTGAAGCCCGCTAGCTATGCATTCTAGTTGACTCCACTCAGCATTGTGACCTGGCTTGAGGGTCTTATTGTTTCTATTTAACAATCTAGAGGTCCGAGTGTTCTATTTGATTAATTCAAGCATGTGGTCATCGCTTGCAAGGGCAGCATTTGTTGCCCACACCTAATTTCATTGTTAATGTGCTGGTGAGCAACCATATGCACCTTAATGGCTCGCTTCGACATTTCAGAGAGTAGTTAAGAGTCAACCACGTTGCTGTGGGTCTGGAGTCACATATAGGCCCAGACTGGTAAGGTCGGCAGATCCCCTTCCCTGAAGGAGATTAGTGAATCAGACGGGTTTGTTACGATAATCGTCACCATTATTGATACATTTAATTTCCAGATTAATTTAAATGAATTTAATTTACCCTACTCTAATGGTGGGCTGTAATTTCCTGTCTCTGGAATACTAGTTCAGTATAATAAAAATCAAACCACTATGATTGACCGCCTGTGTAATGTGTTCGAAGGGTTGAATGACTCCACCTGTTCGTTTACAACAGTTGGAGGTAAGGAATGGCAACCCCCTGGTCCGGTGACTGAACCATCATGTCACTATTAATTGCCTCCACATGTTTAATGTCTCGAGGTTCGGCATGACTCCTCCTGTCCTTGTGTGTAATAACACAAGAGTCCTTTATTATAAACTGCCTCGTGTGGCTACCCGGTCTCTTTGAGTCCTACTTCGGTTAAGAACAAGATCCGACTTCTTGTATTGCCTAAATGACATCCGACAGTAGCGCACTCTGGTGTCAGATAACTCATGCATAAATATATTACACTGTGCATCAGGATAAGGGACGGAATGTCATCCCCCCGGTCCTGTGTAATCGGCTCGAGTGGTTGAATGGCCTCCTCCTCTTTCTGTACAACAGGTGCGTGGGTTTGGCAATCCATTCTCGTCATCTATGCAGCAGCTGCGGGCGACAGAAGAGAGTTCCACTGTTCTTCCACGTGTCCTTTGCAAGTTTTTGAGCGGTTAATGGACTCAGCCTGTCAGAGGCTCGACGTCTTGCTCCTGTTACTGTGCAAATGACCCATTGCGCCCAGAGAATTCAGTGGATAATTGGAGCCTTTGTGTGACAGCAAGTGCAGGGGCCGCAGTTTCACATCTCTGAAGAATTGATTTGCTGCAAATTTGATTGTGCTGCCCAGGAAACATCAAATCCTGACCTAAAATCCGTCTCTGGTGGGACACAAAGCCACAATTTTTGAATGCCTGATATGACGTTGAATAAAAGTCTATTTGTCTGATATTTCGCAGCGATCTTTGGACTGTTATAACAAATCAATCGTGTAGCTGCGATGGCCGAGTGGTTAAGGCGTTGGACTTGAAATCAAATGGGGTTTCCCCGCGCAGGTTCGAACCCTGCTCGCAGCGATTCGAAAGGAAATATTTTGCTCTTTGATTTGATCAATGGAATCTAATCGTACTTTTCTCCACTGCCTTTTATTACACTGATTGATGCGGAGCTGATGTTCGAATTGTCAACACTATTAATTTGCAGGCATTAATTAGTGATGGTTGGTTTGTTGGAAACTTATTGCAAAGATCAGTGAGAAATATACACAGGAAACAGAATGAAAAAATATATTTTAATAAAGAGCCCTGCAAGGAAATCACCTTCAGCTAATGAGTGTGAACATGGTTTGGTTTTTAAAGTTGAACAACATTTTACAAAACACCAGCACAAGCCTCAAATCTGCAATTTTCTGATAACATTAGGGTTTGGACCAAAGTGAGACGCCTTAGCCAAATGGCCACGCGCTCGCTGCAGTTCAGAGCAGCGTAATGGTGAGAATGAGGGATTACACACCGGTATTGTATTTATTGCTGCTTGATATTTTCCACTGCAGACCAATCACCAGCAGTGAGCCATTCTGTGATTGAAATGCGAGACGTGTTAACGCCGCGGATGATAAGCAAACGTCCATTCAATGCTGCAAACACGCCGCAGGTCCATGAGCTCTTTGCAGAACTAATGTTTTGCAGCATTGCTTCAATGTATTGCAAGGTCCCGTGTGAGATGTTTTCCGAAATGTTTAAGCTGCTATAAAATACTGTCACCTTACCACGAAGAATAAAATAAATAGCCAGTCCGTGAATAAAACCCGCTACTTTGGCATGGTTCGCATCAGGCTCCAAAAATAGAGCTCGCCCACCTTATTAATATGCACTTTTTTCAGACGCTGTGAAAGAAAAAAAACTTTCATTTCTACGGCGACTATCACCTCATGATTTCCCAAAGCAGTTCGCAGCAAATTAAGTACATCTAAATTGTGTTCACTGTTGTCATGTAGGAAATGCAAAAAATGACAGCATGGAAGGAGGATATTTCAGCCCATCGTGCAGGTGCCGGCCGACCAAGACCTTCCCAGCCTGAATCCCACATTCCAGCTCGATGTCCGCTCTGTAGGTTACTGCAATTTGAAATGCTCATGCAAGTATTTTTAAATTTAATGAGGGTTCCTGCCGCTACCAGCCAATCAGGCAGCGAGTTCCAGACTCCCAGGACAAACTCACAGCTTGTCGCAACAGCTGTACTTCCCGAATAACATTAAATATATTTCCCGTGGTTGTTAACCACTCTGCCAAGCGAAACAAGTCCTTCCTACCCACTAGGTTTTGGTCTCTGATAATTTTATACACCTAAATAAGGTCTCGCCTCAGCGTCCTCTGTTCAACAGCAAACAGAACATCATTTCCAATCTTTCCTTAAAGCAAAATTCTCCAGTCCAGGCAACATTCTTGTAATCTCCTCTGCACCCTTTCCAGTGCAATCACATATTTCCTGAAATGTGGTGACCATAACTGAACACAGTACTGCAGCTGTTTTATACAGTTCAAGTATAACCTCCTTGCTCTTGTATTCAATGCCGCGAGAAATATAGTGAAATATTCAACATGCCTTTTGAACCACATGATCTACCTGGCCTGCTACGTTTAGGAATCTGTGGACCTGCACTCCGCAGTCCCTTTTCCCCCCTACATATTTCAGCATCGTACTAATTAATGTCTATTACCTTGCCTTGTTAGACCTCCTCAAATACATTACCATACAATTATCCGAATTGAATTATTTGCTGATATGTCAATCCCGCCATCCCGGCCATCAGTCTGGTGAACCTTCGCTGCACTCCTTCAATTGCAAGAATGTCCTTCCTCAAGTTAGGAGACCGAAACTGTACACAATACTCCAGGTGTGGCCTCACCAAGGCCCTGTTCAACTTTAGTAACACCTCCCTGCCCCTCTACTCATATCCCCTCGCTATGAAGGCCAACATATCATTTGCGTTCTCAACTGCCTGCTCTACCTGCATGCCAACCTTCAGTGACTGATGCACCCAGGTGTCGTTGCACCTCCCCTTTTCCTAATCTGTCACCATTCAGATAATAGTCTGTCTCTCTGTTTTTACAAACAAAGTTGTTAAGCTCACATTTATCCATATTATACTTCATCAGCCAGGTCTTTTCCCACTCACCTATCCTATCCACGTCACTCTGCTGCCTCATAGCATTCTCCTTGCTGCTCAAACTTCCACCCAACTTATTGTTATCCGCGAACTTGCAGATACTACATTTAATCTCCTCGTCTAAATCATTAATGTACAATGTAATCATCTGTGACCCCAGCATAGAAACTTGTGGTACCCCACGAGTCACTGCCTGCCATACTGAAAAGTACCCATTTAATCCTACTCTTTGCTTCCTGTCTGCAACAAGTTCTCAATCCACGTCAGCACACTACTCCCAGTCCCAAGTGCTTCAACTGTGCACATTAATCTCTTGTGTGGGATCATGTCGAAAGCCTTTTGAAAGTCCAAATATACCACATCAACTGGTTCCCCCTTATCCACTCCACTGGAAACATCTTCAAAAAATTCCAGAAGATTTGTCAAGCATGATTTCCCTTTCACAAATCCATGCTGACTTGGACCTATTATGTCACCTCTTTCCAAATACGCTGCTGTGACATCCTTAATAATTGATTCCATCATTTTACCGACGACCGATGTCAGGCTGACCGATCTATGAATCCCTGTTTTCTCTCTCCCTCATTTTTGAAAAAGTGCGGTTACTTTGCCACTCTATAGAAACTGATCCAGAGTCTATGGAATGTTGGAAAATGACTGTCAATGTATCCGTTGTTTCCAAGGCCACCTCTTTAAGTACTCTGGGATGCAGACCATCAGGCCCTGGGGATTTATCAGCCTTCAATCACTTCAATTTCCCCAACACAATTTCCTGACGAATAAGGATTTCCCTCAGTTCCTCCTTCTTACCAGACCCTCTGACACCTTTTATATCCGGAAGGTTTTTGTGTCCTCCTTAGTGGATACAGAATCAAAGTACTTGTTCAATTGGTCTGCCATTTCTTTGTTACCAGTTATGACTTCCCCGATTCTGATTGCTGCGGACCTACGTTTGTCTTTATGAACATTTTTCACTGTACATATCTATAGGAGCTGTTGCAGTACATGTCAATGTTGCCTGCAAGCTTCTTCTCCTACTCTATTTTTCCAGCCCTAATCAAATCCTTTGTCCGCCTCTGTTGAGTTCTAAATCTCTCCCAGTTCCCGGGTATGCTGACATTTCGGACAATTTTTATGCCACTTACTCCGCTTTGATACTATCCTTGATTTCCATTAATAGCCACGGTTGAGCCACCTTCCCTTTATTATTGTTTATGCCAGACAGGGATGTACAATTGTTGGAGTTCATCCACGCGGTCCCTAAATGTCTGCCGTTGCCCATCCACTGTCTACCCTGAAGTATCATTCTCCAATCTATCCTAGCCAATTCACGCCTCATGCTTTCGAAGTTATCCTTCTTTAAGTTCTGGACCATGGTCTCTGAATTTACTGTTTCATTCTCCATCCTAATGCAGAATTCCACCATATTATGGGCACTCTTCCCCAAGGGGCCTCACCCAACGAGATTGCTAATTAATCCTCTCTAATTACACAACACCCAGTATAAGATGGCCTCCCCCCCAAGTTGGTTCCTCGACATATTGGTCTAAAAAAACATCCCTTATGCACTCCAGGAAATCCTCCTCCAACGTATTGCTTCCAGTTTGGTTAACGCAATCTATGTGCATATTAAAGTCACCCAGTATAACTGCTGCACCTTTATTGCATCCACCCCTAATTTCATGTTTGATGCCCTCCCCAAAATCACTACTACTGTTTGGAAGTCTGTACACAACTCCCACTAACGTTTTTTGCCCTTTGGTATTCTGCAGCTCTACCCATATTGATTCCACATCATCCAAGCTAATGTCTTTCCTTACAATTGCATTATTTCCACTTTAACCAGCAACGCCACCGCGCCTCCTTTTCCTTTCTGTTTATCCTTCCTCAATGCTGAGTACCCTTGGATGTTGACTTCCCAGCCTTTGTCATCCTGGAGCGATTTCTCCATGGTGCCAACCACATCGTATCCGTTAACTGCTATCTGCATAGGTAATTCGTCCACCTCATTCCGAATACTCCTCGCATTGAGGCACAGAGCCTTAAGGCTTGCCTTTTTAACACTCTTTCACACTTTAGAACTTTGCTGCAACGTGGCTCTTTTTGTCTTTTGCCTTGTGATTCTCTGCCCTCCACTTTTACTCATCTCCTTTCTGTCTGTTAAAAGGGTGTTAAAAAAGCAAGCGTGAAGGCTTTGTGTCTTAATGCAAGGAGTATCCGCAATAAGGTGGATGAATTAACTGTGCAAATAGATGTTAACAAATTATGATGTGATTGGGATTACGGAGACGTGGCTCCAGGATAATCAGGGCTGGGAACTCAACATCCAGGGGTATTCAACATTCAGGAAGGATAAAATAAAAGGAAAAGGAGGTGGGGTAGCATTGTTGGTTAAAGAGGAGATTAATGCAATAGTTAGGAAAGACATTAGCTTGGATGATGTGGAATCTATATGGGTAGAGCTGCAGAACACTAAAGGGCAAAAATCATTAGTGGGAGTTGTGTACAGACCTCCAAACAGTAGTAGTGATGTTGGGGAGGGCATCAAACAGGAAATTAGGAGCAGTAAAGGTGCAGCAGTTATAATGGGTGACTTTAATATGCACATAGATTGGGCGAGCCAAGCTGGAAGCAATACGGGGGAGGAAGATTTCCTGGAGTGCATAAGGGATGGTTTTCTAGACCAATATGTCAAGGAACCAACTAGGGGGGAGGTCATCTTAGACTGGGTGTTGTGTAATGAGAGTGGATTAATTAGCAATCTCATTGTGCGAGGCCCCTTGGCGAAGAGTGACCATAATATGGTGAAATACTGCATTAGGATGGAGAATGAAACAGTTAATTCAGAGACCATGGTCCAGAACTTAAAGAAGAGTAACTTTGAAGGTATGAGGCATGAATATGCGAAGATAGATTGGCTAATGATACTTAAGGGGTTGACTGTGGATGGGCAATGGCAGACATTTAGAGACCGCATGGATGAACTACAACAATTGTACATTCCTGTCTGGCGTAAAAATAAACAAGGGAAGGTGGCTCAACCGTGCTATCTAGGGAAATCAGGGATAGTATTACAGCCAAGGAAATGGCATACAAATTGGCCAAAAATAGCAGCGAACCTGGGACTGGGAGGAATTTAGAACTCAGCAGAGGAGGACAAAGGGTTTGATAGGGCAGGTAAAATGGAGTACGAGAAGAAGCTTGCACGGAACATTAAGCCGGATTGCAAAAGTTTCCATAGGTATGTAAAGAGAAATAGGTTAGTAAAGACAAACGTAGGTCCCCTGCAGTCAGAATCAGGGGAAGTCATAACGGGGAACAAAGAAATGGCAGACCAATTGAACAAGTACTTTGGTTCAGTACTCACTAAGGAGGACACAAACAACATTTCGGATATAAAAGGGGCAGAGGGTCTAGTAAGGAGGAGGAACTGAGGGAAATCTTTATTAGTCGGGAAATTGTGTTGGGGAAATTGATGGGATTGACGGCCGATAAATCCCCAGGGCATTATGGACTGCATCCCAGAGTACTTAAGGAGGTGGCCTTGGAAATAGCGGATGCATTGACAGTCATTTTCCAACATTCCATTGACTCTGGATCAGTTCCTATCGAGTGGAGGGTAGCCAATGTAACCCCACTTTTAAAAAAAGGAGGGAGAGAGAAAGCAGGGAATTATAGACCGGTCAGCCTGACCCCAGTAGTGGGTAAAATGATGGAATCAATTATTAAGGATGTCATAGCAGCGCATTTGGAAAATGGTGACATGATAGGTCCAAGTCAGCATGGATTTTTGAAAGGGAGATAATGCTTGACAAATCTTCTGGAATTTTTTGAAGATGTTTCCAATAAAGTGGACAAAGGAGTACCAGTTGATGTGGTATATTTGGACTTTCAGAAGGTTTTCGACAAGGTCCCACACAGGAGATTAATGTGCAAAGTAAAAGCACATGGGATTGGGGGTAGTGTGCTGACGTGGATTCAGAACTGGTTGTCAGACAGGAAGCAAAGAGTAGGAGTAAATGGGTACTTTTCGGAATGGCAGGCAGTGACTAGTGGGGTATCGCAGGGTTCTGTGCTGGGGCCCCAGCAGTTTACATTGTACATTAATGATTTAGACGAGGGGATTAAATGTAGTATCTCCAAAATTGCGGATGACACTAACTTGGGTGGCAGTGTGAGCTGCGAGGAAGATGCTATGAGGCTGCAGAGTTAGTTGGATAGGTTTGGTAAGTGGGAAAATGCGTGGCAGATGAAGTATAATATGGATAAATGTGAGGTTATCCACAATGGTGGTTAAAACAGAGAGACAGACTATTATCTGAATGGTGACAGATTAGGAAAAGGGAAGGTGCAACGAGACCTGGGTGTCATGGTACATCAGTCATTGAAGGTTGGCATACACGGACAGCAGGCGGTTAAGAAAGCAAATGGCATGTTGGCCTTCATAGCGAGGGCATTTGAGTGCAGGGGCAGGGAGGTGTTGTTACAGTTGTCCAGGGCCTTGGTGAGGCCACACCTGGAGTATTGTGTACAGTTTTGGTCTCCTAACTTGAGGAAGGACATTCTTGCTATTGAGGGAGTGCAGCGAAGCTTCACCAGACTGATTCCCGGGATGGCGGGACTGACCTATCAATAAATATTGGATCAACTGGGCTTGTATTCACTGGAGTTCTGAAGAGTGAGAGGGGACCTCATAGAAACGTTTAAAATTCTGACGGGTTTGGACAGTTTGGATGCAGGAAGAATGTTCCCAATGTTGGGGAAATCCAGAACCAGGGGTCACAATCTAAGGATAAGGGGTAAGCCATTTAGGACCGAGATGAGGAGAAACGTATTCACCCAGAGAGTGGTGAACCTGTGGAATTCTCTACCACAGAAAGTAGTTGAGGCCAATTCACTAAATATATTCAAAAGAGAGTTAGATGAAGTCCTTACTACTCGGGGGATCAAGGGGTATGGCGTGAAAGCAGGAAGCGGGTACTGAAGTTTCCTGTTCAGCCATGAACTCGTTGAATGGCGGTGCAGGCTAGAAGGGCTGAATGGCCTGCTCCTGCACTTTTTTCTATGTTTCTATTTTTCTATGTTGCTTCAGTCTCCATTTTGTTTCCCTCCGTCTCCCTGCATTGGTTCCGATTCCCCTGCCATATTAGTTCAACTCCTCCGCAAGAGCACTAGCAAACACTCCTGCGAGGACATTGGTTCCTGTCCTGCTTCGGTGCAGACCGTTCGGCTTGTACTGGTCCCAACTCCCCCAGAAACGTTCCAATACCACAGGAATTTGAATCCCTCCTTCCTGCACCACTGTTCAAGCCACGTATTCATCTGAGCTATCCTACGATTACTACGCTGACTAGCACGTGGCACTAGTAGCAATCCTGAGATTACTAATTTTGAGGTCCGATATTTTGATTTAGCTCCTAGCTCCTTAAATTCGTCTCGTAGGACCTTATCCCGTTTTTTATCTATATCTTTTGGACCAATGTGCACCACGATAACTATCTGTTCACCCTCCCTTTTTAGAATGTCCGACACCCGCTCCGAGACATTCTTGACCCTTGCACCAGGGAGGAAACATACCATCCTGTAGTCTCTTTTGCGGCCGCACAACGCCTGTCTATTCCCGTTACAATTGAATCCCCTATCACTTTCGCTCTCCCACACTTTTTCCTGCCCTCCTGTGTAGCAGAGCCAGCCACGGTGCCATGAACTTGGCTGCTGTTGCCCTCCCCTGATGAGTCATCCCCCTCAACAGTACTCAAAGCAGTGTATCTGTTTTGCATGGGGATGACCGCAGTACACCACTGCACTGTCTTCCTTGCACTGCTCTTCATGTTGGTCTTCCATTCCCTATCTGGTTGTGGACCCTTTCCCTGCAGTAAACTCACTACACGTGCTAATCACGTCATTCTCAGCATCGTCGATGCTCCAGAGTGAATCCACCTTCAGCTCCAATTCTGCAACATGGCCCGTCAGGAGCTGGACGCGGATATATTTCCACAGATGTAGTTGTCAGGTGCACCGGAAGTGTCCCTCAGATCCCACATGGTACAGGAGGAGCATATCACGTGTCCGAGATCTCCTGCCATGAATTAACCCTGAGATAAACTTAATTTGGCGACAACAATGTTAACAGGTTATTTACAGATATAAAAAAAAAGATAAGCTAATACTAATCAACTTTTGATTACTTTCTACTCCTTTTTTGTTTTCTCGCCCCTCTGCAGCTGCACAAGCACGCCTTTTGTAGGCCTGGCACGCTGCCGCTCCGCTTTTCGTCCTCCCGCTGGGCTTCCCCGACTCACGCTGGCCTTTTGTAGGCCTGGGACGCTGCCGTTCCACCTCCCGACCTCCCGCTTAGGCTCTGCGACTCACGCTGGCCTTTTGTCGGCCTCGGACTCGGCAGCTCCGCCTCTCGTCCTCCCGCTGGGCCTGCCCGACTCAGGCTGGCCTTTTGTAGGCCTGGGACAATGCTGGTCCGCATCTCGACCTTTCACTGGGCCTCCCCGACACACGCTGGCCTTTTGTAGGCCTGGGACGCTGCCGCTCCGCAGCACGATCTCTCGCATCAATGGGGCTTGTATTCACTGGAGTTCAGAAGAATGAGAGGGGATCGCATAGAAAAGTTTACAATTCTGACGGCTTTAGACAGGTTAGATGCAGGAAGAATGTTCCCAATGTTGGGGAAGTCCAGAACCAGGGTTCACAGTCTAAGGATAAGGGGTAAGCCATTTAGGGCCGAGATGAGGAGAAACGTCTTCACCCAGAGAGTGGTGAACCTGTGGAATTCTCTATCACAGAATGTTGTTGAGGACAATTCACAAAATATATTCAAAAAGGAGTTAGATGTAGTCCTTACTACTATGGGAATCAACGGGTATGGCGAGCAAGCAGGAGTGGGGTACTGAAGTTACATGTTCAGCCATGAACTCGTTGAATGGATGTGCAGCCTCGAAGGGCCGAATGTCCTACTCCTGCACCTATTTTCTGTTTTAATATTTCTATTTGCCACTGTTCTGCCCACCTGACTAGGACATTGGTTTCTTCCTGCAGTTTGCAGCTTTCTGCATCATTATCAACGACACAGAGACAGGCCATTTGGCCCAAGCATTCCATGCCGGCATTCATGCTCCACTTTATCCTCCTGGAATAGCTTCTGCCACTGTGAATAGTTACATTTGACGGCACAAATCGCTGCCGAAATACCACCAACGATATGTCAGCAAGATCCTTCAAATGGCCCAGTACAGGCGCACCAATATGAGTGTCCATGATCAGGCCGACATCCCCAGCATCAAAGCACTGACAACACTCAACCAGCTACATTGAGCGGGCCTCCATTTCACATGCCTGATGCAAAACTCCCAAAGCAAGCGCTCTACTCGGAAATCCTACATGGCAAGCGAAGCAAAGATGGGCATAGAAATCATTTCAAGGACACCCATCAAGTCTCTTGATAAAATGCTATATCTCCACCGAAATCTGGGAGTCCCTGGCGAAAGACCACCCCAATTGAAGGGAGAGCATCCGGGAAGGCGCTGAGCAACTCGAGTCTCGTCGCCGAATGCATGCAGCAAGCCAGCGGAGGCAGTGGAATGAACGTGTGGCAAACCAGACTCACCACCTATTTTTACCTTCAACGAATGACTGTCCGACCTGTGACAGAGACTGTAATTCCCTCATTGGACTGTTCAGTGACCAAAGAACTCACTTTTAGAGTGGAAGCAAGTCTTCCTCGAAAATCGATGGACTGCTTAAAATGATGATTGTCCAGTTATGTTTGTGGTGAATGGTGAGCCCCCAGAATGTTGGTGGTGGGGGATTATGCGATGGTTATTGTTATGTTTGTGAACCTTCCTTGTGTGCAAGACTTGCCACCAGAGGGCACACCTGTGGAAGACCGATGGTCACGTGTGTGTACCTTGGTGCAAACAGGCATTAAAAGGCAGTCCACCACGTTGCTGCCTCACTTTGGGGTTATATTAAACAGACCAAGGTCGCACTGGTTTACATGTACAATACAGCCTCGTAGGTATATTCCAAACATAACAACTGGCGATGAGTTACAACCATGAACTTTCACGCGGATGTGGCTGCCGTTGGTATTTTTTGAGATTTATTGAGGATGATGATTGGGACGCCTTCATTGAGCGCCTCGACCAAGACTTTGTGGCAACAAATAGGTCACGCCTGAAACAGGGATCCAGCGCAGAGGGATTCTCCTCACCATATGTGTGTCATCGGTATGTGGCCTCCGTAAGAACTGGCTGGCACCGGCCAAAGTAACGGACAAATCGTACACATAGCTCTGCACGCTTGCTGAGGATCACCTCAAGCCCAAGGAGAGCATCCTGATGGCCAGGTATGGCTTTTACACGCACGATCGCTCCGTGGGTCGCACCGTGGTGAGTTTATTCGTCGACCTTAAACGCCTTCTGGGGCAGTGGGAATTTGCAGGATCCTTTCGTGAAATGTTGTGGGTCTTTTTCGTACTTGGAATTTGCCACAAAGGCATCCTTCGGAAGCAGCTGTCTGCCGAATCCCTGGAACTGAGCAAGGCCATCACGATAGCCCAGGACATCATATCCACGAGCGATAAAACGAAGCAGATATCTGCACAGAATCGAGTTAAGCGGCAAGTACTGTGCATAAAATAATGCCTTCACCAGGCAGGACTGTACACCAAAGTGCTATGGTGACTCAGAGCCCGCTGGGGAGTGCGAATGTGAATCCATTAACGCCATACTGCTGCTGCGGGGACAGTCGCAGAGCCCATCAATGTCGTTTTGAGCACAATGTGTGCAGGGCTGTGGGACAATGGAACACCTTCAGCGATTGTGCAAGCGACCTCGGACTCACAATGTGGTGCAATTAGCAGAGAGCGACGGATCCAGCGCAGACCACGCTGAACGAGCAGGAGAGGCATCTCAGCTGGAGAATGAGAAGGAAGTGCATGGGGAACATATCTTCACCACCAAAAGCCCTCCGATAATGATAAAAGTCAAATTTAACAGCATTGCAATCTCCATTGAACTGGGTAGGGAAGCAAGCCAATCGATAATCAGCAAGAAGGCCTTTGATAAACTGTGGAGTAGCAAGGCACGGAGGCCAAAACTGAGCGCGGTTCACACTACACTTTGCATTTACATCAAATAACTCAGACCTGTCACAGGCAGTGCGGCAGTGGAAGTATCGTATGACGGAATGGTGAATGATTTACCACTGTGGATTGCACCAGGCGATGGCCCTACGTTGTTCGGCAGGAGCTGGCTTGGCAAATTCCAAGAGAACTGGGACGACTGCAAAGCCGTGTCCCTGGCGGCTGATGCCCCGAACGCCCACATGCCAAACAAATTCCCGGCAATATTTGAGCCAGGCATCGGCAACTTCACAGTGGAGATCCACCTTTTTCCTGGGGATTGGCCCGTTCACCACAAGGTCCGTGCAGTCCCATATATGATGCGAGAGAAATTCGAAATCGTGGTGGACAGACTTCAACAAGAGGGAATCATATCGCAAGTCGCGTTCAACGAGTGGGCCAGTCCAATCGTGCCGGTGCTAAAGAGCGATGGATCGGTCAGAATCTGCGTATACTGCAAGGCGATTATCAACCCAGTCTCGTTATAGGACCAGTATCCAATACCCAAAGCGAAGGACTTATTCGGAATGCTAGCAGCGGGAATTTCGTTCACCAAGCTAGACCTCACCTCCGCTTACTTGAAGCAAGAGCTTGCTGAACCGTCAAAGAAGTTGACCTGCATCAACATGCACAAAGGACTGTTCATGAATCACAGCTGCCCCTTTGGGATTCGCTTGGCAGCGGCAATCTTCCAGAGGAACATAGAGATTCTGCGGAAATCGCTTCTATTATAATGCTTTTCGAGGATGACATCTTGATCACTGGTCGAAACACCACCGATCAATTGCACAACCTGGAAGACGTTCTAAAGCGTGTGGACCGAGTGGGACTCAGGCTGAAACGCTTCAAGTATGTTTTCCAGGTGCAAGAGTTCGATTTTCTGGGGAAACAAATTGCGATGGACGACATCAGTCCCACGGACTCCAAGACGGATGCCTTCAAAAATGCACGCAGAGCACAAAACGTGACGGAGGTGCATTCATTCCTGGAACTCCTCAACTACTTTGTTAACTTTCTACCGGGGTTGAGTAATTTACTGGAACCTTTGCATTAGATGCTATGCAAGGGTGACGACTGGGTTTGGGGTAAATCTCAAGAAACAGCATTTCACAAAGCAAGACACATGCTGTGCTCCAAGAAATTACGTGTATTGTATGACTATGTAAACATTTGGTACCAGCAAGTGACGTGTAGTCTTACACGGACGGTTATGTGTCACAGCAAGCAAATGTGTCAGGCAAACTGCAACCAGTTGTATCTGCAACCAGAAATTTGTCCAAGGCTGAAAGAGACTATAGTATGGTGGAGAAAGAAGCGCTGGCTTGTATATATGGCGTAAAGAAAATGCACAAATAACTATTTGGTCCCCGGTTCGAGATCGGAACAGGCCACAAACCGCTCACATCACTGCTCTCAGAAAGCAAAGGTATCAACACCAATGCTTCGTCCCACATCTAAAGATGGGTACGAACGTTGTCTGCATATGACTATATAATCCGCCGCAGACCTGGCAAATAGAACTGCGGTGATACCGTGACGATTTGTGGAACAAAATAACATATGCACCATAATTGCCGATAGGATAGTGAATGATTGATAATTACAGACTGTATGCAGAGAGATTCGTGCAGGTACTTGAAGGATGGTTCCAGGAATTGAATCGTCGCAGAAATTATCAGCCGAGTGCATAAAAGCATGTTGAATGTAGCTGCTCACAGTACAGACGTTTACCACAGTTGGCTACAGCGTGATGTTGCTAACGCCCTGTTCGCGGACTCGACACGATATGGGTGATAAAATTTTTTGTGCGGTTGCTAGTATATTATTCGTGTTGTTTTTAAGCTGCTTAATAGATTGAAAGGAAACTCACACAATGCTTTGATGTAATGACGCAAATCTGCCGAGAGCTCATTGGCATGAGAGGTAAACCCAGTCTTTCTCTCGCCAACTATGTTCCCTGACCTGCTGAGTGTTTCTATTATTTATTGAACAATTCCATATAGCATCTGCTGCAAATTGTGTTTTATGTTGCTGAGGTGTCCCCCGATCAAATATGAAATAAAATGATTGCATATAAGTTGCAGAGTTTGGAAAGTAAAATTAAGTATAAATCCGAACATTGTTTCTTCTGCAGTAGGACGCTCGCCTACTCATCAATCTGTGCAGTTGCCTCCCTCGTACAATCACATCGTTCCTGTAATGTGGTGAACAGAACTGCAAGCAGTACTCTGGCTGTGGCCCAAATGTTGTTATCCAGTTGAAGCATAACCTCTCTGCTCTTAGAGAGTATGCCTCACCTAATAAATAATTATTCCGTATGCCTTCTTAAACAACTGTCGTTCCACATTCATGGATCTGTGAAATTTCACTCCAAGGACCGCCTGCTCCCTTATACATCTGAGTGTCCTATCATTGATTGATCATTCCCTTGCCTTGATAGCCCTCCACAAGTAAATTACTTCAGACTCCTCATGATTGAATTCATGTTTCTACTGTTCTGCCCAACAATCTCTGGCTTTCCTCTTCATCATCAACCACACAGCCGATTTTAGTATAATCTAAAAACGTCTTTATCATAACCCCTCCATTTATGTCTAAAGCGTTGATATATAGCACTAAACGCATGGTAACTCCGACTGAGACCTGCGGAATTTCATGGAAACTGCCTTCCAGTCACTTCTTCTTTAGAAGATGAGCATAGAATCAGAAAGGAGGAAAGCACAGCTCGAGCTGGAAGATCGAAGATTAGTATGGCAGTCAGTTCGAAAGACATAGCAAACAATGATTGGAAAATAGACAATACATAAGTTTGGCTGTGCATAATGGCATATTTCCGAAATGCAAGGCGTATGGTGAATACGGCAGCGGAGCTGACGGTACAGATTGTTTTGTTGAAGCATGGTATCTTCGCAATTACTGAAACATGGCATAAAGAGGGGCAGTATTTGCATCTCAACATTCCTGGTTACAGGTATTTCATACAAGATAGAGATAGGATTAAGAAGGATTGGGTGGCAATGTTGATTCCTAAAAATATTGCAGCTATGAGAAGGGGTGATATGTTAGAGTGATCTTCAAATGAGGCTAAATGAAGAATCGGAGCAACTATATTGCTGGGATTGTACAGTAGGCCCCGAACAAATCCGAGGGAGATAGAAAAAGCAATGTGTTGGCAAATGACTGACAGATGCATGAACATATTGCAGTAATATTGGGTGATTTCATTTACTGTAATATTAACTGGGATACATTCAGTGTAAAAGGTATAGACAGCATAGAATTCCTAAGTTGCATTCAGGAGAACTTTTTTTAGCCTGTATGTAGCAAGCCCAACAAGGAAGAGGGCGGTTCTTTACTGCGTTTTAGGCAACTAAGTTATGCAGGTGAAAGGCTTATCAATGGAAGAATCACTGCAGTGACTCCGCAAGACCGAGACCTTCTTGGATAGCACGTTTCTTGAGATGATCACTAGGAAGCTTAAGAGAGTGCAGGCAGGAAATGGATGAATGGTCATCAGCAGAAGGGGAGGAGCAGCCAGGTATTATAGAAGTCCCCCGAGTGCATCTCGCTCTCCTCAGTACTGGTGGGACGATGGTTCATCTGGGAATGCTGTGATAGCTAATTCCACAGTACCATTGCTGGCACAGCTGCACACGGGGGCGGGGTTTGGGGGAGAAGAGTGTAAGAGCAGTAATAGTAAAAGATTCGAATGTCAGTGGAGCAGACAGGCCACAGACGTCATTGCAGTATGGTATGTTGCGAACATGGTTCAGAGTCAAGGTTTTAACTGAGCGGCTGCAGGGGATGCTGGGGGGAGTGAGTGAACAATCAAAGGCTGTGGAGCATTATTGTACCAATGATATCGGAAGGAAGATGGATCAGGCACTGCAGGTAGATTGTAGAGAGCTAGGAGAGAGATTAAATAGCAGGACTCCAAAAGTAGTAATTTTCGGATTACTCCCAACGCCACGTGCCAGTGATGAGTATGATTTTATACCTATTACGGAGATATGGCTGAAATAAGGGCAGGTATGGTAGGTCAACATTTCTGCTGATATGATTTTTAGGCCGGAGAGAGAGGGGGATAAAAAAGAGGAGAGGGGATACATCCAATTGTTGATTAAAGAAACCATTGCAGCTGAGGAGAGATAATATGTTTGATGGATCATCAATTCGAGAGAGATGGGATCAATTGAACAACATAACCGTGGCGACCACACTGCTGGGAGGATATTTCGACCGCTACCAGTCAGAATGAGAGAGAAGAGCAAAATAGTTGGCAAAGTTATAGGGGAGGAATAGAAGTCGATTTCAACTAAATTAATCATAACTGGGATAGAATTAGTGCGAATTACATATAGCGGCAGAATTCCTAAAACGCATTCAGCAGATCTTTATTTGCCATTTTGTTGCAAGCCAAAGAAAGGAGGGGCGATTCTGACTTAATTTTAGTTAATGAAGCTGAGCGGGTGGAAGGGGTATCAAGTAGGAGAGCATTTTGGTACTAGTGATCATAAGATCATAATTCAGTTAGATTCAGTATAGTTATGGAAAAATAAAAGTTTTCACAAGGAATAAATAATCTCAATTGGGGAAATGCCGAATCTGTTAAGCAGAGATAGGATTTAGCCAACGTTGACTGGAAACAGATATTTGAAGCCAAAACGGTGCCAGAGTATTGGGCGGCTTTCAAGGAGCAGTTCGTCAGGGTTCCGAGTAACTACCTTCCCTCAAAGAAAGAGGGTTGGACTAGCAAATCCAGAGCCCCCTTGAAACCAAGGGGCGTACAGGGTACAATAAAGGAAAATATGGGGGCTTATGCCATAGCGATGCATCAATGCGTCAGAAAGACTCGAAGTTTATAGGAAGTGCAAACGTGAAATTAAAAAGGAAATTAGGAAAGCAAAGTGAGTGCATGAAAATATTTTGGCAAGTAAAATCAACGAAAACCCAAAGTTTTATAAATATATTAAGAGCAAGACGATATCGAAAGAATGGGTAGCGCTCATTAGAGACCGTAAATTAATCTGTGTGCGGAGGTGGAATATTTGTTTATGATTCTGAATGTATACTTTGCATTTGATTTCATAAAAGAGAGCGGCGATGCAGATGTTTCAATCGGGGGGTGGGGGGGGAGGAACGCAAAATATTAAATGAAATAAACATAGTAAGAGAGGAAGTCTTCTGCGGTTTAACAGCTTTGAAAGTGGAAACATCCACAAGGCCACGTGGAATGTACCCAGGCTGTTAAGAGAAGCAAAAGAGGAACTAGCAGAGGGTCTGACCTTAATAATACTCCCTGGCTACAGGTGTGGTACCTGAGGACTGGAGGACTGCTATTGTCGTATCTTTGTTCAAAAAGGGAGAAATGGATCGATGATCGATTAGAGACCAATCAGCCTAAACTCGGTTGTGGAAAGATTATTGGAAAAAATTCTGAGGAAAATGATAAATAGTCTTTTAGAAAGTCTCGATTTGGTCAAGGAAAGTCAGCGTAATGTTTTCAGGGAAGGTCCTGCATGACTAAATTGATTACATTTTCTGACATGGATTGTCCATAAGCGTAGCGCATTTGAGGCAGTGTGTATGGATCTTAGCAAGGCTTTCGACAAGGTGACATATGGCAGACTGCTCAGGAAAATAAAATCCCATGAAATCCAATGCGAAGTGGCAAGTTGGATCCAAAATATTCCTGGGGCAGCAAGCAAAGTGTAATAGGTGCTTTCACAACTGGAATGCTGTTCGAGTGGGGCTCCTCATGGCTCCTTGCTTTTGGAAGTATACATCAATGATTTAGATGTGAATGAAGGGTGTATGATTAAAACGTTTTCAGATGACACAACCATTGGCTGTGTGGATGATAATGAAGAAGAACGTTCTTGAATGCAGCTAGTTATCAATGAAGTGGTCACGTGGGCAGAATCGTGGTGAATGGAATTAAAAACGGAGAAGTATTAGGTAATATATTTGCGGATGGCTAACACTGCAAGGGAATACACATTAAATGGTAGGTCACTGAGAAGTGTGCACTAAAAAAGGAATGTTTAATTAATGTCCACATACCCATGAATGTAGCAGCACAGGCAGAAAAGTGCGTTAAGAGGTATCTGGAATACTTTCCTTAATTGACGAGGCATAGAATATAAGAGCAGGGAGGTTACGCTTGAACTGTATCAAACAGGTAGGCCACAGCTGGAGTGCTGCGTGAAGTTCTGTTCACCATTTTGCAGGAAGCACGTGATAGCACGAGACAGGGTACATAGGAGATTTACCAGGATGTGGCTTGGAATGGGGAATTTTAGCTATGGGGAAAGATGAGACAGGCTGGTTTTATTTTCTCTGGAACATAGGAGTCTGAGGGGAGAAGTTGTTAAGGTGTTTAATTAGGAGGTGCCGAGATCAAGTGGCTAGGAAGGATATTTTTCCCTTAGCACAGGAGGTCAACAACGAAGTGGCAAAGCTTTAAAGTAATTGGTAGGTGGTTTAGTGGGGAGTGAGAGGAAATTTCTTCACCCAGATCATGGTGGTGCTGATTGGGGGAGGGGTCGTGAGAGGCGAATTGTCCTGGATCGCACTGCCTGAAAAGTGGTAGGTGCAAAAATGGTCACCACATTTCGAAAGTATTCGGACGTGTATCTGAAGTGCGTAATCTACAAGACTGTGGATCCAGAGGTAGAAAGTGAGATTAGGCTTGATAACTCTTTATTGGACGGTGCAAACGCGACGGGCAGAAATGGCCTCCTTCTGTGCAGTAAATTTATGTGATTCCTTGATTCAATGAATAGGAAAAGTGGACGTGAAACAGCTCATTGAAGGTAAATCAGTGTCAGAGCAGTGGGAGATATTCAAGAAGTAGATACCAGTTCAGTCCCAACATGTTCCTAAAAATAAATACGGCAACTATGCCATATCTAGAGCTGCCTGGATAAAAAGGTGCATACAGTGAAAGATAAGGCAAAGAGAATAAGCTTTTTTCAGCAATCGAGAGCCCATACTGCAGAAAGCCTCGAGGTGAAATTAAAAATGAATTTTGGAAAGAAAACAGAAAGCATGTAAAATACTGACACGTTGAATCAAAGAAAACCCAGAGATATTTCACAATTGCATAAATAAAAAGAGGATAACGACGGGCAGAATATAGCATTTAGCGACCAAAATGGTAATCTATGTGTGGATGTGGAGTATGTGGGAATGGTACTTAATGAAAGTATTGCAGGGTTTAATAAAGGAGGGCAACGATGCCAGCCTTAAAGGTAAGGAAGAAGAGAATGTAATATTGGATTGGATAAACATAGTAAGGGAGCAATGATTTCGGGGTTTGGCATCTACAAATGTAAATAAATCTCCAGGACGCAGTGAAATATATCCTAGGCTATTAAAAGAAGCAAGTGGCGAAATTACGGAGGCTCTGACAATCATTTGAGCAACCTCCCTAGGTGCAGGAGAGGATAAATAGCATTGGATAACTGTTAACGTTGTACCATTATTTAAAAAGGGAGAAAGTGAAACAGCGAATAATTAAAGACAATTAGTTTAATCCTGATGGTGGGAAAATTATTGCAATCAACGCTGAGGGACAGTATAAACATTCATTTTGAAAGACATTGATTCAAATGAACAGTCAGCATCGAATTGTTAAAGTAAGATCGTGCCTGACTTATTCCTTTGAATTATTTGAGCAGGTAACAAAGAGGTACGATACGGACAGTGCATTTGAAGTAATCCACATAGATTGTAACAAGCCTTTTGACAAAGCCTCACATGGCAGGCTGATCAAATAACTAAAAGCCCATTGTATTTAAGTGAGTGTGGCAAATCGGATTGACAATTGGCTCAGTGGGAGGAAGAAAATGGTTCAGGTATGTTTTTGCGAATGGAAGGCTACTTCCAGTGGCGTTCGTAGGGTTCAGTTCTCGTTCCCTTGTTTTCTGTAGTTCACATTAGTGATTTAGACATAAATGTAGGGAGCATGGTAAAGAAGTTCACAAAAGATACATAAATTGTCTGTGTGTTTGATAATGAGGAAGGAAGTTTAGTCTGCAGGAAAATATCGATTGACCAGTCAGTTGTGTAGAAAAGAGAAACATGGCCATCAATCCAGGGAAGTGTGAGCTAATACAATGTGCGATGTGCAACAAGGCAAGGGAATGCACACAAAATAGCAGGATACTGAGAGGTGTGGAAGAACAAAGGGACCTTCGAGTGTATGCCCTCAGATCCTTAAAGTTAGAGGACAGGTCGATTATGTCGGTCAAAAGGCCTATGGAATCCTTTACTTTATTAGCCGAGGGATAGAATGTTAGAGCAGGGAAGTCACGGAACAACTGCAAAACAATAGTTAAGGCACAGCTAGAGTACTGCTGCAGTTCTGCTCACTACATTACAGGAAATATTTGATTGCACTCGAGAGGGCACAGTGGTGATTACGTGGATGTTGCATGGAGTGGAAAATTGAAGCTATGAGGAAAGATTGGATGAACTGTGTTTTACTTTGATTGGAATTGAGGAGGCTGATGAAAGATTGAATTGAACTGCATGCAAAATGAGGGCCCTAGGTAGAATGGGTAGCAAGGACATTAGAAATAATATTTGCCTTAGGTGAGTGGTCAAAAACCAGGCCAATCGATGCAATTAGTTGGTATTATGATTAGAAAGGAGATAAGGGGGATAAATTTACCCAGTTGATGATGGGTGTCTGGAACTCACTAGCTGAAAGGATGGTAGGCTCAGAGACTCTCACCATTATTTATAACGTACTTGGAAGTGCACTTGAAGAACCGTATCCTACAGGGCTACGGACCTCGTGTTGAAGGTCGGAGTGCAGAGACACAATGAGACAAATGGATTCCCTTAGTGTCGTATTATTGCTATTATTCTATCAGGAGAAAGTGTTAGAAAGGTTCAGAGATTTCGAAAGGGAATTCCAGAGCTAAGAGCCCAGGCAGCTGAAGATACGGCCATGAATGGTTGAGTGATTATAATCAGCGATGCTCAACGAGACAGGATTAGAGGAGAGAAGATTTCTCAGGGATTTATGGAGCTGGAGGAGAAGACAGATAGAGTGAGGGGCGAGGAAATGGAGCGGTTTGAAAGCAAGGATGAGATTTTCTAATCGATGAGGTGCTTAACCGGGAGTGAATGTAGGTCAGTGAGCACAGGGGCGATGGTTGAACGGGCTTAGTGCCAGGTAGGATACAGACAGTCTATTTTCTGAATGGCCACAAGTTTTCATTGTGTAGAACGTGGGTGGCCACCCAGGATGCATTGGAAAAATCCATTCCAGAGGCAACAAATGCATTGAAAAGGATTTTAGCAGCAGACGCGCTGAGGCTAGAGTTGAGACGGCTGATGTTATCCACGTGGGGTACTCCATAACTCAGAGGTAAAAGATTGGCAACCAGCGAGGAAGGATTTGGTTGCATGCAGTTTAATGGACTGTGATTTAAGTTATGGGATTGAGGAGGATTTGGATGGAAGTGAAGAAGCAAAGAAAAATTCCTGATGGCAGCAGAAAAACTGTCGAGGAGGAAGCGCATGGAATGGAGATTAACTTTGGATTTCTCGTTTCTCAATCATTGAACGGTTCACAGCAGTTGATTTGTTTGGAGTGCAAGGAATGTGTACAGTTGTGGTCTCATAACCTCCGGAAGGATAGAGAGGGAGGAAGGAAGGTTCACCAGACTGATTCCTGGAATGTTGCGATTGTCCGATGACAAGAGATTGAGTGGACCATGAATATATTCACTCGAGTTTAGAATAATGAGAGGTGAACTCATTGAAATATGCAACATTCTTGCAGTGCTTGACAGCATAAATGCAGAGAGGACATTTACTCTGTCTTGCGATTCGAGAACCAGCGGGCACTGTCTCAGAATAAAATATCTGCCATTTAGGACTGAAATCAGGAGAAACGTTTGCACTCAGAGGATGGTGAATTTTTTGAATTATGTACCCCAGAGTGCTGTGGAGGCGCAGTCTTTGAGTTTATACATGACAGCGATCGATATATTATGGGATATTAAGGGCAGTAAAGGATAGGGGACAGTGCAGGAAAGTAGATTTGAGGTAGAAAATCAGCCATGATCTCATTGAATAGCGCAGCAAGCTCGTGGGAGCGAATGGCTGACTCCTGCTTCTCATTCTTAAATCGTTTAGAACGAAATTGAAATTAAAACTATCACGTTGTTTAATCATTAATTTTTCCCATTAGTCTCACACTTCATCCTAGCTCACCCTGGACTATGGCCCATGCGCGAACATCAGTCCATCGTTACCAAGAAGGTCACTGATCTCATCTCCTCTGGGGATCTTCCCACACGGCCGCTAACCTCATAGTGTCCCAAACCCGCGCAACCAATTACAAGCATCGCTTCAGCCTGTTCGCGCTCCATGGAATTGATGTCTTCCTGTGTCAACTCTATTTTGCTCCCCTTGCCTTACCTGTTCCTATCTAGTGGGACATTTGGAATAGTCTGATGAAATAAAGCAGAGACGTCATGGTTTTCTGAAAGGGAAATCATGCTTGACAAATTTGATGGAGTTCTTTGAGGATGTAACGAGCAGATGGATAAGGAGGAACCAGTGCACATGGTGCAATTAGATTTCTAAGGCATTCGATAAGCTGCCACATAATAGGTTGCTGCACAAGATAGAAGCTCAATGATTTGGTGGTAATGTATTAGCATTGGCTAAATAATAAAAAACAGATTCGGAATAAACGGTGCATTGTACAGTTGCCAAAGCTTACGAGTGGGGTGCCGCAGGGTCAGGGTACTGAGTCTTCAACTATTAACAGTCTGTAATAATGATTTGGATGAAGGGACCGAGTGTAATTTAGCCAAGATTGCTGATGATACCAAAATTGTGAGGAGGACATAAAACATCTGCAAAGGGAGATAGACAGCCAATGGGTGGGCAAACCTTTGGTAAGTAGCGAATCATGTGGGATATTGTGAGATTATCCACTTTGGCAGAAATAATAGGAAAGCAAATTATAATTTAAATTGAGAAAAATTGCAACGTGCTGCAGTACAGGGAGAGGTGGGAAGCCATATGCATGAAACACAAAAATTAGTATTCATGTACAGCAATTCATCAAGAGCGCAAATGGAATGTTCGCCTTTATTGCAAGCAGGATAGAGTAGAGAAGTAGAGAAGTCCCGCTACAAATTTACAGGTTATTAGTGAAGCTACACCAGAAGTACTGCATACAGATTTGGTATCCTTAGTTATGAAGGATATACTTGCATTGGAGGCAGTACAGAGAAGGTTCACGAGAATGCTTTCGGAGATGAGAACGTTGACTTATGAAGATAGGCTGTGCATGTTGGACCTATACTGATTGCAGTTCAGAAGAATGAGAGGTGATGTTATTGAAGTTGGTAAGACAATGAGGGCACGAAAAGGTGATGCAGAGAGGATATTTCCACTCATAGGGGAAACTAAAACGAGAGGACATAGTCTCAGAATAAAGAACCGCCCATTTAAAACGGAGATTATATATTTTTTTTCTCAGAGGGTTGTAAATCTATGGAGTCGTCTGCCCTAGAGATCTGTGAAGGTTTCGTCATCATATATATTTAAGGCGGGACTGGACATATTCTTGAGCGATAAGAGAGCAAATGGTTATGGTGTGCGTGATGGGAAGTACAGCTTAGTCCATGACCAGATGAGCTATGAACAAACACATTGACAGCTTGGGCTCGAGGGGCCAAATGGCCTGTTTCTTCTCATATTTTTATGTTCTTATGGTATATAAAGATAATTTGATACCGAGCCATATCAGGAGAAATAAGAATAGATGAGCAAATGCTTTGTCACAGAGCTAGGTTTCAAAGCGTCCGAAAATAGTGGAGAGAGGTGGAGAGGATTAGCTTGGAATTCCAGAGATTAGGGCTCAGACAGCGGAAGGGATGACCAGCGATTGTTGAACGATTGTAATCAGATATACTCAAGATGGCAGAATTAGAAGAGTGCCTATATTTCCAGTGGTAATAGGGATGGAGGAGATTAATGGCATTGGGAGGGGCGAGGACATGACGAGATGTGAAAACAACAATGAGAATTTTGAAATCCAAGCATTGCTTCAGCGCGAGCCAATATTGGTGAGCGACCATCGGGGTGCTGGGTGAATGGGATTGATGCTAGTTTGGATACAGCCAGAGAGATTTGGGATAACCTCAAGTTTACGTAGGGTAGATCGTGGGAGGCCAGTAAGGAATCCGTGGGAGCTATCCTGATCTCTTCTTAGTTCTCCTGATGTGGCTCGGTATTAGATTATCGTTTTATACTATAAGAGCATAAAGAATAGTAGCAGAAGTAGGCCATTTGGCCCCTCGAGCCCACTCTGCCAATGTATTTAATCATGGCTCATCTGATCATGGACGAAGCTATACTTACATCACGCACTTCATAACCCTTTGCTCTCTTATCGCTGAAAAATATGTCCACATGAACAAGTCAGAGATAACGAAAGCATGGTTAGGATTTCAGCAGCTGACGGGTGACGGTAGCGGCGGTGACAGGGGATGTTACGGTTGGGTGACACTCCTCAATGAGACAGCTCGGGAGCAAAGGTTTGGTACCGACGGGGGAGAGAGTTGGTGCAATGCGGTCTGCGACATAGATTAAGAGCCTTCACTGTGGTTTTATTTAATTGAATTAGGAGGTTTTATGTGGAGGTCAAGATGCAACGTGATTTCGCGAGGGTGGCAGAAAAGCTGGCTGGAGGAGGTGAGGAAACGCTTTGATTGTGGCTCGACTTCCCGATTTATCATATTTCAATCAGTGAATGGTTCTCATCCGCTGTTGGAGTGTAAATAATGGAACTGAAATAAATATAATCAGGGGCTTGACTCTATCATTATCGTCATTACATGAATGTTAATTGCAGACAGAATGTGATTTAAATAATAAGGTGTGTGATTCTTGAGTTAATCATAATGTTATCAGAAGTTTGCAGGTTCGAGTCTTGTCTTGGATGCATTATCCGCTAGTTAATTATATTTTAACTTTATAAAACCAAATCGCATGTCCAATCATTCAGTTGATGAATGGTTGATGAACAGCGGTGTACATAAAATGAGATATTTCACAACTCTCAAGAAAAATATATTCCAATGAGGAGGAAACGGTGAAAGAGAAAAGATAGCCTTCCATGTCGAACTACTGAAATAAAGAACGGTATCCAATTCAAAATAGGACATACAATATGGCCAAAACTAGTGGGAGGCAGAAGATTGGAAAGCGTTTTAAAGCCAACAAAGAATGACAAAAAATGATTAATAATGGGAAGATAGACTTTGAAAGTAATACACACGAAATATAAAAACACATAGCAAGAGTTTCTATACGTATATAAAAATGAAAATTGTGGCTAGGCTAATTGTTGGTTCTTAAGAGGACGAGACCGGGGAATTAGTATTGGGAAACATGGAGATGGCAGAAACTCTGAACAAATACAGTGTATTATTCTTTACGGTAAAGGAAACTAATAATATGCCAACAATGGATAGTCAAGGGTCTTTAGAGGGGAAGGAACTTAACACAATAAAAATAACGAAGAATTTGGCACTAAGTAAATTAAGGGGACTAAAGGCAGATAGTTCCCCTGCACCCTATGGCTTGCATCCTCGGGTCTTAAGAGAAGTAGCGGCAGGAATAGTGGTTGCATTGGTTGCAATTTACCAACATTCCCTGGATTCTGGGATGGTCCCAGCAGATTAGTAAACAGCAAAAGTAAAACCCTATTTAAAAAAGGTGGCCGATAAAAACGCAAATAACTGTAGACCAGTTAGCCTAACTTCTGTGGATGTGAAGATGTTGAAGTCCATTATTAAAGAAGCAGTAGCAGGAAACTTGGAGAAGCAAAATTAGGTCAGGCAGAGTCAGCATGGATTCGTGCAGGGAAATGCATGTTTGGCACATTGGCTAGAATTCTTTGAGGATGCATCGAACAGGGTGGATGAAGGGGAACCAGTGGATGTGGTCTATTTGGACGTCTAGAAAGCCTTTGACAACGTGCGACGTAAAATATTACTGCACAAGATAAATGTTCACGTGCTCGGTGGAAATATATTAGCATTGAAAGAGGATTGCCTAATGAGCAGAAAACTGAGAGTAGGAATAAATGGTTCATTCTCAGGATGGGCAATCAGTAACCAGCGGGGTGCTGCACGGGTCAGTGCTGGGTTCAAACTATTTACAATCTACATTAACGACTTGGTGGAAAGTAGCGAGTGTAACGTAGCTAAATTTGCCGACGATACAAAGATGGGAGGAAAAGCAATGCGTGAAGAGCACAGAAAAAATCTGCAAAAGGAAATAGACAGGCTAATTGAGTGGGCAAACATTTTACAGATGGAGTGCAATGTTGGAAAGTATGAGGGCAGCAACAATTAAGAGCTATTTATTATTTAAATTGGGAATGATTGCAAAATGGTGCTGTACAGCCGGACCTGGGGGTACTTTTGCATGAAACACAAAAATAAAATTGTTCAGGTAGAGCAAGTGATCAGTAAGGCCAATGGAATCTTGGCCTTTATTGCAAAGTCGATTGGAGTATAAAAGCTGGGAAGTCTTTCTACAGTAGTACAAGGTATTTGTGAGGCCACGCCTGGAATAATGCGTGCATTTGTGTTTTCCATATTTACGAAAGGATGTACTCGCTTTGGAGGCAGTACACATAATTTTGACGAGGGTGATTCCAGAGATGAGGAGGTGACAGATGTGGAAAAATTGAGTCGTTTGGGCCTCGACTCATTGGAATTCAGAAGAATGAGAGGTGAGCTTATCGAAACGTCGGAGATTATGTGGAGTCTTGGCAAGGTGGAAGCAGAGAGGATGTTTCCACTGATAGGGCAGATTAGATCGAGACGGCATAATCTTAGAATCATAGGCTGCCCATTTAAAACTGAGGTGAGGAGAAATGTCTTATTTCAGTGGGTTGTGGATCTGAGGAATTCGCTGCCCCAGAGAGCGGTGAAGGCTGGGTTATTGAACATATTTAATGCGGAGATAGACAGATTTTTTATTGTTAAGGTTTTAAAGGATTATGGAGAGCGGGCAGGGAAGTGGAGCTGAGTCCATGAGCAGTACACCCATGGTCTTACTGAATGTCGGAGCTGGCTGGAGTGGCCAAATAGACGACTCCTGCCACCATTACTCATATTCTTACCTTCTCATTTTGTTCATATTCGAAAGAAACTTTGGAATTCCTTCAGCATCAACCCACAGATTGCAACTGAGATAAACACAGTGAGAGATAGCGGCAGATTCGGGTAAGATGGCGGAATAGACAAGAGAGGTAGTTAGATCAAAAACAGTCTGCGAATCCGAAAGGCAGTGACAGGTAGCTGACTGAAATTAGTCAGTGGAGTCAAGTCAATCAAGTTGTGGTTTGGCTCCGTGGCTTATGTGGTCGACGCACTTATCTAATATAACGCTATAGTCATGGGTTCAACCTTCAGCAGCGTCGAATATTTTTTCACTGGGCACAATGGGCGAAATTCTTCCCGCGTGAAAGGGCTTTGAAATATTACGACTGCTGCACCAGTTGCCATTCTGAATTGACACTCCAGCAGCTGCAGGTTTGAGGTGGAATTCCACCGCTGCCATAATTTCTGGTGGGGCTAATTTTCGCTTGAACAATAAAATCCAAGCAGTGCTGTGTATGACTTTGTATTTGTCAGACGAATTTTGCAGTAGCTGATGTGGGGTGTCGTAATTGTCAAGTGGTTAGTACCCTGCGTTTAGACCGCAGCAACCTCGGTTCAAATCCGAGTTGTGGCACAGTTTGCTTTTTATCTTTTGTCCTCTGCAGCACCTGCTGATAGAACACAGCAAAACATCAATCTTTACTTTATTAAACAAGTATTATTTTGTTGCCATTAGAAACATGTTTACTCATTCAAATGAGCCTGTTGTCTCAGCTTTTTCTGCCTTCCCTAAAACGCTCCCCTTAACAACTGAAGTGGCGGCAGCAGTGGCTGTGTGGGTTAATGGATAAGGCGCCTGACTTCGATGCTGATGAAGTTCTGTCGTGAGCATTTAATTCCCCTGGTCAATCGTATCTTTTTTTCTGCTTTGAATCTGTGTCACAACATAACATTTCTTGTGCTCCCTCACCTGAAGCAACGGAAGGCCTTTTACTGACAGACGCAAGTTGTGCTCTTTCAACATTGTTGCAACTTGGTGTATGGGCAGGACGAGCGTTGAGTTCCTTTTGTCGCTGGGGATTGCTATTTGGATGCAAAAAGCAGAAAGCTGAGTGACTGATTACATTCTTGCAGTAAAACGTGTGGCCGAATGGTAAATGCAAATGTCTGCTAATGCATTATGCGCTATATGCACGGATGCGAATGTAATCCTCGTTGTTATTGCTTTCAACATTTGATGCTTCAGTTTATTTTGTAAATCACCATAAACTTAATGTCCAAATTAGCCTTTGGCACCAAACATGCTATACTCAAAAAAAATTGTAGGATTATGGGGAGGGGGACTATTGTTTAGCTCTCTCACGGACACAGCACAGGCAGGATGGGCGTTAACATTTTATTATTTAACGACAGAATATGAGATTTCAATACGTCATGAGTGGCTTTCTTTCTTTTTATTGGAGGCTCGTTGGTCTAGTGATATGATTCTCGCTTTGGGATTTTCAGCTTTGAAATGTCACAGATTCTGGGTGCAATTCCCGTACTGTTGTCACAAGGGTTTAGAAAAAATCATATTTTTGCAGCCGAAACGCACTGAAAAAAGATCAATAATTTAAGTTAAAATGTGCGAACTTGCACCGTATTATGTACATCGTCCGAAATCACACGCTTCACAGCAGCAACGTTAAAACCAAATAACTGAGTAAAGTTATTGCATTCCGGGTGTTTGCGGCTGTGTGTCTCATTGGATGTGTTACACACGTGGAGGGTGTGAAGAGGCAGAGGATGAAAAGCGGAAGTTCAATGAGTGGGAACAGAGAGGAGCGGCTGTTGATCGAGCGTGAGCAGAGAGGCGCGGCTGTTTCCAGAGCGGGAGCAGAGAGGAGCGACTGTTTCGAGAGTGGGAGCAGAGAGGAGCGGCTGTTTACAAAGCGGGAGCAGAGAGGAGCGGCAGTTTACAGAGCGGGAGGAGAGAGGGAAGGCTGTTTACAGAACAGGAGCAGAGCTGAGTTGCAGTGCCCAGTGCTGTACCTGTGACGTTTTCGAGCAGTTGCTGAAGACATTATTTTTCAGCATCTGAAATACTTTGCTCTGCGTTATTTTCCTTCAATTTATATTAAAATAAGGCAATGATTACTTGAGCTGGCTTGAAATTAAATGACAAAACTGTTATACATGTAACTATGTTATTCTATGTGATTCATAATCGTCACCTGTACACAAGTGCAGGCAAGTGCAGCGCCAGTATAAGAGATAGGCGGACATTTTGCTTAGGCACTCTGGAGTTGGAATAAATAATTGTTAATGAAGAGAGCGCTGAAAAAACAGGCTCTCTCTAATCTACCCGGATGGAAGTTACCACGTGGAAACCCGGCGAAACCGGCAGAATATTTACCAGAAACACGCGGCTAGTCACGTGACATTGATGTTAGCGTCACCCTATTTGTCCTGAATCACTGTCATTGTTCCAAGTGGATTGCTGGCACTGTTTTTGCCAAAAAAGGGAATAGGAGGATAATAATCACACTGTTAAATTCCGAAAAGTGCAGAGAGCATTTAGATCAGACCAATTTGGGATTTACGGACAACCACGTACGACTTGAAGAGGACATCTCCATCGACGATCCACCAACACACACACAACCAGCAATCGGACTCGTTGTCAATCACGAGGATGAATCCAGCGTTCCTGACAGTCCGGTCAGAGCAGCCGCGTTGCAGTGCAGAAATGGTCCGGCCAACTCACACGTGCCAGGGTTTGTAATTAGACGATAAAACAGGGGGCGAAAGGCGCTGGATCTCCTCAACTTGTAAATAACTTGTACCGAAGGTGGGAGTGAAGCTATGCATACAACTATGTAATACTTGCCACCAGAGGGCGCGACTGTTGGAGTCCGAATGGTCCCCTGCACACACGTGCAGGGCCAGTATAAAACAATGTCTGGCATGTTGCTTAGGCACTCTGCAGTTGTAATAAAGAAGTCCAAGGACACAATAATTACAGCTCACAGAACGCAGACTCGTGGAGTTCTTTTGTATACGACAAAAACAGGATAAGCTTTTATGATTCGGTGAAGAAAACTCGCCTGCCACACAGGAGACATGGTTACTGTGCAAACAATAAATATAACACATCCCTTAAATATTGTTGAAATATCAAGTATAAATTCAATAAAAACAGTGTGCGAAAATCGAAAGGAATAGATCACTTGATTGTGGGAATATTTATTTCACCAACAATGGACAGCTCTTCCTTCAAAGTGAGGCTGGCCCAATGAAAACGTGCGATCTAGACATGATTTGAACCCGCTGCTGTCTGATCTGGAATCAGAATCACTACCATTTCAGCACAAGATCGAAAGCCGACAAGTGCAACCGCATCTATAGGAAGGGTACAAACAGGACATGGTGACAATTCAAAGAAGGTCAGGCAGTATCCATGGGGAGCGAAAGACAGTTAATGTTTCAGGTCCATAATGATCCCTCAGAACATGTCTATAGGAGGGTGCAGTGAGGACCAGCTGTTTAAATGTGGAGCAGAGCAGCCACGGGTCCGATTCCAGGCCAACCACGATCCCCCAGTTTTACGAATCAATTTCAGTAAACAAATTAAATTTTAAAACTTACATGAATCACTGTGCAAAGAATACTCTCATTTGTGGGTTTCAGCCCGTCATATCACGGTCTGTGATGCTGCTCCATTTGCGAGTGAATCCCGGTGCTACATATATTGGCCAGACTGGGACTATGTTCATTCTGAAACAGTTCAGTTATCGATTTTCTGAAAGCTGACTGCCCTAATTGCTCAATGCAGCAACAGAATATGTATAAAAATCCGCTTTTGACAAATCGGCATAACTCGATTCCGAAGCTGGGCATTCTTTGTTTCAATTCTGTCACCGCGTGGCTGGTTTATTGTTCCATCAAGATGACTATGTCATCGTCTGGGTGACGGATCGCAACGAGGACCACAACACCCACTCCATGACAAGAGCTGGTGACTGCTGGATGGACCACTGCCTAATCCACTCTGTTACTTAAATTAATGTTGACTCAAAACAGCAGCGTGAACAGAAACGCTGGCGCAGGAAAACCAAAGCTGGAGCACTCAAATACACTCCTAAGTAAGCCCTATTCAGACAATGCCACCAATCAACTTCAGTAATTCCAGTCAACAGGAGACACAGATTGTCCAAAGTGCCTGGTCTGCGTTCAAGGCCTCTATCTTCAGCACCTGTGTTGAGACGCTTGGTAAATACATCAGGAAACATCAAGATGGTTCGACAAGAATAAGCAGGTGACCCAGGAGCTAATAAGCCACAAATGCAAGGCAAGCTTGAACTGGAAGCAGCAGCAAAACTGGAGTGCAAGAAATCACTTATTTAGACGTCTGAAGGCCGAGGTCCAAGGTAAAACTAGCGACGTAACGAACAGATGATGAAGGGAAATAGCACAGGAGATCCAGCAACTTGCTGATAAATACGGTGTGCATGGATTCATTGGCGCATTCAAGACCAACTACGGTCCAAGCAGTGAAGTTTGCACACCAATGAGGGCAGGATTGGAACTTTATTTAGCAAGGATAGTGAGGAAGTCAGTGCATGCTACCCACTACCAACTCAGCATAACCACAGCCCGGCATGAGATTCAAAAGGCCAACCAGAAATTGAAGAACAACAAGGTCTCAGGAGCGCCTGGAATCCTAGCTGCAGCACTAAAGCATGGCGGGGTATTATTGTTGGCGCGAATTCATGAAATCATTTCTCTCATTTGGAATGTGGAGATCATGCTGGGGATCTCGGAGACGCTGTCACAATGGTCATCCTCAGGAAAGGTGACAAATCCGAATGCAGTAATTACAGAGGAGTTTCCCTGCTGTCTGCCCCAGGGACATTCATCGGAGGAATGCTTCTCATTCACTTTCTCCCAGTGCCTGACGAATCGCAGATTCGCCGTGCTAATTCCGCCCACTAAGGGGCACAATGGACATGATCTTCACCGCGTGCACAATTCAAGATAAACGCAGGGAGGAGCATCGAACTCTCGACACGACCTACTTTGACCTCAAAAAGGCCTTCGACACCCTCAACAGTGAGAGATTATGGAGTGCCCTCCTCAAATTCGGCTGCCCTCAAAAGTTGTTCACTGTCCACCGCCTGATTCACCATGACATGCAAGCCGTGATGATGACCAATGGATCCACCTCAGACTCAAGAAAGGTGCGAATCGTGGTCAAGTAAGGCTGTGTCGCCGTACCAACACGCTTCTAGATCTTCCTTTCTGCAAAGACCAATCTGACCCTCAATAAGCTCTGCGCTGGCTTTGAGCTAATCTACACAATAAACAGGAGACTGTTGAACCTCCGTCGCTTCCAGCCCAGATACAAAGTCGTCCCATCATCTGTGATTGAATTACAATATGGTGAAAAAGCTTGCGGCTGTGCACATTGGGAAGTCGAACTATAAACCTTTGTCAATACCTTCAACGAAGTCTATGAGAGCGTGGGCCTTACATTAAACATCCATAATTAAAAGCTTGTATACCAGTCACACCCCTCCACAGAGTGTGGCCCCCTTATATTCAAGATCGAATACGAGACTTTCGACAACGTGGAACATTGTCCATATTATGTCAAAAAGTACAATATCGCCTTGAGTATGTCAGTGCCTCATTTGGTCGCATGAGGACGAGAGTTTTCGAAAACCACGATGTCAGGCCCGGCACAAAGCTCATGGTCTACAGGACAGCCATGATGCCCGCCCTGCTACTTGCTTCAGGAACATAGACTATGTACAGCTGGCAATTTGAAGCACTGGTGAAATACCACCTGTGCTTAATCGGCAAGATCCTGCAAATACATTGGCAGTATAGGCGCACCAATGGCAGGTTCCCTCTCAGGCTAACATCCCCAGCATGGAAGCATTGACCACGCTACATCAGCTCCGATGGACGGGCGACATCGTCTGCCTGTACAGTACTGATCTGCCAAAACAACTGCTCTATTCAGATCTCCAACAGGGCATTCTAGTCCCTGGTGGGCAGAAGAAATGACTCAAAGCCTCCTTGAAAAATTGCAACATCGCCACCATAACCTGGAAATCTTTGGCCCAAGATGGCTCAAAATGAGGGAAAGCATTTGCGAAAGCGCCAAACACGTCAAATATTGTCCATCTACCCTCAAGCCCCATCAGAAACTTATATGTTGCAATAAGATCATCTCTCGTCCTTCTAATGTCCAATGCGTATATGACCAACCTGTTCAATGCTTCTTCATACGATAACCCCTTCATCTGTGGAATCAATCTCGTGAATCTTCGCTGAACTGTCGACAATGCAAGGATATCCCACCTTACATAAGACCACAACTGCACACAGTATCCAGGTATGATCTCAACAATGCCCTGTACATCTGTAACAGAGACTCCCTTCTTGTATACGTTATTCTCCTTGCAATAAAGGCAACACTTATCTTTGCCTTCCAAATAATTATTTTACCTGCATGCTAACTCTTTCAGTTTCAAGAACAAGCAACCCAGAACTCTCTGTGCCGCAGAAGTTTGTAATCTCTCACAATTTAAATAAAAACATTTTTATTTTTATTTTCGCTGCCAAAGTGTACAATCTCACATTTTCTCTTATTCCACTCCATTCGCCAAACCCTCAACTTATCTATAAAGCTTTCCAGATTAATTGCTTTTTCCTCACAACTTGCTTTCCCACCTGTACCTCTATTATCAGTAAAATTGCATACTTTACATTCGGTTCCGACATCCAATTCATCAATGATTGTAAAATGTGAGGCCCGAGCACAGATCCCTGCGAGCAACAAATGGTTGCACTTTGCCAACCTGAAAATAACCCATTTTTTCCAGATTCTGTTTACTGTTATTTATCTAATACTGTATCCATGCTAAGGTATGACTCCCAAATTCGTGATATCTCATTTGGCAAGGAGCCAATTTCGCCCTCTTTTTACGTCAGACCCTGTTATTACAAAAATCTTCCTTTTGTCTCTCGCTGTAGTCCGGGTTACTCAGTCAGTTCCTTCACTGTTCAGTGCTGAACGTTGCTGCTGAACCATGCAAGGCGTCATGAGTCGTTTGCATCGTAATTTTCCCCTCCATAACATCGTCCGTTCTGGCCCTGCCTCAGCTCATCTTCTGCTGACATCCCCATCCATGTCTGTGTTACATCTAAACACAATATCCTGCGAACAAATACATATAAATGATCCAATATGAATAAAATTAATGGTAGTAATTTGGTCTAATTGAATCCAGGCGAGGCCTGAGAAAAGAGCATTGCATCATGCTCCGTGAAACAAATTACATAGAATGTACTACACAGAAACAGGACATTCAGCCCATCTGTTTCATTTTCCCGTTTATGCTCCACACGCGCCTCCAAGAACCCCTCTTCATCTGAACATATCAGCAGAAAATTTTAATTCAAACCATATGGTCTGATTTGAGTATCCATCCAACATATTATCTTCCTCACAGCTGTAATTTTTTCTAAAATAAATTCAGCGACCTCCCCCCTCCCTCAGTTTTATCCCACTTTCTCTCCTTCCTAAAAGCAATGGGACAAGGAATGTGGAACTACTTTCCCTGCCCTGTTTTTCAGCCATGTCTCAGTAATAGCTATATTATCATACTCCTCGCTGGTGCTGCTTTTAATCTCTCTCTTGGCTCCCTCAATTCTGCCTGCAGGACCTGCTCCCTCCTTCTACCTATATCATTCCTACCATAATGGACCATGACTGACTGTTCATCCTCTCAACCCACCATCACCTGCTGCCACTCATTGATATGCTTTACCCTGGTACCATGGAGGCAACATATTAGTGGAATTCACTGCCCAAGGAAGCAGTTGAGGCGAGCTCATTGAATGTATTCAAGTCACAGACAGATATATTTCTAACCAATAAGGGAATTAAGGTTTATGGGAGAGGGCGGGTAATTGGAACTGAGTCCACGGCCAGATCAGCCATGATCTTGTTGAATGGCGAAGCAGGCTTGAGGGGCTAGATGGCCTACATCTGTTCCTAATTCTTATGTTCTTATGTTCTTATACCATTCTGGAGTGATGTCTGCGGCCTGTCTGCTCCCTTAACGATGGAATCCTTTGCCACTATTTTTCTTCCACTCATCTTCCTCGCCGTTGTACATGTGAGCGAGCATTGGTAGCATGGACTTGGCATTGGCTGCTTTCCCCGATTAACTCGATGTACTCAGAACAGAATCCGGTGGGGAGCGAGATGCACTCAGGGGACTTCGAGCTGGTCCTGCTCTTCTGTCTGGCGGCCAGGGATCCATTATCTGCCCGCACACTCTTAAGCTGCGTGATGGCCACCTCAAGAAACGTGATATCCACGAAGTTGCCGGCCTCACGGATTCACTGTTGTGATTGTCCAAATGATACCCTTCCACCTGCTCAGCTTAATTGCCTAAAGCTAAGTAAAGAACCGCCATCTGCTTTATTGGGCTTGCTACATACGGACTAAAAGAATGTTCTCCTGAATGCAATTGAGGAATTCTGTGCCGTCTATAACTGTTACACTGATTGCATCCCAGTGAATATTAGAGTAATAAATATCCCCAATATTAATGCCTAATATTTATGCATTTGTCTGACATTGGCAACTAATTTCTTCTTCTATCTCCCTCTCACTGTTTGGGAACCAATTATACACTGCCAGCAGTGTACTTACTCCTTTTTGTCCTTAAGTGGAACCCATTTAGACTCATTTGTAGATCCTTCTAACATATCATCTTCTCTCACAGCTTTATATTTTTTGTAATCAACATTGTCACGCACTCCTTCTTAACCCTATCTCTTTCATGTTGAAAAACCTTTAACCAGTAATGTTGGTTTACATATGCTGCGCTCTTTAAGCCCTAAGATCACTAAGATAAAATAACTTAACGTGTCGATCTGTGCCTTCAACTTCTCTGCCTTATTCACAATACTCCTTGCATTTATTAAGATGCCATTCGGCACGGCCAGACTCATGTTGTGTGTAATATCCAATCTTTAATGCTCTGTCTTCCGAACTGCCTTGCGACACATCTAACATCTATATCTAGCTCTGTTCTTCTCCTTTCTGATTCGATGCTTTACCTTCCAATGAAGACGTGACAGGAAGGCTGTTTCCAATGGGGTTCTGCAGGGTGCAATACTCGGTCTCTTGCTTTTCATGGTGTATATCTATGATTTAGACTTAAAAGTAGGGTGTATGATTAAGACGTTTTCTGATTATACTGATGCTGAAGAGCAATTACTTAGGCAGATGGGTAGAACAGTGGAAAATTGAATTCAATCCGGTGAAGTATGAGGTATTGCATTTGGGAAGAGCTATCAATCCAAGAGAATACACAATCAATGGTAGGACACTGAGAGGTGTACAAGAACAGAGGGTCCATGGAGTGCATGTCCACAGATCCATGACGATAGAAGGATAGTTGGTGAAGAAAGCATGCAGGATACAGATATTTCTTAGGTGAGGCACAGAATATAACTGCAGGACGCTTATGCTTGAAAGGAATTACAAACTAATTGGGCCACAGCAATGCAGTTCTGGGCGCCATATTACAGGAAACACGTGATTGTACTGGAGAGATTACTGGGCAGATTTATGACTAGGTGAAAATTCTGCCGCTGAATCAACATTGCACCGAATTATAATTAATTTTACTTTCCAACCTCAGAAACTTATTTGGACCAATTTTATTTCATAATATAAACGGCGACACAGCACCAAAATAAATGGCAAAATACAGCGGATGCTGCATATGGAATTGTTCAATGAATGCTGGAACCGTTCGGCAGGTCAGGGAACATCTGTGACCAGAGAAACATAGGTCCATGAGCTCTCGGAAGAACTAATATTTTGCAGCATTAATTCAAAGAATGACAGGTCCTGTGTGATTTTTTTACCAAACTTTTTAAGCTGCTTAAAAATAGCACAGATAAATTACTAGCAAGCCCATACAACTGCAATGGTTGATATAGGGATCGAACCCGCGAATTTAGCCAAATTAGCATCACAATCTAACCAACTGAGGTAACCAACCTTAATGTGAATGCTTTAATTCAACATGCTTTTGTGTCCAAGGCTTATATTTTGGAGACGTCTTAAAATCCTGGATCTATCGTTCAACTACCGGCAAAAAACGCTCTTCATTCAGCCTGCATCTATCAATCATTCAATACCCTATTGGCAGCTGCTGTGCAGATATTACTGTAAAAAACTACCAAATCCAACAGATTATGACATTCGCATCACACAAGTGCCAGGCAAGCGAGATTGAAACCTGCGCCGCATGACACTTAGCGTCATGACATCACATATTCCCCCACCAACAACATCCTTGGGGTTACCATTCACAACAATCTTAACTGGAAGATCATCATCATAGGCACTCCCTTGAAATCGAGGAAGACTTGCTTTCACGCAAAAAGTGAGTTCTCAGTTGAGTGCAAAGTCCAATACGGGAAATATATTCGCTGTCACAGGTGGGACAGACGTTTCTTGAAGGAAAGATTGTGTTGGGAGTCTGGTTAGCCGCAAGATTTTATCAATGCCTGCGTTTGCTTTCTACATGCTGTCGGCGGCGAGGCTCGAGTTGCTCAGCGCCCACCCGCTCTTCCTCCACTAACGGCGGTCTTTGGCCAGGGACTCCCAGGTGTCGATGGGTATGTTGCATTTTATCAAGTAGACTTTGAGGGTTACCGTGAAACATTTATCTGTCCACCTGCGGCTCGCTTGCCGTGTTGGAGTTCTGAGTAGAGCGCTTGCCTTGGGAGTCTTGTGTCAGGCATACGAACAATGTTGCCGCCCTACGAAGCTGGTGGAGTGTGGTCAGTGCGTCGATGTTCGGGATGTTTACCTGACCGAGGACGCGAATGTTGGTGCATCTGTCCTCTCAGGCGATTTGCAGGATCTTGCGGAGATATCGTTGGTCGTACTTCTCCAGCGAATTAAATCATTTAAAAGATATATATTCACAGTGGCAGCAGGTGATTCGTGGTGTTCCACGTGGAGGAAGTGGAGCATGAATGCCGGCAATGACTGGTTGGGCCAAATGGATTGTTTCTGTGTGGTTGTTAATGAAGACAAAACGTGAAGACTGCAGGCGATATGTACTGGTCAGGTTGGCAGAACAGTGGCAAATAGAATTAATTCCAGACAAGTGTGAGGTAATGCACATGGGGTGGTCTAACAAAGCAATCAAATAAACATTAACGTGTACGACACTGAAACAAATGGTCATTGGAGTGCAGGTCCACCGTGGAATGCTAGCCTTTATTTGTCGAAGCATTGAATTAAAGAGCTAGGACATAATACTTGAATTGCATCAAACACTGGTTTGGCCGCAGTTGGACTACTGTCTGCAGTTAAGATCACCACATTTCAGGACAGATGTGACTGTACTGGAAAGGGCGCAGAGGAGATATACAGACATGTTGCTTGGACATTAAAATTTAGATTTTGTGGAAACATTGGAAATGCAAGGTTGGTTTTCCTTGTACAGAGTTGGCACATAAATGAGTTGCATTTAATTACGAGGTCCTAGATAGATTGTGTTTCCCTTGGCAGACGGGTCAACAACTAGGAGGAACAGATTGAAGTCTTTGTGGGGTGGGGGGGTTAGATGAGCAATGAGGGGAAATGTCTTTACCCCGTGGAAGTCTGGAAATCGCTGCCTGAATGGCTGATAGACGCAGAAACCGCCACATATTTTAAAAATACTTGGATGTGCAATTGAAGTGATATAACCTACAGGGCGAACTTAGCGCTGGAAAGTGGGAATTAGTCTGTAAAGCTCTTGGTCGGCCGGCGCGGACACGATGGCCTGAAATGGCCTCCATCCGTGCTGTCAATTTTTGCATTTCCTACATTACAACAGTCACTTTAAAAGTAATTAATTGTCTCTGAACCGGTTTGGGAAGTCCTGAGGTGAATGTCGCTGTAGGAATGCTAAGTTTTTTCGATTTACCGCGTCCGAAAAATCATATGGTAATAAAGCCGGTTTGGTCAGTAACCCCAAGGTGGCGGTTACGATCCCCGTACTTGCGATTTGTTTTATTATTTTATTTGGCGTGGGGCGGGTGGGTTTGCGAGTATCTCACAAGTTTGTTATATTGAGCATCTTTAACATTTATGAATGAAACACACACGCGACCTGCAATTCTGTGAAGCAATGATGAAAAACCTTACTGCTGCCGGGAGCTCATGGACGTGCGGAGTGTTTCCAGAATTTAATGAGCAATTCCATATACTCCGGGATTTTGTGACTTCGCGTATTTCAATCAGTGAATGGATCACTGCCACTGATTGGTTTGCAGTGCAAAGTATGGTACCGATATAAATACAATTCCGGTGGGTAATCGTTAATTCTCACCATTAGTCTGCATTCTAGCTGTTAGCTTGACACGTTGCCTAATTGATAAGGCGTTCGACTTCCTTATAAATGCTGATGTTATCAGAGGGTTGGAGTCCGAATGTGGTCGTTTGTCAAATCTTGTTTAACTTTTCAAATCAGATCATTTATTAACTGAAGGTGAATAATTGAAGGATGATTTATATCCAAATATTGCATGGCTCTTGATGAAAAGGCATTTTTCGTGCTGTTTCCGATGAGTATTTCACACAGAGTTTTGCAAATAGTTTCCATCAAATGAACATTCACGAATTAATGCCGATATATTATTAGTGTTTCCAATTCGAACAACAACTTCGCGGCAATCAGTGCAATACAGGCCACTGGATGGAATTGTGATCTGATTCTGGGCCAGTGATATCCACAGGGAGTCGATTAAAAAAAAATACAAGAGGAAATCACTGCCAGCAGAGCTCGATCCTGTATGGGTAAAAGCCATGAATTCCCAAACCAAGCCTTCACGACACATCCATCGCAGCTACACAATGGCGCTGTCTAAATAGTGCAATGGTCGGTGCATAATAACAGACCGTTGACCTGCATTCTTTCCCTATTGTATCTCCCAGCCGATGTGAACATTAAATCGTGAAATCGTAGAATCTCACAGCACAGAAGGAAGCAATTCGGCCTGAAATGAAATGCATTACTTATTTGGAAAGATTGAAAAGACTGATGAGCTTTTCTCTAGAAATGACAAGGCAGATACTGACATTACCATGATGAAAAGTTTTGATCGGGTTGACGTGGAGGAAATATTTGCTATTGTACTCGAGTACAGAATTAGTGGTCATAAATATAAGCCACTCACCGATAAATTCAGTAGGCAATTCAAGAGCCACTTCATTAACAAAGGGTCGTAAGAATGTGGAAGTTGCTACCACGAGCAGGAATTGAGGCAATTGCACAGATGCAATTAAGAGGCATGTACCTAAGTAAATGTGTGACGTATGAATTGAAGGATATGCTGACGATGAAGTGAGTTAGGGCCGGAGGGCACACGTGTGCAGACTGAACTCCTGCAAAACATGTTGGAGAAAGTGCACTCTTTGCGTGGTGCAAATTTTAAATGACTTCATATAAAATGCTTTTTAAACAACAACAAAAACTTCAATATATATAGCGCTTTAATGTACTGAAACGTCCCAAAGCGCTTCACAGGAACATAATGGAATAAAAATTTGACACCGAGACGCATAAGTAGAAATTAGCACAGGTGACTAAAAGTTGGTCAAGCAGATTATGGTTGATAATAATGACGAATGCTGTGCACTGCTGGAAGATATCAATGAACTGATCTGGTCGGCAGAAGGGAGGTTAATGAAATTCAGCTCGGAGAACTGTGAGATAATGCACAGGAGCAGCCATGATTATATCGAATGGTGGTGCAGTCTCGAAGGGCCGAATGGGCCACGACTGCTCGCATTTTCTATGTTTCTAATGTTTGCATTTTCGAGGGTCAAAATGGACTTCTACTCTTCTTGGAGAAAAAGTTCAAGAAACTGATCAACTTCTGCCGTTCCTCTGCCTTCGGCTTGAAGTGTTAATGTCCTGAACCTTTCGCTGGGTAAAAGTCTGAAGGGGCAGAATGGCCTCCTCCGAATTCTGTTATCCGGATAGTGCGCCTCCTCGTCATCTATGCAGCAGGAGTTCTTATAAAGCAAGCTGATAAATATTACATGTTGGGACACTCACATGTGTAGAGGTGCAAAGTACCTTGCAGTGCATGTCCACAGAATCCTTGATTGTAGTAGGCGAGGTAGATAAGATGGTTGAGACGCAACATTGGATAGTTGCATTTTTAGCTGAGCCATAGAATATAAGATCGGGAAAGTTTTGCTTGAAATAAATAAAGCACTAATTAGGCTGCAGCTAGAGTATCGCATGCTATTCAGTTCACCGCATCTGGCTACCCGAGCTGATCGCACTCGTGAGGATACAGAGTTGATTTACGCAGGTGATGTCTGGAATTGTGAACGTAGCTATAAGGAAAGATTGCAAAAGCTGGACATTTTTTCTTTGGAACAAAGGAGGCTGAGCGGGGGAACGTATTGAAGTGAATAAATGATGAATGGCCTGGATAGGGTGCATAGAATGGATGTATTGCCCTTAGCAGAGTGGTCAACAAACTGGGGGCATAGATTAATGTAATTGTTTGGAGGATACACGGGAATTGAGCCGAAATGTTTTCACCGAGGGGCTGGTGTGGTTTTGGAACTCACTGCCAGGTTTTGGAACCCACGGCTACGGACCAAGAGCTAGGCAGTGGGATATGTCTGGATAGCTCGGATTTTATTCAGAATTTAGGTCAGGATCTCGTGTTTCTTGGGCCGCACAGTGCATTTTGCAGCAAATTAGTACTTCAGAGAAGGGTAGCCGTGGACCCTGCATTTCCTGTTAAACAAGTGGCTCCCCTCCCATCCCCTGTTCCTCTGGGTTGTCTTAGCTCCTGAGTCTCTCACAGAGGAGCAGGAGCAAGCCATCGAGCCTGCTACATCAGGACAGGATGAATCGATTAACCCAATGAGCCAAATGAAAATTACAAGAGGAAGCCATTCAGCTCCTTGAGCCTGTAATACAATAATAGTGGATCGTCATTCGGCCTCTCGTCCTGCTGCATAGATGACGAGGAGGCACGCTATCCGGTTTAACAGAATTCGGAGGAGGCCATTCTGCCCCTTCGGACTTTTACCCAGGGAAAGGTTCAGCACATTAACACTTCAAGCCTAAGGCATAGGAACGGCAGAATTGATCAGTTTCTTGAACTTGTTCTCCAAGAAGAGTAGAAATCCATTTAGACCCTCGAAAATGCAAAATTAGAAACATAGAAAATGCGAGCATTAGTGGGCCATTCGGCCCTTCAAGACTGCACCACCATTCGATATAATCATGGCTGCTCCTTTAACTCTACATCATATTCCCGCTTTTTCCCCATAGCCCTATCTGTCTTTTTTGTTTCGAGATCAATCTATCTCTCTCAGATGTATTCAGTAACTTGGCCTCCTCAGACTTCTGTGGTATAGAATACCACAGGTTCACCAATATCTCAGTGAAAAAAAATCCACATTTCGTCCATAGATTTCCTACCCCATATCCTGATTCTGTGACCCCTTTAACTAAACATCCCAACCAGGGGAATCATTCCCCCCGCATCCAGTATATCCAACTCTGTGAGAATAGTAGTCGATTCTATGAGATCCCCTCTCATTCGTCTAAACTCCAGTGAATACCGTCCTACTCGATCCAATTTCTCCAAAGTCCTGCCTTCCCAGGAAACAGTCTGGTGACCCTTCGCTACATTCTCTCCATGGCAAGTATATATTTCTTGGGTAAGGAGACCAGAACTGCACGCAATACTCCAGGTGCAGTCTCACCAAGGCCATTTTAATTGTAGTAAGACAACCTTGCTCCTGTATTTTGGTCATGTCTTCACGGAGGAAGAGACAAATAACCTTCTGGAAATACGAGGGGACCAAGGGTTTAATGAGAAGCAGGAACTGATGAAAATCCTTATTAGGTGGGAAATTGTGTGCTGGAAATTAATGTGATTATAGGAAAGTTGGCATGCAGGTGCAGCAGGCGGTGAAGAAACCGAATGGTATGTTGGCCTTCATAGCTAAGGGATTTGAGTATAGGAGTAGGGAGTTCGAACTGCATTTGTATGGGGCCTTTGTGAGGCCTCACCCCGGATATTGTCTGCAGTTTAGGTCTCATAATCTGAGGAAGGACGTCCTCGCTATTGAGGGAGTGCAGTGAAGATTCAACAGACTGATTCCCGGGATGGCAGGACTGACATAAAGAGAGATTGAATCGACTGGGCCTGTATTCACTGGAGTTGATAAGTATGAGAGGGGATCTCATACATCCATCTAAAGTACTGACATATAAAATGTGTCCCCTGAGTCTGGACCTTCCGATGTTGGGGAAGTCCAGAATCAGAGGACATATTCTAAGGATAAGTGGTAAGACATTTCGGATTGAGATGAGGAGAAACTGCTTCACTCAGAGACTTGTTAACCCGTGGAATTCCCTGTGGAAAAGAATCGTTGATGCCAGTTCATTGTATCTATTCAAGAGTGAATTAGATATGGCCCTTATGGCTAAAGGGATCAAGGGGTATGGTAATAAATCTGGAAAGGGGTACTGAGTTGAATAATCAGCCATGAACTTAATGAATGGTGGTGCAAGCTCGAAGGGCCGAATGGCCTAATCCTGCAACTATGTTCTATGTTTCTATAATTCTATGTTTCTTCCTACTCAAATCCTCTTGCAATGAAAGCCAACATACCATTTGCATTGCAAACGGCTTGCTGCACCTGCATGTTTGCTTTCACTGACTGGTGGACAAGGATACCCAGGTCCCTCTGTACTTCGACATGTCTGAAGCCATAATCATTTAACTAATATGCTGTCCTTATGTTTTTCCAACCAAAGTGGATAGCTTCACGATTATGCGCGTTCTACTGCATCTGCCATGTATTTTCCCACTAACTCACCCTATCTAAGTCGCCTAGCAGCGTCTTTGCATCCTCCCCGCAACTCACACTAGTTTTGCTTCGTTGGCAAATTTGGAAATATTACAATTGGTTCCCAAATCACAATCATTGATATATTGTGAATAGCTGGATCCCAAGCACTAATCCCTGTGGTACCCCACAAGTCACTGCAGGCCACTGCACTCTCCTTGATTAATCCATGTATTTCTCAATGAACACTTATTCCACCCTTAGAAGTTTTGCAACAAATTTCCCAGAACCAAGTTTAGGCAGACTCCATCTGCCCTTTTATAATTTTTATGCAAATGTACAACAGTTGAACTCTTTCAGTCCTCCGGCACCACACCTGTGGTCAGAGAGGAATATAAAATGAATGCTAGCGCCTCTGTAATTACTTCTTTTGCATCAGTTAGCAGTCTGGGATACAGTTTAGCTAGGCCTGGGGAGATATCCACATTCAATGCTGCTACGTTCCTAAATAATTCCAATCTCACTATATATCTTTCATCTAATATTTCACACTCCTACAACCTGAATGCAATGAGGCATCGCCACTCCCTTTTCTGAAAACAGATGAACTTTAGTCAGGAAGAACTATTTCCAGGCCATCGAACTTCACGTAAAATTTACATTCACAATCTCTAATAGGCCTGACTCTTCCTTTAGATAATGTCTTGCATTAATGTACATATAAAACATGTTCTGTGTTTCATTGATTTTACAGACAAACAATTTTTCCTGCTCTCTCTTTGCTTTCCAAACTTCCTTTTTACATTTTACCGTCACACTTTCTGTACTCCGCTCGGGTTTCTGCAGAATTGAGCCCTTGATGCTATCAAAACCCTCCCCTTTTTGCTTTAACTACCCTGTATGCCACTTTAATTCCTGGGGCTTTAGATTTATTATTCCCACTCTTTTTCTTTAAGGGAACATACTTGCTCTGTACCATCAAGTTCTCCTCCTTAAAGGCCTCCCACTGCTATGAAACTGATTTACCTTCAACAGTTGTTTCCAGTCGACTTTGGCTAAATCATATCTCAGCTCAGTAAAACTGGTTCCCCCCCAAATGAAACTTTTTATTCCTGGTCTATCTTTGTCCTTTTCCGCAACTACACAATATCTAACTGAATTATGATCATTCGCAGCAAAATGTTGTCAAATTGATACTCCTACCACCTGCCCAGCTTCATTCCCTCACTCTAAGTCCAGAACCTTTGTTGGGCTTGCTACATACTGGATGAAAAACACATTCTCCTGAATATATTTTAGGAAGTATTCATGCTCAATACCTGCCACATTAATTATATCCCAATTAATATTAGGGCAGTTGGAATCGCGTTGGTGTCACAGATTCGTTTTGCACGTAATTGAAGCCAACACTTGCGAGTCCGAATATTGTATTTGCCTCATCACAATAAATAACATCTTGTTATGAATTTTTGCTGATTAGTTGCCCAGTTTCAAAAGTTGTTTGGCTGATACACTCAGAATAAGGGGCCGCCCATTTCAAACTGAGATGTGGAGACATTTCTGCTCTCAGGGACTTATAAATGCGTGGAATTATTGGAGGCTGGGTCATTGAATATATTAAAGGCAATGATGGACAGATTTTCGAACGATACTGGATTAAAGGATCGGGCATTGAAGTAGAGCTGATTCCATGATCGTGTCAGCCATGATCTTATTGAATGTCAGAGCAGGATCGAATGACCATATTGCCTACTCCTGCTCATATTCCTTATGTTGTTTTGTTCACATTTAGTTCATGTTCAAAACAAACACTGGAAATCATTCGGCATCAACCCACAGATTGAAGCTGTGATTTACGCAGCGAGAGATAGAATCGGCACACATGGCGGAATAGACAAGAGAGGTGGTTTGATCCAAAACGGCTTCAGACTCCAAAAGGCAGTGACAGGAATCTGATTGATAGCATTCAGTGGAGGGAAGTCAGTCATTGTGTATTTGGCCCCGTGGCTTCGCTGGTCAAAGCGCTTCCTTTACAAAGGGGAAACCTGCGTTCAACTCCCAGCGGGAACCAGTCTTTTTTTTTTACAACGCATAATGGACGAATTTCTTCCCGTGTGAAAGGGGAACAATCGGTTTCAACGGAACTGCGGCTGCAGTCGCTCCTATTCTGGATTAACGCTCTATTCGCTGCAGGTTGTCGGTCAAATCCCACCGCTGACATAATTTGTCAGGGCTAAGTTTGGCCTCATCAAATAAAAACATGCTTTCTAAACAGTGCTGTGTGTGACTTTGCGATGATCAGGGTCGAATTACCGGAGCTGATGTGGGGCGCCGTGATCGTATAGTGGTTCGTACACTGCGTTGTGGCCGCAGGAACCTCGGTTCGATTCCGAGTCATGGCAGAGTTTGCCTTTTATCTGCTGATGGATCATAGCAAAACATCAACATTTACTATATGAAATAAATATTATTTTGTTGGCGGCAGAAACATATTTACTGATTCAAACGCGCCTCTTGCCTGAGCTTTTTCTGCCTTCCTGAAACAATAGCCCTTTGCTTACAATTCTCTCCAAATAATTGTTGTGGCGGCTGCACTGGCTCAGTGGGCGAATGGAAAAGACGCCTGACTTCGATGCATACGAAGTCCGATGTTAGTCGTTTTATTTACCGTGTGAAACTTTTTTTTCTCTGTTCTGAATCTGTTTCAAAACCGATAATTTCTGGCGCTCTTTCACCTGAAGTAACGTAATGTCTTCTACTGACAGAGGCTGATTGTTAATGTTCAACATTTTTGCAACTGGGTGCACAAGCGGTGAGTTCAGTTTGACGCAGGGAATTTCTGTTTGATTTCAAAATGCAGAAAGCAGAATGATTGGTTGCAATGTTCCAGCAATATGAAGTAGCAGAGTGCTTGAGGCGAGGAATATTCCAATCAATTGTGCGCTATATGCGCGGCTTCGAATATAATCATCGTTGAACATTTCATGCCTCTGTTTGTTTTTTTAATCACTGTAATCTTCATGGCCAAATTAAGCTTTTGCTCTAAGTATGCTGCACTCAGCTCATTTCACGTCAAAAATTATAAATGTGTCCATTAATGGGAAACATTTGTCGGATTACGGTTAGTGGGACTAATTCGATACCATTCGCAGGGAAACAGCACAGGCAAGGTGGAAGGAAAACCTTTCTTCTTCACTTTCAGTTAATTAGATTTCAATGCGTAATGAGTTTCGTTGTTTTATATCGGAGAATCTGCGGTGCAGCGATTTCATCTCGCGTTAGGATTTTCAGGGTTGAGCTGGGACAGATCCTGGGTGAAAATCCCACATTGTCGTCACTATGGTTTCGTCAAAAATCACCTTCTCACAGCCGATCGGCATTGCAGAAAAGATTAACGTTGCATTAAAAGCGAGTGAATTTGGCTTTCTTTCCCACATTTTTCGAAAGACAGAGCTTCACAGGAGCAACGTTCCAACCAACCAATTGAGTAAACATGTAGGCACTTTACAACCTTCCGAACTCAAATGTAAATTCAACAAATCACATCCGAACCAGTGCTCCCGTTCTCTCGGACAGCAGATGCTGCTAATGGTTCTGCTTTTCACACGAACACCTGACCTGGACCATCATTTGTTTCTTTACCGCCCTACTACCACCCATTTTAGCGAGTCACTAAATGGGCGAATATTGACAAGGTAAAACTCTTCCATTACAGTAATGTCATTATTGGCCATTGGCTGAGTATTTTGGAAATATAAGGTGTATTATATATTACGGAGTATATTCACGAGAGAAATCCCTTCCATATGAAAAATGAATCAATATCGGGTCATGAGCTGTGTATATTAGAATGTGACTGGGGACTGAGTGTTCATCCTGCACGTTACTTCCTCAAAGAATTACAGCAACTTTGTCAAACATCAATTCCCTTTCAAAAAACATGCTGACTCTGCCTGACCGATTATGTCTTTCCAAATGTTCTGCTATTGCTTCTTCAATAATGGACTGCAACATATTTACAAAATCAACTGTTAGGCTAACTGGTTAGTTTTTTCTGCATTTTCTCTGCCTTCGTTTTTATACAGTGGCGTTACATTTGCCGTTTTCCTAATCTGGTGGGACATCACCTGAATCCAGGAAATGTTGGTAAATTACAACCAATGCATTCACTATACCTGCAATACTGCTTCTCTTATGACACGAGGATGCAAGCCATCATGTCCATGGGATTTACCCGACTTTAATCCCAATATCTTACTGAGTACCATCTTTTTAGTGATTGTGATTTTGTGTTAAATTACTCCATCACCCCCACCTCTATAGCCCTTGACTATACACTGTTGGAATATTTGTAGTGTCCTCTACCGTAAAGAATGCAACAAATACTTGGTCAGAGTTTCTGCCATCTCCATGGTCCCCATTACTAATTACCCGGTATCATCCTCTAAGGGACCAAAATTTACTTTAGCCTTTCTTTTCCTTTTTATATACCTGTAGAAACTATTACCATCTGTTATTATATTTCGTGCTAGTTTTATTTCATAATCTATCTTCCCTTCCTTCATCCTTTTTTTTGTCATTCTTTGCTGGCTGTTAAAAGCTTCCCAATCTTCTGTCCTCCCACTAATTTTGGCCACTTTTTAAGCCCTTGTTTTTAACATCCTTTATTTCTTTCATGATCCACGGGCAGTTATATTACCTTTTATACCTTTTCCTCCTCAATTGAATATATTTTTCTTTAGAGTTGTGAAATATCTCCTTAAATGTTTGCCACTGTACATTAACCGTCCTGCACTTTAATCTGTTTTCCCACTCCACTTTAATCAACTCTGCCCTCATAGCTTTTTTTATTCTCGTTTGTTTAAGCTAAGTACGGTGGTTGTAAATCCAACTTCTTCGCGCTCCATCTGAATTTGAAATTCGACCATGCAGTGATCACTGATTCCAATGGGAACCTTTACTTGCAGTTTGTTTACTAATCCTGCCTCATTGCACAGGACCAGATCCATGATAGCCTGTTATCTGCTTATTTCCAATTCGTACTGCTGAAGAAACCCTTCCCTTATTCAATCTATGCAATCTTCCTCAACCAATTTGATTTGTCCAATCAATATGCAGGTTGAAATCACCCATGGTTTACACCCATGTAAAGACCCTTTTTACAAGCCCCCACTATTTCATGTTTATTGGGCGACCAGCAGAGTTGTAATTGTTAGGGGACATATAGATTACGCCCACCAGTGACTTTTACCCTATTTATTCCTTATCTCGACCTAAACGGTTTCAATATCGTGATCTATTCCAGCCAATATTGTTTCTCATTATTGCAGTGAAATAATCCTTCATCAAAAGAGCTACCCCACCTCATTTTCCATTCTGTCTGTCCTTCCGAATTGTCAAGTACCCCTGAATATTTAGATCCCAGTCTTCGTCAATTGGCAACCACATCTCTATTCTGGCTACCAGATCATTCCAATTTGTAAACATTCGTGCCGACAGATCAGCAAATTTGTTATGAATGCTGTGTGCATTCACATAAAGAGATTCAAATGCATACTGATGTTCAACACGTTATACAATGGATTTAGAGTACATAATCTTCCATTCGGCCAATCAGGTCAATGCTTGTGTTTATGTTCCACAAGATTTTCCTTCCACCCATCTTCATCGAACTCATTCAACGTAACTGCCTCGTATGGTTATATATCCTATCCTTGAATGTTTCTGTGCATTTAGATCTTACCTTGTTTGTCTTCTCTTATGCACGCATTCGGAGTCAAGGATGTCTTGCTTCCACTCAAATATGAGTTCACAGTTGGCTGTTGAGAATAATGCGGTACTACAGACTCTGTCACAGGTGAGGCTGATGTTGGTTTTAGGGCCGGATGGGTGGGGTGCTTCTATTGTCTTGGGCTCCTTCCGCTGTTTGTCCTTGGCATCTGCATGCTCCCAACGAACAGACTCGAGGTGTTCCCTGCCTTCACAGATGCTTCTCCTCCACTCTTGAAATGTCTTGGGCTGCAGAATCTCAGATAGCGGTGGGGTTGTTGCAATTTTTCAAGGAGGCTTTGAGTGAGTCCTTGAAGCTTCTCCTCTGCCCTGCAAGGACTCGCATGCCGTGCTGGATCTCTGAGTAGAGCCCTTGTTTTGGGAGTTCAGTATCGGGCATGTGGGCGATGTCGCCCGGCCATCGGAGTTGATGAAGTGTGGTCAATGTTTCGATGATGGGAATGTTGGTCTGAGCTCGAACACTTACGTTGAAGGTTCAATTGAACCAATATATTTTTGGATCTTGCTGCGCAAGCGTTGGTGTTACTTTTCCAGTACTATGAGTTGCCTACTTTACATAGTCCACGAATCTGAAGCATACAGCAGGGCGGGTTGACTATTCCTCTGTAGACAATGAGCTTGATGCCGGGTTTGACGCCCTGGTGTTCGAACACTCTCTTCCTCAGGCAACATAAGGTTGCACTTTCAAACGGAAGGCGATGTTGGACGTTGAAAGTAGGCAGCTCAGGTATGGAAAATATTTCACCTTGTCCAAGGCCTCGTCATAGATCCTAATAATCGCGGGGGTGGGTATGGTGTATTGTGCGGCAAGGGCAGCTTGGTAGAAAACCTTTTCCTTACGGATGTTTTATTTAATGCCCAAACACTCGTACGCTTTGGTGAAGTGGTTGACGATGGTTTAGAGTTAGACCTCCCACTACCTGCCACCTGTAATTCAATAACAGAGGATTGTGCGATCTTGGATCCAGACTGGAGGCAATGCAGGTTGAACAATTTCCCGTTAATTCTGCAAATTAGCTCAAATAAAGTGGCGAGCTTAATGAGGGTGAGAAGCATCATTGCAGAAAGGAAGAGCGAGAAGAGCGTTGTTATGGCGACACAGCCTTGCTTGACCCCGGTTCGCATGGGTATTGAGTATCTGGTGGATCCGTTTGTCATGATCAAGGCTTGCATGTCATCGTGAAGGAGGCGGAGGATGGTGAAAATCTTTTGAGGGCAGCCGAATTAGAGAAGGACGCTCCATAATCCCTCAGGGTTGAGGGTATCGGAGGCCGTTGTTTGGTAAAAAAATGCAACTTATATAGGTGGATGCTGCCCTCTGAATTTTTCTTGAGTTTGACGTGTGGTGAAGATCATGGCGACTGTCGCGCTCAGTGGGCGGAATATGTTTTGCGATTCTGGGAGGAACTCTTTAGCCAATGCGGGAAGATGATTGTGGAGGATTATTGTGATGATTTTCCATGTGGCAGACAGCAGGGGAACTCCTATTTAATTACTGCCATCACAAATGTCGCCATTCTTGGAATGGTTCACGATTATAGCTTCCCTGAAGTCCACTGGCATGCTCACCTCCTTCCAAGTAAGAGTATTGCGTGCATGGAATAGTGCCAACATTGCTGCTTCGCAATGCTTAAGTTCATCGGCTGGCATTCCAGCTGCTCCTGTGGCCTTTTTGATCTTTAATTATCAGGTGGCCTTTTCAACCTCATGCCGGGCTGGTTTTGTGTTGAGGTGGTGGCGTGTAGCATGTTGTGGGATGCGAATGAGGACATTCACATCGAAGATATTATGTCGTTTTGGGATATCTCGATGTACTCTGTCCAGCGGGCACTGATTGCGTCTCTGTCCTTGATAACTACCTCTACATCCTTGGCCTCAGTGGGGTAAAAACTTGGCTGCTTGCATCGTAGGTGGTCTTGAATGTGCTGAAGAATCCATGCACGTCGTGTTTGTCAACTCGTTGCAGGATCGCCTACAATATATCCACCCATCACCTGTTATTATAAGGCGAGTGTTATCTTGGACCTCGGTCTTCAGACGTCGAAAGAGCTGCTTTCTTTCCATCCAGTTGTGCTGCTGTTTTCAATTCGAAAATGCCTCGCATTTGTGCTTTATTAGCTCCTGGATCTCTTGGTCATTCTCATCTCACCAGTCTTGATGTTTCCTGATGGATTTAAGCAAGCGTCTCTTAACAGATGATAATTATGGAGACCTTTAGGGCAGACCAGGCTCTGTGGACAGTCAGTGTTTGCTGTTGACTGGAAATCGTCAGTTTGTTGTGTTGCGATTTCAGAATAGAGCTTTCTTATCAGGGTTTCTCAATGCTCCTGTGTTGATTTTACTGCAGCAGCTATTCTGTGGCTGCTGCGATTATGTTTCTACATGAATCTAAATGCCAGAGTGGATTAGATAGTGGTCAGTCCAACATTCATCAGTTCCTGCCATGGCATTGGTGATGCGCACATCCTTGCGATCCATTGCTCGGACAATGAAGTAGTCATCTTGTTGTACAATAATCCTACACCGGGTGAAATAAGAGACACACAAACCGCCCAGCGTCGGGCTCGAGCAATGCCGATAGATCAAAGGTGGATTTTTAGGTATATTCTGTTGCAGCATTGAGCAATTGGGGCAATTATCTTTTGTTTCATAGAAAACCGACAACGGAACTGCTTAAGTATGAATGTAGTACCAGCCTTGGCATATATACTGCACAAGCAAACAGAGCAGCGTGACAGATCGAGATATGACGAACTGAAACCCAAAAATGTGAGTTTTCTTTGAACCGCTTTTCATGTCAATGTGTTCATTTAACTTTTTTCGAGAAATTTATTAATACAACCGGGGGATCGGCTTTGACCGGTAATCTCATCCGTGTCTTATCTGCTCCACATTTAAACAGCTGCTCCGTACTGCACCAACCTATATACACGTTTTGAGGAACCCTCATCGACCTGAAACATTAACTTTGCTTTGCTCCCCACGATACTGTTTGACCTTCTGTATATTCATAAGAACAAAGAATTAGGAACAGGAGTAGGCCATCTAACCCCTCGAGCCTACTCCGTCATTCAATAAGATCATGGCTGATTCCCATTTTATATCCGTCCTATTGATGCGGCTGCACTTGCTGGCTTTGGACCTTGTTTTGCAATGTTAGCCATTCTGATTCCAGATCAGATGGCAGCGGGTTCGAATCACGTCTCGATCGCACGTTTTCATTCGGCCAGACTCACTTTGAAGAATGAGCTGTCCAATGCTGGGGCAATAGAAATTCTCAGAGTCAATTGATCAGTTACTTACCTTTTTCGCTGAGAGTGTTTATGTAATTTATACTTTATATATCGGCAGCCTTAGATCTCTGTTCTGCCCTCCGTTGAAATTTTTACTATCTCGCGTATAAAAAAAAAATTATACTTTATATTGCAACAATGTTTAAGGGATGTGTTATGTTTATTGTTTGCACAATAACCATGTCTCCCACGTGGCAGGCGAGTATTCTCGCTCCAAAGCTTACCTTATTTAGTTATTTAATCTTCAAGCCAGCGCAATTAATTATTGCATTTTGTTGATAAAAAGTGAAGCACAATAAAGAAAAGCCAAGTACTGTAGGTGATGAAAATTAATTTGTTCAACAACTGCTCGAAAAACGCCACAGGTCCAGCACAATGTACTGCCTCTCATCTCTGCTGCCGCTCTGCAAACAGCCGCTCCTCAATGCTCCTGCTATGTAAACAGCCGCTCCTCTCTGTCCCCGCTCTGTAAACATCCGCTCCTCTCTGCTCCCACTATTTAAACATCCACTCCTCTCTGCTCCCGCTCTGTAAACAGCCGCTCCTCAAAGCTCCCGCTCTGTAAATAGTCGGGACCCTCTGCTGCCGCTCTGTGAACAGCCGCTCCTCTCTGCTCCCGCTCTTTAAACAACCGGGACCCTCTGCTCCCGCTCTTCAAACAGCCGCTCCTCTCTCCTCCCGCTATGTAAACAGCTGCTCCTCTCTGCTCCCGCTCTGTAAACAGCCGCTCCTCTCTGCTCCCGCACAGGAAACAGCCGCTCCTCCCCGCTCCCGCTCTGTAAACAGCTGCTCCTCTCTGCTCCCGCTTTGTAAACAACCGCTCTTCTCTGCTCCCGTTCAGTAAACATACGCTCCTCTCTGCTCCCGCTCTGTAAACAGCCGCTCCTCTCTGCTCCCGTTCAGTAAACAGCCGCTCCTCTCTGCTCCCGTCCTTCAAACAGACAGGACCCTCTGCTCCGGCTCTGTAAACAGCCGCTCCTCTCTGCTCCTGTTCTACAATCAGCCGCTTTCCTTGCTTCTGCTATTGAAACAGACGCTCCTATCTATTTCCACTCATTGAAGAGCCTCTTACATAGAAACATAGAAAATAGGTGCAAGAGTAGGCCATTCGGCCCTTCGAGCCTGCACCGCCATTCAATACGATCATGGCTGATCATTCCATCAGTACCCCTTTCCTGATTCTCTCTATACCCCGTTAATCCCCTTCACCTTAAGGGCCATATCTGACTCCCTCTTGAATATATCCAATTAACTCGCATCAACAACTCTCTGCGGCAGGGAATTCCACGGGTTAACAACTCTCTGAGTGAAGAGGTTTCTCCTCATCTCAGTCCTAAACGGTCTGCCTCTTATCCTAAGACTGTGTCCCCTGGTTCTGGACTTCCCCAATTTTGGGGACATCGTTCCTGCTTCTAACCTGTCCAATTCCTTCAGACTTTTATATGTTTCTATGAGTTCACCTTTCATCCTTCTGAACTCCAGTGAATAATGTTGATCCAGTTCCTCCTCATATGACAGCCCAGCCATCCCTGGAATCAGTCTGGTGAATCTTCGCTGCACTCCCTCAAAAGCCAGAACATCCTTCTCTTGTCTCTTGTCTCTGATTCTGCTCTTTGAACAGCCACGCAAATTATTTTTTTATGTAACTTTAATAAAAGTTGGCAGCACAACCGCAAAGTTATTGCCCCAAATAGGGCGCTGTGCAATTTCTCTTCTGTGTTCTCTTAACCTGTTCTTTTGAGAGTTATAGCCTCATGATCATGCTCTCAACTCCTCTGCTCGAACATGCTCTCCGCAATCTCCGAATTACCGTAAGATCGGGTGTGATGCAGCGGGGTAACAAGATTCTGAATGCTACTTCTCCATACCTAAAATCGCTACTCGTTCCAAATGAGTTCGGAGCTCCGAAATAGAGAAATATAAACGGCACACGGAAGGGACCGGTAGCTATTGTCACTTAATATCCTTTTGAAATTTTCGATCTGCGAATCCGTTGAACACCACCTGGCTTCATCAACTTGTGTCTCCGTTTGGCAACCTAATATCACCAGCTTCTGCACTCCGATCACATGCACAGGACGTGGGATGGTAATAGCAGTCACATCTCCTTCAAAGGGCGCGGGGTGGTGCGCACCTTCCCATCTCCTTTACAGGACGTGGATTGGGAGCGGCCTCGCACTTGGCAAAAGCAGTATTTATCCCAAAGTCTATTCGTACCACACAAAACCAGTATCTGAGCTACTGAGCCACATTGCTGCCTGAACCAGAGTGAATGGAAGCGTCTTTTGAAACACGCTCTGCCCTACGTTTTTTTTATTCAATGTCAGCTCGCTGCTGAAACACACACAATCCATAACTCCAGTGTGAGGCCACCAATTGTACATGCTGCAGATTAGATATCCCTTCCTGTAGATCTTGATTCCTGTTCCGTGCATCCACAAGATGCTGAATAGCTCCAGAACAGACCTGGCTGTTCCGAGCGCATGGAATCGACAGCTTTTGACGTCTTTCCTCACTGCTCCGTACATTCAGCTCATTGCACGATAAGATTGAGACTTCTCTATTTCTGGCCAGAGCCTCTTCTCCTAATTATCAATGCCAACAGTAGACATTGGAAAACTAACGACTTTCTGTTTATTATCTTATTTCGACTTGAACAGACTTTGATAAAATCACGTCAGTCCAAATCAGCCCAAGTAATTTTCAAAAATCAATTTAAACTTCAAGATGTTGCACTAATTTCTTGATGTTTTTCTTTTGCTTACTTTACCATTCAGAATACACACACACTCAGTAATATTAATGCAGGATCAGGACTTTTTTGAAACCTCGCACTTGGCAAAAGCAGTATTAATCCCAAAGTATTTCCGTACCGCACAAAACCAGTATCTGAGCTGCTGAGCCACATTGCTCCCTTAACCAGCGTGAACGGAAGCTTCTTTGGAAAAACGCACTGCCCTGCGTATTTTTTTGATTCGAGTGTCAACTAGCTGCTGAGACACACACTACCCATAACTCCACTGTGAGTTGCTGTGCTATAGTCCTTCACATGATTGTACTAATTAAACTTGTGATCACGACATTCGATGCATACTAGAAATAATGTATGGTATCTCAAAGATATATACGAACGCCAAGTGTGTAAAAGCATTAACTAAACATCCATGCATTTATAGCCCTGATTGTTTCACCGCTGCATTAACATCTTCCACTTCCTTACCAGAGTTATCAATGTGACACGTTCAGATATGGCTCATTGAACCTTGCTGATCCTTCTATTATCTTTTCTTGAAGTCATCCTTGCCCTCAAATTACCTGAGCCATTTGATAAACCATAGTAAGCAGAAAGCTGGTTGAATGTTGAGGTCTGCATGTGCCAGTCTCACAAAGTGCACAGAAAGAATAGCAAGGCATTTTGGTAATACGGGCTTTCAGTCCCACACAACACATTATATGTAAATGTAAATCAACATGAAGAGAAAAACATGACCTGGTCATGATTACATTGCTGCATTTTCGAGGTCGCTAATCGCAAATTATTTTGTTGTTTCCTAAAATGCAATTGGAAAAACACTCTAAAATACTGCGTTGGATGTAAGGCGCTTGGGGGCGAGCTAACTACATTAACTGTTCTACATAAATTCAAATCTGAGTTGAGCATGCGAGCATCAGAGCAACAGAGCAAGAGGACAAGACATAAAAGCGTGAGAAGCAACGACATAGAGTCATTGAGAAGGAGAGAGCGAGCCTAATAGGAAAATAAAGAATGATAGAAATAAGAAAGAAAGACAGTCACTTCTATTCAAATATATAGAAATATTTGAGATTTTTTACAATTGTTGGAACAAAATTCTAAGGAAAATTGGTATCTTTTAATCTTCCATCTCATAATTGGCAGTCCCTCGAAATCGACGTAGAAATGCTTCCATTCTAACTGTGGGTTCTCAGGTGACAGTACAATGCAACACGGTAATTATAGTCTCTGACACTGGTATTCGTTGGAGGAAAGGTTTGACCAGGAGTCTGCATTGCTGCACCCTCTTTCCGATGCCTGTAATTGTTTTCAGCATGGTCTCGGTAACGAGCCTTGAGGTGCCCAGCGTCATCCAGGATGCTCTTCCTCCACTTCGCGTGGTCTTTGTCCTGGCATTCCGAGATGTTGCAGGGGATATTGCTCTTAATCAAAGTGGATTTGAGGGTGTCCTTCACATGTTTCCTCTGCCGATCTTGGGTATGCTTGCCATGTTGGAGTTCCGAGTAGAGCGTTTTCTTTGGGATTCTTGTGACGGGCATGCAGACAATGTGGCCCTTCGAACAGAGATGGTCGAGTGTGGTCAGTGCTTCGAAGCTGGGGATTTTGGCGTGATCGAGAACACTGATGTTCGTGCATGTATCATCGAAGTGGATTTGCAGGATCTTCCGGATACATCGCTGGTTGTATTTCTCCAGCGATTTGAGGTGCCTGCTGAATATGGTCCACGAATCTCTATCATACAGGAGGACGTGTATCACTACAACCCTGTAGATGATAAGCATGGCGAAATTCGAGGGAACGAGAGAGGCTAAATTAGCATTCTGGTCGAGCGGGGCCCATTGGGAAGAGTGGCCATGATATGGTAGAATTCTTTATTAAGATGGAGAGTGAAACGGTTGATTAAAAGACTAGAGTGCTGAACTGAAAAAAGGAAATATCGACGGTATGAGAAGTTAATTGGCTAGGATACACTGGAGAATGATACTTAAAGGGTTGAAGGTGGATCGGCAACGGCAGAAATTTAAATATAACATGCCTGATCTACAAGAATTGTACATCCCCGTGAGGCATAAGAATAAAAAATAAAAGTTGGCTCAACCGTGGCTAACAAGGGAAATTAGGGAAAATGTTAAATACAAGAAAGAGGCAAATAAATTGTCCAAAAAAAGCAGCAAACCTGTGGTCTTGGAGAACTTTTGAAGTCAGCAGACGAGGACTAAGGGTTTAATCAGGAGGGCGGCAATAGAGAATGAGAGTAAGAATGGAGGGAATAAAAAAACTGACTGCAATACTTCTATAGATATGTGAGAGAAAAAGATTATTGAAAACTAATGTCGGTCGCTGCAATCAAATTAGGTGAATTGATAATTTGGAGCATGGAAATGCCAGACCAATTGAACACATACTTTGCTTCTGTCTTCACGAAGGAAGACACGAATAACCTCCCGAAAATACTCGGGGACAGAGGGTTGAGCGAGAAGAGGGAACTGAGGGAAATCCTTATTAGTCAGGAAATGATCCTCGGGAAATTGAATGGTCTGAATGCCGTTAAATCCACAGGGCCTGATAGTCTGCATCCCCGAGTAATTAAGGAAGTTGCCCGAGAAATACTAGATGCATTGGTGTTAATTTCCGAACATTCCAAATATTCTGGTTCAGTTCCTATGTATTGGAGAGTAGCTAATAAATACCCATTTTTATAAAAAGAGTGAGAGAGAATACAGGGAATTTTTGACCGGTTAGCCTGACATCGGTGGCGGGGAAAAAGCAGCAATCAATTATTAAAGATATAATTGCAGCGCATTTGGGAAGCAGTGGCAGGATCGATCCAAGTCAGCATGGATTTATGAAAGGGAAATTATGCTTGACAAATCTTCTAGCGTGTTTTGAGAATGTAGGTATTCGAGTGGACAAAAGCAACCCGTGGATGTGGTGTATTTTGACTTTCAAAAGGCTTTTGCCAAATTCCCACACAAGAGATTATTGTGCATAATTAAGGCACATGGTATTGGCGGTAATGTATTGGCGTGGATGGAGAACTGGTTGGCAGACGGGAAGCAAAGATTGGGAAGAAACGTGTACTTTTCAGAATGGCAGGCAGTGGCTAGTGGGGTGCCGCAGGGTACTGTGCTGGGTCTCTAGCTATTTACAAAATACATGAATGATTTTGACGAAGGAATTCAATGTAATATCTCCAAGTTTGCAGATGACACTAAGCTTGGTGGCAGTTTCAGCTGCGGATGCTAAGAGGCTGCAGGGGGTCTTGGACAGGTTAATGAATGAACAAATGCACGGCAGATGCATTATAATGTGGATAAATGTGAGGTTATCCACTTTTCGGGCAAAACCACGTCGAAAGAACGTTATCTGAATGGCGGAAGATTTTGAAAAGGGAAGGTGCAGCGAAGCCTGGGTGTCATGGTACAGCAGTCATTGAAATTTCGCATGCAATTACAGCAGGCGGTGAAGAAGGCAATGGTATCTTGGCCTTCATAGCTTGGGGATTTGAGTATCGCAGCAGGGAGTTCTTACTGCAGTTGTACAGGACCTTGGTGAGACCACACATCTATATTGTATGCAGTTTTGGTGTCTTAATCTGAGGAAAGACGTTCTTGCTATTGAGGGAATGCAGCGAACGTTCAGCAGACTGATTCCCGGGATGGCAATACTGATATATGAGGAAAGACTGGATCTGCTAGGCTCATATTCACAGCAGTTCAGAAGAATGAGCGAATCTCATAGAAACTTAGAACATTCTGACCGGACGGGACAGGTTAGATGCAGGTAGAATGTTCCCGATGTTGGGGAAGTGGGGGATGGGGGATGGGAGTCTAGTGATAAGGGGTAAGCCATATAGGACCGAGATGAGGAGAAACGTTTTCACCCAGAGAGATGTGAACCTGTGAACCTGTGGAAATGTCTGCCACAGAAAGTTGTTGAGTGCAGTTCGTTGGACATATTCAAATGGAAGGTAGGTGTGCCACTTACGACTAAAGGGATCAGGGGGAATGAATAAAAGTGGGGGACTGGCTACTGAGGTTGCATGATCAGCCAAGATCATATTCAATGGCAGTGCAGGCTCGAAGAGTCGAGTGGCCTGCTCCAGCACCTATTTTCTATATTTCTATATGACAGGTTAATAAAAGGGGATGTGCAACGAAATCTGGGTGTCAAGGTACATCAGTCATTGAAGGTAGGCGTGCATGTACTGCAGGCAATAAAGAAAGCAAATGGCATGTTGGGCTTCAGAGCTAGGGGAATTGAGTATAGTTGCAGGGAAATCTTACTGCAATTTAAAAGGGCATTGGTGAGACCACACATTGAGTATTGTGTGCAGTTTTGTCTCCTAATCTGAGGAAGGGCGTGCTTGCTATTGTGCGACTGAGCGAAGGTTCACCAGACTGATTTCCGGGATGGCAGGACTGACATATGCGGCAAGACTGGATCGACTAGGCTTATACTCACTGGAATTTAGAAGAATGGGACGGGAGCTTATGGAAACGTATAAAGTTCTGAATGGACTGGATAGGTTAGATGCAGGAACAATGTTCCCAATGTTGGGGAAGTTCAGAATCAGGGGCCACAGTCGACAGATAAGTGGTAAGCAAAAAAGGACCGCCATGAGGAGAAACTCTTTAACACATAGAGTTATGAACGTGTGGCATTCCCTGCAAAAGAAAATTGTGGAGTCCAATTCGTTGGGCATATTCAATTGGGAGTTAGATGTGGCCCGTATGCCAAAAGTGATCAGGGATGGCGTAATGAGTTTGCATGATTAGCTTTGATCATATTGAATGTCGGTGCAGGCTCAATGACCAGATGTCCTGCTCTTGCACCTATTTTCTATGTTGCCATGTTTCTATGTAACACTCTCTCAACTATGCTATTCCAGCTGCATTGAGTCTGAAATATATCATAATTATAGGCAGAGATGTTCATTGTGGATATTTGACTCGCTAATCACAATTTCCTTAATCTAATGGAATTTATATCACATCTGACCTTCATCACAGCTATACACCTGTTCATTAAGAATGAATATTCTCTTAACCTTGATATAATGTTATATTTACTGACTGGATATGCCAAGTTCGGAACATATTCTTATTATATTAATCATTTCGGAGCAAAGTGGCAGATGGGCGGTGCTGTCCATCGGGAAGTGTGCATCAATTTCGCACAGTATTCCTCAAGGAGATTTCGTGAAATTTCGTGGTTTGTTCCTTCCCTGCTTTCCTCATGTTTGCCTGTCAAACTGCCGCACACATTTACGAACTAATGAATCAAGGGATGTGAAGGTAAGGCGGGAAAGTCTCGTTGGTGTAGAAGATCAGCGATGGTCGTAAGTGGATGTGCAAGGTCGATGGGCCGCATGATCTATTCCAGGTGCTATTTTTTATATCCTGATGATCATATGATGGATCAATTTAGAACAAAATGGATACTATCTGCAGTAACCTAATGGAGAGATGCACTCCAATGACGCATGTTCAGGTACCATCCCCCAATATCATCCAAAGTCTTTTCGAGACGGCAATAATTTCTAGGTTTCAATACCGAACGTGACATTTGACTATGCCCATGGCAGAGACTAAGTATTCATATTTTAACGCGAAAACTGCAGGAACGGAAAACAAATTGTACTAATATTCCTGGTTTCGGGGCATACTGAGTAGTGACCGGGACACACTTTAAATGAATGAGCACGAGTGAACATGGTCAATACAATTACATGAAAACTGTACCTGAAACCGCTCATTATTGCTGGATTTGTCAAGTCTGAACACAGATTTCAATTTTATTCTGGAGAGATGTCTGATTAGGTTAATATCGTGGATATTGAGATGTTTGTGTTTTATCCACCACATTATTTACATCAGAGTCAACGCTGCTGATGCAATGTGTTTGTTCAAGTCACCGTAACTAATTGCTATGATCAGCGGGTATAACCGTGTGAGTGTAGACATACCGTTGTATAAATCAGTGACCATTGCCAAGTATCAGCTCAAAGTGTCTGCCGGAGCTGTGGTTCCTAATCTGAGAGAAATCACTTCTTTTCCCATACACGGGATATCCTGTCATTCTTCAGACAGGAGATATTTAATAGCTTGTCCTTGCAGCTGTTGGAATTCCTGGTAAGTCGCTATTGCAGCTTTATGGGTGTAAATCGATGTTAACTGTGATGTTGAGCCTGTCACAAAATTCTTCTGCTACCAGATGTTGAAAAGCCGCCTGCTTTTTTCTATTGCTTGAATAATGGATTGCGTTAAGTGTTGTGCAGTCCAGTCTATGTAAAACCATCCATTCTTATTTTACAGTGGAAGAAGAGACATGGACAGGAGTCAGACGCCAGAATTTTACTTAAAGGCAAAAATACAAGTCAAACTTAATTTCCCAATAGTTTAACTGTAAAATGTTTCCACATTATTACAAAACTTACTGCGGTGAATCTAAAAATGAGCACCATGGGATTTTTTCTTCATTACTGATTATCATTTCGGTGCATGGTAGCAATAACTTGTCCTGTTCAATTTGAAAAAAAATCCCAGTTTCCTGGTGTCATCAGCAATGAACATTCTGAGCCATACTCCTAAAATACAATATTTTTAAATATTAGTTCGTGGCATGTGGGCGATGCTCGCAAAGCCAATTTTTACTGCCCATCCCTCATTGCCTTTGAGAAGATGGTGGTGAGCCCCCTTCTTGAGCCTCTGCAGTTCGTGCGTGAAGCTGTTATAATGGCTGACTTTAATATGCACATAGATTGGGTTAACCAAACTGGAAGCAATACGGTGGAGGAGGATTTCCTGGAGTGCATAAGGGATGGATTTTTAGACCAATATGTCGAGGAACCATCTAGGGGGGAGGCCATCTTAGACTGGGTGTTGTGTAATGAGAGAGGATTAATTAGCAATCTCGTTGTGAGAGGCCCCTTGGGGAAGAGTGACCAATATCTGGTGGAATTCTGCATTAGGATGGAGAAGCAAACAGTTAATTCAGAGACCATGGTCCAGAACTTTAAGAAGGGTAATTTTGAAGGTATGAGGCGTGAATTGGCTAGGATACATTGGCGAATGATACTGAAGGGGTTGACTGTGGATGGGCAATGGCAGACATTTAGAGACCGCATGGATGAACTACAGCAATTATACATTCCTGTCTGGCGTAAAAATAAAAAAGGGAAGATGGCTCAACCTTGGCTATCAAAGGAAATCAAGGATAGCATTAAAGCCAAGGAAGTGGCATACAATTGGCCAGAAATAGCAGCGAACCCGGGGACTGGGAGAAATTTAGAACTCAGCAGAGGAGGACAAAGGGTTTGATTAGGGCAGGGAAAATGGAGTACGAGAAGAAGATTGCAGGGAACATTAAGACGGATTGCAAAAGTTTCTATCGATATGTAAAGAGAAAACGGTTAGTAAAGACAAACGTAGGTCTCCTGCAGTCAGAATCAGGGGAAGTCATAACGGGAAACAAAGAAATGACGGACCAATTGAACAAGTGCTTTGGTTCGGTATTCACTGAGGAGGACACAAACAACCTTCCGGATATAAAAGGGGTCGGAGGGTCTAGTAAGGAGGAGGAACTGAGGGAAATCCTTATTAGTCGGGAAATTGTGATGGGGAAATTGATGGGATTGAAGGCCGATAAATCCCCAGGGCCTGATGGACTGCATCCCAGAGTACTTAAGGATGTGGCCATGGAAATAGTGGATGCATTGACAGTCATCTTGCAACATTCCATTGATTCTGGATCAGTTCCTATGGAGTGGAGTGTAGCAAATGTAACCCCATTTTTAACAAAGGAGGGAGAGAGAAAACAGGTAATTATAGACCAGTCAGCCTAACATCGGTAGTGGGTAAAATGATGCAATCAATTATTTAGGCTGTCATAGCAGTGCATTTGGAAAGAGGTAATATAATCGGTCCAAATCTGCATGGATTTGTGAAAGGGAAATCATGCTTGACAAATCTTCTGGAATTTTTTGAGGATGTTTCCAGTGGAGTGGACAAGGGAGAACCAGTTGATGTGGTATATTTGTACTTTCAGAAGGCTTTCGACAAGGTCTCAAACAAGGGACTAATGTGCAAAGTTAAAGCACATGGGATTGGGGGTAGTGTGCTGACATGGATTGAGAACTGGTTGTCAGACAGGAAGCAAAGAGTAGGAGTAAAAGGGGAATTTTCAGATTGGCAGGCATTGACTAGTGGGGTACCGCAAGTTTCTCTGCTGGGGCCCCAGCTGTTTACACTGTACATTAATGATTTAGACGAAGGGATTTAATGTAGTATCTCCAAATTTGCGGATGACACTAAGTTTTGTGGCAGTGTGAGCTGCGAGGAGAATGTTTTGAGGCTGCAGAGTGACTTGGATAAGTTAGGTGAGTGGGCAAATGCATGGCAGATGAAGTATAATGTGGATAAATGTGAGGTTATCCACTTTGGTGGTTAAAATAGAGAGACAGATTATTATCTGAATGGTGACAGATTAGGAAAATGGGAGGTGCAGAGAGACCTGGGTGTCATGGTACATCAGTCATTGAAGGTTGGCATGCAGGTACAGCAGGCGGTTAAGAAAGGAATTGGCATGTTGGCCTTCCTAGCGAGGGGATTTGAGTACAGGGGCAGGGAGGTGTTGCTACAATTGTACAAGGCCACATCTGGAGTATAGTGTACAGTTTTGGTCTCCTAACCTGAGGAAGGACATTCTTGCTATTGAGGGAGTGCAGCGAAGGTTCACCAGACTGATTCCCGGGATGGCGGGACTGACCTATCAAGAAAGATTGGATCAACTGGGCTTGTATTCAATAGAGTTCAGAAGAATGAGAAGGGACCTCATAGAAACGTTTAAAATTCTGACGTGGTTGGACAGGTTCGATTCAGGAAGAATGTTTCCAATGTTGGGGAAGTCCAGAACCAGGGGACACAGTCTAAGGATAAGGGGGAAGCCATTTAGGACCGAGATGAGGAGGAATTTCTTCACCCAGAGAGTGGTGAACGTGAGGAATTCTCTAGCACAGAAAGTTGTTGAGGCCAATTCACTAAATATATTCAAAAAGGAGTTAGATGAAGTCCTTACTACGAGGAGGATCAAGGGGTATGGTGAGAAAGCAGGAATGGGGTACTGAAGTTGCAAATTCAGCCTTGAACTCATTGAATGGCGGTGCAGGCTAGAAGGGCCGAATGGCCTACTCCTGCACCTATTTTCTATGTTTCTATGTTTCTATGTTTCTTTGACAGTGTTGTTAGGGACGGAGTTACAGAATTTATGCTCCATTCAGATTAAGGAACCGGGAAAAACTTCCGAGTCATGATGGCCTGTTACGTGACGGCGGGGGGCGGGGGGCGGGAGTGGGATTTCTAGCTCATGGTGATATAATGCGCCCTTCTGCAGGGTAGATGTCGCGGTTTAGGGAGGTGCAGCCGAATAAATCTTCGTGAGTTGCCGTAGTTCAACCTTTAGCTGGCAAACACAGCAGCGAAGTTTTGCCTGTGATCCAGCAAGTGAACGTTTAAGGTCGTGAATGATATAACAATCACATGGCTGCTTTGCTGCAAATGTTGTCGAGCTTCTTGAGTGTAATTGGAGCTGCACTCATCTCGGCAAGTGGACAGATTTCCACCGGGCTCCTGACTTTTGCCTTGTACATGGTGCAAATATTTTGGAGTCAGGACGCGAGACACTCACCTCCGAATGCACAGCCTCTGACCTGCTCTTGTGGCCGCAATATTTATGTGGATGGGCCAGTTAAGTTGCTGGACAATGCTGACCCATAGGAAGTTGATGATGGGGGATAACGTGATGGTTATCTGGCCAAGCCGAACTATCGTTCAGGTCTTGCTGCATTTGGGCATGGGTTGCTTCATTATCTTCGGAGGTGTGAGGGGAACAGAGCAGCATGCAATCATCAACGAACATCCCCACTTATCGTCTTATGAGGGAGGGTATATATGAAATGAAAAGGTTGAAAATTGTTGGGCCAAGATCAGTGCCCTGAGGAACTCCTGCAGCGATGTACTGGGGCTAGGATAATAGAATTCAAATAGCCAGAACCATTTTCCTCTCTGCTAGGTATGTCTCCAGCCAGTGGAAAGTGCAACCCCCCCACCGATTTCCATTGATTTAATTTTGATCGTCTTTCCTTGTTTCGAATACATTCGACGACTGCTTCAGCCTCACAACCCCCGGGATGTCTGCGCTACTCAAATTCTGCCCTCTTGAACATCCCTGATTATAACTGCTCAACCATTAGTGGACATGCCTTCAGCTTCCTGGGCCCGAAGCTCTGGAATGACTTCACGAAAGCTCTCCGCCTCTCTAAATTGATGGATTGGGCGTGATGGGCGACTGACAGGTGGACTCTATTTCTGATGCTGTGTGACACCCGCTTGGAGTGGGTGCGGATTTTAACTATTTTGTTACACCAATGCAGGTTAAATAAAACTGTGTTGGAAGAACATTCATATATACAAACATCCGCTGCCGGTACTGTAGACATTGTAATGCAACGGTAGCGTGTCTGACTCCAGATCAGAATCTGTGTGTTTATATCACGTAGTGTTCACACTTCTTTTAGAGATTGTTCTTCCAGAATTGATATTTTCTTTGCTCTTTTACAGGAACCAGACACTTCCTTTATAATATGTCTCACTGTTTCCCCAATGGCATGTTCATGTTACAATGAACATTCTGAATCAGACGCCTCAAGTAAAGTCCGTGCACTTTGAAATGATTTGAAAGTTCACATAACAGAAGAACGTATGAAATTATTGCAGGAGGCGACCATTAAGCCCCTCGATACTGCTCCGCCATTCAATGACTTCATGACTGAACAGATCATGGCATCAAATCCTCTTCTCTGTTGGCTCCCGATAATGCTTGACTCATTTATCGTTGAAAAATCTGTCTATCTCCAACTTGAATATATTCAATGACCCAGCCTCCACTATTATCTGGGGTGGAGAATTCCAACAATGCACGACGCTTTGAGACAAGGTATTCCTCCTCATTTCCGTTTTAAAACGGCGACCACTTATTCTGAATCTACGTCCCCTCGTTGTAGATCCCATCACGAAAGGCAACTTTCGGTTTGCATCTACCCTGTTAAGCCACCTCAGATTCTTAGATGCTTCCAAAAGGTCATCTCTCATTCATCTGAAGTCCAATAAGTATAGCCACAATCTGCTCAACTTTTCTTCATAAGACAACCTCGTGTACTTTTTCTGACTTGCCTCCAATGAACGTATTTCACTCTTTAAATAAGGATCCTACAACTGCATGCAATATTCCAGGTGTATTTATACAATCATAGTCATTTTCAGCGCAGAAGGAGGCTATTTTGTACAATCGTGTCCACGCCAGGCGACCAAGAGCTATTCAGCCGAATCCCTCTTTCCCGCTTTTGGTCTGTAGCCCTGTAGATTACGGCACTGTAAGTGCACATCCAAGTATTTTTTTAAATGCGGTACGGATTTTTGTCTCAGCCATCATTTCAGACAGTGAGCTCCAGATAGCCACCACAAACTATGTGAAGATATTTAACCTTAAATCACAATTAAACCGCCCCCCAATTATATTAATTATATACACCTGGTTGTTGACAGCCCCACCGCCCCCCCCCCAACCCCCGCCACACCTGCAAACGGAAACAGTTCCGTCCAATCCAATCTGTCCAGGATCCTCATAATTTTGTACACCCCAATCAGGTCTCCCATCAGCCACCTCTGTTCCAAAGAAAACAGACCCAGCATCTCCAATCTTTCCTCAAAGCAAAAATTATCCATGCAAGCAAGAATTTTGTTGATCTCCTCTACACCGTTTCTAGTGCAATCACATATTTCCAGTAAAGTTATGTCCAGAACTGCACGCAGTACTCCAGTTGCGGCCTAATTACTTTTCAATACAGTTCAAGCATAACCTCCTTCATTTGAATTCCATGCCTTGACAAATAAAGGCCAATATTCCACATGTCTTCATAACCACGTTATCCACCTGGCCTGCTACCTTCAGTGATATGTGGACCTGCACCCCAAGGTCGCTTAGTTCGTCTACAATTTTCAGTGTCGTGCCATTTAATGCTTATGTCCTTGCCTTGTTATACCTCTCAAAATGCAATACCTCTCACTTTTCCGAATTCAGTTCCATTTGACAGTGTTCTGCCCATGTGACCAGTACATTGATACCTTCCTTCTGTCCGCAGCATTCTTTTTCATTATCAACCACACAGCCTATTATAGTGTAAACTGTAAACTTCTTAATCAAACTCGCAACCTTCAAGTCAAGGTCATAGATATATACCAGAAAAAGCAAGGGGCCCTGTATTGTGCGACCCACTGGATAGAGCATTCCAATCGCAACAATGTTCATAGAACATTACCACTTGATTCCTGCCTCTGTTTCAATTTTGCATCCAACTTACCACTTTTCCTTGGATGGCATGGGTTCTCCTTTCGAGACCAATCTGCCATGTGGTAGCTTAGCAAATGCATTACTAAAATCGAATACACTATGCCATACCCACTGCCCTCATCAATCCTCCGAGTGACTTCTTGGAAGCATTCGATCAATTTATTCAGACAAGACCTTCCCTTAACAAATCCGTGCTGACTGTACTTCATTAATCCATGACTTTCCAAATGAAGATTTACCCTGTCCCTCCGGATATTTTCCAAATATTGTTGCCACTGATGTGAGAAAGACTGGACTGTCAGTGAGCCTGACTTGCTCGGTCTTTTCCTTTCTCCCTTTTTTAACAAAGGTACATTAGCAGTCCTCCAGTCCACTGGCACCAAACCTGCAGCCAGGGAGGTTTGGGAAATCTCATCGACTTATGTGCCGAAAGCAAACATGGAAATATTACTTTCGGTACCCTCATCCAAAAAACGTGTATACATTGTGAATAGCTGCGGCCCAAGCACCAATACCTGTGGTCCCCCATTATCAACTGCCCGCCATATTTTCGATTCCACATTCCATTTTCCATTCCATTTTCCTTTCCATTTAATTGCATATTGTATTCCATTGCCCATTCCGTAACATTCCCCATCTATTCCATTCCATTCAATATCCTATTCACCATTCCATATTCCATTCGATAGTCCATTCCATATTCCATTCCGTATTCAGTATTCTATTCCATTCTATTTCACATTCCATATTCCATGTTCCATTCCACGTTGCATTTTGCATTCCATTTTCATTTCCGTTTTCTAATCCATTGCATAATCCGTTCCATTTCTTGTTCCACATTCCATTTCATGTTTCATAATCCATTGCGCATTCCATTCCATCCATATTCCATTCCATTCCATTTTCCATTCCATTCCATATTTCATAACCCATGTTACATTTTTCAGCCCATTTTCCAATCCATATTCTATTCTATTGCATTTTTTTTTCGAATTGCCATTTTTTTCCCATTACATTCCCCTTCCCATTCCTTTTAACATTCTCCATGTGTTTCTCCATTCACGTTTATATTCCATATTCCATTCCATTCCATTCCCCATTCCATTCCATATTCCATGCACAATTCCATTCCATTCCCCATTCCTTTCCATTCCCCATTCTTTTCCTTATTCCAAATTCCATTCAATTCTATTTTCCATATTACATTCCATATTTCATTTCCATTCCATATTCCATTCCTTTCCATATGCCATTCCATATTCCAAACCATATTCCATTCCATTCCATTCATTATTCAATATTCTAATTCACCTTTAATATTCCATTCCATTCCATATTCCATTCCACGCTCCATATTAGGTATTACATTTTCCATTCCATGTTCTCTTTTCCAAGCCAAATCTCTTTCCATATTCCATTCCATTCCATATTCCATTGCTTTCCTTTTTCCATATTCTATTCCATATTCCATATTCCATTCCAGTCCATATCCAATTACATTGCCCAATATATTCCATTCCCCATTCCATTCACCATTACACATTTCATTCCATTCCGCATTTCATTCCCGATCCCATTCCATATTTGAATCCAATCCAGGGTAAATGTTACATTCCACATTAAATATTACAGTCCACTCCATATTCCATTTTAAATTCCATGTTCCTTATTTCATTTTATATGCTCCATTACATATTCCATTCCATATTCCAGATTAACTTCCATTTTCGATTGGAATCCATATTTCCGATTCCATATTCCATTTTCCTTTCGCATTCCATTCCTTCTTCCATTCCGTTCACCATTACATATTCCACTTCATTCCTCATTCAATATTACATTTTATATTCCATATTACATCCCACTCCATTCCCCATCCCGTGCCATAACATTCCCCATTCTATTCAATATTGCATTCCCCTTTCCATCTTCCATTCCATATTCATTCCGTATTCCATCCAATTCCATTTTCAATATTCCATTCCATATTACAATTATGTTCCTTGTTCCATTCCATGTTCCATTCCAATCCAGGTTTAATATTGCACCGACATTAAACATTCCATTCAATTGCATCGCTCTTATTCCATTCGATGTTCAATACTCCATATTCCATTTTACATTACCTAGTCTATATTCCATTTCCCAACCTATTCCATCCCATTGCCCATTACATTCAATTCACCATTCCATATTCCATTCCATTCTATTCCAGTCCATTCCATGTTCCATTCCACTCCATATTCCATTTTCCTTTCCATTCCCTATTGCATTCCATTAAATTCTCCATTTGATATTCCGTTCCATTCTATTCCTCATTCCATATTCCATTCATTTCCCCATTCAATCCCTATTACATTCATATTCCTTGTACAATTAAATATTCTATTCCAATCCATGTTCAATATTCCATTCCACATTCAATATTCCATTACATTCCATATTCCACGTGCCATTCCATTCCAAGTTCCATATTCCATTTTCCATGTTGCATTCGATTTTCCATTCCACATTATATTTCCTATTCCATTCCCCGGTCCATATTTAATTTCCCATTTAATTTTTCATTCCTTTCCATACACCCATTCCATTCCATAACATTCGCAATTCCATTTCATTCCATATTCCATACTCCATTCCATTGCATTTTACATTACATATTCCAGTCCATTCCATATTCCAAATCCATTCGAACTTTCACATTACATTTTCCATTCCATCTTCCATGTACCATTCCATATTCCATTCCATTTTCCCTTCAATTCCATATTGCATTTCATTCCTTGCCCCATATTACATTCCATTTTCCATGTAGGCATTCCATTCCATATTCCATGCCGTTCCTTATTCCATATTCCATTCCGTTTTCCATATCATATGTTTAATTTTAACTTTCATATCCCGTTTTCCATTTTCCATTCAATTTCACGTTCCATTCACATTTCTTTTCCCATTTCATTCCATTTTTCATTCTACATTCGATTCTCCGTTCCAAATTCCATTCCTATTCCATTACATTACATTCCCCATTCCATATTCCATTCCATATTCCATTCTGTGCTATGTTCAATATTCCATTCCACATTCAATATTCCATTCCATATTCCATATTCCGTCAATATTCCATGTTCCATTCCATTCCACATTCCATATTCCATTCCATTCTCCATTCCCCATTCCGTTGCCCATTTCATTCCCCATTCCCCATTCCATTGCCCATTCCATTCCAATCCGCATTCCATATTCCATTGCTTTCCATTCTATTCCATTTGATTGCGTTCCATTCTGTATTTCGTATACCTTTTCCTATTCCATTCCACATTCTATTACATTTCATATTCCAAATTCCATCCCATATTACATTTTCCTTTCCATTCCATTTTCCATTCTGTTCCTTATTCTATTTTCCATATTCCAATTGACATGACGTTCAATTTTCCATGGAATGGGAGATGGAAATGGAAAATGGAATATGGAATGGAAAGGAATGGAATGGGAAATGGAATATGGTTTGTAATATGGAATGATACATGGAATAGAATGGACTATGGAATGTGATGGAATATGGAATGGAATGATAAATGGAATAGAATGGGAAAAGGAATGGAATGGAATACAATGGAATGGAAAACAGAATAGAATGGAATGGGCTATGGAATAGAATATGGAATGGAATAGTACATGCAATGGAAAATGGAACGAAAAAAGGTATATATGACGGAAATTGAATGGAACATGCAATATGTAATGGAATATGGAAAGATATATGGAACATGGAATGGAATATTGAAAATGGAGTGGAATGGAATAAGGAATGGATTTTGAAATGGAAGAGAGAATGGAGAATGGAGGGCAAATGGAAAGCGAAATAGAATGTGGAGTGGAATATGGAATGTAATATGGAATAGGGAATGCAATGGGCAATTGATCTGAATAGAATACAGTTGAATATGGATGGTACAATGGAATGTAACATGGAATGTGGGAAGGAAACGGATGCAATGGAATGAAAAAGAATGGAATGGTATATGGAATGGAATGGAAAAAGTAATTGAAAATTGATTGTAATATGGAATGCAGAATTGAATGGAATGGAATATCGAATGCAATGGAATGGAATGAAATGGAAAATGGAATTGAATGAGGAATAGAATGGAACGGAATAACGAATGGAGAATTGATTGGAATGTAATGGGGAATGGAAAGGAAAATGGAATATGGAGTGGAATGGAACATGGAATATGGCATGCAATGGAATTGAATGGGGAATGGAATGGAATGGGGAGTGGAATGGAAAATTAAATATGTGATATGGAATATGAACTGCAATATGGAGCATGGAATGAAATGGAATATGGCACATGAACAGAAAAATCGAATGAACATGGAATGTTGAAAGTAATCGAATGGAACACAATGGAATGGAACATGGAAGATGAAATAAAGAATTGGAATATGGAATGGAGTGGAAAAAGAAATGGGAAATGGATTGTAATATGTAATGCACAATGGACTGGAATGGAATATGGACTGCAATATTCAGACTGATCACATGCCTCACACAGGCAGCGCTGTGCAGAGAGTGTTGAAGTGAGTGGGTCAATATTCACTCTGATCACAGGCCTTCTGTTGCCAAGCTCTGGAACTCCCTGGATAAACTCTCTATCTCTGCACTTATCATCATTCTTCAAGATGCTCCTTAATATCTACCTTTTCAATGAAGCTTTCAATCACCTGCCCTAATTTTTCCTGATATGTCTCGGTGTCAAATGTTTTGTCTCATAATACTTCTGAGCAGCGCCTTGGGAAGATTCACTCTGACAGAGGCGCTAAGTAAATACAACTTATTGTTGTATTGAAATCTGACCTTCTTGAAATGCCCCCTGGAGCTTTATTTGATGTTTATTATGGCCTCATTAACCTGCGTCGCTGCTTTTAGTGATATGTGTAACTGCACCTCTATGCTCCTCTACCCCGTTCATTAAAGGCAAACTGCACCAAATATTCGCCTGACACACAATTGTTCATTTAATAATTTGTTCCAACTGGCCATCTCATGAGTCAACAGTGCAAGTGTAAATGTGTCTCTGGGTAAATGCGTGCCTGGCTCAGTGTAGGTTTATGCGAGTGTGAATGTATGTAAGAGTGTATGAGAGTATTTCTGCGTAAGTGTTTGTGAGTGTGTTATTGTGTGTGAGTGTTTGAGTGTGTGCTTGGGTAAGTGTGTGTGTGTGCAAGTATGTGAGTGTGTAATTATGGTTCTGGTTAAGCGTCTGTTTGTGGGAGTGTGTTATTGTGTGTGAATGAGTGAGTGTATGGCAGAATTAGTGTTTGTGTGTGTAAGGATGTATGAGTATGAGTGTGTTATTGTGTTTGAATTTCTGTCTGGGTAAGTGTGTGTGCATTTGTGTGAGTATGTATATGTGTGTCTGGTTAAGTGAGTGTGAGTGTGTTATTATACATGAGTTTATGTGCATGTGTCTGGGTAAGTGTATGCGTGGGTTATTGCTGGCTGTTGTACAACAGTCATCAAAAGTTAAAAAAATACACGCAGAGGCATCTTCCTCCCTTGAAGATTTTGTTCGGACCTGAAATTTTAGGACCTTCATTGAAAAACCTGTGAACGTTTTGCGTGGAAGCAAGTCATCCTCAATTCGAGTGATTGCCTATGATGGATGGAGTGTGTGTGTAAGTGTGTGCCTGTGTGTGTGCAAATATGTGAGTGTTTAAGTGTGTGTCTGGGTAAGTGTGTGTGAGTGTGAGTGTGTGTGACTGTGTCAGTCTTGGAGTGTGTAATTGTTTGAATGTGTGCCTGTGTAAGTGTGTGAGTCTGTGAGTGTGTAAGTCTATGAGTGTGAATGTGCGAGTGTGTAAGTGCGTGTCTAGTTATGTGTTTCAGTGCTTACATCTGTGAGTGTTTGAGTGTATGAGTCCGTAAGCAAGTGAGCATGTAAGCGCGTGCCTGGCTAATTGTTTGTTTGTGAAAATTAGTTAATGTGTGAGTGTGTGCCTGGGTAAGGGTGTGAGTGTGTAAGTCTGTTATTGTAAGTGTGTGAGTGTGCAATTGTGTGTCAGGCTAAACGTGTGACTGTGTAAGTCTCTGAATGTATTAGTGTGTAAATGTTTAAGTGTACACGTGCGTGCCCGTGCAAGTGTTTGAATGTGTAAGTATATGAGTATGTGAATCTGTAAGTGTGTGCGGGTGTCTATGTGTGCACCTGTGTGTGCTTGAGTGTGTATCTGGATAAGTGTTTGAATGTGTAATCTTTGAAGAAATGCGTGTCTAAGTGCGTGAGTGTGTAAGAACGTGAGTATATAAGTCTGTGGCTGGATGTGTGGGTGAGTAAGTGCATGATTGTGTGAATGTGTATGTGTGTAAGTGTGTGTCTGTATATGTGTTTGTAAGTCTGTGAGTGTGTAAGTTTGTATAATTGTGTGTGTGTGAGTGAATGTGTGATTATGTGTGTGAGTTTCTGCGTGATTGTGTGTTTGTAACGGTGTCTGGGAAAGTTTGTGATTGTGTATATGTGTATATGCGTGATTGGAGATGTGTTTCAGTGTATATGCCGATGAGGTTGTGTCTGTGTGTATGTGAATGAGTGGCTGTGTGCGTGACTATGTGCCAGTGCGTGTCTGTGCGTAACTGTGTATGTGAGTGTCTGCATGCGTGCAGGAGGGGTTCAAGTCATCACCCATGTCGGCGCAGGTGGCCCAGACTAAGTGGAGTACCTTGGACATTGGATCAGTCAGGGCAAGAAATAGATGACAGAGGAAAAACGGATGTCAATTAGGGACATGCCTCAGCCCCAGAATTTCAGTGGAGTAAGGAAGGTATTAGGACGTTTTAACTATCGTCGGAATGTTATACCTCAATACACAACAATAGCGGAACCCATACAGAAATTAATTAAATGGAGCGGGGGAAACTTGCACAAGATAGATTGCGGACCAGAGCAGTAAGAGGCATAAGGTGAACTAAAATAGATCAGATGTCGTCCCCCGCCCTCCGATTGCCAGTTCCCAATAAACCATTCCACCTATACTGTGATCAGCATGATGGAAGCTATTCCGCCGTGGTAATGCAGGAACATGGGAGCTACCAGAGACCTATAGCCTACTACTCGACGACGAAAGTCCCAGTAGTTAGTGGAATACCCCGATGTGTGGCCGCCCTGAACTGTGCGAATTGGGCAGTGAAAGTAAGCCAACCAGTAATGATGATGGGACAGATCGTTTTGCACCCACAACATACCCTGGTAGAACTACTAAATACTAGAAAGCTGCGGTCGATCTCGGACAGCCGAAAAGCTAAGTGGTAGTCCGTATTCATGCCCAAAGACATGTCAGTAATAATAAAAAAGCATAATGGAGTTAACCTCGCTACTGGAGTGCTGACAGAAGGAGAGGAACATAGCACTAGCGAACAAGTAGAGGATGAAACGCTCAGCGCGGTAAAGAAAGAGCCATTGGACAATCCAGTTGAGACTTTCTATGTGGGAATGGATCCAGAAAATACATTGATGGAGAACCCCATACTGGGTGGGCAGTGGCAACACAGGAGCCAGAGGAAATAATGGTAGGAGTGCTCCCAGGAGACAAGTCAGCTCAGGTGGCAGAACTGGTACAAAGGCTCTCGAGTCAGCTAAATGAAAGCGAGTAAACAAATAACCAGAAAATCAATACGTTTTCGGGGTGGATCACCACTATATGGGAGCCTGGTCATGACGAGGGTATGTAACATCTACATCTACTGGCAAGGTGGTAAAACATGGAACGCTATTAGAAAGTCGAGTGAAAGCAGCAAAGGAACCATGGTGAGCAGCGGAAATAAAGTTAAAAGCACGCACAAAACTAACTAGTAAAGGCCAAAAAGCCCGCAAGACCTAACCATCGTCGGGAATAAGATCGCTGACCTCGGATCCAAACGAGCGGCAGGTGAGAGAAGCCAGAGCCAGCATTTAAGGCTGAAATTCAACCAATAATGTCAACAGTGCTCAGACTGATACAAGTATAGTATTGGTCCACCAGAGTGTCGATAAGGAAGAAAGACGTGGAAGGAGTCCAGCAAAAATTTGAAATATGGTTATGGGATCCCCAGGAGCATGTTGTGGCACCACAATGTTGTGGGCAACAACTACTAAAATTATATCACGGGATAACACATGCTGTACTTGCTCTCGTAGTACTCGTGGTGGTAAGCAATGCGGAAGGATGTAGCTAAATTTTGACGAAGGTGCATTATTTGTGCCCAACATTGGGGATGATATGGCATGTGGTACCTCTGTTTGATTCCCAGCAGTGCTCACGTTTCTTTCATTAATTTGCCCGTGAAATGTGTCCCATTGTCTGAATCTATCTGCAGAGGTACTCCCCACCGAGGTATCACCTTGCTTGCCAGGATCTGTGCTACCATCCGAGCGGAGCAGTGTTTGGTAGCGAAAGCTTCCACCCATCGGGTGAACTGGTCTATAACTACCAGGCACTAATTTTTACCACTATCCAAGGGGATGCAAGGTACGAATGGGAGATCAGCCAAGGCCACTGGAACCTTGGGAGAATTTACAGAGAGTCTTCACCAGCCCCCTGCCAGAGGATTGAAGGAGGGACGTGATAGCGCTGGAGAGGGTACAGAGGAGATTTGCGGAGATGTTGCCGGGAGTGGAGAAATTTTGCTAAGAGGACAAGATTGGACAGGCTGAGTTTGTTTTCCTTGGAACAGAGGAGGTTGAATGGGCAACAGCATTGAGGTGTATAACATTAGGAGGGGTCCAGATTTTGTTCATTAAAAGTGTCTATTTGCCATAGTCGAGGAGTCAGCAACCAGGGGATATAAATTAAAAGTAATTCGTATCAGGGTTAAAGGGGATTTAAAGGGAACATTCTTCATCCAGACGCATGTGGGGTCTGGGACTCACTGCCTGAAAGTGATGTGGAGGCAGAAACCGTCACCACATTTAAAATGTTCTTGGATGTGCAATTGAAATGCAATAAGGTGCAGGGTTACACACCTAAAACTGGACATTTGTTGGCCAGTGTGGATAAATGTGCCGAAAAGAACTCCTTACATGCTGTAAACTTATATGATTCAATGTTCCCAACCGGTTTCGAAACGGAGGTCTTTCACGTGCTCATCGAAAATGATAACCACTACACTGCGAAACGCTGCGAAAAATGCAATGTTGGGAACATAACCAGAGCTTTAACCTCAACAGCTGGACCACACTTCAGGAGCTTTCGTCACGAGAGCAGAATGACAGTGCAAGGTTTTGAGGGTGTCAGGAATTGATCCCGTGTTTCACTGCCTTTATACATAGGAACAGGACTCGCCTTCCTCAGAAAGTTGTTAAAATATGTAATAAACTGCTTTAAAGGGCGGTGGAGGCAGACTCAATCTTATATTTAAAAACGGAGTTGGATAAATATCTGATGGAAAAAAATTGCACAGCTGCCTGTAAATGACGGGGAGTGGGACTAGTTGAGAGTTGGCATAGGCTCGACGGGCCGAATGGCTTTCTTCCTTGCTGTAACCGTTCCCTTATTCTGTGATTCTATAAGTCAGTGGCATATTTAACAATGTGCATGAAAGCAGAATATTGCAAAGGGACATGGATTGAGTCGGCACAACAAGAGACATCTGATTCTGAAAATTCTGGCGCGCGAAAATTCGGGTTTTATGACATTAACAGCATCATTTTTGTTTTGTGAAGTTCCGGTCGGAGAAATGTTTGGGAAAGGAATGTTTTGCTGAAAGGGACTCAGCACTAAATCTTCTTTCTTGCTGTCGGGGTCACCTTTCTTTTCGATGTTATTCTTGCAGAATGTTTATTTTCGTTGCTGTTTGACAACAACCTGTCGCTTGCTCTACAGTCTACCTCACTGTTTCCCGAGTCTCATATACCTGTTACCAGCAATGATCATTTTGAAGCAGACCACTAAAACGCAGTGTCTAAAATGGTTTATGATTTGAGAGGTAAGTTGCAGAGCATCGACAAATTATTCAATTAAGGACTCTCCTTCAGTTAACATTTCTTTAGTTGTGCAAATGAAGATCATCAATGAATTAATGATGTTTTCCCGTGAAAAAAGGATAACCTTTAACGATTATACATTTTCTACATTTCGAAAGACATTGGTTGATCAGGACAGACAGCAAGATTTGTTAAGGAATGCTCGCGTTTGAGTAACTTGAATGCATTTTTGGAGGAAGTCACCAGGAGGGTCGATCAGTGGTTGCGTACGATGTAGTGTATATCGATTTTATTGAGGCTTTCGCTAAGGTCACACATGGCAGATTTGTCATGAAAATAAAAGCCCATGGGTTCCAGGGCAAAGTGGCAAATTTGATCCAAATTTGGTTCAGAGACAGAAAGCAAATGGTAATGTTTGATGGGTGTTTGTTTAACTGGAAGGATGTTTCCAGTGGAGTTCCGCAGTTTTCAGTGATCGGTCCATTATTTTTCTGGTATATATCATTGATCTAAACTTGAATATAGGTGTTAAGATTGATCAGTTTGCAGGTGATAGTAAAATAGGCAGTGTGCTTGACAATGAAGAAGAAACCTGGAGACTGCTGGTAGATATCAATCAACTGGTAAGTTGGGCAGAACAGTGGCAAATGGAATGTAATCTAGGGACATGTGAGATCGTGCGTTTCTGGAGGGCTAACAACGAAAGGCAATACACATCAACTGGTAGGATATTGAGAAATATAGAGGTAAAAGGGGAACTGGTATTGCATTTCCACAGATTCCTGAAGGTAGCTGGCCATTTGGATAAGTTGGCGAAGAAGACATACAAAATGGTTGCATTTATTGGCAGAGGCAAGGAACAGAACAGCAAGTAGGTTGTGCTATAACTATATAAAATTCTGGTTAGGCCACAGGTGGAGTACCGGGTGCAGTTCTGGTCACCGCATTGAAAGAAGGACGTGACAGCACTGGAGAGGGTACAGAGGAGGTTTACGCAGATGTTTCCGGGAGTGGATCAACGTTGCTACGTGGGCAGATAGGATAAGCTGGGTTTGTTTTACTTGGAACAGAGGAAGCTGATGGGTGAGAGCATTTAGCTGCATAAAATTAAAAGGGGCCTAAATATTGTTGAATAAAAGTGCTTACTTCCCACAGTGGATTGTTCAATCACAAGGGGGCATACATTAAAAGTAATTTGTATAAGGGTTAAAGGGGATTTGAAGGGCACATTCTTCATCCAGATATTTGTGGTGGTCCGGAACCCACTGCCTGAAAGTGTTGTGGAGGCAGGCAACATCACCACATTTAAAAAGTACTTGGATGTGCACTTGAAATGCAGTAAGCTGCAGGGTTACACAACGAAAACTGGCTATTTGTTGACCGTTGCGCATACGATGGGCCGCAAAGGACTCTTTCCATGCTGTAAACTTGTATGATTATATAATTATCGCATAACATTAATTTCATGATGCAAAACGAAGCGATCGGGTAATTAATGGTGTTTCCAGTGAAAAAATGATCGTGCAAGCTGGGGATCTTTTTCAGGAACCTGAGATTAAGAGTCCTATGAGGCTGCTATTTGATGTACGGGGAGCCTTGGCTAAAATCGTGGTATTTTGCAGCCCAGTGAAGGGCGGTAAACCACAGTTTGAATGTGCCTTCGCCGCTTTACGCAAGCAGCGGCTGATTGGAGAGTCCGTGAGCGGAATGTTGGGGCTAGTCCCGCCCTCACTCACTCTGGAACTGGTGCGGAGTCGATGGGTTTGTTTGTGGCTTTGACTTTCTTTTGTGAATCGAAGCGGCGCGGCAGAATCCTTTAATGATCTCTCACAGCAGAACTGAATGCATGGAATGTGCAGCTTTGAGATAGGGTTTCTCCACCGTCAGGGCTGGAAACTGGAGGGATTGAGAGACGCTGTGTAGAGTTTGAGTGCGTAGAGAACTGTACAGAGAAATCAGCAAATGCAACAACTTCGTGAGACACTGCATTCTCTTAATATTGAACCACTAATATGATTTAGTCAATTTTTTCAATCATTAATGGAACACGTTTGCAAAATGCATTTGCTTGGTTTTGAACCAGTGAATTTTCACGTGTTTGGCGAATGTGATAACCACCACACTACTGAAACGCTGTGTCAGAATTTGCGTTGGGAACATAACCAGAGCATTAACCTCAACAGCAGGACTACTTCAGCTTCAGGAGCTAACGTTCCGAGAATAGAATGACGGTGCTCTATTTTGTAAGGTTGCAAGGTTGTGAGTGTGTCACCAATTGATCCCGTGTTTCTCAGACTTTATGCATAGGAACAGGAGGTGGCCATTTCGCAGCAAGTGATTAGAATGTGGAATACTCTGCTTTAAAGGGCGGCGGAGAGAGACTCAAACTTACGTTTCAAAATCAGTTAGATAGAATCTGAAGGAAAAATTGCACAGCTGCGGAAAAATGAGGGGTGTGGGACTCGTTGCGAGTTCGCATGTGCTCAAATGGTCGAATGGCTTTTTTCTGTACTGAAACCATTCCCTTATTCTGTGATTCTATAATGTAGTGGCACATTTCATAGTGTGCATGGAAGCAGTATATTGCAAAGGGACATGGATTGAGTCGGCATTACAAGCAGAATCTGATTCAGAGGATTCGGATGCGCGAAAATTCATGTTTCATGACTTTGAAAGTTACATTTTTTTGGTGAAGTTTCAGTCAGAGAAATGTTTGTGAATGGAATTTTTCGCAGAAAGGGAGTCAGCATTTAACCTTCTTTCTGGCTATCAGGGTCACATTTCTTTACGAAATTATTGTGTTCATAACACAGCTGAGACTGTAGACTGGGAGGTTAAAGTAACAGTCACCGCAGTCTTTATTGAGACACTCCAGAATGAGGTACAGGCCTCAGGAGCCAGATTATATACAGTGCTCCCAATGGATGCTGGGAACCCTTGGGACTTCAGGGGGTGCACTCCCTGGTGGCGCAACATGGGAGTGCATGCATTACAGATACACAACATCACTCCCAAACAAAGTCAAAGTGAAAACTATTTACAGGTGAGGCGGCTGTGTGCCTTTGTTTCCCTGGTGGAGCGACTCGATAAAAATGCTGTTCTGGTGTGTTGATTTTGCTCTCGCTGGGCTGGCGTGTATTTGGCCCTGCAGGGCTGCCGGGTGAGCCTGGCCTTGCTGGGCTGCTGGGCGTGAAGTGTTCGATTTCCTATCCCGGGGTCGTGTCATTGATCATTTGTGTGTCTGTTGTGGGCTCGAAAAAGGTGGTACTGCTGTGGGTTTTTCCGGGCAGTATGTGAACCGCAGCGTCGTTTTGTCCAGGTGCTTTCTGCAAATGTCTTCATTGCCAAGTTTGACGACAAACACCCGACTCCTTTCATTATCTCTCACCGTGCCCGTATTCCAATTGGGACCACATCCATAGTTCAGCACATACAGAGGGTCATTGAGATCAGTTTCCCGTGACACAGTGGCGCGACCATCGTTTACATTTTGATGCTGCCGCCTGCTCTCTACCTGATTTGCAGGTTGGGTTGAACCAGCGAGATTCTGGTTTTAACTGTCCTATTTTTGATTAGCTCAGCCGGGGGCACCCCTGTGTGCGAGTGTGTCACGTGCGGTAGGTGAGCAGTATCGGGACAGGCGTGTTTGGAGTGAGCCTTCTGTGTCTCGTTTAAGGCACTGTTTGATTGTTTCTACTGGCCGCTCTGCCTGCCCATTGGAGTTTGCTTTAAACGGGGCCAAGTTGACATGTTTGATCCCATTGCGTGTCATGATTTTTTAAAATTCGGCACTGGAGAAACATGGCCGGTTTTCACTGACCAGTATGTCAGGCAGGCCGTGGGTGACAAACATGGCCCACAGGCTTTCAGTGGTGACGGTGGCGGTGCTTCTAGACATAATTTCGCGTGCAATCCATTTTGAAAAAGCATCCACCACCACCAGGAACGTTTTACCGAGAAACGGATCCGCCCAGTCGACATGGATCCTTGACCATTGTTTGGAGGGCCAGGACCACAAACTTAATGGTGCCTCTCTGGACGCGATGCTCAACTGAGCACACATGCTGCATTTCTGTACACAGGACTCTAAGTCAGAGTCGATACCGGGCCACCACACGTGGAATCTGGCTGTCGCTTTGATAGTTACTATACCGGGATGTGTGCTGTGGTGATCGAGATGAATGTCTCCCTGCCTTTTTTGCGTAGCACAACACGGTTACCCCACAACAGGCAGTCTGCCTGAATGGGCAGCTCGTCCTTTCCCTGCTGGAACGGCTTGATTAACTCTTGCATTTCAACGAGGATGCTAGCCCAGCTCCCATGCAGCAGACAGTTTTTTTTACTAGAGACAGCAGATTATCTTGGCTGATGCAAGTCCTAATCTGGCGGGCCGCGACAGGTGATTTGTCATTTTCAAAAGCTTCGGTGAACATCAGCAAATCTGCGGCTTCGCCACCAGAATAAGCTCCAGAAGCAGTGGAATTGCAGTTAGAAAGAGCAGAGTTCTATCGACAATGAAGTGACGTAGTTGTCCCTGCAGCAGGAGACGTAGGAGAGCGCACCATAACAAGTGATTTCGGAGATATATATATAACTAGTAGACTCATCAATAGGACAATTAGGTGCTTCATAATCAGCTCAATGTGGAGCTCCAGAAAAAGGACAATTAGGAGCTCCACAAACAACACAGAATCTCCAGAAAGTGGCGAACGAATTCCTCCAGAAACTGTGGAATTCTCTCTGGAATCAATGGTATTAGCTCCAGAAACAGCTGTATTAGCTCCGGAAACATGGGAATTCCCTCCTTGAACATGGAAATTAGGAACCGCAGAAATAGGGGAAGCAGGAGCCACAGCTACACGGCAGTTACTGCACAAACGAGGAATTTGCGCCAGAAACAGGAGGATAAGCCCCAGAAACTAGAATTAGGCCCTGAAAGAAAAAAAGTAGGAGGTACAGAAACTGGTAAATTTGCAGCTCCAGAAACAGTGGAATTGGCTCCAGAAACAGGGCAATGGGGAGCTGCAGAAACACGGGAAGCGAGTTCCAGGAACACAGGAATAATTACAGTACTGCACAATTAGCTCCAGAAATAGGGGAATTATGTTTCGATGGAAGAGAGTTATCTTCAGAAACGTTGACTTTTCTGTTCATGTTGCAGGGTAATAAGGAGAGTGCACCATCAACAGGACAATTCGGAGCAATACATATCGACGAACTAGTAGACACGTAAAAAGAACAATTATGTGCTTCATAAACCACAAAATAATTAGAGCTCCAGAAATATGGAAATTTGAACATCAGCAGGAATATTTCCCAGAAAAAAAGATATTTGCTCCAGACACCGTTGTATTAGCAAAAGAAAAAAGGGAGTTACCTCCCGAAAAAGATGCATTAGGAGGTTCACAATATTGGATAGTAGAAACTGCAGAAAAAATCATGAGCTCCAGGAAAAGGGGAATTAGTTCCAGGAGCAGACTAATTGGTAGCTGCAGAGAGCAGAATTGGAGTACATGGAATACTGGAATTAGTTCAGAAACATGTGTATTAGCAACAAAAATTAGGGAACTAGGACTAGAAAGGTGAGAGTTAGCAGTTGCAAAAACTTTCGAATTGTGCACTGCAGAAACGAAGGAATTATGAGTTTCAGAAACACGGGAATATGTTCAGTAGAGCGGAAGTAGCTCTAGAAACAAAGGAGTTACATTTAAAAAATGAAGAACTTGCTCAAGAAGCAGGTAAACTAGCTAATCCTGTAGCAGGGATATTAGGAGAGCGCACCATAAGCAGAATAATTCGGGGCTAAGTATATCGGGGAAATAGTAGCCACATAAAAAGCACAATTACATGTTTCATAAACAGTGCAATTTGAACTCCAAAAACAGGGAACAAAGGATCTCCACAAATAACTGAAAACGCTCCAGAAACAGGAGAACTAGGACCTGCATAACCTTGGGTAAAAGGAGCTCCAGCAACAGCGTTATTCGGCGTTCTCATAAAATGGGATTTTTCCGCTCCCACAACATTGAAACTAACTCCGGGACAAAGTAAAAATTCCAAAAACAGGGGGAAGGGATAATCGTAAGTACAAGAATTATTTCGATAAACCGCGGAATTAGCTCCTGAAATGGTGGCGTTAGCTCCACAAAATTGGGAACTAAGTGTTCCAGAGACACCGGAATTAGGAGCTCCCGTATCTGGGGAATTATGACGAGAAATATCGCGATTAGCTACAGAAAGAGGGAGAATCAGGTGCTCCAGAAACAGAGGACGTTTTAGCTAGAGAAACAAGGTGATTAGCTCCAGGAACAGGTGATGATGCCCCAGAAACAGAGGAATTATAAGCTCCACAGACTGGAAAATTAGTAGCTCCAGAAACTGCGCAATTAGCTCCAGAAACAAGGTAATTGCATTTATAAAGAGCAGACTTTACTCTAGAAAGAATAACATTAGCTGGCCCTGCAGCAGCGGAATTAGGAGAGCGCACCATAAACAGGACTTTCCGGAGAAATATATAAAACTAGTAGGCAATAAAATATGACAATTGGTTGCTTCATAAACAGTGCAATTTGGAGCTCCAAAAAAAGGACAATTAGGAGCTCAGCAAACAACTCAGAATCTTCAGAAAGTGGGGAAATAGGACTTCCAGAAATTATGGAATTTTCTCCGGAATCAAAGGTATTTGCTGTCGGAGCAGCTGAATTAACTAAAGAAACAGGCAAATTCCATCCAAGAACAGGGAAATTAGGAGTCGGAGATAGACGGGAAGTAGACGCTCCAGGAACACTGGCATTAGAGCAGAAACAGGAAATTAGCACCAGAAAGAGAGGAAGTCGGTTTAGGAATTGTGGAATTAGGTCTTAAAAGATGAAAGGAAGGAGTTAGAGAAACTGTTAATTCGCAGCTGCAGAAACAGTGGAATTCGCTCCAGAAACAGGGCAATGGGAAGCAGCAGAAAAAGGGAATCGATCTCGAAAACAGGAACAGTCACGGTACAGAGCATTTGTTTCAGAAACAGGTGAATTATGTTTTGAAAGAAGAGAGTTACTTCCAGATGAGGTGAATCTGCTATTCATGATGCAGGGTACTGAGGAAAGCGCAGCATAAGAAGAAGAATTCGGAGCGAAATATATCAGGGAAATGGTAGCCGCATAAAAAGCTGAATTAGGTGTTTCATAAACAGCGCAATTTGAAGTTCCCCAAACTGGGGAATTAGGATCTCCAGAAAAAGGGGAATGTGTCCATTAAAGCGGAAGTAGCTCCATACACAAATAAATTACGTTTAGAAAGAGAAGAGTTGGCTCAAGAAACAGGTACTCTATATGTTCCTGCAGCAGGATAATTAGAAGAGCGCAGTATAAGCAGAATAGTTCGGAGCTAAATATATCATGGAAATGGTAGCGCCATAAAAAGCAATATTTTTTTTTCATAAATAGCGCAATTTGAAGCTCCAGAAAGTGAGTGATTAGGATCTCCACAAACAACTGAAAGAGCTCCAGAAACAGGGGTACCAGCAGCTGCAAAACCTGGAGTATTTGTAGTTCCAGCATTAGCGGCATTCGGAGTTCACGTATGATGCGATTTAGATGCTCTAAGTACATTAAAACTAACCCCGAAACATGGGAAGTAGCTCCATAAACAGTGAAAATGCGGAATCCTTAATTATTAGAATTAATTCCAGAAAGCGGGGATGAGCTCCAGAAACATTGGACATATCTCCACAAATTTGGGAATTAATTGCTCGCAGAAACACCGGAATTAACATCTCCAGGAAGAGGGGAATTATATCCAGAAATCTGGTCATTAGCTCCAGAAAGGGTGAGAATCAGGTGCTCCTGAAACAGAGGAAATTTTAACTTCAGATACAAGGTGATTAGCTGTAGGAACAGGGTAAGTTGCTCCAGAAACAGAGGAATTAGTAGCGCCACAAACAGTGAAATTTGCAGCTGCAGGAACAGAGGAAGTTGCTCCAGAAACAACGGAATTAGCAGCTCCAGAAACAAGGGATTTCGCAGCTTCAGAAAAAGTGGAATTAGCTCTAGAAACAGTGGGATTAGCTTCACAAACAGTGACATTAGCAGCATAAACACTGGAATTAACTTCAGAAACAGGAGAATTGCTTCCAGAAACAGGGGAATTAGCTTCACAAACAGTGACATTAGCTGCATAAACACTGGAATTAACTTCAGAAACAGGAGAATTGCTTCCAGAAACAGGGGAATTAGCAGTTGAAGAAGCAGCGGAATTAGCTCCAGAAACAGTGGAATTAGCTTCAGAATTCGTGAAATTAGCTCCAGAAACAGTGGAATTAGCGCCAGAAACTGTGAAATTATTTCCATTAACAGAGAAGTTCGCTCCAGAAACAGTGGAATTAGATTCAGAAACAGTGAAATTTGCTTTTGCTATATTTCTGGACATAATTCCCTACTTTCTGGAGCTCCTAATTCCTATGCTTCTGGATAACTTAATTCCCCATTTTGCGAAGTTAACTCCAATATTTCTGGAGTTAATTCTGCGGTTTGTGGAATTAATGCCTGTAAATGAGAATATCCCATTTCCCCTGTTTCTGGAGCTATTTCCCTTGTACCGGGTTAGTTTCAAAGTACTCGGAGTTGGTAAATCCCATGTTAAGTGAGCTGCGAATGCCGGTGTTGCAGAAGCTCCTACTACCGCAGGTTATGCAGGTCCTACTTCCCCTATTTCTGGAGCTATTTGTCTTTTTTTGGATATCCTAATTCCCCTGTTTCTGGACCTTCAAATTGCACAGGTTGTATTGCACCATATTGTGCTTTTTCTGTGGCTGCCATTTCCCCGATGAACTTTGCTCCGAATTATTCTGCTTATGGTGCGCTCTACTAATCCCCTCCTGCAGAAAACGCTAGTTTATCTTTTTCTTTAGAAAACTTTCTTATTTCTAATTGTAATTCCTTTGTTTCTGGAACTATTTCCGCTGCGCTGAACAAATTGCTGTCTTTTTGCAACTCCTAATTCCCCAGTTGCTCCAATGCCCAATTCGGCAGTTTCTGCAGTACGTAATTCTCATCATTCCTGACCTAATTGCACTGTTTCTGGAGCTAATACCCATGTTTCTGAACCAATTCCTGAATTCCTGGAACTACTAATTCCCCTCTCTGCAGCTCCTTTGTCCGCTGTTCCTCGAGCTAATTCCACTGTTTCTGGAGCTCATCTTTTTTCTGGAGTTCCTAATATCCCCGATTGTAGAACTCCGAATGCGATGTTTCTTGAGCTAATTCAGCAGTTTCTGGAGCGCATTCCTTTTTTGTGGAGCTCCTAATTGTCCTTTTCCTGGAGCTCCAAATTGCGCTGTTTATGAAGCACCAATTGTCATATTTACGTGTCCAATCGTTGTATATATATATAATAATATATTTATATATACGAAACGTCCTGTTTATGCTGCGCTGTCGTAAATCCCCTGCTCTTCCGGGGCAGCTAAGTCACTTCTTTGTACAGCTAACTCTGCTCTTTCTAAACGCAATTACCCTTCTACTGGAACTAATTGCGCTCTTTCTGGAGGAACTTCCCCTCTTCCTTGAGCTGCAAATTTCGCTGTTTTTGTGGAGCTCCTAATTCCTCTGTTTCTGGAGCAACTTTCCCTGTTCCTGGAGCTAGTCACCTTGTATCTGTAGCTGAAATGCCCTCTGTTTCGGGAGCAGCTGATTCTCGCTCTTTCTGGAGATATTGACCATATTTCTGGACATAATACCTCTCTTTCTGGAGCTGCTAACTCCAGTGTTTCTGGAGCACTTAATTCCCAAATTTCAGGAGTTAAGTCCAATGCGTCTTGAGCTAATACCCCGGTTTCTGGAATTCATTTCTGTAGTTAAGGATGCCCCATTCTCCCTTTCTCTGGGGTTAGTTGCAATGTTCTTGGAGCTGCTAATTACCAACATCCGTGAGCTCCGAAAGCTGCTGTTGCTGGAGCTCCAAATACCCCAGGTTATGCAGCTCCTAGTTCCCCTGTTTCTGGAGCTACTTCAATTGTTTGTGGAGATCCCAATCACCGTCTATCTGGAGCTTCCAATTGCGCTATTTATGAAACAACTAATATTGCTTTTTATGGCGCTACCATTTTCATTTAGCTACGAACGATTCTGCTTATGCTGCGCACTCCTAATTCTCCTGATACGGGAAGAGCTAGATTACCTGTTTGTTGAGCCAAATTTTCTCTTTCTAAATTCAATTTCTTTGTTTATGGAGCTACTTCCACTGTACTGAACAAATGTCCCTGTTTCTGGAGATCCTAATTCCCCAGTTTGCGGAGCTTCAAATTGCGCTGTTTATGAAACACCTAATTCTGCTTTTTACGCGGCTACCGTTTCCCCGATATATTTCGCTCCGAATTCTTCTTCTTATGCTGCACTTTCCTAAGTACCCTGCAACATGAACAGGAGATTCAACCCTTCTGCAAGTAACCCTCCTCTTTTGAAACATAATTTCCCTATTTCTGATGCAAATTGCTCTGTACTGTGATTAATCCTGTTTTCCTGGAGCTCGCTTCCCGTTTTTCTGCAGCTCCCCATTGCCCTGCTTCAGGAGCGAATTCCACTGTTTCTGGAGTTGCTAATTAACAGTTTCTGCAACTCTTTCTTTTCATCTTTCAAGTCCTAATTGCACAATTTCTAGACCTAATTTTCCTGATTCTGGTGCTAATTCCCTCGATTCTGCGCTAATTCCCATGTTCCTTGGAGCTTCTGCTTCCCGTCTTTTATGGACTCCTAATTTCCCTGTTCCTGGATGGAATTCGCCTGTGTCTGCAGTTAATTCAGCTGTTCCGGGAGCTAATACGTTTGATTCCGGTGAAAAAACCTTAGTTTCTGGAAGTCCTATTTCCCCACTATCTGGAGATTCTGATTTGTTTGCTGAGCTCCGAATTGTCATTTTTCTGGAGCTCCAAATTGCGCTGATATGAAGCAGCTAATTTTCATTTTTAAGTGTTTACTGGTTTTTTATATATATATATATATATATATCCGAAATGTCCTGCTTATAGTGCGCTCTCCTAATTCCTCTGCTGCAGAGACAGCTAATGTTACTCTTTATAGATCTAACTCTGCTCTTTATAAATACAATTACCATGTTTCTGGAAATAATTGCGCTGTTTCTGGAGCTGCTAATTTCCCAGTCTGTAGAACTCCTAATTGCTCTGTTTCTGGAGATTCTTCCTCTGTTCCTCGGGCTAATCACTTTGTTTCTGCAGCTGAAAGGTCCTCTGTTTCTGGTGCACCTGATTCTCCCTCTTTCTGTAGCTAATCGCGATATTTCTGGACATAATTCCCCCCATATTGGAGCAACTAATTCCGGTGTCGTGGAGCACTTAATTACCTATTTTGTGGAGTTAACTCCACCATTTCTGGAGCTAATTCCGCGAGTTATGAAATTAATTCTTCTACTTAGAAATATCCGATTTCCCCTGTTTCTGGAGCTATTTCGCTTGTTCTGGGGTGAGTTTCAATGTTCTTGGAGCTGCTAAATCCCATTTTATTTCAACTCCGAATGCCGGTGGTGCTGGAGCTCCGACTACCCCAGGTTATGCAGGAACTAGTTCCCCTGTTTCTGGAGCTATTTCAGTTACTTGCGGAGATATTATTCCCCTGTTTTTGGAGCTTCAAATTGCACTGTTTATGAAAAATCTAATTTTGCTTTTTATGTGGCTACCAATTCCCCGTTATATTTAGCTCCGAATTATTCTGCTTATGGTGCGCTCTCCTAATCCCCCTGCTACAGGAATAGTAAATTCACCTGTTTCTTGAGAAAGCTCTTCATTTTTTAAATGTAACTCTTTTGTTTCTGGAGCTACTTCCGCTCCACTAAACAATTCCCCGTGTTTCAGAAACTCATTATTCCCTAGTTTCTGCAGTGCACAATTGGGCTGTTTCCGCAACTGCTTATTCTTATCTTTCTAGACCTAGTTCCCTTGCTTCTGTTGCGAATACCCATATTTCTGAACTTTCCAGTTTTCCAGGAACTCCTAATTTTGCTCACTGCAGCTCGCAATTAACCTGTTCTTCGAGCTTACTCCCCTCATCCTGGAGCTCATCTTTTTTCTTGTATTCCTATTATCGCAGAATGTGGATCTCCTATTGCATCTGTTTCCGGAGGTAACTCCCCTGTTTCTGTTGCTAATTGCTCTGTACTGTGATTATTCCTGTGTTCCTGGAGCTCGCTTCCCCTGTTTCTGCAGCTCCCCATTGCCCTATTTCTGAAGCTAATTCCACTGTTTCTGCAGCTGCAAATTTATCAGTTTCAGTAACTCTACTTTGATCTTTCAAGACCTAATTCCACAGTTTCTGAGGCTTATTCTCCTGGTTCTGACGCTAATTCGCTTGTTTCTGCGCTAATTTCCGTGTTGCTGTGGCTCCTTCTTCCCCTCTTTCTGCGGCTCCTAATTTCCATGTTCCTGGAGGGAATTCCCATGTTTCACCGACTCCTAATTTACCTCTTTCTGGAGGGAATGATCCCGTTTTTGTAGCTAATACAGCGGTTTCTGTAACTAATACCATTGATTCCAGGGATAATTCCATAGTTTCTGTAGGTTCTCGTTGTGGGGCAGCCGTGTCGTGCTATAAAAAGGGCAGGGAGACGTTCAACTCTGATCTCAACAGTACACACCCGGGTATTGTAATGTTGACAGCTGTAGCTGGATCCCACGTCTGGTGGCTCGCTATTGACTCTGACTTTTAGAGTCCTGTGCATGGCAATACAGTGTGTGTGCTCATTTGAGCAACACGCCAAAAGGCATCACTAAGTTTGTGGTTCTGGCCCTCCAGACCATGGTGAAGGATCCATGTCGGTAATGCGGGCCCGTTTCTCGGTAAAATGTTCCTGGTGATGGTGGATGATTTTTCAAAATGAATTGAAAGCGAAATTATGTCGGGAAGCACCGCCACCGCCACCATTGAAAGCATGAGGGCAATGTTTGTCACCCACGGCCTGCGTGATATAATGGTCAGTGACAACGGGCCATGTTTCACAAGTTCCAAATTCAAATAATTCATGACCTGCAATGGGATCAAGCATGTCACCTCGGTCCGGTTTAAACAAGCCTCCAATGGGCAGGTAGAACGGGCAGTCCAATCAATCAAACAGAGCCTTAAATGAGTCGCAGAAGTCTCACTACAAACCCCCCTGTCCCGAGTACTGCTCAGCTACGGCACGCGACACACTAGCTCACAGAGGTGCCTCCGGTTGAGCTACTCATGAAAAGCACACTAAAAATCAGACTCTGGCTGGTTCACGCTAACCTCCATGATCAGGTAGAGAGCAGGTGGCAGCAACAAAATTTAAAACGATGGTCGCGCCACTGTTTAACGGGAAATGATCTGAATGATCCTGTGTATGTGCTAAACTATGCACATGGTCCCAAGTGGATCTCGGGCACGGTGATAGCAAATGAAGGGAGTAGGGAGTTTGTAATCAAACTGGACAATGTCAAATTTGCAGAAAACACCTGGACCAAACGAAGCCGCGATTCACAGACTGCTCTGAACAACCCACAGCAGACACCATCTTTTTCGAGCCAACAATACAGATCCCAAAGGATCAACGACACCACCGCGGACTAGTAAATCGACCCCATCATGCCCAACATCCCAGCAATGCCAGGCACACCCAGCAGCCCTGCAGGGCCAACAACACGCCAGCCCAGCGAGGGCAAAGCCAAAACACCAGAACAGACATTTGTACTCAGTCGGTCAACCAGGAAAATAAAGGCTGCCGATCGCCTCACCTTGTAAATAAACTTCCATTTGACTTTGAGGGGGAGTGATGTTGTGTATCGACAAAGCATACACTCCCATGTTCCGCCACCAGGGAAGGCATCCGCTGAGGCTCCAAGGAATCCCAACATCCCTTGGGAGCACTGCATATAAGCCAGACCCTGAGGCCTGTTTCTCACTCTTGAGTGTCTTAATTAAGACTGACGTAACTATTACTTAAATCTCCCTGTGTGCAGTCTCATCTCTTGTAGTAACACGATAACTGCGATAGCCAGAAAGAAGATGAAATGCTGACACCATTTCTACGAAAATTTCTGTACACCAACATTTCTCTGACCCAAATTTCACAAAAGAAAAATGTTCCTTTCAATGTCGTTAAACCTACTTTTCGCGCATCCGAATCTTAAGAATCAGATGCCTCTAGTTGTGCCGACTCAATCCATGTCCCTTTGCAATATTATGCTTCCATTCACACTAAAAATGTGCCACTAACTTTAGAATCACAGAATAAGGGAATGGTTACAGCAGGGAGGAAGGCCATTCGGCCCATCGATCCCGTGTTACCACTCAACTAGTCCCACTCCCTCGTCATTCAATCGCAGCTTTGCATTTCTTTCCCTTCAGATACTGATCCAACTGCCTTTTGAATGATAAGATTGAGTCTGCCTGCACCGTCCCTTAAAGCAATGTATTCCAGATTCTAACCACTTGTTGCGAAATGGCCACCTCCTGTTCCTATCGATAAAGTCTGTCAAACACGGGATCAATTACAGCCACAGGATCACAACCCTTCAAAATATAGCACCTTCATTCTATTCTCGTAAGGCAAGTACCTGAAGTGTAGTCCAGCTGTTGAGGTTAAAGCTCTCGTTATGTTCTCAACGCTACTTTTACCACAGCGATTCCGTAGTGTAGTAGTTGTCACATTCGCATTACACGCAAAATGTTCCTGGTTCGAAACAGAGCAGAAACATTTTTCAAACGTGTTCCAGTAATGTTTAGCAAAAATGGAATAATTCATATTAGTTGTTCAATATTAATAGAGTGCAGGGCCTCACGACGCTGTTGCATTTGCTGATTTCTCTGTAAAGTTCTGTACACATTCAAACTCTACACAGTTTCTCTGACTCCCTCCTGTTTCCAGCCCAGACGGTGGCGAAACCCTATCTCAAAGATGTGCATTCAGTTCAGCTGCGAGAGATTATTAAAGGATTCTGCCGCGCCGCCACACTTCACAACAGAAAATCAAAGCCACAAACAAACGACTAATCGTTCTTCCCCAGCTCCAGAGTGAGTGAGGGCGAACAAGGACCAACATTCTGATCACACACTCTCCAATCAGACGATGCCTGCCGAAAGCGGCGAAGGCACCCTCAAACAGCAGTTTACCGCCCTTCACTGGACTGCAAAATGCCACGTGTCGAGCCAAAGCTCCACGTACACCGAACAGCAGCCTTATAACACTTTAAAGCTAGGTTCCTGAGGTGGAGCCCCAGCTTGCACAAACATGTTTTCACTGGAAACACCATTAATTCGCCGATCGCCTTTTTTTGCATCATGAAAGTAATGGTAATCGATAATTACATAATCAGAGAATTTACAGCAGATTGAATGGCCCATCCTATCTGCACCAACGAACAAATGTCCAGTTTTAGGTGTGTAACCCTGCACCTTACTGCATTTCAAAAGCAGACCCAAGAACTGTTTAAATGTGCTGAGAGTTTCTGCCTCCACCACACTTTCTGGATGTGAGTTCCAGACCCCCAAAACCATCTGGATGAAGATTGCTCCCTTGAAATCCCCTTTAACCATTATACTAATGACGTTTAATTTTTGCCCACTGTTTGTTGACCACTCCACTAACATCAGCAATTTTCAAATATCCAATGCGGAACGCTACACATATACTGCACGATCTAACAATGGAACGTCCTGTCATTATAGCCATCTCTTGGAGCAATCAGGTTAGTCCACATCTCAAATAATACGTGCATTGGTCCACGAAGATTGACGTCAATATTTTCCGAGTTTCGTTGTTTGAAAAGTGAAATTGGCAATCTGTTTTGTCTCGCCTGATGCTGAGTTTCCCCAGCCGGCCAACTGTTGTGTCCTCCATTGCACTCTGCTCTTGAACAAAGACGATGGTGAAAAGGCTTCGAGAAGTCAGGAGGTGATCCAAATCAGCGTGCAGTTCACACACAAACACACAGTCACAATCTCACAGTCACAATCTCACAGGCATACACACTCAAACACATACCCAGACACACACTTACACACTTACACACTTACACACTCACACACTTACCTAGACACAATGTTGCAAACACACACTCACACGCAGACACTCACGCACACACTCATACACACATTCACACACACATTCACACAAACAATTACACACAGACTCACACACACACTTACACACTTACACACCCACTTGCACATTCACAGACTTACACACACACAGACACACACTTCAAAACGTACACATTCACAAAGTCACGCACTTACTCACCCACACACCCAGGCACAGAATTATATACTCACAATCTTACACACTCACGCATTTACACAGGCATATACTCAAAGATTGCACACTTACGCACTTACCCAGATGAATACTCACGCACACACATGTGCACACACAGACACTCGCACACAGTTACAAATTCACATACTCATATACTTACACACTCAAACACTTACCCAGGCACACACGTGCACACTTACACATTTACACACTCATACATTCAGATATTTACACTCTCACACCTATAGCCAGACACACAATTACACACTCACACAATTACCCAGAAACACACTCACGCATTAACACATTTACACACGCACACACTTACCCAGGCGCGCGCTTACACGCTCACATGTTTGTGCACTCATGCACACACACACTCACAGATGTAAGGAGTCACACAATTATCCATACACGAACTTACACACTCACACAATCACAATCACAGACCTACACAATCACAGACTCACACACTTACAGACACACGTTCACACACTTACACACGCCCAGACTTAGACACTCACACACACTTGCACACACACACTTACCCAGGTACACACTCACAAACAATAATACACTCACACTCACACTCACACACTTACCCAGACACACACTTAAGCACTTACATATTGACACACACAAACACACACACACACACTTACCCACACATTCCATCCATCATAGGCAATCACTCGAATTGAGGATGACTTGCTTCCACGTCAAAACGTTCACAGGTGTTTCAAAGAAGGAACTAAAATTCCAGGTCCGAACAAAATCTTCATGGGTGGAAGATGCTTGTGCGTGGATTTTATAATGTGTGATGACCGTTGTACACCAACCAGCAATTACCCACACACACACTTACACAGACACATGTACATATACTCACACACAATAACACACTCATACTCATAATCCTTAACCATATACACACTAATTCAGTCATATACTCACACATTCACACACAATAGCACACTCACACTCACACTTGCTTAACCAGAGAGATAATTACACACTCACACACTTACACACTCACACGCTCATTTACCCAGGCACACATTCAAACACTCACACACATTAACACACTCACAAACACTTACGCAGAAATACACTCATACATACATTCACACTCTCATAAACCTATACTTAGCCAGGCACGCATTTACCCAGAGACACTTTTACACTCGCACAGTTGACTCATGAGATGGCCAGTTGGGACAACTTCTTAAATGAACAATTATGTGTCAGGCGATTCAGTAGAATAAGTTGCCATTACTGAACGGGGTAGAGGAGCAGAGAGGTGCAGTTACACATATCACTATAAGCAGCGACGTAGTTTAATGAGGCCATAATAAACATCAAATAAAGGTCCAGGGTTCATTTCAAGAAGGTCAGATTACAAAATAACAATAACTTGAATTTACTGAGCGCCTTTATCACAGTGAATCATCCAAGGCGCTTCACAGAAGTGTTATGAGACAAAACATTTGACACCGAGACATATCAGGAGAAATAATGGCAGGTGACTGAAAGCTTCATCAAAGGTATAGATTTTAAGGAGCGTCTTGAAGGATGATGGAGAAGTGGAGAAATGGAGAGGTTTATGCAGGGAATTCCAGAGCTTGGCAACAGAAAGTCTGTGATCAGTGTGAATATTAACACACTCACTCACACACTGTCGACACTGGGCTCCAGGTGTGAGACCTGTGATCAGTGTGAATATTAACATACTCACTCACACACTGTCTACACTGGGAGCTCTGTGTGAGGCATGTGATCAGGGTGAATATTAACAAGCTCAGTCACACACTGCCTACACTGGGATCTCTGTGTGAGGCATGTGATCTGGGTGAATATTAACAAACTCACTCACACACTGTCGACACTGGGCTCCTTGTGATCAGGGTGGATATTAACACACTCACTCATAACCTCTCTACACTGGGCTCCCTGTGTGAGGCCTGTGATCAGAGTAAATATTAACACACTCATACACACTGTCTACACTGGGATCCCTGTGTGATGCCTGAGATCGCAGTGATATTAACACACTCACTCACACAGGTCTGCATTGGGCTCGCTGTGTGAGACCTGTGATCAGGTGAATATTAAGATACTTACTCACACACTGTCTACATTTGGATCCCTGGGTGAGGCCTGTGATCATGGTGAATATTAACACACTGACTCACACACTTTCTACACGGAGGTCCCTGTGTGAGGCCTGAAATCAGGGTGAATACGAACACACTCACTCACACATTGCCTACACTGGGCTCCGTGTGTGAGACCTCAATGTGAAGTTATGTCGGGAAGCACCGCTACCACCACTACTGAAAGCCTGAGTGTCATGTTTGGCACCCACGGCCTGCCTGACATACTGGTCAGTTAAAACGGGCCCTGTTTCACCAGTGCCACATTTAAAGAATTCATGACCCGTAATGGGATCAAACTTGTCACGTCGGACCCGTTTAAACCAGCAGCCAATGGTCAGGCAGAGCAGGCAGTACAAATAATCAAACACATCATTAAACGAATTACAGAAGCCGCAATCTAAACCCGCCTGTCCCGAGTACTGCTCAACTACGGCACGAGACACACTCGCTCACATGTGCGCCCCCGGCTGAGCTCCTCATGAAAAGGACACTTAAAACCAGACTCTCGCTGGTTCCACCCAACCTGCATGATCAGGACGCGAGCAGGCAGCGTCAACAAAATGTGAGCGATGGTCATGCCAGTTTGTCATGGGAAATTGATCTGAATGACCCTGTGTATGTACTAAACTATGGACATGGTCCCAAGTGGATCCCGGGCATGGTGATAGTTAATGAAGGGAGTAGGGCGTTTGTAGTCAAACTATACAATGGACAAATTTGCAGAAATCACCTGGACCAAACCAGGCTGCGGTTCACAGACTGCCCTGAGCAACCCACAGCAGACTCACCTTTTTCGAGCCTACAACAGACACCCAAAGAATCGAGGACACCACCCCGGACTCGGAAATCGAACACATCACGCCCATCATTCCAGCAAGGCCAGGCTCAATTTGCAACCCTGCAGGGCCACAAACACGCCAACCCAGCGAGGGCACAGCCATCACACCAGAACAGACATTTGTACCGCCACCAGGTAAGGAAAGGCTCCCGACCGCCTCACCTTGTAAATAGTTTTCAATTTGACTTTGGGGGGAGGCGGGGAGTGATGTTGTATTTCGACAAAGCATGCACTCCCATGTTTCACCACGAGGGAGCGCATCCACTGAAGACCCAAGGGATCCCAGCATCCCTTGCGAGCACAGTATATAAGCTGGCCCCTCGGGCCTGTTCCTCAATCTGGAGTGTCATAATAAAGACTGAGATCACTGTTACTTTAACCTCCCTGTGTGCAGTCACAACTGTGTTAGGAACACAATAACTTAGAAAAGAAATGTGACCCCATAGCCAGAAAGCAGATGAAATGCTGACTCCCGTCCTGCTAAATATTACTTCACCAACATTTCTCTGACCAAAGCTTCACAAAAGAAAAATGTTCCTTTCAAAGTCATTAAACCCGAATTTTCACGCTCACGAATCTTCTGAATCAGATGCCTCTATTTAAGCCGTCTCAATCCATGTCTCTTTTAAATATTATGTATCCATGCACGCTATTAAATGTGCCACTAACTTATCTAATTACAGAATAAGCGAATGGTTAATTCATGGAAGAACCACATTCGGCCCGTAGAGCCCATGTCAACTCTCAACTCATCATACTCCCCTTCATTTATCCGCAGCTGTGCAATTTCATTCCTTCAATTACTTATCCAACTGCCTTTTGAAAGATAAGATTGCGTCTGCCTCCATTGCAATTTAAAGCTGTGTATTCCATTTCTAACCACTTGATGAACAATGGCCATTCCTGGTCCAATGTATAAAGTCTGAGAAACAAGAGATCAATTACTGACACACTCAAAACCTTGCTAAATATGGCATCGACTTCCTATGCTCGTAACGCAAGCTCCAGAAGTGTAGTCCAGCTGTTGAGATTAAAGCTCTGGTTATGTTCCCAACGCCACTTCTGACAAGCGTTTCCATAGTGCAGTTGTTATCATGTTTGCCTAACATGCTAAAGGTCCCAGGTTTAAAACCGAATGGAAAGAGTTTGCAAACGTGTTCCATTAATTATTAGAAAAAATTGAATAATTCATATTAGTAGTTCGATCCCCAGCTTGCACGAACATTTTTTCACTGCAAACACCATTAATTAGCTGATCGCCTCGTTTTGCATCATGAAAGTAATGCGAACCGACAATTATATAATCATAGAAAGTTACACCATGGAAGGAGTCCTATATGACCCAATGTATCAGCACCTGCCAACACATGTCCAGTATTAGGTGTGTAACCGTGCACATTACTGCATTTCAAGTTCACATCCAAGTACTTTGGAAATGGGATGAATGTTTCTGCCTGCACCAAACTTTCAGGCAGTGAGTTCCAGGCCCCCACAAACATCTGCATGAATAATGTTGCCTTCAAAACTCCTTTAACCCTTGTACTAATTACTTTTAAATAATGCCCCCTGCTTGTTGATAACTCACCTATGGCAAGGAGGCCCTTTTAATCAACAATATTTAGTCCTCTCCTAATTTTTACACCTTAATGCTGTCGCCCATCAGCCTCCTCTGTTCCAAGGAAACAACCCGAGCCGATCCAATCTGTCCTCATAACAAAGTTGCTCCAATCCCGGAAACATTCTACATAAATCTCCTCTGTACCCTCTTCAGCACAATCACGTCCTTCCTTCAATGCGGTGACCAGAACTCCACGCAGTAGTCCAGCTGTGGGCTAATCAAAATTGTATACAGTTCTAGCATAACCCACTTGCTCTTCAATGTCATGCCTCTGCCAATAACTGCAAACATTCTGTATGCCGTCTGAACCAACTTATCCAACTGGCCAGCTACATTCAGGCATCTTTGAACATGCATTGACAGTGCCCTTCGCTCCTCTACACTTCTCAATGTTCTACAGTCGATGTTTATTCCCTTTCGTAGTTAGCCATCCACAAATGCACGATGTCGCACGTCTCCGATTCAAATTCAATTTGCCACTTTTCTGCCCACCTTCCCAGTTGATTAATATCTTCCTGCAGTCTCCATCTTTTTTCTTCATTATCAACGACACTGCCTATTTTACGACCACCTGAAGGCTTCTTAATCATAACCCCGATATTCAAGTTTAGATAATTGAAAAATACCACAAAAAGCAGTGGACCTAGCACTCAAAACTGAAGAACCCCACTGGAAACAGCCTTCCAGTCACAAAAACTCCCATCAAAAATCAACCTTTGCTTCCTGCGTCTGAACAAATTTTGGATCCAATTTGCCACTTTGCCCTGGATCCCATGGGATTTTACTTTCATCACTAGTCTGCCATCTGGGACCTTAGCGAAAGCATTAATAAAATCCATCGACACTACATCGTAGGCACTAATGATCGACCCTCCTGGTGACCTCCTCCAAAAGTGCATTCAAGTTAGTCAAACGCGACCATTCCTTTACAAATCGTGCGGACTGTCCTTATTAACCAGTGCCTTTCATACTGGATTGAATGTATCATCGTTAAATGTTATTCTGCTTTCACGGGAAAACATTTTTAATTAACTGATGATCTTCATTTGCACAACTAAAGAAATGTTAACTGAAGGAGAGTCTTCAATAAAATAATTTGTCTCTGCTCTGCAATTTACATCTTAAACCATTTTAGACACTGTGCTTTGGTGGTCTGCTTCAAAATGTTCATTGCTGGTAACAATACATTAGACTGGCGATATAGTGAAATGGACTATAAAGGAAGAGAATCGTTATTGTGAAACAGCAAAGAAAATATACATTCTGGAAGAATAACATCAAGAAGAAATATGACGCCAACATCCAGAAGGAAGATTAAATCTTGAGTCCCTTTCACCCAAAAATTCCTTCCACAAACATTTATCTGACCGAAACTTCACAAAACAAAAATGATGCTTTTTAAAGTCATTAAACCCGAAGTATCGCGCACCGAATCTTCTGAATTAGATACCTCCAGCTCTGTCGACTCAATGCATGTCGCTTTGCAATATTCTGCTTCCATGCACACTATTAAATGTGCCACTAACTTATAGAATCACAGAATAAGGGAATGGCCCGTCCCATCCCAAATCTCAACCAGTCTCACCGCCCTTTCATTTACCCGCAGCTGTGCAATTTTATTTCTTTGGATACTTATACAACTCCGTTTTGAAAGATAAGATTGAGTCTGCCTCCACCGCCCTTTTAAGCAGTGTTGTCCAAATTCTAACCACTTGATGAGGAATGGCCACTCCTGTTCCTATGTATAAAGACAGAGAAACACGGGATCAATACTTGCCACACTCAAAACGTTGCTCAATACAGCACCGTCACTCTATACTCACAACGCTCCTGAAGTGTCAGGCAGTTGTTTAGCTTAAAGCTCTAGTTATGTTCCCAAGATCAACGCTACCACAGCGTTTCTGTAGTGTAGTGGTTGTGATGTTTACCGAACACTCGAAAAGTCCCCGGTTCAAAACCAGACGGAAACATTTTACAAATGTGTTCCATCAATGATTAAAACAAGTTGAATAATTCATATTCGTGGTTCAAAATTAACTGAATGCAGTGTCTCATGACGCTGTTGCATTTGCTGATTTATCTGCACAGTTATGTACAAACTGAATTTCTACACAGTGTTTCTCACTCAGTCCAGTTTGCAGCCCTGACGGTGAAGAAACCCCATCTCATGTTTGGCACCCACGGCCTGCCTGACATACTGGTCAGTTAAAACGGGCCCTGTTTCACCAGTGCCACATTTAAAGAATTCATGACCCGTAATGGGATCAAACTTGTCACGTCGGACCCGTTTAAACCAGCAGCCAATGGTCAGGCAGAGCAGGCAGTACAAATAATCAAACACATCATTAAACGAATTACAGAAGCCGCAATCTAAACCCGCCTGTCCCGAGTACTGCTCAACTACGGCACGAGACACACTCGCTCACATGTGCGCCCCCGGCTGAGCTCCTCATGAAAAGGACACTTAAAACCAGACTCTCGCTGGTTCCACCCAACCTGCATGATCAGGACGCGAGCAGGCAGCGTCAACAAAATGTGAGCGATGGTCATGCCAGTTTGTCATGGGAAATTGATCTGAATGACCCTGTGTATGTACTAAACTATGGACATGGTCCCAAGTGGATCCCGGGCATGGTGATAGTTAATGAAGGGAGTAGGGCGTTTGTAGTCAAACTATACAATGGACAAATTTGCAGAAATCACCTGGACCAAACCAGGCTGCGGTTCACAGACTGCCCTGAGCAACCCACAGCAGACTCACCTTTTTCGTGCCTACAACAGACACCCAAAGAATCGAGGACACCACCCCGGACTCGGAAATCGAACACATCACGCCCATCATTCCAGCAAGGCCAGGCTCAATTTGCAACCCTGCAGGGCCACAAACACGCCAACCCAGCGAGGGCACAGCCATCACACCAGAACAGACATTTGTACCGCCACCAGGTAAGGAAAGGCTCCCGACCGCCTCACCTTGTAAATAGTTTTCAATTTGACTTTGGGGGGAGGCGGGGAGTGATGTTGTATTTCGACAAAGCATGCACTCCCATGTTTCACCACGAGGGAGCGCATCCACTGAAGACCCAAGGGATCCCAGCATCCCTTGCGAGCACAGTATATAAGCTGGCCCCTCGGGCCTGTTCCTCAATCTGGAGTGTCATAATAAAGACTGAGATCACTGTTACTTTAACCTCCCTGTGTGCAGTCACAACTGTGTTAGGAACACAATAACTTAGAAAAGAAATGTGACCCCATAGCCAGAAAGCAGATGAAATGCTGACTCCCGTCCTGCTAAAAATTACTTCACCAACATTTCTCTGACCAAAGCTTCACAAAAGAAAAATGTTCCTTTCAAAGTCATTAAACCCGAATTTTCACGCTCACGAATCTTCTGAATCAGATGCCTCTATTTAAGCCGTCTCAATCCATGTCTCTTTTAAATATTATGTATCCATGCACGCTATTAAATGTGCCACTAACTTATCTAATTATAGAATAAGCGAATGGTTAATTCATGGAAGAACCACATTCGGCACGTGGAGCCCATGTCAACTCTCAACTCATCATACTCCCCTTCATTTATCCGCAGCTGTGCAATTTCATTCCTTCAATTACTTATCCAACTGCCTTTTGAAAGATAAGATTGCGTCTGCCTCCATTGCAATTTAAAGCAGTGTATTCCATTTCTAACCACTTGATGAACAATGGCCATTCCTGGTCCAATGTATAAAGTCTGAGAAACAAGAGATCAATTACTGACACACTCAAAACCTTGCTAAATATGGCATCGACTTCCTATGCTCGTAACGCAAGCTCCAGAAGTGTAGTCCAGCTGTTGAGATTAAAGCTCTGGTTATGTTCCCAACGCCACTTCTGACAAGCGTTTCCATAGTGCAGTTGTTATCATGTTCGCCTAACATGCTAAAGGTCCCAGGTTTAAAACCGAATGGAAAGAGTTTGCAAACGTGTTCCATTAATTATTAGAAAAAATTGAATAATTCATATTAGTAGTTCGATCCCCAGCTTGCACGAACATTTTTTCACTGCAAACACCATTAATTAGCTGATCGCCTCGTTTTGCATCATGAAAGTAATGCGAACCGACAATTATATAATCATAGAAAGTTACAGCATGGAAGGAGTCCTATATGACCCAATGTATCAGCACCTGCCAACACATGTCCAGTATTAGGTGTGTAACCGTGCACATTACTGCATTTCAAGTTCACATCCAAGTACTTTGGAAATGGGATGAATGTTTCTGCCTGCACCAAACTTTCAGGCAGTGAGTTCCAGGCCCCCACAAACATCTGCATGAATAATGTTGCCTTCAAAACTCCTTTAACCCTTGTACTAATTACTTTTAAATAATGCCCCCTGCTTGTTGATAACTCACCTATGGCAAGGAGGCCCTTTTAATCAACAATATTTAGTCCTCTCCTAATTTTTACACCTTAATGCTGTCGCCCATCAGCCTCCTCTGTTCCAAGGAAACAACCCGAGCCGATCCAATCTGTCCTCATAACAAAGTTGCTCCAATCCCGGAAACATTCTACATAAATCTCCTCTGTACCCTCTTCAGCACAATCACGTCCTTCCTTCAATGCGGTGACCAGAACTCCACGCAGTAGTCCAGCTGTGGGCTAATCAAAATTGTATACAGTTCTAGCATAACCCACTTGCTCTTCAATGTCATGCCTCTGCCAATAACTGCAAACATTCTGTATGCCGTCTGAACCAACTTATCCAACTGGCCAGCTACATTCAGGCATCTTTGAACATGCATTGACAGTGCCCTTCGCTCCTCTACACTTCTCAATGTTCTACAGTCGATGTTTATTCCCTTTCGTAGTTAGCCATCCACAAATGCACGATGTCGCACGTCTCCGATTCAAATTCAATTTGCCACTTTTCTGCCCACCTTCCCAGTTGATTAATATCTTCCTGCAGTCTCCATCTTTTTTCTTCATTATCAACGACACTGCCTATTTTACGACCACCTGAAGGCTTCTTAATCATAACCCCGATATTCAAGTTTAGATAATTGAAAAATACCACAAAAAGCAGTGGACCTAGCACTCAAAACTGAAGAACCCCACTGGAAACAGCCTTCCAGTCACAAAAACTCCCATCAAAAATCAACCTTTGCTTCCTGCGTCTGAACAAATTTTGGATCCAATTTGCCACTTTGCCCTGGATCCCATGGGATTTTACTTTCATCACTAGTCTGCCATCTGGGACCTTAGCGAAAGCATTAATAAAATCCATCGACACTACATCGTAGGCACTAATGATCGACCCTCCTGGTGACCTCCTCCAAAAGTGCATTCAAGTTAGTCAAACGCGACCATTCCTTTACAAATCGTGCGGACTGTCCTTATTAACCAGTGCCTTTCATACTGGATTGAATGTATCATCGTTAAATGTTATTCTGCTTTCACGGGAAAACATTTTTAATTAACTGATGATCTTCATTTGCACAACTAAAGAAATGTTAACTGAAGGAGAGTCTTCAATAAAATAATTTGTCTCTGCTCTGCAATTTACATCTTAAACCATTTTAGACACTGTGCTTTGGTGGTCTGCTTCAAAATGTTCATTGCTGGTAACAATACATTAGACTGGCGATATAGTGAAATGGACTATAAAGGAAGAGAATCGTTATTGTGAAACAGCAAAGAAAATATACATTCTGGAAGAATAACATCAAGAAGAAATATGACGCCAACATCCAGAAGGAAGATTAAATCTTGAGTCCCTTTCACCCAAAAATTCCTTCCATAAACATTTATCTGACCGAAACTTCACAAAACAAAAATGATGCTTTTTAAAGTCATTAAACCCGAAGTATCGCGCACCGAATCTTCTGAATTAGATACCTCCAGCTCTGTCGACTCAATGCATGTCGCTTTGCAATATTCTGCTTCCATGCACACTATTAAATGTGCCACTAACTTATAGAATCACAGAATAAGGGAATGGCCCGTCCCATCCCAAATCTCAACCAGTCTCACCGCCCTTTCATTTACCCGCAGCTGTGCAATTTTATTTCTTTGGATACTTATACAACTCCGTTTTGAAAGATAAGATTGAGTCTGCCTCCACCGCCCTTTTAAGCAGTGTTGTCCAAATTCTAACCACTTGATGAGGAATGGCCACTCCTGTTCCTATGTATAAAGACAGAGAAACACGGGATCAATTCTTGCCACACTCAAAACGTTGCTCAATACAGCACCGTCACTCTATACTCACAACGCTCCTGAAGTGTCAGGCAGTTGTTTAGCTTAAAGCTCTAGTTATGTTCCCAAGATCAACGCTACCACAGCGTTTCTGTAGTGTAGTGGTTGTGATGTTTACCGAACACTCGAAAAGTCCCCGGTTCAAAACCAGACGGAAACATTTTACAAATGTGTTCCATCAATGATTAAAACAAGTTGAATAATTCATATTCGTGGTTCAAAATTAACAGAATGCAGTGTCTCATGACGTTGTTGCATTTGCTGATTTATCTGCACAGTTATGTACAAACTGAATTTCTACCAGTGTTTCTCACTCACTCCAGTTTGCAGCCCTGACGGTGAAGAAACCCCATCTCAAATCTGCACATTCCGTGCATTCAGTTCAGCTGTGAGAGTTATTAACGGATCCTGCCGCGCCGCATCGAAGATCAAAGCCACAAACAAACCCATCGACGAATCGCTCTTCCCCAGCTCCAGAGTGAGTGATGGCGGGACAAGGCCCATCATTCCGAGCCCGCACTCTCCAATCAGCAACTGCTGTCTGAAGGCGGCGAATGCAGCATCATCAGTGGTTCAACGCCCTTCACTGGTATACAAAATGCCGCGTTTCGAACCAAAGCTCCGCGAACAGTTACCCTCATAAAACTCTTTATCTCAGGTTCCTGAGTTCGAGCCCCAGCTTGCATGACCGTTTTATCATTGGAAACACCATTAATTTGCCAATCGCCAAGTTTTGCATCATGAAAGTAAAGCTAACCGATAATGATATAATCATACAAGTTTACAGCATGGAAGGTGTCCTTTTCGACCCATCGCATTTGCACCGGCCAAAAAATATCCTGTTTTCGCTGTGTAACCGTGCACTTTACGGCATTTCAAATTAACATCTAAGTACTTTTGAAATGTGGTGAGGGTTTCTCCCTCCACCACACTTTCAGGCAGTAACTTCCGATACCCACACATATCTGGTTGAAGAATGTTCCCTTTTAATTCTCGTTAACCCTTATACGAATTACTTTTAATTTATGCCTCCTGGTTGTTGACCCTTCTACTATGGGACATTGGCCCTTTTAATCAACACGATCGAGGCCCCTCCTAATTTTATTCACCTTAATGCTGTCGCCCATCAGCCTCCTCTGCTCCAAGGAAACAATAGCAGATAGAATGCTGAATGAAGGCAGCGACAACCTCGACTAATAGGTACAGCCTGTACAACTGGTATTAAAACATCTATCCAAGTATTTATCAGACCTGTCCCTACTTTGTTGCAGAATTGTGCTACGATGTGTTAGTTAAAGCGGAACGTCTGAATTTGATCTGTGATACATTGGATGATAAGGAGTTACAGGTTTGCTTGTGTTGTTTTGCTCGGTTATTTTTTTGCTGTGTTTTTTGCTTGGATATGAATCAACCCCCTTGACTTTCTATGGCAGCAGGAGAATCAGCAGCAACGATTTGGAAAATATCGAAACATCGAAATAGTGAAAATAGGTGCAGGAGTAGGCCATTCGTTCCTTGGAGACTGAGCCACCATTCAATTAGATAATGGCTGATCACTCCCTCTGTACCCCATTCCTGCTTTATCTCCATATCCCTTGATCCACTTAGCCGTAATTGTCATTTTTAACTCCCTCTTGAATAGAACCAATGAACTGGCATCAACAACTCTCTGCGGCAGGGAATTCCACAGGTTAACAACTCTCTGAGTGAAGAAGTTTCTCTTATCTCAGTCTTAAATTGCCGACCCCTTATCATAAGCTTATGTCCCCGGGTACTTGACTTCCCCAACATCGGAAACATTCTTCCCGCATCTAACCTATCCAATCCCGTCAGAATCTGATACATTTTTACGAGATCCCCTCTCATCCTTCTAACCTCCAGTGAATAAAGTCCCAGTTGATCCAATCTCTCCTCATATGACATCCCTGGAATCAGTCTGGTGAACCTTCGCTGAACTCCATCAATAGCAAGAACGTCCTTCCTCAGATTAGGAGACCAAAACTGAGCACAATATTCCAGGTGAGCCCTCAATAAGGCCCTGTACAATTGCAGTAAGTCCTCCCTGCTCCGATACTCAAATCTTCCAGCTGTGAAGGCCAACATACCAACAAAGCTTTTACATTTTTCACCGCTTGCTGTGAAAATATCGAAACATCGAAATAGTGAAAATAGGTGCAGGAGTAGGCCATTCGTTCCTTGGAGACTGAGCCACCATTCAATGACTGATGGACCATGACACCGAGCTCTCGTTGCACCTCCTCTTTTAATAATCTGCCACCATTCAGATAATATTCTGCCGTCCTGTTTTTGTCCCTAAAATGGATAATCTGTATTTCATTTGGCCACTCACCTAAACGTCCAGGTAACCCTTCTGCCTATTAGTGTCCTCCTCATTGCTCACAATGCCATCCAGTTTAGTGTCATCTGCAAACTTGGAGATATTACACTCAATTCCTTCATGTAAATCGTTAATAATATTGTAAAGAGCTGAGGTCGCAGCATTGAGCCCTGCCGCACTCCACTAGTCAAAAAATTCGAGCAGATTCGTCAAGACTGATTTCGCTTTCATTAATACATGCTGACATGGAACGATCCTATCACTGCTTTCCAAATGCGCTGCTGTTTCATCCATAATGATTGATTCCAACCTTTCCCCTCCTACTGATGTCAGGCTAATCGGGCTATACTTACCCATTTTCTCTCTCCCACCTTTTTACAAAGGTGGTGTGACATTAGCTACCATCCAGTCTATAGGAACTGATCCAGAGTCGATACATTGTTGGAAAATAATCAGCAATGCATCCACTACTTCTGGGGCCACTTCCTTAAGTACTCTGGGATAAAGATTATCAGGCCTCCGGGATTTATCGGCCTTCAATCCCATCAATTTACCTAACACAATTTCCTGCCTCATAGGGATATCCTTCAGTTCTTCCTTCTCACGAGACCCACTGTCCCGTAGTGCATTAGGAAGCTTACTTGTGTCTTCCCTCGTGAAGACAGAACCGAAGTATTTGATCAATTGGTCTGCCATTTCTTTGTTCCACATTATAAATTCAGCTGAATCAGACTGCAAGCGACCTACCATTGTCTTCACTAATCTTTTTCTCTTCACATATTTATAAAAGCTTTAGCAGTCAGTTTTTACGATCCCTTCAAGCTCCCTCTCGTAATCTATTTTCCGCCTCTTAATCAAACCCTTAGTCCTCCTCTGTTGAATTGTAAACCTCGCGCAGTCCTTAGGTTTGTTGCTTTTTCTCGCCAATTTGTATGCGTCTTCCTTGGGTTTAACACTATCCTTAATTTCCCTTGTTAGCCACGGTTGAGCCACCTTCCCCGTTTTTTTTAAATCCAGAAAGGGATGTAAAATCGCTGAATTTCATCCATGCGACCTTTAAAGGTTACATTGCGTATCCACCGTCAACCTTTTACGTATCCTTTGCCAGTCTATTCTAGCCAATTCACACCTCATGCCGTCGAATTTACCTTTCCTTAAGTTCAGGACCATATTTTCCGAATTTACTGCGTATCTCTCCATCTTCATAAAGAATTCAACCATATTATGGTAGTCTTACACAAGGGTCCTCGTACAACAAGATTGCTAATGAGTCCTTTCTCATTACACATCACCCAGTCTAGTATGGTCAGCTCTCTAGATGGTTCCTCTTCATATTGGTATAGAAAACAATCCCTAATCCACTCCAGGAAATCTTCCTCCACCACATTGCAACCAGTTTGAATTAACCCAAGCAATATGTCGATTAAAGTCGCCCATGATAACTCGTGTACATTTATTGCACACATCTCTTATTTCTTGTTTGATGTTGTCGCCGTCCTCACTACTACTGTTTGGTTGTCTATACACAACTCCCACTAGCGTTTTCTGCCGTTGGTATTCCGCAGCTCCACCCATACCAATTCCAAATCATTCACGTTAATATCCCTCCTTGCTATTGCATTTATTTCCTCTTTACCCAGCAACGACACCCTCCCTCCTTTTCCTCTCTGCCTATCTTTCTTAAAAGTTGAAGACCCCTGGATGTTGAGTTCCCAACCTTGGTCAATCGGGAGCCATGTCTCCATGATGCCAATTAGATCATATCCGATAACTGCTGACTGCGAAATTTATTCCGAATAATCCTCGGATTGAGGCACAGAGCCTTCAGTCTTGTCTTTTTAATACAATTTGTCCCTTCAGAATTTTGCTGCAATTTTGCCCTTTCTTTTTGCCTTGAAATAAAGGGAGAGGGTGAGAGAGAAATTAAGTGCAGGAGGGAGAAGCGAAAAGCTTGTTGATTGGTTGACGGCAGTGTGAATGTTGCGAGCAGCCTGTGGTGGCAGCAAAATCGGACTGCAGCTGGCATTCCCAGACGGTCTACAATCCAAATGCTAATCAGGCCTGACTCTGCGGAGGTTCCGAGATCGGATGAGATTGGGCGTTTTCAGATTAGTGTGGCCATCGGCATCAGGACATGGAATTTCTCTTAACTTAAACCGTCATACGTCTGTTCTTCATTTCTTTTTCTCATTCGATGCATTCAAACAAGGAGACAGCACTCAAATTTAATTTCACCATTTTCCTTCCGCCACACCCACATCTTACTGCTCTGTCTCCCACGCAAACAATCTACAAACCCTATCACCTTCATTGTCTTGCCTCAAGCTTCAAAACACCCTGACTTTCAACATTACCTCTCTCACACCCAAATCAATCACTTACTCACCCCGAAATCACATGCTCGCCAAAGTCGAATCGGTCTTCCCCAAGATCCCCCCATCCCCAAGTCTGAACTCACCCCAAAAAAAGCTTTCAATGCAACCAAATCGCCAGCAATGTTTAAATTCCACTCCTACTCATTTTTAAGCCAGGACTATCTTGTAGCCACATTTCAGAACCCCATGTGACAAGTGACTCCTCACATTAACACACATGCATTCCACCATCCTGCTAGTTGCCTTTGCTTTTTTCCTGCATTGACTTGCTGCTCATCCTGCACTATTCTTTGTTCTGTTGCTATTTGTCGCTCCCAGGTTTCGATGCACCTTGTCTCTCCTCTCTGATGCTGCATCCTGGTGCTCCTCCGCCAGCTTGTGGTTTTTTGCTATTAATTTAGTTGTTCTTCGTCCTTTCGCCCCCTGCGTCGACCCCCTTGCATTTGTGTAGCAGCAGGAGAAAGTGCAGGAAAGCAATGGTGAAAGCAAAATGAGAGAGAGAGGAGCAAAAAGTGTGCTGATGGATTAACGGCAGTATCTGCGCATTACCCTGAGCGACACGTGGCGGCAGCAAAAGGCTCCTGCACCTGGAATTCCCAGGCGGTTTCCCGTCCAAGTACCAACAAAGCCAGAGTCTGCTTAATTTCCGAAGTCACACGATATTGGGCGTTTATAAACTAACGTGGCCGTTGACATCTGCATAGTCGCTTTCTCTTAACTAAACGGACATACGGCTGTTTTTCATTTCTTTTTCTCATTCTGTGCAGTCACACTTGTCATCTGCACTCAATTATAATTTCATAATTTTCCTTCCGCCACCCCCACCTCTTGCTGCTCTGCCTCCCACATAACAAACTATAAGCACTACTCCCTTGATTGCCTTGCCTCAAATTTCAAAATGACATGACCATCACCATTTCCTCACTCACCCCCAAATCTCACGGTCGCCAACCTCAAAATCTCTCAGCACCTCAAATCTCCCCATCCCGAAAACTCTGCTCCTCAAAAAAAAGCGTTCACGCCCCCAAATCGCCAAAATGCTTTAATTTCCAATGCAATTCGCCAATTTCATTTGTAACAGTCCTCCCATTAAGACTCATGCATTCCAGCAGCATGCTAGGAGGCTTTGCTTTTACCCTGTATTGAATTTCAGCTCTTCCTACATTATTCTTTGTTCTGTTCCTGTTTGTCCCTCCGAGGTTCCGATGCACCTTGTCTCTCCTCTCAGATGCTGCGTTCTGGTGCCCCTCTGCCAGCATGTAGTTTTCTGCTAACTTATTTTGTTCTTCTGCATTCTTTCGCCCCCTGCGTAGACTACCTTGCATTTGTATAGCAGCAGGAGAATGTGCAGAAAATAAATGGTGAAATGAAATTGAAAAAGAGAGAGCAGCAAAAAGGTTGTTGATGGATTAACGGCCGTGTGTGTGCAGAACCATGAGTGGCCTGTGGCAGAAGCAAATGCCAACTGCACCTGGAATTCCCACGCAGTCTCCCTTTTAATTACTAACCAGGCCTGACTCTGCAGTGTATTCGAGATCTGATGAGATCAGGATTTTTCAGAGTAGTATGGCCGTACATATCGAACCGCTGGCTCTCTTTTTATTTATGTCGCACTTAACCAGCGAGGCTTGGAGGGTGTCCTTATAACGTTTCCACTGTCCTCCTTGGCCCGTTTACCGTGAAGCAGCTCTGCATAAAGCATTTGCTTCGGGAGTCTTGTATCTGGCATGTGTACTATGTGTCCTGCCCAGCGAGGCTGATAGAGTGAGGTCAGTGCTTCAATACTGGGGAAGATAGCCTCGGCGCGGACACTGATGTTGGTGCACCTGTCCTGCCAGGAGATTTGCAGGTTTTTGCGGAGACACCATTGGTGAAATATCTCCAGCGGCTTCAGGTGCCTTCTGTACATCGTCCATGCCTCTGACCCATGTAGGAGGGCAGGCATTACTGTAGCCCTGTAGACCAAGACTTTGATGGTATATTTAAGGGCCTGTCTTCAAACACTCTTTTCCGCTGGCAGCCGAAGGCTGCGCTGGTGAACTGGAGGCGATGCTGAAACTCCACATCAATGTTTGCCTTTGTTGATAAGAGGCTCCAGAGAAATGGGAAATGGTCCACGTTGTCCTGTGCCGCGCATTGGACCTTGATCATCGGAGGGCAGCGCTGTGTTGCGATGACAGGCTGGTGAAGGTCCTTTGTCTTACGGATGTTAAGTGGAAGGCCCATGCTTCAATATGCCTCAGTGAATACATTGACTATATCCTGGAGTTTAGCATCTGAATGTGCAATGTCGCAGGCATCGTCCGCATATTGCAATTGAATGATAGAGGTTGGGGTGATCTTGGACCTGGCCTGGAGGCAGTGTAGGTTTACCAGCTTCCCACTTGTTCTGTTGTTTAATTCCACTCCAGCGGGGAGTTTGTTGATTGTGAGGTGGAGCATGATGGCGAGGAAGATTGAAAAGAGGTTTGGAGCGATTACACCGCCCTGTTTGACCCCGGTGTCGACGTGGATTGCGGCTGTAATGGAACCATTACAGGGTTGACGCTGCTCTCTGCATTTTTTCTGCAACTGGCCTGCTGCAAAGATCATATCGGTTGTGCCCCATAGGGGACGAAATCCGCATTGTGATTCCGGGAGGAGCTCCTCGGCCACAGTGAGAAGATGATTGAGGAGAACTCGAGCAACAACTTTCCCAGTGGATGAAAGCAGGGAGATTCCCCTGTAGTTGCCACCTTTTTTAAAATGGTCACAGTCATTGCATCTCTCAGATCTCCAGGCATGCTCTCCTCCCTCCAGCTGAGAGAGGTGAGGTCATGTATCCGCGCCAACAGCGCCTCTGCACTGTATTTTAGCGCCTCAGCACTGATTCCATCTGCACCCGTAGCCGTTTTATTCTTAAGCTGTTTTATAGTTTTGCCAACCTCGTGCAAGTTTGGAGTTTCACTGACTTGATGATAGGTTGCAAGCTGCGGGATAGATTCGAGAACACTCGAGTCAAAGGCAGCGTCTCGATTGAGGAGATCTTCAAAGTGTCCCTTCCATTGGGCCCTGAAAACCTCGGTGTCCTTAATGAGTGTTTCCTCGTTCTTGGCTTGGAGTCGGTTGGAGCCTCCAGAATTTGGATCGCAGGTGGCTTGATTGCAGCGAAAAATTCTCGCATATCGTGGCTGTCGACCTGTTGTTGTATTTCCTGTGCTTCTCCATCCATCACCTATTCTTTCGGTCCTGGGTTTTTTGTTGAACCTGTGCCTTGAGCAGGCTGTAATTTTGTTTTGCAGCTCCCCAATTGGGCTGTTGCTTGATGTTTAGAAATGTATTGTGCTTGCAATTTATTAGTTCTTCGATCTCCTGATCATTTTCATCAACCAGTCCTGGTATTTTCTGGTTGAGTGACGAAGTGTCTCTTCACAGGCACTTTATATAGAGGCCTGGAGGACAGACCAAGCTCTATGGGGATTCAGCATCTCAGTGTCATCAAGGCACGACAGATTGATTGTGAGGCGCTGGCTGTATGTGGCTCTTAGCTTGCTCTCTAAGTGACCCGGCATTAACTTTTTGTGGAACTGCTTCTGCTGCCCCCTCTGTTTTGGGGCAATTTTAATGTTGATGTTGGATCTGATAAGGCGATGGTCCTTCGGCCAGGGACAGCAGCGGCCGTTAATGGGTCCCATCGACCAGGGATAGAAGAGGCCGGTACCGAGTCCCTTTGGCCAGCGACAGAAGAGGCCGGTACCGGGTCCCTTCGGCCAGTGACAGAAGAGGCTGTTACAGAGTCCCTTCGGCCAGGGACAGAAGTAGCCGGTACCGGGTACCTTCGGCCAGTGACAGAAGAGGCCGGTAAAGGGTCCCTCCGGCAGGGACAGCAGCGGCCGGTACTGGATCACTTCGGCCAGGGACAGAAGAGGCTGGTACAGAGTCCCTTCGTCCAGTGACAGAAGAGGCCGGCAAAATGTCCCGTTGGCCAGGGACAGAAGAGGTCGGTACTGGGGCCCTTCGGCCAGGGACAGAAGACGCCGGTACAGGGTCCGTTCAGACAGGGACAGACGAGGCCGGTACAGGTTCCCTTCGGCCAGGGACAGAAGAGGCCGTTATTGGGTCCATTCGGCCAGGGACAGAAGAGGCCGGTACAGCGTCCCTTCGGCCAGCGACAGAAAAGGATGGTACTGGTTCCCTTCGGCCACCGACAGAAGAGGCCGGTACAGGGTACCTTCGGCCAGCGACAGAAGAGGCCGGTATTGGGTCCCTTCGGCCAGGGACAGAAGAGGCCGGTACAGCGTCCCTTCGGCCAGCGACAGAAAAGGATGGTACTGGTTCCCTTTGGCCACCGACAGAAGAGGCCGGTACAGTGTCACTTCGACCAGCGACATAAGAGGCCGGTATGGCACCCTTCAGCCAGGGTCAGAAGAGGCCGGTACTGAGTCCCTTCTGCCAGCGACAGAAGAGGCCGGTACTGGGTACCTTCGGCCAGGGACAGAAGAGGTTGGCACAGGGTCCCTTCGGCCAGGGACAGCCGCGGCCATTACTGGGTCCCTTCAGCCTGCGACAGAAGAGGCCGGCACAGAGTCCCTTAGGCCAGGGACAGAAGAGGCCGGTAAAGAGTCCCTTCGGCCGGCAAGAGAAGAGGCTGGTACAGGGTCCCTTCGGTCAGCGACAGAAAAGTGTGGAACTGGGTCCCTTCTGCCAGCGACAGAAAAGACTGGTACTGGGTCCTTCGGCCAGGGACAGAAGAGGCTGGTACAGAGTCCCTTCGACAAGTGACAGAAGAGGCCGGTACAGAGTCCCTTCGACAAGTGACAGAAGAGGCTGGTACAGAGTCCCTTCGGCCAGGGACAGAAGAGGCTGGTACAGGGTCCCGTCGGCCAGCGACGGAAGAGGCCGGTACAGGGTCCCTTCTGCCAACGACAGAAGAGGCTGGTACAGGGTCCGTTTGGCCAGGGACAGAAGAGGCTGGTACAGGGTCCGTTTGGCCAGCGACAGAAGAGGCCGGTAACGGGTCCCTTCGGCCAGTGACAGAAGAGGCTGGTACAGGGTCCGTTTGGCCAGTGACAGAAGAGGCTGGTACAGGGTCCCTTTGGCCAGCGACAGAAGAGGCCGGTAACGGGTCCCTTCGGCCAGTGACAGAAGAGGCCGGTAAAGGGTCCCTCCGGCAGGGACAGCAGCGGCCGGTACTGGATCACTTCGGCCAGGGACAGAAGAGGCTGGTACAGAGTCCCTTCGTCCAGTGACAGAAGAGGCCGGCAAAAGGTCCCGTTGGCCAGGGACAGAAGAGGTCGGTACTTTCTCCCTTCGGCCAGGGACAGAAGACGCCGGTACAGGGTCCGTTCAGACAGGGACAGACGAGGCCGGTACAGGATCCATTCGGCCAGGGACAGAAGAGGCCGGTACAGCGTCCCTTCGGCCAGCGACAGAAATGATGGTACTGGTTCCCTTTGGCCACCGACAGAAGAGGCCGGTACAGGGTCACTTCGACCAGCGACAGAAGAGGCCGGTATGGCACCCTTCAGCCAGGGTCAGAAGAGGCCGGTACAGGGTCCCTTCTGCCAGCGACAGAAGAGGCCGGTACAGGGTACCTTCGGCCAGGGACAGAAGAGGTTGGCACAGGGTCCCTTCGGCCAGGGACAGCCGCGGCCAGTACTGGGTCCCTTCAGCCTGCGACAGAAGAGGCCGGCACAGAGTCCCTTAGGCCAGGGACAGAAGAGGCCGGTAAAGAGTCCCTTCGGCCGGCAAGAGAAGAGGCTGGTACAGGGTCCCTTCGGCCAGCGACAGAAAAGTGCGGAACTGGGTCCCTTCTGCCAGCGACAGAAAATACTGGTACCGGGTCCTTCGGCCAGGGACAGAAGAGGCCGGTACAGGGTCCCTTCTGCCAGCGACAGAAGAGGCCGGTACTGGGTACCTTCGGCCAGGGACAGAAGAGGTTGTCACATGGTCCCTTCGGCCAGGGACAGAAGAGGCCGGTACTGGGTCCCTTCAGCCTGCGACAGAAGAGGCCGGCACAGAGTCCCTTAGGCCAGGGACAGAAGAGGCCGTTAAAGAGTCCCTTTGGCAGGCAAGAGAAGAGGCTGGTACAGGGTCCCTTCGGCCAGCGACAGAAAAGACATGGTACTGGGTCCTTCGCCCAGGGACAGAAGAGGCCGGTGGAACAGTCCCTTCGACAAGTGACAGAAGAGGCCGGTACAGGGTCCATTCGTCCAGCGACGGAAGAGGCCGGTACAGGGTCCCTTCTGCCAGCGACAGAAGAGGCTGGTACAGGGTCCGTTTGGCCAGGGACAGAAGAGGCCGGTACAGGGTCCCTTCTGCCAGTGACAGAAGAGGCTGGTACAGGGTCCGTTTGGCCAGGGACAGAAGAGGCCGGTACTGGGTCCCTTCCGCCAGGGACAGAAGAGGCCGGTAAAGAGTCCCTTCGGCCGGCAAGAGAAGAGGCTGGTACAGTGACCCTTCGGCCAGCGACAGAAAAGTGTGGAACTGGGTCCCTTCGGCCAGCGACAGAAGAGGCCGGTACAAAGTCCCTTCGACAAGTGACAGAAGAGGCCGGTACAGGGTCCCTTCGGCCAGGGACAGAAGAGGCTGGTACAGGGTCCCTTCGTCCAGCGACGGAAGAGGCCGGTACAGGGTCCCTTCTGCCAGCGACAGAAGAGGCCGGTACAGGGTCCGTTTGGCCAGGGACAGAAGAGGCCGGTACAGGGTCCCTTTGGCCAGCGACAGAAGAGGCCGGTAACGGGTCCCTTCGGCCAGTGACAGAAGAGGCCGGTAAAGGGTCCCTCCGGCAGGGACAGCAGCGGCCGGTACTGGATCACTTCGGCCAGGGACAGAAGAGGCTGGTACAGAGTCCCTTCGTCCAGTGACAGAAGAGGCCGGCAAAAGGTCCCGTTGGCCAGGGACAGAAGAGGTCGGTACTTTGTCCCTTCGGCCAGGGACAGAAGACGCCGGTACAGGGTCCGTTCAGACAGGGACAGACGAGGCCGGTACAGGTTCCCTTCGGCCAGGGACAGAAGAGGCCGGTATTGGGTCCATTCGGCCAGGGACAGAAGAGGCCGGTACAGCGTCCCTTCGGCCAGCGGCAGAAAAGGATGGTACTGGTTCCCTTCGACCAGCGACATAAGAGGCCGGTATGGCACCCTTCATCCAGGGTCAGAAGAGGCCGGTACTGGGTACCTTCAGCCAGGGTCAGAAGAGGCCGGTACTGGGTACCTTTCGCCAGGGACAGCCGCGGCCATTACTGGGTCGATTCAGCCTGCGACAGAAGAGGCCGGCACAGAGTCCCTTAGGCCAGGGACAGAAGAGGCCGGTAAAGAGTCCCTTCGGCCGGCAAGAGAAGAGGCTGGTACAGGGTCCCTTCGGTCAGCGACAGAAAAGTGTGGAACTGGGTCCCTTCTGCCAGCGACAGAAAAGACTGGTACTGGGTCCTTCCGCCAGGGACAGAAGAGGCTGGTGCAGAGTCCCTTCGACAAGTGACAGAAGAGGCCGGTACAGAGTCCCTTCGACAAGTGACAGAAGAGGCTGGTACAGAGTCCCTTCGGCCAGGGACAGAAGAGGCTGGTACAGGGTCACTTCGTCCAGCGACGGAAGAGGCCGGTACAGGGTCCCTTCTGCCAGCGACAGAAGAGGCTGGTACAGGGTCCGTTTGGCCAGGGACAGAAGAGGCCGGTACAGGGTCCCTTTGGCCAGCGACAGAAGAGGCCGGTAACGGGTCCCTTCGGCCAGTGACAGAAGAGGCCGGTAAAGGGTATCTCCGGCAGAGACTGCAGCGGCCGGTACAGGATCACTTCGGCCAGGGACAGAAGAGGCTGGTACAGAGTCCCTTCGTCCAATGACAGAAGAGGCCGGCAAAAGGTCCCGTTGGCCAGGGACAGAAGAGGTCGGTTACTGGGTCCCTTCGGCCAGGGACAGACGAGGCCGGTACAGGATCTCTTCGGCCAGGGACAGAAGAGGTCGGTTACTGGGTCCCTTCGGCCAGGGACAGACGAGGCCGGTACAGGATCCATTCGGCCAGGGACAGAAGAGGCCGGTATTGGGTCCCTTCGGCCAGGGACAGAAGAGGCCGTTATTGGGTCCCTTCGGCCAGGGACAGAAGAGGCCGGTACAGCGTCCCTTCGGCCAGCGACAGAAAAGGATGGTACTGGTTCCCTTTGGCCACCGACAGAAGAGGCCGGTACAGTGTCACTTCGACCAGCGACATAAGAGGCCGGTATGGCACCCTTCAGCCAGGGTCAGAAGAGGCCGGTACAGGGTCCCTTCTGCCAGCGACAGAAGAGGCCGGTACAGTGTACCTTCGGCCAGGGACAGAAGAGGTTGGCACATGGTCCCTTCGGCCAGGGACAGCCGCGGCCATTACTGGGTCCCTTCAGCCTGCGACAGAAGAGGCCGGCACAGAGTCCCTTAGGCCAGGGACAGAAGAGGCCGGTAAAGAGTCCCTTCGGCCGGCAAGGGAAGAGGCTGGTACAGGGTCCCTTCGGCCAGCGACAGAAAAGTGCGGAACTGGGTCCCTTCGGCCAGCGACAGAAAATACTGGTACCGGGTCCTTCGGCCAGGGACAGAAGAGGCCGGTACAGAGTCCCTTCGACAAGTGACAGAAGAGGCCGGTACAGAGTCCCTTCGACAAGTGACAGAAGAGGCCGGTACAGGGTCCCTTCTGCCAGCGACAGAAGAGGCTGGTACAGGGTCCGTTTGGCCAGGGGCAGAAGAGGCCGGTACAGGGTCCCTTCTGCCAGCGACAGAATAGGCTGGTACAGGGTCCGTTTGGCCAGGGACAGAAGAGGCCGGTACAGGGTCCCTTCGACAAGTGACAGAAGAGGCCGGTACAGAGTCCCTTCGACAAGTGACAGAAGAGGCTGGTACAGAGTCCCTTCGACAAGTGACAGAAGAGGCCGGTACAGGGTCCCTTCGGCCAGGGACAGAAGAGGCTGGTACAGGGTCACTTCGTCCAGCGACGGAAGAGGCTGGTACAGGGTCCGTTTGGCCAGGGACAGAAGAGGCCGGTACAGGGTCCCTTCGGGCAGGGACAGAAAAGGCCGATACCGGGTCCCTTCGGCCAGGGACAGAAGAGGCCGGTACCGGGTCCCTTCCGCCAGGGACAGAAGAGGCCGGTACCGAGTCCCTTTGGCCAGCGACAGAAGAGGCCGGTACCGGGTCCCTTCGGCCAGTGACAGAAGAGGCCGGTAAAGGGTCCCTCCGGCAGGGACAGCAGCGGCCGGTACTGGATCCCTTCGGCCAGCGACAGAAGAGGCTGGTACAGAGTCCCTTCGTCCAGTGACAGAAGAGGCCGGCAAAAGGTCCCGTTGGCCAGGGACAGAAGAGGTCGGTACTGGGTCCCTTAGGCCAGGGACAGAAGAGGCCGATACAGGGTCCGTTCAGACAAGGACAAACGAGGCCGGTACAGGTTCCCTTCGGCCAGGGACAGAAGAGGCCGTTATTGGGTCCCTTCGGCCAGGGACAGAAGAGGCCGGTACAGCGTCCCTTCGGCCAGCGACAGAAAAGGATGGTACTGGTTCCCTTCAGCCACCGACAGAAGAGGCCGGTACAGCGTCACTTCGACCAGCGACAGAAGAGGCCGGTATGGCACCCTTCATCCAGGGACAGAAGAGGCCGGTACTGTGTCCCTTCGGCCAGGGACAGTAGAGCCTGTTACAAGGTCCCTTTGTCCAGCGTCAGAAGAGGCCGGTACTGGGTACCTTCGGCCAGGGACAGAAGAGGTTGTCACATGGTCCCTTCGGCCAGGGACAGCCGCGGCCAGTACTGGGTCCCTTCAGCCTGCGACAGAAGAGGCCGGCACAGAGTCCATTAGGCCAGGGACAGAAGAGGCCGTTAAAGAGTCCCTTTGGCTGGCAAGAGAAGAGGCTGGTACAGGGTCCCTTCGGCCAGCGACAGAAAAGACTGGTACTGGGTCCTTCGCCCAGGGACAGAAGAGGCCGGTGGAAGAGTCCCTTCGACAAGTGACAGAAGAGGCCGGTACAGGGTCCCTTCGGCTGGGACAGAAGAGGCCGGTACAGGGTCCATTCGTCCAGCGACGGAAGAGGCCGGTACAGGGTCCGTTTGGCCAGGGGCAGAAGAGGCCGGTACAGGGTCCCTTCTGCCAGCGACAGAAGAGGCTGGTACAGGGTCCGTTTGGCCAGGGACAGAAGAGGCCGGTACAGGGTCCCTTCCGCCAGGGACAGGAGAGGCCGGCACAGAGTCCATTAGGCCAGGGACAGAAGAGGCCGGTAAAGAGTCCCTTCGGCCGGCAAGAGAAGAGGCTGGTACAGGGTCCCTTCGGTCAGCGACAGAAAAGTGTGGAACTGGGTCCCTTCTGCCAGCGATTGAAAAGACTGGTACTGGGTCCTTCGGCCAGGGACAGAAGAGGCCGGTACAGGGTCCCTTCGGCCAGGGACAGAAGAGGCTGGTACAGGGTCCCTTCGACAAGTGACAGAAGAGGCCGGTACAGGGTCCCTTCGGCCAGGGACAGAAGAGGCTGGTACAGGGTCCCTTCGTCCAGCGACGGAAGAGGCCGGTACAGGGTCCCTTCTGCCAGCGACAGAAGATGCTGGTACAGGGTGCATTTGGCCAGGGACAGAAGAGGCCGGTACAGGGTCCCTTCCGCCAGGGACAGGAGAGGCCGGTACAGAGTCCCTTCGACCAGCGACAGAAGAGGCCGGTACTGAGTCCCTTCGTGAAGGGACAGGAGAGGCCGGTACTTGGCCCATCGGGCAGGGACAGAAGCGTCCGGTTTGATCTGGGATGCTTTGCATGCCAAGGACTTACAGGTTTCGGTGTGCTGTTTTGCTGTGTTTTTTGTTTAGTTGTGTTTGAACCCCCTTGATGTTCGATGGCAGCAGGAGAATGAACAGCAAAGATTTGGAAAGATATCGGGAGAGGGTGGGAGAGAACATGAATGCAGCAGGCAGAAGCGAACAGCTTGTTGTTTGTTTGACGGCAGTGTGAATGTTGCGAGCAGCCTGTGGAGACAGCCAAAGTCTACAGCACCTGATATTTCTCGTCGGTCTCCCTTCCAAGTAATAATCAGGCATTACTCTGCTTCACAACCAAGATCAGACATTTTCAGACTGCTACGGCCGAATCAATATAACATGTTGCTTTCTCTTTACTCAAAGAGCCTCAGACAGCCTGTTATTGCTTTCTGTTAGCTCCTACATGAATGGTATTTAATTCTCGGAAGCATTTGTACTTCTTACATTTCCTTTTACCTGCCTTCCCACCTTGTTTTCAATCACCCTTCGCGCCATCTCTCGCTAACACACACTCAATGTTTCAGCCCGAGCCTCCATTGCTAAGTAAAAATCAGGCATGTGGCTATTAGACAGAGAGCGAGAGAGAGAGCGAGAGTGATAGTTGCAAAAAAAATCGGTGGAAACAACAGCAAATGGCGTGCTAAAAGAAGGCAGCAACAACTTCGACTAATAGATAAAGCTAAATACGCCTGGTACAAGAATCGAACCTAAGTACAAATCAGACCTGTCCCAACTTTGATGCAGAAATGAGATCCAGTACGGTCGTTTAAGCGCAATGTCTGAGTTTGATCTAAATGGTTTGGATTTTTAGGACTTACTGTTTTGGGTCTGTTATTTTGCTCGGTTACTTTGTTGCTGTATTTTTTGTCTCCTTGTGTGTGGACCCCCTTGACATTCTATGGCAGCAGGAGAATGAGCAGCAAACATTTGGAAAAATAAGGGGAGAGAGTGAGAGAGTAATTGAATGCAGGAGAGAGAAGCGAAGAGCTGTTGTTGATTGTTTGATAGCAGTAGGAATGTTACGAGCAGCCTGTGGTTGCAGCAAGTATCTACAACACCTGTTATTCCCAGTCGGTCTCACTTTCAAATAATTACCAGTCTTTAGTCTGCCTCGCCTCCGAGAGTAGACTTTTTCAGACTGGCCTGTCCGTAGTGATATAACGGCTGGTTCTCTCTTTACTCAAAGAGCAACAGACAGCAGAGTATTGATTTCTGTCAGCTCACACATGAATGCTATCAAACATCTGAATAGAAAAAAGGAAACATAGTATCATAGAAAATAGAAAACTGTTCTTCGAGCCTGCACCGCCATTCAATAAGTTATTGGCTAATCATTCACCTCAGTCCCCCTTTCCTGCTTTCTCTCCATTACCCTTGATCCCTTTCGGCATAAGGGCCATATCTAACTCCCTCTTGAATATATCCAATGAACTGGCATCAACAACTCTCTGCGGTAGGATTTCCACAGGTTAGCAACTTTCTTAGTGAAGCAGTTTCTCCATAATCTCAGTCGTAATTCTAATCCTTAGAAGATGTCCCATGGTTCTAGACTTCACCAACATCGGAAACATTAATCCTGCACCTAACCTGTCCAGACCAGTCAGAATTTTATATATTTCTATGCGATCCCCTCTCATCCTTCTAAACTCCAGTGAATACAAGCCCAGTCGATCCACTCTCTTCTCGTATGTCAGTCCTGCCATCCCGGGAATCAGTCTGTTTAATCTTCGCTGCACTCCCTCACTAGCAATAACGTTCTTTCTCAGATTAAGAGAGCAAAACTGAACACAATATTCCTGCAGTAATACCTCCCTGCTCCTATACTCAAAACCCCTAGCTATGAAGGCCAACATATAATTTGTCTTCTTCACCGCCTGCTGCACTTGCATGCCAACTTTCAATGACTGATGTACCATTACACCCAGGTCTCGATGCACCTCCCATTTTCCTGATCTGCCGCAATTCAGATAACATTCTGCCGTCGTGGTTTTGCCATAAAAGTGGATCAACTCACATTTACCCACATTATACTGCATCTGCCTTGCGTTTGGCCATTCACCGAACCTGTACAATTCATCCTGCAGCCTTTTAGCATCCTCCTCATAGCTCACACCATCATCCAGCTTAGTGTCATCTGCAAATTTGGATATATTGCACTCAATTCCCTCATACAAAATATGAATGTATATTCTACATCGTTGGGGTCCAACACTGAGCCCTACGTTAACGCACTGGTCACTGCCTGCCACTCTGAAAAGGTTCCGTTTATCCCGACTCTCTGCTTCCTGCCTGCAAAGCAGTACTCTAACCACGTCAGTACATTACCCTCAATAACATCTGCTTTAATTTTGCACATCAATCTCTTGTGTGGGACTCTGACAAAAGCATTTTGAAAGTCCAAATACACCACATCCACTGGTTGTCCCTTGCCAATCTACCAGTTACATCCTCAAAAATTTTTAGAAGATTTGTCAAGCAGGATTTCCCTTTCATATGTCCATGCTGACTTGGATCGATTCAGTCACTGCTTTTCAAATGTGCTGCTATTATATCTTTAATAATTGTTTCCAATACTTTCAACCACTATTGATGTCAGGCTAACCGGTGTATAATTACCCGTTTTCTCTTACACTCCTTTCTTAAAAAGTGGTTAACCTTATCATTCAAATGGGAGTTGGATATGTACCTGAAGAAAAAAAAATCCACGTCTGTGGGTAAACGACAGGGGAATGGGACTAGTTGATAGTTAGCTTTAGGTCGACCAGCCGAATGGTCTTCTTTCGTGTTGTAAACATTCCATTATACTATGATTATATCAGTTAGTGGCACATTTTATTGTGTGGATGGAAGCAGAATATTTCAAAGCGGCGTGGCTTGTGTCGGCACAACTAGAGGCATCCGATTCAGAAGATTCGAGTGAGTGAAAATTCGGGTTTAGTGACTTTAGAAGCATCATTTTTGTTTTGTGTAGTTTCAGTCAGAGGAATGTTAGGGAAAGGATTTTGTGCAGAAAGGGACTCAGCATTTAATCTTCTTTCTGGCTGTTGGGGTCACATTTTGTGTTCCATGTTATTCTTCTAGAATGTATGTTTTCTTGGCTGTTTCGCAATAACCAGTCCCTTGCTCAACAGTCTATCTCACTCTTTCCCCAGTCCCATGTACGTTTTACCTGCAATGAACGTGATAAAGCAGATCAATAAAACACAGTGTCTAAAATGGTTTATGGTTAAAGAGATACATTGCAGAGCACATAAAATTATTCAATTACATACTCTCCTTCAGTAAACATTTAATTAGTTGTGCAAATGAAGATCATCAGTTAATTAATGATGCTTTCCCTTGAAAGCCGTTTAACATTTAACGATTATGTTTTTTCATAATTCAAAGGACTCTGGTTAATCAGGACAGTCAGTACGATTTGTTAGGAAAGGTTCCCGTTTGACTAACTTGATTGCATTGTTGGAGGAGTTCACCACGTGGGTCGATGAAGTAGTGCGAATGATGTCGTGTATATGGACGTTATTAAATCGTTCGCTAAGGTCCCACATGGCAGACTGGTCATGAAATAAACGCCCATGGGATACAGGGCGAATTGGCAAATTGGATCCAAATTTGGCTCAGTGGCAGGAAGCAAAGCGTAATGTTTGCATGGTGTTTTTGTGACTGGAAGGATGTTTCCAGTGGGGTTACGCAGTTTTTATTTTGAGATCGATTGCTTTTTATGGTATTTATCAATGATCTAAACTTGAACATAGGGGTAATGATTAAGAAGTTTTCAGCTGATCGTAAAATAGGCAGTGTGGTTGAAAATGAAGAAGAAAGCTGGAGACAGCAGGAAGATATCAATCAACTGGCAAGGTGGGCAGAACAATGGCAAATGGAATTTAATCCAGAGAACGTGTGAGATCGTGCATTTGTGGAGGGCTAACAAGGAAAGGCAATACACATCAACTGGTAGGACATTGTGAAGTGTAGAGGAACAAAGGGAACTCGGATTACATGCCCTGAGATCACTGAATGTAGTTGGCTGGTTGGATAAGTTGGTTAAGAAGGAATATGGAATAGTTGCATTTATTTGCAGAGGTATGTTTGAAATGTGCAAAATTCTGGTTAGCCTACAGCTGGAGTACTGCGTGCAGTTCTGGTCACCGCATTGAATAAAGGGCGTGATTGCGCTGGAGATGGAACAGAAGATGTTGCCCGGTGTGGAGAAACTTTGCGATGAGGACAGATTGGATAGGCTGGGTTTGTTTTCCTTGGAGCAGAGGAGGCTGATGGGCCACAGCATTTAAAATTAGGAGGGGCCTGGATATTGTTGATTAAAAGGGCCTATTTCCCATAGTAAAGGGGTCAACAACCAGGGGGCATAAATTAAAAGTAATAATTATAAGTGTTAATGTCGATTTGAAGGGAATATTCTTCATCTAGATGTTGTGATGGTCTGGAACTCACTGCCTGAAAGTGTGGTGGAGGCAGAAACTCTCAACCCATTTAAAAAGTGCACGTGAATTGCCGAAAAGTACAGGGTTACACACCTCAAACTGGACATTTTTTGGCCGGTGTAGATACGATGGGCCGAAAAGGACTCCTTCCATGCTGTAAACCTCTATGATTAAATAAATATCGGTTAGCATTACTTTCATGACGCAAGACGAGGTGGTCGGCTAATTAATGGTGTTTCCAGTAAAAAAATGTTTGTGCAAGCTGGGGCTCGGTCTCAGGAACCTGAGATTAAAAGCCTTATGATGCTATTGTTCGGTGTACGGGGAGCCTTTGCTCGAACCGTGGCATTTTGTAGCCAAGTGAAGGGCAGTAAACCACTGTTTGATGCTGCATTCGCCGTTTTTCACCGGCAGTGGCTGATTGGAGATGCAGGTCCGGAATGTTGGAACTTGCCCCGCCCTCACTTACTCTGGGGCTGGGGAGGAGCGATTAGTCGATGGGTTTGTTTGTGGCTTTGAAATTCTGTTGAGAAGCGAGGTGGCGCGGCTGGATCCTTTAATAATCTCTCACAGCTGAACTGAATGCCTCGAATGTGCAGCATTCAGATGGGGTTACTCCACCTTCAGGGCAGGAAACAGGAGGGAGTGAGAGACACTATCTAGAGTTTGAGTCTGTGCAGAACTGTACAGAAAAATCATCAAATGCAACAGCGTCGTGAAACACTGCACTCCGTTAATATTAAACCACTAATATTAATTATTCAATTTTTTGTAATCATTAATGAATACGTTTGCAACATGTTTCCACCCGGTATCCAACCGGGGACCTTTCGCGTGTTTGTCTAATGTGATAACCACTACACACTCCGGAAACGCTGCGGCAGAAGTAGCGTTGGGAACATAACCAGAGTTTTTACCCCAACTGCTGGACTACACTTCAGGAGCTTGTGTTACGGGAATAGAATGGCGGTGCTATATTTAGCAAGATGGTGAGTGTGGCATGCGTTGATCTAGTGTTTCTCTGTCTTTATTCATAGGAACAGGAGTGGCCATTCCTCAGCAAGTGGTTTGAATCAGGAATGCACTGCTTTAAAGAGAAGTGGTGGCAGACTCAATCTTATCTTTGAAAACCGATTTGGATACGTATCCGAAGGAAGAAAATTGCACAGCTGAGAGTAAATGACCGGGGTGCAGGACTAGTTGAGAGTTGGAATGGGCTCGACGAGCCGAATGGCCTTCCTCCTTCCTGTAACCATTCCCTTATTCTGTGATTATATAAGTTATTGGTAAATTTAATAGTGTGCATGGAAGCAGACTATTACAAAGGGACATGGATTGAGTCGGCCGAGCTAGAGGTATCTGATTCAGACAATTCGGGTGCCGGTTCGCGAAAATTCGGATTTAAAGTCGTTAAATGGATTATTTTTGTTTTGTGAAATTTCGGTCATAGAAATCTTTGGGAAAGGAATTATTTGCTGAAATGGACTCAGCATTTAATCTTATTTCTGGTTGATGTGGCCACATTTCTTTTCGATGTTATTCTTCCAGAATGTATATTTTCTTTGTTGTTTCAAATGACCAGTCCCTTGCTTTACACTCTATCTCATTGTTTTCCCAGTCTCATGTACATGGTACCAGCAACGAACATTTTGAAGCAGACCACTAGAACACAGTGTTTAAAATGATTTAGCGTTTAAGAGGTAAATTGCAGAGCAAAGAAAATCATTCAATTAAAGACTCTCCTTCAGTTAACATTTCTTTAATTGTGCAAATGAAATCATCAGTTGATTAATGACGTTTTCCCGTGAAAGCAGGATAACATTTAACGATTATACATGTTCGATATTTCGAAAGACACTGGTTAATCAGGACAGTCAGCACAACTTGTTAAGGAAGGGTCGCGTTTGACTAACTTGATTGCATTTTTGGAGGAAGTCATCTGGTGATTCGATGATGTTTTGCGTATGATGTAATGTCGATGGATTTTATTAATGCTTTCGCTGAGGTGCCACATGGCAGACTGGTCATGAAAGTAAAAGCCCATGGGATCCAGGGCGAAGTGGCAAATTCAATCCAAATTTGGCTCAGACGCAGGAAGCAAAGGGTAATGTTTGATGGGTGTTTTTGTAACTGGAAGGATGTTTCAAGTTCGGTTCCACAGTTTTCAGTGCTAGATCCATGGCTTTTTATTTTATTTATCAATGATCTAAACTTGAATATAGGGGTTATGATTAAGAAGTTCTCAGGTGATATTAAAATAGGCAGTGCGGTTGATAATGAAGAAGAAAGTTGGATTCTGCAGGAATATATCAATCAAAGGTAAGGTGGGCAGAACAGTGGCAAATGGAATTTAATCCAGAGACGTGTGAGATCGTTGCATTTGTGGAGGGCTGACAAGGAAATGGAAGACACATCCCCGTAGGAAATTGAGAAGTGTAGAGGAACAGAGGGAACTGGGATTGCATGTGATCCCTGAAGGTAGTTGGCCAGTTGGATAAGATGGTTAAGAAGGCATAAGGAATAGTTGCCTTTATTGGCAGAGGCATGGAATAGAAGAGCAAGTGGGTTATGCTTGAAATGTGTAACATTCTGGTTTGGCCATAGCTGGAGTACTGCGTGGAGTTCTGGTCACCTCATTGAAGGAAGGACGTGATTGCGCTGCAGAGGGTACAGAGGATAATTACGTAGATGTTGCCGGGAGTGGAGCAACTTTGCTATGAGGACAGATTGGACTGGCTGGATGTATTTTTCCTTGGAACAGAGGAGGCTGATGGGCGACAGCATTAAGGCGCATAACATTCGGAGGGGCCTTGATATTGTTGATTAGAACGGCCGATTTCCCATAGTGGAGGGGTCAACAACCAGGAGGCATAAATTAAAAGTAATTCGTACAAGTGTTAAAGGTGATTTCAATGGAACATTCTTCATCCAGATGTTTGTGAGGGTGTGGAACTCACTGCCTGAAAGTGTGATGGAGGGAGAAGCCCTCACCACATTTAAAAAGTACTTGGATGTGCATTTGAAAAGCCGTAATTGCAGGGTTACACACCGAAAACTGGACATTTATTGGCCGGTGCGGAGACGATGGGCCGAAAATGATTCCTTCCATGCTGTAAACTTCTATGATTACATAATATCGGTCAGATTTACTTTCATGATGCAAAACAAGGCGACCGGTTTATTAATGGTGTTTCCAGAGAAAAAACGTTCGTGTAAGCTGGGGCTCGAACTCAGGTACCAGGAATGAAGAGTTTTTATGAGGCTGCTGTTTAGTGTACGGGGAGCTTTGGCTCGAACCGTAGCATTTTGTAGCTAAGTGAAGGACGGTAACCGTAGTTGATGCTGCATTTGCCGCTTTCCGCCAGCAGCGGTGAATCGGAGAGTGCGGGATTGGAATGTTGGGGTTGTCCCGCCCTCACTCACTCTTGAGCTAGGAAAGAGCGATTAGTAGATGGGTTTGTTTGTGGTTTTGATTTTCGATGCAGCGTGTCAAGATCCTTTAATAATCTCTCACAGCTGAACTCAACGCACAGAATGTGTAGCTTTGAGATGGGGTTGCTGCCCCGTCAGGGCTGCAAACGGGAGGGAGTGAGAAACAGTGTAGAGTTTGAGTATGTACATAACTGTGCAGAGAAATCAGCAAATGCAACAGCATCATGAGACACTGCATTCTGTTAATATTGAACCACGAAGATGAATTATTCAATTTGTTATAATCATTAATGGAATACGTTTGCAAAATGTTTCCACCCGATTTCGGACCAGGGACTTTTCGTGCGTTAGGCGAACGTGATAACCACTACACGACGGAAACGCTGTGGTAGATGTAGTGTTGGGAAAATAACCAGAGCTTTAAGCTGAACAGCTGGCCTGCACTTCATTTGCTTGCGCTGTGAGTAGAGAATGACAGTTCTATCGTTTGCAAGGTTTTGAGTGTGGCAGGAATTGATCCCGTGTTTCTCTGCCTTTATACATAGGAACAGGAGTGAACATTCCTCAGCAAGTGGTTAGAATCTTGAATACAACTCTTAAAAGGGAGGCAGACTCAATCTTATGTTTCAAAACGGATTTGGATAAGCATCCGAAGGAATAAAATTGCAGAGCTGCGGGTAAATGTCAGGGCGGGTGAGATTAGTTCAGAGTTGTCATGGGCTCGGTGGGCCGAGTGTGGTTCTTCACTACTGTAACCATTCGCTTATTCTGTGAATCTATAAGTTAGTGGCACGTTTAATAGTGTGCATGGAAGCAGACTATTGCAAAGCGACATGAATTGAGTCGGCAGAGCTCGAGGCATCTGATTCAGAAGATTCAGTCGCCGAAAATTCGTGTTTAATGAATTTAAAAAGCATCATTTTTGTTTTGTGACGTTTCGGTCAGAGAAATGTTTATGAAAGGAATTTTTTGCTGAAAGGGACTCAGTATTTAATCTTCCTTCTGGATGTTGGCGTCACATTTCTTCTCAATGTTATTCTTCCAGAATGTATATTTACAATGCTGTTTCACAATCACCATTCCCTTGCTCTACAGTCCATCTCACTGTATCCCCAGTCTCATGTATTGTTACCAGCAATGAACATTTTGGAGCAGACCACTAAAGCACAGTCTCTAAAATGGATTAAGAGGTAAATTTCAGAGCACAGACAATTATTTTATTGAGGACTTTCCTTCAGTTCACATTTCTTTAGTTGTGCAAATGAAGACCATCAGTTAATTAATTATGTTTTCCCGTGAAAGCAGGATAACATTTAACGATGACACATTCTTTACATTTCGAAAGGCACTGGTTAATGAGGACAGTCCGCACGATTTGTTAAGGAAAGATCGCGTTTGACTAACTTGAATGCACTTTTGGAGCAGGTCACCAGAAGGGTCGATTAGCAGTGCGTACGATGTAGTGTGTATGGATTTTATTAATGCTTTCGCTAAGGTCCCACATGGCAGACTGGTGATGAAAGTAAAACCCAATGGAATCCAGGGCGAAGTGGCAAATTGGATCCAAAATTGCTTCAGAGGCAGGAAGCAAAGGTTAATGTTTGGTGGGAGTTTTTGTGACTGGAAAGATTTTCCAGTGGGGTTCTGCAGTTTTCAGTGCTAGGTCCATTGTTTTTTCTGATATTTATCAATTATCTAAACTTGAATATTGGGTTTATGATTAAGAAGTTCGCAGGTGATAGTAAAATAGGCAGTGCTGTTGATAATGAAGAAGAAAGTTGGAGACTACCGGAAGACATCAATCATCGGTAAGGTGGGCAGTACAGTGGCAAATGGAATTTAATCCAGAGACGTGTGAGATTGTGCATTTTTGGAGGGCGAACAAGGAAAGCAAATACACATCATCTGGTAGGACATTGAGAAATATAGAGGAACAAAGGGAACAGGGATTGCATGTCCACAGATACCTGAAGGTTGCTGGCCAGTTGGATAAGTTTTATGAAGAAGGCAGACCGAATGTTTTCACTTATTGGCAGAGGCATGGAATAGAAGAGCAAGTGGGTTATGTCATAAATTTGCAAAATTCTGGTTAGTCTACAGCTGGAGTACTCCGTGCAGTTGTGGTCACCGTATTGAAGGGAGGACGTGATTGCGCGAAAGAGGGTATGGAGGAGATTTCTGTAGAATGTTGCCGGCAGTGGAACAACTTTGTTATGAGGACAGATTCGATAGGCTGGGTGTGGTTTCCTTGGAACAGAGGAGGCTGATGGGTGACAGCATTGAGGTGTACAAAATTTGGAGTGGCCTTAATATTGTTGATAAAAAGGGCCTACTTGCCGTAGCTGAGTGATCAACAACCAGGGGGCATAAATTAAACGTAATTAGTATTAGGGTTAAAGCGGATTTGGAGGGAACATTCTTTATGCAGATGTTTGCCGGGGTCTGGAACTCACTGCCTGAAAGTGAGGTGGCGGGAGAATCCTTCATCACTTTTATTAAGTACTTGGATGTGCACTTGAAATGCCATACGGTGCAGAGTTACACACCTAAAACTGGACATTTGTCGCCGGTGCAGATACGATGGGCCGAAATGGACTTCTTCCATGCTGTAATCTTCTACGATTATATAATTATCGGTTAGCATTACTTTCATGATGCAAAATGAGGCGATCAGCCAATTCATAGTGTTTCCAGTAGCAACATGTTCATGCAAGCTTGGGCCCGAACTCAGGAACCAGAGATTAAGAGTCTTAAGAGGCTGCTGTTTTGTCTGCGGGAAGCTTTCGCTCGAACCATGGCATGTTATAGCCCAATGATGGGCGGGAAACCAGTGTTGATGCTACATTCGCCGTTTTCAGCCGGCAGCGGCTGATTGGAGATGCGGCACCGGAATGTTGGGGCTTGTCCCGCCCTCACTCACTCTGGAACTGGGGAAGAGCGATTAGTCGATGGGTTTGTTTGAGGCTTTGATTTTCTGTTGTGAAGCGAGGCGGAGCGGCAGGATTATTAAATAATCTCTCACAGCTGAACTGAATGCACGGAATGTGCAGTTTTGTGATGGCGTTTCTCCACCGTCAGGGCTGGAAACGGGAGGGAGTGAGAAACACTTTGTAGAGTTTCAGTGTGTACAGTATTTTACAGAGAAATCAACAAATGCAACAGCGTCATGAGACACTACACTCAGTTAACCACGAATATGAATTATTCAATTTGTTCTTATCATTAATTGAACACGTTTGCAAAATGCTTCCACCCGGTTTCGAAGCGGGTATTTTTCACGTGTTAGGCGAACGTGATATCCACTACACTATGGAAACGCTGTGGCAAAAGCAGTCTTGGGAACATAACCAGAGATTTAACCTCAACAGTTTGACTACACTCCAGGAGGGAGCGTTCCGAGGAGAGAATGAAGGTGCTTCAGTTAACAAGGTTGTGAGTGTGGTAGCAATTGATCCCGTGTTTCTCAGACTTTGCAGATGGGAACTGAAGGTGGTCATTTCGCAGCAAGCAGTTAGAATCTGAAATACAATTCTTTAAAAGGCGGTGGAGGCTGATTTATTCTTATCTTTCAAAAGGCAGTTGGATAAGGATCTGAAGGAAAAGAAAATGCACAGCTGCGGGTAAATGATGGGGGAGTGGGACTAGTTGAGAGGTGGCATGGGCTCGATGGACCGAATGTCCTTCTTCCATTCTGTAACCATTCCCTTATTCTGTGATTGTATAAGTTCGTGGCACAATTAATACCGTGCATGGAAGCACAATATTGCAAAGGGACATGGTTTGAGTTGACACATCGAGAGGCATCTGATTCAGAAAATTCGGCTGCGTCAAAATTCAGGATTAATGACTTTAAAGGAACATTTTTCTTTTGTGAAGTTTCGGTCAGGGAAATGTTTATGAAAGGAATTTTTGGCAGAAAGGGAGTCAGCATTTCATGTTCTTTCTGGCTTTCGGGGTCACAATTCTTTTCCAAGTTATTGTGTTCCAAACACAGATGAGACTGTACAAAGGGAGGTTCAAGTAACAGTGATCTCAGTCTTTATTACGAAACTCTTGAGTGAGGAACAGGCCTTAGCGGCCGGATTATATACAGTGCTCCCAAGGGATGCTGGGATCCCTTGGGTCTTCAGGGGATGCACTCCCTGGTGTCGGAACATGGAAGTGCATGCTTTATAGATACACAGCATCACTTCCCCTAAAATCAAAGGGAAAACTATTTGGAAGGTGAGGCGGTCGGGAGCCTTTCTTTCTCTGGTTCACCACCTCGGTACAAATGTCTGTCCTGGTGTGCTGGCTCTGCCCTCGCTGGGTTGGCATGTTGTTGGCTCTGCAGGGCTGCTGGGTGAGCCTGGCCTAGCTGGGATGTTGAGAGTGATGGGTTCGATTTCCGAGTCCGGTGTGGTGTCGTTGATCCATTGGGTGTGTGGTGTGGGATCAAAAAAGGTGCTGTCTGCTGTGGGTTGTTCAGGGCCGTCTGTGAACCGAAGCCTCGTTTTATCCAGGTGATTTCTGCAATTTGTCCATTGTCTAAGTTGACTACAAACTCCCTACTCATTTCATTAACTATCACCGTGCCGGCAATCCACTTGGGACCATCTCCATAGTTTCGCTCATACACAGGGTGATTCAGATGAATTTCCCGTGACACAGTGGCGCGACCATCGCTTACATTTTGTTGCTGCCGCCTGCTCTCTACCTGATCATGCAGGTTGGGGGAAACCAACGAGAATCACGTTTTAAGTGTCCTTTTCATGAGTAGCTCAGCCGGATGCACCCCTGTGAACGAGTGTGTCTCATGCCGTAACTGAGCATTACTCGGGACAGGCACGTTTGGAGTGAGGGTTCTGTTACTCTTTTAAGGCTCTGTTTGATTGTTTGTACTGGCCGCTCTGCCTGCCCATTGGAGGATGGTTTACACGGGCCCAACGTGACATGTTTGATCCCATTGCAGGTCATGAATTCTTTAAATTCGTCACTGGTGAAACATGGCCCTTTGTAACTGACCAGTATGTCAGGCAGGTTGTGGCTGGGAAACATAACATTCAGGCTTTCAATTGTGGCGGTGGCGGTGCTTCCCGACATAATTCCACATTCAGGCCTCAAACACGAAGCCAAGTGTCGGCAATGTGTGAGTGAGTGTGTTAGTATTCACCTGATCTCAGGCCCCACACAGGGAGCTCCGTGTAGACAGTTTATGAGTGAGTGTGTTTATATTCACCCTGATCAGAGGCCTCACACAGGGAGCCCAGAGTAGATAGTGTGTGAGTGAGTGTGTTAATATTCACCCTGATCACATGCCTCACACAGGGAGTCCAATACAGACAGGTTGTGAGTGAGTGTGTTAATATTACCCTGATCACAGGCCTCATTCATGGAGCCGAGTGTAGACCACGTGTGAGTGAGTATGTTAATATTCACCCTGATCACATGCCTCACACAGGCAGCCCTGTGTAGGGAGTGTGTAAGTGAGTCGGTTAATATTCACTCTGATCACAGGCCTTCTGTTGCCAATCTCTGGAACTCCCTGCATAAACCTCTCCATCTCTGCACTTCTCCATCATCCTTGAAGACGCTTCTTAAAATCTACCTCTTTAATAAAGCTTTCAGTCACTTGCCCTAATTGTTCCTGATATGTCTCGGTGTCAAATGTTTTGTTTCATAACATTTCTGTGAAGCGCCTTGGGATGATTCCATCTGATAAAGGCGCCAAGTAAATACAAGTTATTGTGGTTTTCAAATCTGACCTTCTTGAAATGCACCCTGGAGCTTTATGTGATGTTTATTAAGGCCTCATTATCCTACGTCGCTGCTTATAGTGATATGTGTATCTGCACCTCTCTGCTCCTCTACCCCGTTCAGTAAAGGCAACTTGTGCTAATTAATGGCCCGAAACACAATTGTTCATTTAAGAATTTGTCCCAACTGGCCATCTCATGAGTCAACTGTGCGAGTGTAAATGTGTCTCTGGTTAAATTCGTGCCTGTCTAAGTGTAGGTTTATATGAGTGTGAATATATGTATGAGTGTGTGAGTTTGTTTCTGCGTAAGTGTTTATGAGTGTGTTATTGTGTGTGAGTATTTGAGTGTGTGCCTGAGTAAGTGTGTGTGTGTCTACAAGTATGTGATTGTGTAATTGTTTCTCTGGTTAAGCGTATGTGAGTGTGAGTGTGTTATTCTGTGTGAATGTGTGAGTGTATGACTGAATTGGTGTGTGTGTGGATAAGCATGTATGAGTATGAGTGTGTTATTGCGTGTGACTTTCAGTCTGGGTAAGTGTGTGTGCATTTGTGTGAGTGTGCATTTGTGTGAGTGTGTATGTGTGCGTCTAGGTAAGTGAGTGTCAGTGTGTTATTATCCATGTGTGTATGTGCATGTGTCCAGGTAAGTGTGTGTGCGGGTAATTTCTGGCTGGTGCAAAACAGTCATCACACGTTACAAACATTCATGCACAGGCATCTTCCACCCTTGAAGATTTTGTTCGGACCTGTAATTTTAGGTCCTTCTTTGAAGCATCTCTGAACGTTTTGACGTGGAAGCAAGTCATCCACGATTCGAGTGATTGCCTATGATGGATGGAGTGTGTTTAATGTGTGCCTGTGTGTGTAAATATGTGAATGTTTAAGTGTGTGTCTGGGTAAGTGTGTGTGAGTGTGAGTGTATTATTGTGTGTGAGTGTGTGCCCGGGTAAGTGTGTGTGTGAGCAAGTGTGTGTGACTGTGTAAGTTTGCGAGAGTGTAAATGTGTGAATGCGTGTCTGTGTCAGTGTTGAATGTGAGTGCGTAAGTCTGTGAGTGTGAAAGACTATGAATGTGAGTGTGCGAGTGTGTAAGTGCGTGCCTGGGTAAGTGTGTGAGTGCTTACATCTGTGAGTGTGTGAGTGTATGCGTGCATAAGCATGTGAGCATGTAAGCGCGTGCCTGGGCAAGTGTGTGCCTGTTTAAATGTGTTAATATGTGAGTGTGTGTCTGGGTAAAAGTGTGAGTGTGTAAGTCTGTGAGTGTAAGTGAGTGCGCGTGTAATTGTGTGTCTGGCTAAACGTGTGAGTCTGTAAGTCTCTGAATGTATGAGCGCGTAAATGTGCACATGTGTGCCTGGGTAAGTGTTTGAGTGTGTAATTGTATGAGTATGTGAATCTGTAAGTATGTGCAAGTGTCTCTGTGTGCGCATGTGTGTGCGTGATTGTTTATCTTTGAGTATATGCTTGAGTAAGTGCGTGAGTGTGTAAGAGAGTGAGTATATACGTCTCTATCTGGGTGTGTGGGTGAGTAACTGTGCGACATTGTGAATGTGTAAGTTTGGAAGTGTGTGTCTGTGTGTGAGTGTGTGTGTAAGTCTGTGAGTGTGTACGTGTGTGTAAGAGTGTGTCTGGGTATATATTTGAGTGTGTATGTCGATGAGATTGTGCCTGAATGTTTGTGTGTGTAAGTTTCTGTGTGTGAGTGTGTGTTTGTGAATGAGTGGCTGTATGCATGGCTTTGTGTCAGTGCGTGTCTGTCTGTAACTGCGTATGTGAGTGGCTGTGTGCGTGCGGGCGGCGTTCAAGGCATCACCCACAAAGACGCTGGTGGCCCAGACTAGATTCGGTACTTTGGACATTGTATCAGTCAGGGCAAGAAATGCATGACAGAGGAAAGACGGATGGGTAATAAAGACATGCCTAAGCCCCAGAATGTCAGTGGTGTAAGGAACGTATTCGGACTTTATAATCAGAGTCGGAATGTTCAGACAATAATAGCGGAACCCATACAGAAAATAATTAAATGGACCGGTGGACCCCTACATCAGATAGATTGCGGACCGGAGCAGGACGAGGCATAAGGTGAACTAAAAGAGATCTGATGTCGTCCCCCGCCCTACGATTGCTAGATCCCAATAATATTTTCCAACTACTTTGTGATCAGGATGATGGAAGATATTCTGCCAGGTAATGCAGGTACATGGGAGCCAGCTGGGACCTATAGCCTAGTAATCGACGAAGAAAGTCCCAGTGGTTAGTGTAATGCCGCGATGTGTGGCCGCCCTGGAATGTGCGACTTGGGCGGTCAAAGTACACCAACCAGTAGTGATGATGGGACAGGTGATTTTGCACCCACAACATATCCTAAATACTAGAAAGCTGCGGTCGATCTCGGACAGCCGAAAAACTAAGTGGTAGGCGTTAATCCTGCCCAAACAAGTCAGTAATAATAAAAAAGCATAAAGAAATGAACCACGCTACCAGGGTGCTGACAGAAGGAGCGGAATATAGCTCTATGGAACAAGTAGAGGAGGAAACGCATAACGGGGTTAAGGACGAGCCATTCGAAAATCCTGATGAGTCTTTCAACGTGGATGGATCCAGAAAATACATTAATGGAGAACCCCATACTGGGTGGGCAGTGGTAACACAGGAGGGAGAGAAAATAATGGTATGAACGCTCCCAGGAGACGAGTCACCTCAGGTGGCAGAACTGTTATAAAGGCTCTCGAGTCAGCGAAATGAAAGTGAGTAAATAAATAAACAGATAATCAATTTGCTTTTGGAGTGGTTCACCACTATATGGCAGTCTCGTCACAACGAGGGTATGTGATATCTACTGGCGAAGTGGTAAAAGACGGAAAGCTAGTAGAAAGTCCAGTGAAACCAGCAAAGGAACCAAGGGGAGCAGCGGCAATAAAGGTAAAAGCACAAACAAAACTAACTAGTATGGACCAAAAGCACCCGAAAGATGTACCAATTGCTGGGAATAGGTCTGCAGACCTCGGAGCCAAACGAGCGGCAGGTGAACGGAAGCCAGAGCCAGCATTTAAGGCTGAATTACAGCCAGTAATGACAAAAGTGTTCAGACTGACATAAGTATCGCAGTGGTCCACCAGAGGGTCGAGCAGGATGAAAGACGTGAATGGAGTCCATCAAAAGGGTATCATGTGAGTATGGGTTCCCCAGGAGCAAGTTGTGGCGCCATAATGTTGTGAGTAGCAACTGCTAAAATTATATCACGCGATAACGCACACTGGGAGAAGTAACATGCAGTAACTGATTTTGCAGTACTGGTGGTGGCCAGGAACGGGTAAGGATGTCGATAAATTTTGCCAAAGGTGCATAACGTAGGCAGGAGAGGCAAGGTCGCAATGGGACATCAGCCAAGGTCACAGGAACCTCGGGAGAATTTACAGATAGACTTCACCGGCCCCCTGCAAGAGGAAACGGGAAAAAGGTTTTGCCGGGTAATCATAGACCAATTCATATGGTGGGTGGAAGCCTTCGCTACCAGCGACTGTTCCACTCGGACCGCAGCACAGATCCTGGCTAGCGAGGTGATACCTCGGTGGGGCGTATGCCGACAGATAGATTCAGACAAGGGGACACATTTCACGAGCAAATTAATGAAATAAACATGTGCCTTGCTGGGAATCAAACAGCGGTACCACATGACATATCATCCCCAAAGTTCGGGAATTGTGAAAAGAAAGAATAGGTCCTTAAATACGACCCTTTCCAAAGCAACCCAGGAGAAAGGCAAAGGCAAGTTGTGTGCAGAAATTTTAATGCGGCTCAGAGCCAGCCCAGCACGAACCACGGGACTAAGACCATATGAGCTGATGACTGGATGGGATATGAGATTAGCAGAGGGCTTATCCGGAGGGACAGGTGAAGCAGGAACAATTCAGAAAAGGCTAAGGCAGTACATGATCCACCGAAGCCAAGAGGCGCAGGCTATGAATAAAGAAGTTCGAAGCAGACAGCAGATAAGAGACCTAGAAATTCAGAATGAGGAATGAGACCCGAAGCGCTACATAAAATAGGAGAACAGGTCATGATAAATGTGACAGGGATGCGAAATGGAATCGAGCCCCGATGGATCAGACCATATGCGGTACTACTGCCGAGCGATACTTGTGTTTGTCTACAGGAGCCCACTGGAATTAGATGGAAGCACTGGACACAGGTAAGCCAATATAACATTAAACAACTCCCGTCTATTTTAACACATAGTAACGGTGCACCCGTTGAAGATTGAAGTATCCGATAAGGAAGCATGCTTGAAAAAAATGGGATGAACCTGTGGATAGTGCTGGTGGTAACTGGTTTCTTGGCCGCCCTGCCCTTCTAGTGCCTCCAGAGGTACGTTTAGAACGAAAGGGCGTAGACGTTATTATTTGTGGAAGGCTCATCCAGACGCAACCCAGAAAAACTATACATGCCCCGCGGGAAATAAATTTCATGTGTTGATTTAACATTTGACTGTAAATGGTGGACCTATTCGGCACCAGTCTCAGGCAATTTTATCCTGTCACCCAGAAGAATGAGAATGAAACATTCAACTTTACAAAGGTGGCCGACGGTCCTGGGATGATGTGTAAGCGTGGTTGACCAATACTCCCCACAATATAAAAAAATACTGAAAAAAGCCTGGAATTCTAAAAAGACGGAGTATACCAATAGTACGTAGTGGACACAGGGAACATTGGGAGACGGAGACTGGGTGTTGTCTAGGAATAATTCACTGTTTGGCAGGTGGGATACATGGTTGGTCATGATATGTGTAAATATCTCCGTCCGAACCAGGAACGGATGCCACTCTTACAAAGGCTACACGATACATGCCTGAGCACACTGATAGACCCTGCAATAATACAGTTAACAATAAATATACAGTATGATCAATAGATGGTATCCAGTTTTTGTAAGAACCCGGATATTGCTCTGAATATAACCAAAGATGGCAATCGGTGAAACTTACTAGATAGAGTACTAGGACGATTAGGAACGCGACTAGGAGCATTAAACTCAATGGATATTGAAACGCTGCTGAATAAAGCGGTACTATTGACTAACGATGCCATAAGGCTGTCAGATGTGTGTCAAGAAACCTTACAGTCCAAAAGCGTGTTAGGATGGCTGTCAGTCAAAATGATTTGGGGGTGGTCAAACAAAAGTAACTGGGAACAGCAACATGTATCGGCCAATTTAATGCGGGAAGCCAATAAGACTCACTGACTTATAATGGGTTTGATCAGCGAAGGAAAACTGATGAATTAGAAAGGACAGCATTTTCTGGGAATGCCCCACGATGGGCTAAACTGTTTCAGTTTGTCCACCGAAATCTAACACTCAGGCCAGATATGAAGCATACGCGATGTGATGAAGAGGGATGTAATCTGACTATGTTGTTAGCTAATGTTACGAACAGTCAGATATGGTGTGAATATGTGACCCTCCCATAGCTATTCGGTAAAAATTTATGGAAGCCACAGTTTTACGGGAAATGGATAGACCCGAAGAATAAAATACACGTAGGGATGGACTGTGTTAAGTGACCATTTGGGCTAGTATCCCCGCTACAGACACCAGTGGTGGATCCATGCAGCATGGAAGGCATGGCAGAGGCGTATCAATGCCACTTGAAGCACTTAAGTGATTATAATAATACATGAAATAGGACAAAACTACATATGTCTAACCAATACCCACATGGTAAATTTGAAGGCAGATCGCTTGGAACCCCCGGTAAATGAATCCCAAGAGGAAATATATATCATCATCGACGTCAGCACGACCAAGACCGAACAAATAGGAGAATGGAAAAACATTGCCCAAAACATGAGCACGAAAGGACTATCCGTACGATCCCCAGTAGTGGACTTGAGAATGTTAAGGGCCTTTATGGAAAAACACATTTAGGTGACCAACTACATGGGCGAAGAAAAGGAACCGTTACTAAGAAAAAACAAGAACTGATCCGAGTGACGGAGGAACTAAGTGACCTCGCGGTTAATCACTGGTGGGACATTTTTAAGTGCTTTTCACATGAGGCCCACGCAGTCCACAAATTGATGTGGCACACAATTGTGCTAATAATGGTACGGGTTGGGATATGTATCGTCATCCAATTACATCTGATGTCTAACATCCCAGGTATATACAACCGCATGGTTCAAGCCGAACAGCAACCAGCCTTGTTCACTTTTTAACGTCAGTGTGATAGGGAGGCGAATGACTTTGTAGCGCGTTAGGCGAACAACTAACACCTCCGAGCTTATGCTCTGTAGTACGAAAGCAAATATAAATAGCTTGCCACTAATCCCACGCAAATGGTCAGGAGTAGCATGCAAAGATTCCTTTAAGGGACATGATTACGAGTGATCCAAAGGAAATGGATTTGATCACGTTTTTTAGCAGATGGCTGAGAATATATATGTGGTGGGCTGATTATTTCGAAATAATCAGGGACCAATAGGAGAGACTGAAGAGGTAAATTAAAATTCTTTATATATTAATTAATGGTGGCATTTTAAAATTGAGCTAACTGATTTTAAAATGAAAAGCACAGACTGTGTGAAACATTGCACATAGAAACAAATTTTCTAGTTCACCGACCAAGGCCTTGGGAGGCAAGCACAGAAAGAGAGAACAGAGAAATTGAAGCCATAAGAAGATAAGGGTAGAATAGAAATAGACACGATAGCAACTGTCCGGACTTAACATTTAAGGCATACGGAAGGCAGAAAGGAGGACGTGCTGTTCCAATATATTAACCAAGCATCATGTATCAATCATCACGTATTCATTATAACTTGTTTAAGTACGTAATGATTTAATCTGAAATTCCATAAAGGAAGATGCCTCTGGCCACTTATTTGAGCGTTCTTTCACTGAATAGCTCTTCTGACAGCTTGTATCTATCAAAATTATAAACAAAATTTTTTTAAGGATAACGGACTCTGAGCGGTGGTTTGAAGTTAATCCTAACAGAAAATAGGAGTGAGGTCATTATGTGTCTGAATGGACAATGAAAGTATAAGCGAGGTTAGTTATGTACCTGATGGGCAGTGACAGTATGAGTGAAGTCAGTGAAATACCTGGATTGGTAGTGATAGTATGAGTGAGTTGATCAATGTACCTGGATGGGCAGTGACAGTATGAGTGAGATCAGTGATGTATCTGGATGGGTAGTGATAGGCAGAGTGAGGTCAGTGATGCATCTGGATGGGTAGTGACAGTGTGAGTGAGGTCAGTGATGTTTCTGGATGGGGAGTGACAGTATGATTGAGGTCAGTGATGTAACTGGATGGGCAGTGAGAGTATGAGTGTGGTCATTAATGTATCTGGATGAGCAGTTAAAGTATGAGTGAGATCAGTGCTGTAACTGATTGCGTAGATATGTTCTGTGTGTGATCAGTGATGTACCTGGATGGGAAGAGACCGTATGAGTGAGGTCAGTGATATGCCTAGATGCGTGGTGACAGTATGAGTCAGGTCAGTGATGTATTTGGATGGGTAGCGACTCTATGAGTAAAGTCACTGATGTATCTGGATGGGTAGAGACAGCATGAGTGACGTCAGTGTTGCATCTAGAAGTGCAGCGAAAGTATATGTGAGGTCGTGATGTATCTGGATGTGTACTGACAGTATGAGGAAGGTCCGTGTTGTATCTGGACGTGTACTGACATTATCAGTGAGTTCAGTGTTGTAACTGAATGGGTAGTAAAAGTATGAGTCATGTATTTCACCATCTTGCAATGACAATAGTTTTGTAACTGTAACTGATGCACACTATACCTGTACACTTGAAATGCACACCCTGACCACAGTGTGTGAGCTTCCGGGAGACACACCTCACCTGTGTTTCCATATATAAAAGGGGAGGTCCCTCCGAGCGGCAGCACTGCTTGGTCCTTGGAATAAAGTGAAGGTCACAGAGTGACCGTGTCTGATACATACATGCCACGTGTGAGTTTGTAACAAGGTGCAGAGAAACTACATTTGGGAACGAGAAACGGGAATCACTGAACCACGAGGATGGTCACCGGTGGCACAGATGAACGCTACTGAGTGGGTGAGGACTCGGACGAATTTGTGGAAAGACACCAGCAGAGCTTTGTCACAAAGGACTGGCTGGAAGAGACCGCGGCTGACAAGGAAAGGACGCATCTACTGAGCAGCTGTGGTCCACAGACCTATGCACTGATGAAAAATTTGCTCGCACCCCAAAAGCCGGTGGACAAGTCCTTCGAAGAGCTCAGCCAGCTAATCAGTGAGTATCTCAAGTCGGAAAGTAGTGTACAAAACGCCCGGCACCGGTTATACTCTCACCAGCGTAGGGAGGGTAAAAACGTCTCGGACTTCGTGGCAGAACTGCGGTTTTTGGCCAGTCTCTCTAAGTACTCCGATATTGCAGGGCGGGGGGGGAAGTTAAGGAACTTTTTCAATCATGCCGACATTTTCAGGAATCTCATAAACATAGAAACATAGAAACAAAAAAATTGGGGCAGGAGTAGGCCATTCGGCCCTTCGAGCCTGCACCGCCATTCAATGAGTTCATGGCTGAACATGCAACTTCAGGAGCCCATTCCTGCTTTCTCGCCATACCCCTTGATCCCACTCGTAGTAAAGAATTCATCTCACTCCTTTTTGAATATATTTAGTGAATGGGCCTCAACAACTTTCTGTGGTAGAGAATTCCACAGGTTCACCTCTCTCTGGGTGAAGAAGTTTCTCCTCATCTCGGTCCTAAATGGCTTACCCCTTATCCTTAGGCTATGACCCCTGGTTCTGGACTTCCCCAACATTGGGAACATACTTCCTGCATCTAACCTGTCTAAACCCATCAGAAATGTAAAGGTTTCTATGAGGTCTCCTCTCACTCTTCTGAACTCCAGTTAATACAAGCACAGTTGATCCAGTCATTCTTGATACGTCAGTCTAGCCATCCCGGGAATCAGTCTGGTGAACCTTCGCTGCAGTCCCTCAATAGCAAGAATGTCCTTCCTCAAGTTACGAACCAAAACTGTACACAATACTCCAGGTGTGGCCTCACCAATGCCCTGTACAACTGTAGTAACACATCCCTGCCCCTGTACTCAAACCACTCACTATGAAGGCCAACATGCCATTTGCTTTTTTAACCGCCTGCTGTAACTGCATGCCAACCTTCAATGCCTGATGTACCATGCCACCCAGGTCTCGTCGCACCTCCCCTTTTGCTAATCTGTCGCCAATCAGATAATGTTTAAAAGCTGAAAATAAAATATGATTGATATTTTATTAATTCAAATTGTACTCACTTCGTTTATTGATTTATTCTTCTACTGTCTAACCTTTTCATCATGGCCGCCGCTCTTCTGATTCCCTTTATTTCTGTCGGTCCCTAGCTCTGCCACATTTCAGTCCCACAGCTATCCACACTCTGCCAGCTCCAGATCTACAGTTTTTTCGAGAATGGTCCTTGGAATATCAGAAGGATAGAATTCAAATCTAACGTGGTATTGTTGTTACAGGAAGTATTGGGCTTACACAATTTAGAACGTGTGTTCATTGCTGGTAAGCTAATCACGGAAATAACTCTTCTGCACTATGTCGTACACACAGGTCAGCAACAGAGATTCAATTTTCCAGTTACGATGACATTGTAGGAAATCTTACCTTATACCTTCTGAAAAGAGGTTACCTGCAAGCCATCCAACGTCGTTTTTAATGTTATGAAGAAGATGGACAATTTGTTTGCTCAAATTATTCTCCGTGGTATAGAGTTCAATCATAATGATCGACATGTAAAAAAAACGTGAAATTTGGAGTTAGGATTGAAAGTGGGCAGAAAATTTCAGCTCATTGATTAACCATTTTCTGTATGTTATTTATTGAATTACCAGGAGTGTCATTCACAACAAACCTATTATCTGCCCCTGAACATTATATCATCGAAAGCTTATCAAGTTACACTTATTGCTGTTTGAAAGCATCACAACCTACTCAGCTGTAAAAAGAGTACAATCTCGATCTCCAGCGTAACAACGGCAATCATGGTGGTAAACTGATGAAGCTCGATGCTGGCAGTTTAACAATCAAGATTGATATAGAAGAAAGCCTCAAGTTATCTTGAAAGCAGCGAACAACATTAAAAGGACATTTTTAGAATGACTAATCCTGTCACTACATGTACCATCGCTTAGCAGGCAAGAATAAAAACTGCATTATTTAACATTATTATGTTCAGGTCCATATTTATCCTCTCAGTTTTAAGTGTATATTCTTTGGCACATGTCAATAATTTAACAAATGAAAATCTGGCAACCCAGTTATGTGCATCCTATTTAACTACAAACAATCGATTCTCAGTGTGTTGTTTTGAAGGGACGCAGAGATAGCATCAAACACACGGCACCTCTCGTTCTGTCAATCCAAGTATCTACCCAAGTCCTGGATATCCCATTGTTGGAAACCTGTATTTAGGTCTCTTGGCAGATATATGCTGAGGAATCTGACGAACTCGTATTTCCCTCCCTTATGTTCTTAGCAAGGAATTGACTTTTGTTTTCCCAGTAGAGCTCCAGGAATGAATGATCTTTGATTCGGTAACCAAACTCTCTTAAATTTAACCCAGTTCGGATCTAAATTACTAACTACTGATTAGGTATTACTTAAGCTGCTGAGTGAGTGAATTATGTCTTCCTTGCAAAACCAGTAAGGAAAAAGCCAGAACTCATGCCATGTATTAAACGCTATTTCACTGTAACCAAACACAGCCTAAAGTTAAGGTTAATCACAATGGCGATTAAAAAGCGGGAAGACACGTGATTAGTTATCGATCCATTCAGTAGCACATCACTGAGGATAGATTTGCTGAACAAAGTTAAGTAGAGAAGGTTGCAAAGCGAATTCCGTGCTTCTCTGTAAATCAGCACCGAAAGATGCTAAGGCATTAATAACAACACTGACAGCAGTCTGAGGTTATAAATTGATAGAACTAGTTTAAAATTATTCCTTTCGATGGCCAGTCTACTAAATAGCTCTAGAGCACGTGTGAATAAATACATCCAGAGCTTGCAGAAACTCGTCTTTCCCAATACTGTCTGAGAATCAACCTCTTTCCTTGCCTGTAATGGAGGCGGTAATTTCAGGAGATTTGAATCGTTGAACCCCTTTCAGCAACAGAGTCAACATTTTCCAGTTGGAACCTTTCTCACTGTGGGGCCTCAACATTAAATTGCCCATTAAAGCTGTTCAGTGGCGTGAGGTTTATCGCGTTCACATTCGCTGTAGCAGTGTGTGCCAGAAATGTAGTAAATGTAATTAAAGGAACTGAACAGGAAATTCGGAGTCATCGAGCCGTTCACACAAGAGCACCTCATAATCATCCACATTCTGCTGCAAAACAAAAACATAGTTGCACAATAGGTAGTCTCCTAAATAGTTAATTTCAGTCAGCTTCACTATTTTAAAACAGTTTTGCTTATCCATTCAAGGCATTATGGCGTCGTGGCCTTATCAGCATTTATTGTATAATCATTTTGAAGTTAACAACTCAGTGTTGTACTGCCATCGTGAACCGCTGCAGACCGTGTGGTGAAGGCACTCCCAGTGTTCTTAGGTACAGAGTTCCACGATATTAGCCCAGTGACAATCAAGGAATTACAATATTATTCCAAGTCCCGATGGTGTGTCAATTGAAGGAGTATTTGGAGATGGTGTTCTTCTCAACGATATATAATTTGCTCTATGTGATCGATGTCGCGGCTTTGGGAGGTTCTGTCGAAGAAGCTTTCATTAGTTGCTGCAATGTGTTTACAGATGGTACACAGTGCAGCAAATTGGCGCTGGTGATAAAGAGAGTTACTGTTTAACGTGGTAGATGGTGCGCCAATCAATCGGGATGCTTTGTCCTTGATGATGTCGAGCTTCTTGATTGTTTTGGAGCTTCACTCATCCAGGGAAGTGGAGAGTATACCAGCACACTGCTGACTTGTGAATTGTCGGTGGAGGAAAGGCTTTGGGGAATCGGTATGTGCATCACACGCCGTCGAATATACAGCCTGTCACCTGCTCCTATAGGAACAGTATTTATGTGGCTGGTCCAGTAAAGCTTCTGGTCAATGGGGATTTTGTGGGACTCAGCCAAATAAATGCTGTTGAATTTCAAGGGGTGGTGTTTACACTGTCGCATGTTGGAGAGCATCATTGTCTGGCACTTGTGTAGAATGAATCTTATTTGACTATTAACAGCTCAGGCCTGGATGGTTCCAAGTCTTGTTGCATGCTGGCATGGCTGCTTTGTTATCTGAGGTATTTTGAAGTAAACAGGACATTGTGCAATCATCAGCGAATATCCTCACTTCTACCTGAATGATGGAGGGAAGATCATTGATGATGCACCTGAAGATGGTTGTGCCTACGACTCTTCCCTGAGGAATTCCTGCAGAGATGTATTGGGGCTTAGATGGTTGACATCCAATAAGCACAACCATCTGCCTTTGTGCTGGTCGAGCTAGTGGAGGGTTTTCCTATTATTTCCCAGTGCCTTTAATGTTTCTCGTGCGTCTTGATGCAACACTTGTCATATTCTTCCTTGGTGACATTCGTACTTAAATTTAGCTCTCTTGAAAATGTTTGGACCAAAGATGTAATGAGCTGTAGAGCTGAGTAGTGCAGGCATAACTTCAGCTGAACTTCGGCGAGCAGGATATTGACGAGCACGTGCCGCTAGAGGGAACCTGCCATCACTTTGTTGATGATTGAGAATTGGCCGCATGGGCGGTAATTTGCCGGATTCAACTTGGCTTGCTTTATGTGGATATGACATACCTGGTTAAGTATTCATGTTTTCAGTTAAATACACGTGTTTAATTTTACTCTAACAGCTTGGCTAGAGGTGGGCCTAGTTCCGGTGCACAAGTCTTCAGTACTACAGCCGGGATGCAATCGGGACCCGTATATTTACAGTTTTTCTTACCAATCGTGATATCATGAGGTGTTGAATTTCTGATTCTGTGCAATTAACCCTTTCACTCTTATGTTCGAAAAGAATCGACGTGACACTTTTGGTGAGAGTGAGTACAATTTATTCATTGTAAGCAAGGCCTGACACATTATTGTATCTGAGCAGAAGCTACCAAAGTGCAATCAAGTGTTATATTACCACTTATGGCCGAGATAAAACGGTTACGATCTCCATGTGCAAACACCTCCCCCCACCCCATGGGTACTTTAGCCTCTGCTTAAGGTCAGTGCCAAACATGTGGTCCCTCCTCCAGCCCGTCGCTCCTTGGATCTTCTGTGGATATAGCCAAGGTTTTTTGCCAAATCTCACTGCAATACTTATATCTAAGCGAGCCCTCTTATTCCTCCACTTCACATAAAAGTTTATGGAGACCAGTAAAGCCATTGAGGGGCTAAAACCTGAATTTAAAGACACAACCAGAGATATGCCACATACTCACTAATCGTGCCTGCCACTGTCAGCCGATCACCATCATGAACCCAATCCTTCTCCTTATAACCTCTGTGTTTCAATCCATAACAGTATCGAAGTCAAACGGGAAATGATGTATTGACGATTATTTATCTCGCCTGGGAAGTGAACAATTATGATTTCGTCATGGCTTCGCTGTGACTTATTCTCTGTTCCTTATCAGGATATCTGGAATCTTGCCAAGCTGGCCTTGTTGTTTTTACATGCAGCTATCCTTTTATAAGAAATGCTGAAATTGTCTTTTTAAATTTCGGTCAAGTAGGACCCAGGCGCCTTTAGTTTCTGTCCATCTTCCCGCAAAAACCAGGGCTACCCAGAGTATTCCACAACAAATTTCTGGATGATTATAAGTGAAGCAATTACATAATTGCGTTTTAAACTTACAACTACTAATATTATGTATTCATTATAATTTTTTTTAGTTAGTAAGTTAATCTGGAGTGAAGAATTTCCCAGTATTCCCACTGCGTGGTGTGACTTGAATTGGCTGAAGGCTGGCAACTCTGATCGTGGGGACCTCAGGTGGAAGCCGACATGAATTATACACTCGGCACTTCTTGCTGAACATTGTTGCAAACGCTTCAGGCTCGTCTTTTGCACGTGAGTTCTGGGTTCCACCAACTTTGAGGATGGGGATATTCATGGATCCTCCGACTCCCATTGTTTTTCAGTTTAAATAGTTTCGCATCTCATTAGCAGGCAGGCCTGGTGCTGCTCCTGGTGCATGCTCTTCTACACTCCTCATTGAAACCGGCTTGGTGCTAGGCGTAATTATAATGGTGCAGTGAGTGATCTGCCGGTCCATAATGTTACAGATTGTGGAGCAATATAATTCTGCTCCTGGCACATTGCACCCCATAGAGGAACAGATTTTTGTTGCTAGATCTGATCTGAATCTATCCCATTTCGCACAGTAATAGTGCCACACAGCACGATGGAGTATGCCCTCAGTGTGAAGATAGGGTTTAATCTCCATGTCTGCTTAGTGGTCACTTCTACCAATACTGCCATGGACAGATGTATCTGTGACAGTTAGATTGGTCAGGATCAGGTCAAGGATGTTTTTCTCTCCTGTTGGTTTCCGCACCAGCTGAAGCCAGTCACATCTAGCCACGATCTCCTTCAGGAAGCGCCCAGATCACCGGTAAAGGTGCTGCCGAACCACTCTTGGTAATTGACATTAAATTCACCGTGTTCAACATGGACGTCAGCTGAAGCAGGACGGTAGCTGGTAATCAGAAGGAGGTTGCATTGCCCATGATTTAACTGATGACATGAAACTTCAAGTTTAACGGCAGAAATCCTGAGAATTCGCAGGGCCATTACCTCCCGACTGTAAAACTTTGGATTTTTCCATGTGGTAAGAAAGGAGATACCAAAGATGGAGTTGATCTGGACTTCGGCAGACAGGTATTAAACTGTGAGTCTGAGTATTTGCTTGCTCAGTCTGTTACACAGCACTCCCAGTTTTGGTACAAAACACCAGATATTAGTGAGGAGGTATATACAGGTTTAACTTCGTGCTTTTGCTATGTCCGTATTGGTATCTGGTAAAGCGAGGGAAGCTTTAGATGAATACGAGATATTTGTTAATGTTTGGAAGCTCTAGTGAACATTCTTCTTTTTTTCAACCTTAAATGTTTAATAATGCAACGGGAGACTTTAGCATTTGGCACTTATATAGAAACACAGAGATAGAGAAAATAGATAAAGGAGTAGGCCATTCGGCCCTTCGAGCTTGCACCACCATTTAATATTATCGTGGCTGATCATGCATTTCAGTACCCCTGTCCTGCTTTCCCATTAGCCGTAAGGACCACATCTATCTCACTTTTGAATATATCGAACGAACTGGCCTCAACAACTTTCTGTGGTAGATACTTTCACATGGCCACAACTCTCTGAGTGAAGACGTTTCTCCTCGTCTCGGTGCTAAATGGCTTAACCCTTATCCTTAGATTGCGGACTGGTTCTGGACTTCCCCAACATCGGGAACATTTTTCCTGCATCTAAAGGTGTCCAATTCCGTCAGAATCTTACATGTTTCCAGGAAATCCCCTCTCATTCTTCAAAATGCCATTGAATATCAGCCTAATTGATCCAGGCTTTCTTCATATATCAGTCCTGTCATCCCGGGAATCAGTCTGGTGAACCTTTGCTGGACTTGGCCGTAAAGCCTCGTCTGGATGGATGCAATGCAGAACATTTAGCAGAGAGCATCGGAGGCCAGTAACATAACCCAGCCAATTATTGTTTGTTGTTTTACTACTCAGATGTTGGAATGTGTCTTTAAAATAAGTGTTATTTCTGATTGATGACATGGTCTGTCACACTTTCCTGCTTGTCAGTGGTACCTTCCTGACCAGTACTTTACTCGATGAAAGAGCAGCAGTGGAAGCGGTTACGCTGCAATAAAACATGTTTAGTCAGTCGGATTGAAACATACTGTGACACTGCTGGATTCTGAGACTTTCAGTCCAGCCGGGAGAGATAGTCAACCTGAACTGAAGAATTCTGAGAGTCTGATACTTGTCAAAGTGTCTTGATTGGAAAGTTCGGCTGAATATACGAACCCGTTTCCAGAGAGAGAAGCAAGTTTTGAGGTGAAATACCAGAGGTATTTCTCACAGAAAATTGCTGATGTTCTGGGCATGGTCTGTCGCTGTTCTAGTATAAGTTCAACATTAAGGGATTTATTATAATTCGTAATGTAACGTGATGATTGAATATATCGATTGATGCACTTGATGTGATCCATTAACCTTCAATAAAAACACTGTTCTGCTTTCTAGAATCACGAAATTGTTTCTTTTTGGGAATACAAACTCTTTCTCACGTCACTGTTAGTGGTTATTGGGGACGAGGTCTCCCGGATGGTCCACATCATTTTGTATCATTCTCTGCAGTCTCAGCTCTTCACTGTGAGCTCCCATATCACAAATGTATTTCAAGATCCCAGATCCACTTCGCACAATCTGTATCTTCCCTTCCAAAATGCAACATTTGCTAATCGTGCACGCTGCCCTGTAACTGACTCCGAACATGGCACCAAGGTTAATAAAGTAAATTGGTACTTCAAAATTTACAGAGTTATACATCACGATGGCAGCTTAAAGTCATTTTCAAGTTAAAACAAAGTAAAAACTAAATGTTGTAAACGAAAAGCGATCATAGAATTTGGCTCATCAGGTATTCCTGCACAGAGTTATTGCTCGGAACAGAGTTAATATCCGATTTGCACTGAGATTTGTTCCAATTTTTTAACACATTACTAACATTACAACACTCCAGCAGTTCTTCTTTGGCTACATATCGCATTGAGATCTCACGTGGTCATAAAAGACAGTGGCTCAGAAATCCCGGTTTCTCCTTTATGCGTGTGTTAGACAGGATTCAACAAAAAATAAGCGCAACTATCTGAAGCCGCAGCACCGACGCGAGATCCGCATCCTGAGGCCTCCTCTAACTTTGCGTCGCAGTGCATGCCTGTTGGGACGTGCTCAGCCATGGAGCTGGAGTCACATGGTTCTAGGCAGCCAATCAGGTATCGTATATTCTCATTCATAATAATGGTGACGACGAAAGTTGGAGTTCCCATTATTGTGAATGATCAGCAGCCCACAAAACATATAACCAATAATAAAGGATAGAAAAATGAGCGACATATTTTATTAATTAAAATTAAACCCACTTTTGAATTTAAAAACAATATATTTTTATGTATTTTTAAAGCAGTTATTAAATGATGGTTTAAATAAACTTACCGCACTGGAGAGAGTTTGTAACAAAAAAATGTGTTTTTAAAATGTTACTTTACAACGTATTTGCGTGTTTTAAAACTCTTAAATGTGGAAAAATTAGGTTTTGCACCTGCTTTTACCAGGTGCAATACTTTTGAGGACATTTTCTGGGGAAGATATGGGTAAAAGCAGCAATCCTGCACATGCAAATGTCCTCAAAGATGCTGGAGTTAAAAAGAGCTTTGGCCCCTCCAGTGCATACATCTTTTAAGGTAGTTGAGCAATTCTGTACAGCGATAGCTAGAGAAAATAGAGTGTAGTGGTGTATCCTATGGACAATTGAGTATAAGAAGAGACGTATTGTTTTGCCTTTGTCATTCGTCAGGCCGCACTTGAAATACAGTAACCACGTTTAGTCTCCTCACATGCTGGGTGTCATTGAGGCTCTGGAAAGGGTGCAGAAGAGGGTCACTGCAATAATTCCAAATCTAAAGCGTCTTTGTAATCAAGGTAGGCTAAAACTGTTGGGATTCTATACGTCAGCGCAGCAAAGTCTGAAGAATCTGATATACATTCATAAGATAATGAAGGTAATATACGGTGTTCCAGCTGACAGTTAATTCAAATAATTATTTTAGGCAGAACGATGGTTCACAAACTTAAGTTGTCTTGGGTTAGATCTAGCTTAGACGTCAGGAAATAGTTCTTTTCCCAGAGAATAGTCGATTGCTGGAACAAACTGTCATTCCACCTGCTGGATGCACTCTCGTTGAATTTGTTAAAAAAAAGTGGGTTTTTTTCTGGATGCCGTGGCGATTACCTCTAACAGAAGGTACATACTGCAAGGAAATTAATGACCAACGTGACCTGCTGGAATAGTTAGGTGGGAAGGAATTTTCCAAGTTTTTTTCCCAAATTGGCCTGGTTTTTTTAATAGGCTTTTTTGCCTCCCTGAAGATCACAACTTTTCTTGTGGTTTGAGCTCACATGGTGTGGGGCAGGCTAATGAAGCAGATGAACATTGGGTGTTGCATATAACAGAAAGCGATGTGATTTTGCATGATTGCACAAGACCTTTTATTTATATAGCCCCATTCAAGACCTCACGCTGTTCTAACGCTACTCACTGCGAACAATGTATTATAAAATTGAAGTCCAGGCAGAAATGGGGGTCGATTTGCGCTCAGCAAAGAGCAAAACGATAAATGACCAGAGAGGACAGACTTGGGGCATCGACATGGGACCGGAATCTACCGGTATCATTTCGATCACCTGTTACATGCCTCATGCATAATGGTCGGCTAATGCGATCCATCTGGTTTGCTTGCACAGCCGATGCGAATTTCATTCCGAATAAATAGTTGTAATTCTGTTTGTTCAGGAGTAAATACTGACCAACACGACGGAACGAAATAGCTAACATTCAAGGCCGACTCACGTAACAATTAGGAAATCTATTGCAAACCTCGAGCTCAGTTAATGTTTTACATCAGGACCCAAGCCCACTATAGATAGTCAAGTTAAGAGCTCTAACCTGACCTTCCAATTAATATTCTCACTCCCTGTGTTCAGGTAAAGAACATTCACCCAATGGTTGCAACAGAACACCATCTCGAGAATGACAGACACCCGCTAGATGAAAGGCAGCACGATAAAGAAACAAACCGGCTATCTAAACTAAAACACATGCAAACCAGTGCATACTAATGGAACGTTCAACCAACAACGTAAACATATAGGCTATGCCGATCAATCAAAGAAGGCGTGTAAAAATCGAGTGCTCACTGGGCTGTCTGTATTTTATGTATAACTGAGTATATTGAACAATAGAATAGTTGAGGCAGTCCGTGAAACTCCTCCAGTTACATATCGTGCAGTGCTAAAAGTGGAATTGAATGGTCACAGGGCAGCCTCTCATCAACATCTTCCAATCTGTAAGCCAAAGTCTTCATCTTAAATTCTAAAGCAATTTTATCTGAGGCAGAACAGGAGGAAACTGAATGTTAATTAATTAACTGAAGTTTTCAACTGAAGCCTTTGCACCGAGCAACGCTCTGAATCCCAGGTCCCCAGATATGCCGGATGTTGCTCTGAATACATTGCCTTGTACTGGAGATGGCCGTTCTGCTCCAGTTGTTAAAGGGCAAAAGTTATTAATATATTTTATGCTGTAAATAATTCGTTAAAAAGGTCTGGTGGATAGTTAACATAATACCTACATTTAAGAAGGAGTATAGTACATGTCTGTGGAGCTAAATACTACATAGGTGGCAGTATAAGTAATGAAATTCCTACAAAAGGAGAAGTTAGAACATTTAGGAGCTAAACTATGATAATGACAAGGTAACATGGATTTCAAAAGGGAAAGAACAGCTTGAACAACCTCTTTGAATTCTTTGAAGAGGCAACAATTTGAATAGGGAAGGGTAACGCACCAGATGTAATTGAGCCAGATTTTCAATGGGCCTTCGACAAGTTACCAAGTAATAGGCTAATGAATAAGGTCAATGAATTCCCAGTCAGTGGAAAAATAGGAAAACTTACAGCTAGCTTGCTGAAAGGAAGAAAACAGAGAGCAGGGTTAAAAGTATAGAAACATAGAAACATGGAAAAAAGTTGCAGGAGTAGACCATTCGGCCCTTCGAGCCTGCGCCGCCATTCAATAAGTTCATGGCTGAACATACAACTTCAGGAACCCATTCCTGCTTTCTCGCCATATCACTTGATCCCCCTAGTAGTAAGGACTACATCTAACTCCTCTTTCAATATATTTAGTGAATTGGCCTCAACAACGTTCTGTGGTAGAGAATTTCACAGGTTCACCACACTCTGGGTGAAGAAGGTTCTCCTCATCTCGGTCCTAAATGGCTTACCCCTTATCCTTTGACTGTGACCGCTGGTTCTGGACATCTCCAACATTCGGAACATTCTTGCTGCATCGAACCTGTCTAAACACGTCAGAATTTTAATCGTTTCAGTGAGATCCACTCTCATTCTTCTGAACTCCAGTGAATACAAGCCCAGTTGATCCAATCATGCTTGATATATCAGTCCCGCCATCCCGGGAATCAGTCTGGTGAACCTTTGCTTCACTCCCTCAATAGCAAGAATGTCGTTCCTCAAGTTAGGAGACCACAACTGTACACAATACTCCCGGTGTGGCCTCACCAAGGCCTGTACATCTGTAGTAACACCTCCCTGCCCCTATACTCAAATCCCTTCGCTATGAAGGCCAACATGCCATTTGCTTTCTTAATCGCTTGCTGTACCTGCATGCCAACCTTCAATGACTGATGTACCATGACACCCAGGTCTCGTTGCACCTCCCCTTTTACTAATCTGACACCATTCAGATAATAGTCTGTCTCTCTGTTTTTACGACCAAAGTGGATAACCTCACATTTATCCACATTATACTTCATCTGCTATGCATTTGCCCACTCACCTAACCTGTCCAATTCACCCTGCAGCCTAATAGCATCCTCCTCGTATCTCACGCTGACACCCAGCTTAGTGACATCCGCAAATTTGAGGATTCTACATTTAATCCCCTCGTCTAAATCATTAATGTACAATGTAAACAGCTGGGGCCCCATCACAGAACCTTGCAGTACCCCACTTGTCACTGCCTTCCATTGTGAAAAGTACGACTACACTTTGCTTCCTGTCTGCCAACCAGTTCTCAATCGACGTCAGCACACTACCCCCAATCCCATCTGCTTCAACTTTGCTCATTAATCTCTTGTGTGGGACCTTGTCGAAAGCCTTCAGAAAGACCAAATACACAACATCAAGGATAGCTATTCAAAGTGGCTGATGGTGGATAGTAATGTTCCAGAAGGATCATTGATGGGAGCACTGTTGTTCACAATCTGTATTAGAGATTTAGATTTTGGAATCAAAAACACAAATTGTCGATTTGTAGATGACACTGAATATGGTGGGGGCGGTGGTAGAAGTGAATAATGTGGAGAACAGAAACAATTTACAAGAGGACATTAATAAACTAGCAGCATTTGCATAGAATTGGCAAATTAATTTCAACGCAGCTAAATGTGAGGTATGACATTTGGTTGGATGAATGAGAGCTGATGATTCAGAAAGCCGAAGTATTCAGACACAGACAATTATTGGCTGCAGGACTTATGTTCTTCGACACTCAGACCATGGCCTTATATCCTGCGGCCAATCTTGAAGTGCGCCATATTCTGTCGTAACTCCTCTTTGATAACGCAGCGAGTGCTTGAAATTTTAATGTGGTTCGTCACACGTCAGACATTAACAGCCATTGAGTGCGGATTTCAGCCGATGCTCTGAAGTAACTTATATGTAGGAGCACCTCCATCTTTAATTCCTTGATGTTTGTTTTGTAGATCAAAGATAACAAATGCATCGCTACTATTGATGCTGACCGTTCCAAATATGGACAGCTGCGCTGTGTCTTGCTTTGGTCCTTTAACATGACGTAACATATATTTTATTTCGGCCAGGTTAAAGTTCCCTTTACATGAGCATTGGGCAGAGCAAGTTGAAGATGCCGCAATTAAGGGCAGTCGTAAGATAGAAAGATATAAACCTAGAAATTTACAGTGTGAGAGGCCAGTTCGGCCTATCGTGTTTGTGCCGGACGAAAAGAGCTGCACAGCTCTTTGTCAGCAGCCCTGATGTTTACATACAAACCTATGAACAATTAGCAATGGCGGAAGATGGATGTCTGTAATCCTTCATTAACAGTATACAACCATAGAACAAACTGCACTGCTAGAGAAACATACCAAAGGCGATCATCCTATTCCGACTCATCGATACAAGGTGGAGAATTCCGCGTGAGTTACACTCAAATTTGTCAAGTTGTTCATTCTACACCAAATAGCAACAGAATAATAGCAACATTTCAATCTATTACTGATTCGAAGAATTTATGAGGGTAGATTTAAAAACAGACAAAGAATCCAAACACTGTCGTTGGTCAACTGACTCTGACAGTAGAGACACTATAAACAATGAGCAGCTTCCTCAAAAGTGTCCGTTTATTATCAAATAGTATTCGTAAATTAACAAACAAGTCAATAATTCTGTGAATTTACTGTAATTTGCTCTGCTTTAGTTAATTCTGCCGATTGTTGGAACAGTCTTTGTAATTATAATCAATTGAAAGAAAAATTCCGCTCCAGCAAGTTTTTCGCCGAAATTGAAAATGGCCTTATTTTCAGGATATTCAGTCTCCACTATACAATAACAGATCGATAACTAACTTTACAACTTGTGATTAAAAAACCTTAAATGATGGTCACTGAAATGCCTCTTACAGCTCGTCCCGGAGGTTTGGCTGGAAATAAAGAACTTGGGTTGAATTTATCGAAAGGAGCGGAGGGCAAACCTGCTGTGTTGCATCGCTTGCCTGTTACACAATGCGATGGAGCTGAATAGTTTTATTAATGATCGGTATTTTGAGGTTGGGGGCGATATTTGAAAATGTACAGTTGATACCATGATCTGTGGGCGTGGTACAACTATAGAAGATGCGCATCAGCTACAGACAAATCTTAACATGTCGTGAGATTGGTTGCAAGACTGGAAAATGATGGATAACTTAGAAAAGTGTCGTGTTATACATGTGGGCAGGGCAGATGCTCAACACTCTTTTCTCCTCGAGGTAAATGCATCACAGATGCTGGAGATAAAAAGAGATTTGGGGACTCCAGTGCATACATCCTTAAGGTACATGAGCAATTCTGTTCAGTGATAACTAAAGGAAATATAGTGTAGTGGTTTATCCTATAGACAATTGAGTATAAGAAGAGACGTATTGTTTTCCCTTTATCATCAGTCAGGCCGCACTTGGAATACTGTATCCAGGTTTGGTCTCCTCAAATGGTGGGTGATATTGAGGCTCTGGTAAGGGTGCAGAAGTGGGCCTTTGTACATTTCCCAAATGAAGAGTGGTACATTCATTGTGGATGTGTGGAAGCAGTCTGGTCACGCACACTGCAGACAGTTCCATGTCACCGCAATCCAGTTCTCCCGCAAGCGGTGTGATCTACCTTCCAGCCTTCTGGTGCCTTGTCTGTGACAAAGTATTCTGATTGTCCCGAAGCCGATATTAGGTTTTAATTCCTTTTCAGCTTCTGACTGCGGATATTCATGTGATTAAACGCGAACACAATACTTACAGAGACAGTTGAATTCACTGTTGCGTTGCTTGGTGAAATTTGAAAGTTTGGAAGTGACACACATCAACCCCAAACCTCGGCACCTACTCACTAACCGCTAAACGCTGCTCCCCTGAGATGGAAGCCCAGTTGCTGTTTGTAGCTTGAAAGCAGGTACAAGCAGATTTCATTCAAAGAAAGTCCAAGTCCCTGAGACACCTGATTATTAGCACCGAAATCCTTCACAAAGAGTTGAGGTTCATGTGGAGTGCTTTGGGCACATCTTTCCCCACACTACAACACTTTAAACATAACTCAACGGCTGCAAAGCGATTTGGGGCATCATGAGCACCTGAAAAGCTCCGCAGAAAAGCAAGTCCTTCTTTGCAAAATTTCAATGCAATTTCAAAATTCGCGTCAAAATAATGGGCTCGTCCAGGATTTGAACCAAGGACCTCTGGCAATTTTGAATTAACAATTCCCCTGAGCAAGTATCATGCTTCTCGAACATCAAGTCAATTGTTTAATAAACGTGGAGGTAAGGTGTAATTATTAAAAAAGCATGTTTTGTGTGCAGCTATTCTTGATTAGAGGAGCACATGAGAACGAATCAGTGACTTTGCTTTTTCGACCTGTCTTCTGAAGCGCCACATGGTCCCACTCCTGTGGATGAGTAAAATGGATAGTTAAAATGTATAAGCCATGAAAAAATAACTAAGAGCATGTCAGATGGCAAATAATACAACATCAGCACAATTAACAGTCTGTCTCAAAGTGTTGAGCTACTAACCATGCCCGTAAAAATGGTAACATTTAGAAACAATGCATAAACTTTAGTAAAAACAGCTACTATAGATATTGGCTCATGAGTGGACAATGGAAAGGAGGGACCAAAAGGGGATAGGATAAACTAGGATGTCACTCGAATTGTATCTTGTTATCTTGTACCAAAAATTGTGTAACTGTGTGCTTTCGCAATGTAAACTCACTTCTCCGTAGGAAGGGTGTACACTCTGTCAAGAGGGTACTGCTTCTGTCTGATAAGTCTCAGCCGGCCGGTGAGAAATAAAGACTGCTTTGTTTAAAGCACAATCGATGTTCGCGTCAGTGTATTCACTGAAACAGATTGAAGGAAAAGAATCTGTTTCAACATTTGGTGTCAGAAGTGGGATCTCAACGGACGACTGCCGAAAACTTGCGATTTATGAGCCAGACTCGCCTTGGACGAGACGAGGGGAAAGTGGCCACTGGAGTAAGTATAATTTCAATACTGCTCCAGTTGCCCCCGGTATCAAAAGTCTGAGGAAAGTTTAGCCACTCGCTGGTTCTCAGGTAGTGTCTGAACGAGATCCAGGTCAATCTGGCGAATACCCTCTAAAAACTTACGATAAGTGTCCAAGTCAGGTGTGACGTCGACCTTGTATATCACTTGGCCCGTCTCGGCACTGATTGGATTTAAACTGCGCAGTGACCCGAAAGGATAGGGAAATCTGGAGACTGGACGAAATTAGGTTCAGAAGAAATTTGGTTCAGAAGAAATTAAATAAGGCTCACAGGGAATTAAGTAAGGCTTATGTGGAATTAGGGAAGGTTCATAGGGGATAAGTGTCCAAGTCAGGTATGACGTCGACTTTTATATCACTTGGCCCGTCGAAGCACTGATTCGCTTCAAATCGCGCGGCAACGCAGAAAGTAGGACCAAATAGGGCTAGATCAGGCAGCGACGCGAGGTTGAGAGGTAACGCGAACCGCGGGCCGACCGACGCAAACCGCGGGCCGACGCGAGGTTGTGAGGTAACGCGAACCACGGGCCGACCGACGCGAACCGCGGGCCGACCGACGCGAACAGCGTGCCGATGCGAGATTGCGTGGTAACGCGAACCGCGGGCCGACGCGAGGTTGCCAGGTAACGCGAACCGGGGTGACGCAATCGCGCAGTGACACGAACCGCCGAGTGAAGCAATCGCGCAGCGACGCGAACCGCGGGGTGACGCAATCGCGCAGCGACGTGAACGGGTGACGCAATCGCGCAGCGACTTGAACGACGGGGTGACGCAATCGCGCAGCGACTTAAACGACGGGGTGACACAATCGCGCAGCGACGTGAACCGTGAGGTGACGCAATCGCGCGGCGACGCGATCCGCGGGGCGACGCGGAAGATTAGTTCAGGTTAGATTAGTTCAGGTTAGACACAACCGCGCGGCGATACGAACCGCGGGGTGACGCGGGAGATAGAGTCAGTTGAGATAGGATTAGCTCTGGATAGATTAGTTCAGGTTAGGCAGAATTAGTTCAGATTAAAATGGATAATCAGTTAGATAAAACCACGGATGCGTGTAGTCCGCTACAAAAGTTATGTGAGGAATTCGCTGAAAGAGTTGAATAATTTATAAAATTATCTGGAGCCCTGAACAAATTATTAGGAGATGACCAATGGCCCCTAGGTGGCACTAGAAGCGTGGAGTTAGCAAAAAAGGCACAGGGATTGATTTGGAGAAGGGGACGAGGGAAAAGGGACAAGAATTTAAGTGCCACGTGGCGACATTATTGTCAAAAATTAAAAGATGCATCACTTCTGTCAAGTTGGCAGGAAAACGTCAGTAAATTAGGACTTCATTGACAGAAGGAGGACAGGTTAAAACCATAGACGTCTTAAAAAAAGAAGGCGCGCACGAAAAACGTACTAAGAGTTCCACTGGGACCTCTGAGAATGGTATTGATCGACTTCGTAGTCAAATGGCTGGCTTTGCGTTGACCAAGGCTGATGATGAAATTGATGAATGGTCACTGACTCGGCGCCCAACGTCGCCTTCCGCACCACTTAGCCCCTTGCCCCAGTCCTGTTCCCATCCCCCTCGACCTTACACTCCGGCGAGAGGAGTTAAAGATAAATGTAACCCCACATCAACGAAGCAACAAGCCCAAACTGGCTCCTCGTCCTCTGATAGCGATTGGGATCCCGAGTGCAAGACAATATAGCTGGGAAGACCAGATCTCACACCTGGAAGTGCAGAACTATATCTCGACATCACAGACAGTCCCGTAAATCTTCTCGTCAATCTACCAGTCCCGGTTGTGAAAGGCATAGCAAACACTCCAGCCGATCGAGACGCTCCGAAACATCCTCCGACCTAGAAACCCCAAAGTCAAAGTCCCAACACCAATTCCCAGTCCGACCAATGCCAAATCCTGATGCACAAGAAGCCCAAACCACCCCACAATAGATGTCTATGTGCCCTGGAAACCAAATGAAATTATGGCCCTTATGGCCTTGATACCAGATCGGAAAAAAGAACCTATCAAATTTATAGATTATCTTCAAACTACTATTTCAGTTTATAATGCAGAATCAAGGGACCTGTGGGCCTTGGTAAAGCAAAGCCTGAGCCCAACTGAGCGTGCCCCATTTCTAACTCACCTAAGACGTGCTACTCATGATTCATGGGTGGTTGCTCACTCTAACGATGTCCAGGATCGCCTCAACGGTATCTTTAATGCTCACACCACTACCCTTCAGAAGCCCATCAGTATGACCGCAGTATTTGAAACTAAACCCAAACGAGAATAACTGCCGCCGAATTCATGGAAAGATTTATTGAAATATACGGAAGTCAATCAGGAGATAATGCCTTCAGGGAAGGAGAGGATTCTCCTCAATTCTGCGCTATCCTACTTCAGTGCCTGGCCTATTCGATTGCACACGCTATCCGGACAAATAATATGAATTGTGCAGATATCAGTAAAGCCCAGATGGAAAGGGCGGTTAAATATTATTGGCAGGAAAAGAAAGGAGAGGGGGGAGGGCCAGGTGCGCCCACAACCCGGGTCAAGGCTCACTACATGACTAAGAAAGAAGAACCGTCCCAAGTGGAAGAACCAAAACCCGACCCATGGAGATACCAGATGGAACCGCAGTACTGCGTGCAGGGTTGGGTGGATAAACAATGATACGGTTATATCAAACACCCAAATGGCCCGTGCCCTGCTAATTACGGACAGCCCTATTGTCCCCGGCCTAGTATGGGAAGAGGTCGGGATTGGGTGAGAGGAAATGAATGCTTTAATTGTGGGCAAGAAGGACATTGGAATAAAAATTGTCCCTACCGGCAGCACGAAAAAGGAAGAGGAGGGGGGCAAGGGGGGAGAGGACGAGGATCTTACATTAACTTCTCCCAGAACAATCCCTTTGGCCAATCGTCCACCGATTATTCGTATTGACTACGTATCTTGATTGTGCAGGGACTCTCCCCAGACGACGAACCGATGATATTGTTAAAAGTTCTGAATAAGTGGCAACCCTTCTTGATAGATACGGTAGCTTTCATGTCCTCTGTACAATCAAAACTTAAACTCCCTACCTCCACGGAAACACAGCGACTGTCAGGATTCCTGGGACAAGTCTCTACATTCCCGATGTCAGAATCGGTTGAATTGGGTTACCAGGAAGAATCGGTGAAACATCAATTTGTTATCACTACCAATCTGGACTGTACCTTGATGGCTCGAGACCTCTGCTGCAAATTCCAGTTGCATTTGGAGTGTGGAAATGATGGAATTATTGTAAAACAAGGAATCCTTAAGCAGCAGTATAATACCACTAGAACCCCTCAGTGGTGGTCTCTGGACCTGCCGCAGGTAGCCTATCACGTGACCCTAGCATACGATCCCAGTGGAAAGAATCAGGACCTACAGAAAATTTTTCAGGATTACGAAGTGGAAGTGAAGGAAATTATATTATGTGCTCGAGTGACTGGACCGGAAGGGAAGGCAGATTTTGTGGAAATGGATAAGAATCTGTGGAGACGATCCACAGCGGTGGCACCACATATCATTCGTGAAGCATTAGCCCCTCACCACGCTAATGATATTGGAGTTATGCTGCGCCAGGCTATTTACGAGGCTGACCCTACCAGTCGGGATGTGCAAATTGTGAAACATTGCCGAAAAGTCCAATTCCACGGGAACCCCGAGAAGGTCTTATCGACTCTGCAGCATCCCACTGGCTCGGAAATACTTGACTATGTAGATCCCCATGTGTGGGCAGTGGACCCATCCCACGTGGGTTATACTCCTATTGATCCGATTAAAATCTCAGTACAGGCCAATGTGGACTGGCCTTCCATCCGACAGTACCCACTGAAGTCACAGGCAATACCAAGTATCCACCGATTGATTAAGGGGCTAGTAGAACAGGGGATTTTGATCCAATGCCAGTCCCCGTGTAATACTCCTATACTGGCAGTCCCGAAGCCAGGCAGACCAAACGAATACCGTTTAGTCCAGGACCTTCGAGCTATCAATGCAATCGTCCAGCCCCTGCACGCTCTGGTTCCCAACCCAGCGCAGATACTGTCAATAATTCCAGCAAACGCCAAGATCTTCGCTATAATAGATATTCAGCATGCTTTCTTTGCTTTGCCGCTAGCCCAGACAAGTCAGTAACTATTCGCCTTCACTTACCAGGGACAGCAATATACCTGGACTAGACTTCCCCAATGATTCATCCACTCCCCAACCTTATTCTCAAGGTGCCTGCAGAAACAGTTACAACCCGCACGCTGAATAAGGGATCCACTTTAATTCAGTATGTGAACGATTTACTGATAGCCAGCACAGATAAACCAAGTAATAGGGAGGATGCTAATCAGTTATTGAATTACTTGTCCTCCCTGGGATACATAGTTTCCCCGTCAAAGGTTAAAATTGGCCAGTCTCAAGTCAAATTTCTTGGGATCATTTTATCAGTTACCCACCGAGCCTTGGAGGCTAGTCGAATCGAACCCATCTGTCAGTTTCCAGTCCCTAGCACAGCTAGGCAAATGCGGCAGTGGCTGGGTATGATAAATGACTGTAAATCGTGGATCCCTCTTGCTGCCCTAACGACCAAGCAACTCACACCATACTCTACCAAGGAAGGCAGCTTTGAAATAGAAACCACAGACGTCCGAGCCTTTAAGGAACTAAAAACAGCCCTGCTGCAAGCTCCGGGTTTTGGCCGGCCCCTCTGTGGCCGGCACTTTCAACTGTATTGTACGATCTTGAAAGATTGTGCTACCGCTGTCTTAACTCAGAAACATGGGGATAAGCATAGGCCTGTTGTCCACTACTCTTCTAAAATAGACCCTGTTGCCTTGGGACACCCAGTATGTACTCAAATATTAACTGCCATCTACAATAGCATTCAATCTGCCGCCAACCTCACCCTCCAGCAGGATATTGTTGTGTATACCTCCCACTCCGTAGCTGCCCTCTTGGGTCAACTGCAGACTCTACATCTTACCATGGCCAGGCAGAGTAGATATGAGATCTACCTACTAAATATTCCAAGGCTGACCTTTCGGCAATGTACTGCCATTAATCCGGTCTGTTTCCTGACCAAGCCACCCCAAGATGAGGAAGAACCAAGTCAAGACTGTTTATCTTTAATTCAAGAAGCTAACTCGGTCAGGGAAGATTTAGTTGATGTACCAATGGAGGACCTTGACTGTACTATGTATGTTGACGGAAGTTCTTCCATTGACCCAGAAGGCAGACGAAATACAGGATACGCTACAGTAGACCAGGAGAATCAGGTCCTAGAATGTGCCGGTCTTGAGACCGCCTATTCCGCTCAACAAGCTGAACTATTTGCCCTCACCCGAAACTGTATCTTGCCTAAAAACGTCAAGGTCAATATCTATACTGACTCTGGGTATGCCTCTGGAGTTGCCCATGATTTCGGACAATTATGGAAAAATTGGGGATTCCTAATTTCACAGGGGAATGAGATATCCCATAAGCAGCTAGTATCTGACTTATTGTAAGCCCTCATGGTCCCCAAGTTCATTGCTATTGTCAAATGTACCGCCCACACAACCGGAACATCTCCGGTTGATATAGGAAACCGCTGTGCTGAACAAGAGGCCAAACAGGCCTCTCGTGGACAACAAATGGTAGTGCCCGGAATGATGAGTCAAACTAAAAATCCTGCAAAGGATAAGTTAGCCTCGGAAAAACCAATGCCAACCATCCAAGATGTCATTAAAGCACAGGAGGATGCTTCTGAAAGAGATAAACTGTTGTGGAAAGATTATGGATGTACTTATGACAATGCCTTTAAAATCTGGACCACTCCCGCGGAACAGACTTGCATGTCTGACGATTTGGCTCCGTGGGTTATTTAATCTATACATTTTGATACTCATTGTGGAGCAAGGACAACAAGTGATACGCTTTTGGCTACTTGATGTCACCCTAGACTCCAGACGTTGGCCCAGAACATCAGTAGTCGTTGCCTTGTTTGCCAACAGCATAATCCAGGGAAAGCAGTCCACTGTGATTGGGGTAGAACGCCCCTACCAGAAGGTCCCTTTGAGACCTTGCAGTTGGACTACATTAAGTTGCAAAAGGTTCAGTGTTACAAATATGTATTAGTAATAGTGGATTTGTTCAGCAAATGCATCGAAGTTTACCCTACCCTGGACAATAAGGCTCAAACTGTTGTTGAAGTGTTAATGAAGGAAATTGTTCCAGATATGGTATCCCTGCTCGACTGAGTTCCGATAATGGCCCTCACTTTATTGGCCAAGTTAACAAAGAATTCTGGTAACAGATGCGTATTAACCAGCAGCTGCATTGCGCCTACCGTCCCCAAGCTGCGGGATTAGTTGAACTTGCTAATCAAACTCTTAAAACCAAGCTTGCAAAACTGGTAGCATCAACTGGACTCAATTGTCTTAAACTCCTTCCCATAGCCCTATTCCAGATTCGCACTACTCGTACTAGGCGGACCGCCGCTGAGGTCATTTATGGTGGACACCTTAAGACCCCCTGGAATCAGAATGCACACTCCACTGTCCAGTTCCACCACATGACTGAGGAGATGACCACCTATATTCTTTCCTTGACTCAAGCCCTGCGAATAGCCCATAACCAGGTTCGAGATGCTCACCTCGACCTCTCAGTTTTACCCAAATCATCCCTCGAGGTCCCCGGGAAGTATATCCTGATTAAGAAATGGATTCGAAAGGGATGAGAGACACGATGGGAGGGACCTTTTCAGGTGTTACTCACTACCCCGACGGCAGCCAAGGTTGAGGGGAAAAATGCCTGGGTTCACCTGCACCACTGCAAGCTCACCACCCTCTAACAAACCTATTTTACTGGTTATTCTGATTCCTGTCTCTGTTCCAGATTTCCTCTTCTTCATAGCTGATCAAGGCCATCGACATCCTAATAGACAGCCAGCTCACCGACAGCTACACCACAAGCTACACCACATGGACCTGAGAAGAAAGACGAGAAAACTGAACTCTATTTATTAGAATTCTGAGGCTTAAGATGAAACCATGTCTGTTTGCCACAGTCTGTATAATAGTATGGATATATGACAGTTTCGACGCATAGGAAGGGAGACCGATGCGAGAACTCGATGTAAACACCTTTTTGTATATGTCTTACGTTAATGCGCAAAATGGGAACGTTTCTAGTTGCTGGGTGTGTTCATATATCCCTATACATTCCAAAGGGGGAATTCCATTGTGCACCGTTCCACTGACCCTAACTGAGACTGTCAGATGGATTCAGAGCCAAACTATCATGAGAGGAGGGGGGCCAATACAAGTACGAGTGATGAAAGGCGGGTCAAAAGAGGGATCACGGAGACCAGGAGGAGTATCATACCATTACCTCGTGAACCTCCACGGGGAACTCACCGACTGGGAGAGTGCTGGAGAGCCCATTAGTCAGACATTTCAGGGATGTTAACAACCAACCTACAACTGTGAAAAGGAACCCCCATTCATAAACCTAACCAATATCTCAGGGATTGGGATGCCAACCGGGGACATATGTCTAACCAGAAATGACACCAGTAACAGGGGACATATTGTAGGGTACAGCAGTTGCCCACACAGTCTCGACCTCACCACACGTGCACGAGTCACCATCCACTCTCACGATCCAAATAACGCAAGTGGAAGTGTGTGGGTCAAGTCCTGGGACTCGGAGACAATATATCCGAAAGCAGCTTTTAACAGCACGTATTTCGTGTGCGGTCATAAGGCATATCCTTGGTTGCCTAGGCTATGGACAGGATCCCCTATCTGGGATATGTGGTGCCATTTGTGCGGCAAGTACGTACCCTGGCGGAAGCACATGCCTCCAGCCAATACAAGCGAGCCATCACCCCCGCCGACAAGTTCTTTGGGGTCATGATGTTCCCTTTCGGGATAAGACGTCTCATGGACGAAGTACAGAACCTAGAGAAGATATTGGAACAGATAGCTAACTATACTGCTGAAGTTCTGGAGGGCATCAAAGCTGAAATGGTTACCATAAGGACCGTCGCATTACAAAACCGAATGGCCCTCGATTACCTTTTAGCTGAGAAAGGTGGAACATGTGTCCTGATAGGATCTGAATGTTGCACTTACATCCCCGATAATTCAGAAAACATAACCAATCTCGTTGATCACATAAGAAGGGAGGTAAAGAAGTTATCCACTCCTGCAAGAGGAGAAGGTTGGTTTGATTGGCTGTTAGGTGGATCTTGGGGATCGTATCTAATGCATGGAGCAATTATTCTCATCGTAATATTAACTACCTGTTGCTTGATTATTGGTTGCTTTAACCTTTGTGGTAAAGTCATGATAGCAAGGTTAGCAAATCCTCTGGTGGTCAAGGGCTCCCGGGTTTTGATCCAAGGAACTAAAGAACTATTCGACAATAACAACAATATAATTCAAGAAATAGAATGTGAACGGATGAATGCAATAATCCTAGAATGATCCTAAATGTTATCATGGAATGATAAAAGGGGGGAATGTGGATAAGTAAAATGGATATATGAAAATGTATAAGCCATGGAAAAATAACTAAGAGAATGTCAGATGGCAAATAATACAACATCAGCACAATTAACAGACTGTCTTAAAGGTTTTAAGCTACTAATCATGCCAGTAAAAATTGTAACATTTAGAAACAATGCATAAGCTTTAGTAAAAACAGCGACTATAGATGTTGGCACATGAGTGGACAATGGAAAGGAGGGACCAAATGGGGATAGGATGAACTTGGATGTCACTCTAATTGAATCTTGTTATCTTGTACCAAAGATTGTTTAACTGTGTGCTTTCGCAATGTAAACTTACTTGTCCGTAGGAAAGGTGTACACTCTATCAAGAGGGCACTCCTTCTGTCTGATAAGTCTCGGCCGGCCGGTGAAAAATAAAGACTGCTTTGTTAAAGCACAATCGGTGTTTGCGTCAGTGTATTCACTGAAATAGATTGAAGGAAAAGAATCCGGATCAACATCCTCACCACCAAAGCTTTCCTAACAGCCCAAGCAGTCTTGCCCCGCAAGCTCTCCAACCAACCAAGCTCTCATAACCCCCAAGCCCTACGACCCCGCAAGTTCGGATACACCCCGCAAGCTCTCTACGCCCACAAGCTCGACTACACCCAAAGCTCTCTGAAACCTCCAAACTCGCCTAAACCCGCACAAACTTTTCTACCCGCCCAAGCTCAAGTACCCCAAAGTTCTATTACACCCCAAGCTCTCCTCGCCCACAAGCTCGCAAAACAGCCTAGTTCTCGTACACCCAAGGCTCTGTTAGCCCCCCCACCTCACCTAACCCACATGCCCTCCTAACCGCAAGCTCCCCTAACCCCCAACCTCTCCTGCCGCCTCCACAAGTTCTACGAACCACCAAGCTCTTCCACCCGCCATGCTCTCCTATGATCCTAAGCTCTTCTTCCCCCCCAAGCTCTCCTTACCGCGCCAAACTCTCGTACCTCTCAAGCTCACGTATTCCCCAAGCGCTCCTACCAACCCCAAAGCGCTCCTACCTCTCCAAGCTCTCCTACACCAACAAGCTCTCCGACGTCTCCAAGCTCTCCGAACCCCCGACGAACTCTTCTACCCCCAAATTCACTAACAAACCAAGCGCTCCGACCCACCCCAAGCTCTCCCTCCTGCCAGAAGCTCATCTGCACCCCAAGCTCTCACACACACCCAAGCTCTCCTACCACACACCGAGCTCTCCTACGTACCCAAGATCTCCGAACCACCAAAGCTCTCCTAACACCTCAAGCTCTCATGCCTCCAAGCTCTCCAAACCCCCAAGATCTCATAACCCCCAAGCTCTCCTATCCTCCAAGCTCTCCTACACGCCTCAAGCACTCCTGCCTCCCAAGATCTCCGAAAAATGCAAGCTGTCCCAATTCTCCCAAATTTTCCTACCCGCCCAAGCTCACATACCACTACGCTCCCCTACTCCCAAGCTCTCCTTACCCCGCCAAACTCTCCTACACCCAAGCTCACCTACTGCGCAAGCGCTCCTACACAGCCCAAAATCGCGGACCCCCCCATGTCCTCCGAACTCCCAAGATCTCATAACCCCTAAGCACTCCTTCACCCTGAGCTCTCCAAAAGCCCCAAACTCACCCATGACCCCAGCTTTCCTCGCTCCAACTCTCCAACACCACAAGCTCTCATACCACAGCCAAGCTCTTCTACAGCTCTAAGCTCTCCTACCCCGCCAAGATCTCCTACCCCTCCAAGCGCTCCTACCATCCAAGCTCTCCAACAACCCATGATCTACTACCACGCCAAAAGTTCTCCAAAACCGAGGATCTCGTATCCCCAAACCCGAGATATTCTAATAGCCCCGAACTCTCCTACCCCACGGACCTCTCCTAAACCCCAATTCTCGTACCTCACCTAAGCTCTCATCCCCCCAACTCTCCTACTTCCCTAAGCTCTCATTCACCCGCAAGCTCTACGACTGCACCAAGCTCTCCTAGTACCCCCGCAAGCTCTCCTATCCCCTGAGCTCTCCAACCCTGCAACCTCTCCTATACCACCCAAGCAACCCTACCACCTCAGGCACTCCAAACGCCGATAGTGCTCCTACCACTCCAAGCTACCCAAACCAAGCTCTCCTACCACCCCAATTCCTCCAACCTGCACCCTACGCTCTCCTATCCCCCCAAGCTCTCCCACCTTCACAAGCTCTGCAACCCCTCAAGCACGCCATTTCCCAAGCTCTCCTATCGCCCCAATGCTCTCCTACACGCAAATTCTCACACCCCAAACTCTGCTACCCACCAAGGTTCTCCTACACCCACAAGCTCTCCCATACCCTCCAAGCACTCCTACCCCCCTCAAGCTCTCCTACCACACCTAAGCTCAACTACCCGCAAGCTCTCCCACCTGTCAGAATCATGCTTCCCGCCCAAGTTGTTCTAGCCGCCGATCTCCCCTATGCCACAAGCTCTCCTCCTCCCCCAAGGTTTCCGACTCCCCAAAATCTCCTCCTAACCCCCAAGCTCACCTAACCCTGCAGCACTCCAACCCCCCAGGTTCTTTTAACCCCACAAACTCTCCTACCCCATAAAGCACACCAACACCCGCTAGAGTTCCTACCCCGCCAAGCACTCCTACAATCTCAAGGTGTACTACCCCAGCAAACACACGTTCCACCACAAAGATCTCCTCCCCCGAAAATACTGCTCCCCCCACACCCAAGCTCTCCTACGCATCACAAGCTCTCCCACCCTCAAGCTCTCCAGCCCCCCAAAGCTCTCCTTCATCCCAAGGTCTCCTAACACCTCAAGCCCTCCTTCCCCCCAAGCTCACCTAAGCCCCAAGCTCTCCGACACTCTCCAACCACCCCAAGCTCTGCTACCCCTCTAAACTCTCCTATCCTGTAAGTTCTCCTACTAACCCAAGCTCTCGCACTCCTCAAACTCTCTTACTCCAACAAGTCAGCCACGCCCAAGCTCTCCGAGCACCCAAAGATCTCATATTCCCACCAAGCTCTTCGACTCACCCCAGGCTCTCCTGCTCGCACCCGCAAGCTCTCCTACCAATCCCGAGCTCTGCTAACCCCCAAGCTCTCCTACCCCGCAAGCTCTCCAAATCCGACAAGATCTAATTCCCCACCCAAGAACTACTACCCCGCAAGGCTCTCCTACCCCGCGCCACAAGCTCTCCTAACCGCAAAAGATCTCCTAACCCGCTCAGCACTCCTACCCGCCAATCTTTAGTACCCCACCAAGGTCTCCGACCACTCCAAGCTTTTGTACTCACCGACACGCTTAACCCCGCATGCTCTCCGAAACCTCAAGTCTCCGGCCGCTCCTAACACTCTTAAACCCCCAAACTCACCTACCCACCAAGCTCTGGTACCCCGCAAGCGCTCCTATCCCTCCCCCCAAGCTCTCCTAACTGCCAGATGCTCGCCTACCACACAATCTCTCCTACGCCCCCAATCTCTCATCCCCCGCTGAGATCTCCGACCCACCGAGCTCTCCTACTCGGGCTCTCATGCCGCCCAAACTCTCCTACACCTACAAGCTTTACAACCGCCCAAGCACACCTAACCTCCAAACTTTCCTTTCACATCGCAAACTCTCCTAACCCCGCAAGATCTCCAACACCCCAAGCGCTTCTAACCCCAAGCCGTACTACCCTCAAAAAACTCTCCGACGCGCCAATCTCTCCTCTCCCCCAAACTCTCCTACACCGCCAAGCTTTCCTACTCCCCAAATTTCTCCTACCGCCCAAGCTCTCCTATCCCCACGCCGAAGCTCTTCTATGGACCCGAGCTCTCCTACCCCACCGAGCTCTCTAATCGCTAAGTTCCCCTACCGCAGAAACTCTCTAAACGGACCGCAAACTCTCCTACCCCACCAAGCTCTCCGAAGCCTGCAATCTCTCCTAAACCCCACAATCTCGCCTACCCACAAACTCACATACCCGCCAAGCACTGCTACCCACCCCACTCTCCTACCTGCCAGCAGCTCGCCAATCCTCGAAGCTCTCCACCCCGCCTAAGCTCTCCGAGCTGCCATGCTCTCCTACCGACCCCAAGCTCCCCGACACCCGGAGCACTCCTTGTCCCACACGCCCTCTTTGCCACAAACTCCCATACCCGCCCCTTGCTCTCCGACCCGCACAAAGCTCTCCTGCCCCCCAAGCTCTCCAACCGCACCGAGCTCTCGCACCCCAAAACACTCCCAGCCCCCCAACTCTCCTAGCCCCTGAGCTCTCCTCACCCTCGAGCTCTCCAACAAAACCCAAGCTCTCCAACCCCCCTAGCTCTCCACCCCTCCAAGAACACCTAACCCCCAAGCGCTCCTATCCCCAAGCTCCCTTACCACCACAAGCTCTCCTACCACACAAGCTCTCCTCGTCCCACAAGCTCTCCCATCACCCAAGCTCTCGTACACTTCCAAGTTCTCCTACCCTCCAAGCTCTCCAACTGCTGACCCCACAAGCTCTTCTAAACACCAAGCTCTTCGACGCCTCCAAGCTCTCCTAATCCCCCAAACGTTCCTTCGTACATGCTCATGTACTCCCCAAGCGCTCCTACCCGCCGGCCCAAGCGCCCCAACTGCCAGAAGCTCGTCTACCTACTACAAGCTCTCCTACCCGCTCAACTCTCCCACCCCGCCAGGCTGTCCTACCCCGCTCCATGCTCTCCGACCTACCAGCTCTCCTAACCCGCAGGCACTCCTGACCCCACAAGCTCTCCTAAACACCAATCTATTCGACACCTCCAAGCTCTCCTAATCCCCCAAACTTTCCTTCGTACATGCTCATGTACTCCCCAAGCGCTCCTACCCGCCCGCCCAAGCTCTCCAACTGCCAGAAGCACGTCTACCTACTACAGGCTCCACTACCCATCGAGCTCTCCTACAAGCCCCATTTTCTCATACACGCAAACTCTCCTACCCTCCAAGCTCTTCTATCCCCCCAAGCATTCCTAATCCACAAGCTCTCCTAACCACCTCCAAGCTCTCCGAGCCCCGAAGCTCTCCTACCCCAACAAGGTCTCTTAACCCCAAAGCTGTTTTATCAAGTTCGCTACCCTACCAAGCTCTCCTAATCCATCCCTAAACTTTCATTCCCCCAGGCTCTCCTAACCGACCCACATGCTCTCCTACGCCCCAACGTCTCCTACTCATAAGCTCTCCTAACACCCGAAGCACACCCATGTCCCAAGCTTTCCTATTCCCTCAAGGTCTCCGAACCACAATGCTCTCCGACCACGCCCCAAGCTCTCCTATGACATTAACTCTCCGAGCCCCAAGCTCAGCTACCCGCCCATGCTCTCGTACCACTCCAAGCTCTCGTACCCCCCAAGCACTCATACCAACACAAGCTCTTTTCCCGCCAAAGCTCTCGTACTCCTCCAAGTTCTTGTACACTCCCCTCCAAGCTCTCGTACACCCTAAGCTCTCATACACACCCAAGCTCTCGGAACCGCCTATACTCTCGTACACCATTACGCTTTCCTACGCCCCAAGCTCTCCTAGCCCTCCATGTTCACCTCCACCAAGCTCTCATACCCCCTTAACTCGCCTACCACCCCTTTCTCTCCTACCCCAAAATCTCTCTTACCCCAGCAAGTTCTCCTGCCCACCAAGCATTCCTAACCCGTCAAGCTGTCCTAAGCGCTAAGCTCTACTAATCCTCAAGCTCACCTACACCCGCAAGCTTTCATAAACGCCTGAAGTTCTCCCACCACCGCAAGCTCTCCTACCCCACCCCCGAGCACTTCTAACTCTGGAAGGTCTCCTCCTCTACCAAGGTCGCCTTCTCCCCAATCTCTCATACAGCCCAAAAGCTCTCCTACCCCTCAAGCTATCCTACCAATGCAACTCTTCGTCCCCCTCAAGCTCTCCCACACCACCGAGCTCTCCGACAATACCCATGCTCGCTTACCCACTAAGCTGTCCTAACTACCAAGCTCTCCGACAAGCTCAAGGTCTCCGACCCACAAACTCTCCAATCCACCAAGCACTCCTACCCGCAAGCAATCCTGCTTCCCCCCGCAAGTTGTCCGAAACCCCAAGCTTACCTACCCCCATCCTCTCCAAGCCCACAAGCTCTCCAACGCCCCTGAGCTCTCCTACAGCCCCAAGTCTTCTAAGCCCCTAATTGCTTCTATCCTCGCAAGGTCTACTATCCTAAGCTCCCCTACCGCCTAAGTCGCCTTCCCCCCAAGCTCTACTACCTCCTCAAACTCTCCTACCCGATCACTCCCAAGTTCTCCTTCGCCCTATTATTGCTTATCCCCCCAATCTCTCATACCCCCCACGAGCTCTCCTAAACCACAAGTTCTCCTGACTCCCAAGCTCGCCTCCCACCGAAGCTCTCCGAACACTCAAGCTTTTCTACTCCCCAAGGTCACCTACCGTTCGAGATCTCCTAACACCCATTCTCTTCTAATCCCCGCAAGGTCGCCTGTGCCCCAAGCTCACGTAAACCCCAATCTCTTCTTCCCCCAAGCTCTCTTCCCCTACAAGTTATCTCCCTCCCTCCCCCCATGCTCTCCATTTCCTCTCAAGCTCTCTCCCCCGCAAGCTCACCAAGCTAGCCTGCCACTCCAAGCACTCCTATCACCCCAAGCAATCCAACTCCCACAAGCTCTCCTACACCCCCCCGAAAGCTCTCCGACATCACAAGTTCTCCTACACCCAAGCTATTCCACCCACAGGCTGTCCTACCACCAAGTACACCTAGCCCACAAGCTCTCTTCCGCTCCTCCTGCTCTCTTCTAAACCTGCATACTCTCTGCTACTCCCCCGCCAATCTCTCTTGTAATCCCCAAGCTCTCTCTCCCCAACCAACTCTCGGTCTTCAACTCCAACTCACAAAGTCGCTCTCTTTCTCCTCCTACACAATTCAATCTCTCTCTCACCTCCCCCCCTCTGCCCAAGCTTTCTCTTTTCCCTGCTCCATCTCTTTCTTTCCCACCCACCAAAACTATCTCTCTTCCCGCCATTCAACCCCTCTCTGTTCTCCCTCCACCCAAGCTCTTTCTCCCATGTCCCCGCCAAGCTCACACTCTCCACTTCCCAACAAGCTTGCTCCACCCTATGCTCTCTCGCTCTACTCCCACACCCTAAGCTCTCTCTCCCCCGCGATAAATGCTCTTCTCACTACCCCCAAGTTCCCTTCTACCCTTCCAAGCGAACTAATGCCCATACACCCAAACTTCTACACCCGCCCCGAAACCCTCCTCCACCCCTTCCAAGCTCTTCTACCCACCAAGCTCCTACTCTCGAAAGCACTCCTATGCCCCAATCTCTCCTAACTCCCCAATCTCTCCTACCAACCACCAATTCCTCCAACACCTCCAAGCCCAACTATCCACCGAAGCTCCCTGCCGCCAAGCTCTCAGCGCCCCCCCCCCCCACAAGCTCTCTTTCCAACACAAGCTCCATTCCCCACAAGCTCACTCCCCCAAGCTCACTTTCCCCCACAAGCTCCATTCTATCCTCTCCAAGCACTCTTCCAACCGTCGCAAGCTACCGTACACGCACCGGCTCTCCTCTACCCCCACACAAACTCTCTTGTACAACCAACTCTCTTCTATCCCACTCCCCACTTCTCTTCTACCCCCAAGCTCTTCTACCCACCAAGCTCTCCTACTCCCCGAAAACTCTTCTACACTCGAAAGCACTTCTGTGCCCTCAGCTCTCCCCCAATATCTCTACACACCAAACTCTCTTCCCCCATCTCTCCAAGCCCTGTAAGCATTGCTAACACCCCAAGCTCTTCTACAAGCCCCCCCGCTAAATTCTCCTACCCCCCTCCCCAAGCTGTGAAACATTCAAAACTCCTACTTTTCTTCTTTCAGAAGCAAATTCCACATTTTCGAGACGTTAGTCCCATATTTCTGGCGATAACTCCCTTGTTTCTGCGCTAACAATGCACATCGAGCGGCGAATTCGATGCTGCCCATTTTGCACCACTGACCGAGATAAGTTTAAAGGCCATACTTTGTAATATTTTGCAGCATGGTAAATGCTTCCTGCAATGATCAGTGGCTATTCTTTTCACACCCAAATTGAAAACAGCAATCAAAATAGATAGATGACTCCTGAAAAGTGCGTAGCAGTATTCATCATTCTCCAGTCTCTTTAGCATACCTTTGTTCAATTGCAATGTTAAGTAAATACGAAGGCAGAATATTATCTCAATGGCGGTAGATTAGGAAAAGAAGAGGTGCAACTAGACCTGGGTCTCTTGGAAAATTAGTCATTGAAAGTTGCCATGAAGGTATAGCAGTCAGTGAAAAATGGCAAATTCTATGTTGGTCTTCATATCTAGGGGATTTGAAAATAGGAGCAGGGAGTTCTTATTGCAGTTGTACAGGGCCTTCGTGAGGCCTCACCTGGAATATTTTGTTCAGTTTTGGTCTCCTAATCTGAACAAGGACGTTCTTGATATTGAGAGAGGGAAGACTGATTCCAGGGATGGCAGGGGTGACATATGAGGAGAGAGTGGATCGACTGGGCCTATATTCACTGGAGTGTAGAAGGATGTGAGGGGTGCTCACAGAAACATATAACATTCTGACAGGATTGGACAGTTTAGATGCAGGAAAAGTTCTCCCGACGTAGGGGAAGTCCACAGCCAGAGGACACAGACAAAGGCTAATGGGGAAGCCACTTGGGACTGAGATGCGGAAATGGCCCTTACGGCTAAAGTAATCAAGGGGTATGGAGAGAAAGCATGAAACAGGTACTGAGATGAATGATCAGACATGATCTTATTGAATGGTGGTGCAGGCTCAAAGGGCCGAATAGCCTACTTCAGCATCTATTTTCTGTGTTTCTATGTTTCTAAATTCCCATGTTCCTGGAGCTCCTGCTGGCCATATTTCTGCGACTCACAATGTCCTTGCACCTGCATGGAATGCCCCCCTGCTTCTGTTGGTAATTCAATTCTTTCTGGAGCTAATATCTTTATTTACGGAGAAAATTCCATCGTTTCTTGAAGTCCCAGTTCCCTCTTTCTGAGATTCTGAGTTGTCTGTGGAGCATCTAATTGTCCTTTTCCTGGAGCTCCAAATTGACTGTTTATGAAACACTAATTGTCCTATCTAAGTGACTACGAGTTATATATATGTCTCCGAAGTGTCCTTTTTATGATGCAACCTCCTAAATCCGCTGCTGCAAGGACAGCTACGTCACCTCTTTCTGGAGCGAACTCTGCAATTTGTAAACGGAATTCCCCTGTGGCTGGAGCTAATTGCGCTGTTTCTGGTGCTGTTAAATTTCCAGTCTGTGGAGCTCCTAATTCTTCTGTTTTTGGAGCACCTTCCCCTGTTCCAGGAACTAAACAGTTTGTAACTGTAGCTGAAAAGTCCTCTGCTTCTGGAGCACCTGATTGCCCTTCTACTGGAACTAATTGCGATATTTCTGGACATAATTTCCCTCTTTCTGGAGCTCCTAATTCAGATGTTTCTGAAGTACTTAATTCCCCAGTTTGTGGAATTAACTCCAATATTTCTGGAGCTAATTCCACGGTTTCTGCAATTAATTTCTGTAATTAAAGATATCCCCTTCCCCGTGTTTCTGGAGCTATATCCCTTGTTCCGGGGTTAGTTAAAATGTTCTTTCAACTGCTAAGTCCCAGCTTATGGGTGCTCCGAATGCAACTGTTGCTGGAGCTCCTACTACCCCAGGTTATGCAGATCCGAGTTCCCCTGTTTCTGGAGCTATTTCAGTTCTTTGTGGAGATCTTAATTTCCCTCTTTCTGGATCTTCAAATTGCACTGTTTATGAAGCAACTTATTGTGCTTTTTATGTGGCTACCATTTCCCCGATATATTTAGCTCCGAATTATTCTGCTTATGTTGCGCTCTCCTAAATCCCTTGCTACAGGAATAGCTCGGTACCTGTTTCTTGAGTATACTCTCCTCTTTCTAAATGTAATTCCTTTGTTTCCTTTGTGTACTGCACAAATTCCAGCGTTTCTGGAGCTCCTAATTATCCAGTTGCCCCAGTGCCCAATTTGGCAGTTTCTGTTACTACTACGTCTCATCTTTCTGGAACTAAGTCCCCGTATCTAGTGCTAATATGGTTGTTTCGTAGCTAATTCCAGAATTCCTAGAACTCCTAGTTCCCCGCTCTGCAGCTCCCAATTCCCGAGTTCCTGCAGCTAATTGCCCTGTTTCTGGTGCTCAACTTGTTTCTGGAGTTACGGATCTCCCAGATTGTGGATCTCCTAATTTTTTTCTCGAGGTAACTGCCATGTTTCTGATGCCATTTCAACTGTTTCTGGAGCTAATACTTTTTTTTCTGGGGACAATTTCTGTGGAGCTTCAAATTTCCATATTTCTGGAGCTCAAAATTGTGTGGTTTATGAAGCATATAAATGTCCTTTTTATGTGTCTCGTAGTTTGCCAATATATATTGCTCTGAATTGTCCTGCTTATGCTGCGCTCTCCTCATTATCCTGCAACATGAACAGAAAATTCACCTTTCCTGGAGGTAACTCTCCTCTTTCTAAATATAATTCTCATGCTTCTCGAGCTAATTGCTCTGTACTGTGATTATTCCTGTGTTCCTGGAGCTCGTTTCCCCCAGTTCTGCAGCTCTGTTTTGTCCTGTTTCTGGAGCTGCTAATTTAACAGCTTCTGTAAATGCTACGTTTCTTCTTTCAAGAACTAATTCCACTGTTTCTAGATCTAATTCCCTTGCTTGTGCGCTAATTCCCGTGTTACTCAAGCTGCTACTTCCCTTCTTTCTGCGACTCCTAATATCCTCGTTCTTGGAGAGCATTCCCCTGTTTCTGTAGCTAATTCAACTGTTTCTGGTGCTAATACCATATTTCCGAAAAAAACTCCATCGTTTCTAGAAGTCCTTGTTCCTCTCTTTCTGGAGATTCTGAGTTGTTTATGGAGCTCCTAATTGGCCTTTTTCTGCTGCTTCAAATTGCGATGTTGAGGAAGCACCTAATAGTCCTATTTAGTGTCCACGAATTATATATATATATCTCCGAAATGTACTGTATATGGTGCGCTCTCCTAAATCCACTGCTGGAAGGACAGGTAAGTCATCTATTTCGAGAACGAACTCTCCTCTTTCGACACGCAATTCCCGTGTTTCTGGAGCTAATTATGCTGTTTCTGTAGCTAATGCCACTGTTCGTGGAGCTACTAATTTCCCAATCTGTGGAACTCCTAATTCCTCTGCTTCTGGAGCAAATTCCACGGTTTCAGCAGCTAATCACCTTGTTTCTGTAGCTGATATCTCCATGTTTCTGGAGCACCTGATTCTCCATCTTTCTTGATCTAGTCACCATATTTCGGGATAAAATTCCCTTCTTTCTGGTGCTTCTAATTTTGCTGTTACTGGAACACTTAATTCCCCAGTTTGTGGATTTTACGCCAATATTTCTGGAGCTAATTCCCTGGTTTATGGAACTAATTCATGTAATTAAGGATATCCCATTGCCCCTGTTTCTGGAGCTATTTCCCTTGTTCCGGGTTAAGTTGCAATGTTCTTGGAGTTGCTAAATTCCATGTAATGGGAGCTCCGAATGCCGCTATTGCTGGAGTTCCTACTATCCCAGGTCATGCAGATCCATGTTCCTCTCTTTCTGGACCTACTTCAGTTGTTGGTGAAGATCCTAATTCCCCTCTTTCTGGAGTTTCAAATTGAGCTGATTATGAAACACCTAATTGTGCTTTATATGATGCTACCATTTCGCTTAAATATATAGCTCTGAATTAATTTGCTTATGCTGCGCTCTCCTAATTCCATTGCTACAGGAATAGCTAGTTTACCTATTTCTTGAGCCAACTGTTCTCTTTCTAAATGCAATTCCATTGTTGCTGGAGCAAATTCCGCTGTACTGAACACATTCCATAGTTTCTCCAGTGCCCAATTCGGCAGTTTCTGTAACACCTAATTTTCATCATTTTAGAAATAATTCGCCTGTTTCTATTTATAATACCGTTGGCTCCGAACTATTTCCAGAATTCCTGGAATTTATAATTCCCCTCTGTGCAGCTCCTAATTCCCCTGCTCCTGGAAATAATTCCCCTGTTTCTGGAGCTCATGTTTTTTCTGGAGTTCCGAATATCCCAGATTGTGGATCTCTAATGCATTTGTTTCTGGAGGTAACTTCCCTGTTTCTGTTTGCTAATTCAACTGTTTCTGTTGCTAATATCTTTTTCTCTGGGGAAAGTTCCTGTGAAGCTCCACATTTCCATATTACTGGAACTCCACATTGTGTGGTTTATGAAGCACATATCTATCCTTTTTACGTGTCTCACATTTTGCAGAAATATATGGCTCCGAATTGTTCTTTTTAAGATGCACTCTCCGAATTACTCTGCAACATGAACAGAAAATGTTTCTTGAGGTAAATCTCATCTTTCTAAACATAATTCCCCAGTTTCTCAAGCTAATTTCGCTGTACTGCGATTATTCCTGTGTTGCTGCAGGTCGCTTCCGCTTTTTCTGCAGCTCACCATTACCCTTTTACTGGAGCTAAATCGACTGTTTCTGGAGCTGCTATTATACGAGTTTCTGTAACTCCAACTTTTTGAACTTTCTAGAAGTAATTTCACAGTTTCTAGATCTAATTCCCTGTTTCTGACGCTAATTACCTTTTTCTGCGCTACTTTCTTTGTTCCTGGATGTCCACCTTTCCTCTTTCTATAACTCACAATTTCCCTGTTCCTGGAGGGCATTCTCTGTTTCTGCAGCTAATTGTCCTATTTTAATGTCCACTGGTTACATATGTACATCTCCGAAATGTCCTGTTCGTGGTGCGCTCTCCTGAATCCCCTGCTGCAGAGACAGCTAAGTCACTTCTTTCGAGAGCTAACTCTGCTCTTTCTAAATGCAGTTCCCCTATTTCTGGAGCTAATTGCGCTGTTACTGGAGCTAATTCCAATATTCCTGCAGCTGTTAATTTCCCAGTCTGTGGAGCTCCTAATTCTTCTGTTTCTGGATCAACTTCCCCTGTTCCTGGTGCTGAACCCATTGTCTCTGCAGCTGCAAATCCTGTGTTTCTGGAACACCAGATTCTCCCTTTTTCGGGAGCTAATCACCATATTTCAGGACATAATTTCCCCCCTTTCTGAAGCTCCTAATTCCGGTTTTTTGGAGCACTTAATTCCCCTGTTTGTGGAGTTAACTCCAAAAGTTATGGAGCTAATTCCCCGGTTTCTGGAATTAATTCCTGTCATTAAGGATATCCCATTTCCACTGTTTCTGGAGGTATTTCTCTTGTTCCGGGATTAGTTTGAATGGTCTTGGAGCTGCGAATTCCCATCATATGGGAGCTCCGAATACCGCTCAAGCTGAAGCTCATAGTACCCCAGGTTATGCAGGTCGTTGTTACCCTGATTCTGGAGATATTTCAGTTGTTTGTGGAGAACCTAATTTCCCTTTTTCTAGGCCATCAAATTACCCTGTTTATGAAACACCTAATTGTTCTTTTTATGTTAGTACCATTTCCGCAATATATTTAGGTCCGAACAATTCTGCTTATAGTGCGGTCTCCTAATTCCCCTGCTACAGGAATAGCTAGCTTACCTGTTTCTTGAGCCAACCCTTCTCTTTCTAATTTCTTTGTTTCTGGAAATACTTAAGCTGTCCAAAATAATGTCCCGTGTTGCTGGAAATCCTAATTCCGCAGTTTCTGCAGTGCCCAATCCGGCAATTTCTGTAACTCCTAATTCTCATCTTTCTAGACACAATACCCCTGTTTCTGGAGCTAATACCCATGTTCCTGAACTGATTCCAGTATTCCTGGAATTCTTAATTCCCCTCTCTGTAGCTCCTAATTCTTAGTTCCTGGAGCTAATTCCCATGTTTCTGGAGCTAATCTTTTTTCTGACGTTCTAAATATCCCATCTTTTTCTGGTGGTAAATCCCTTGTTTACGTTTGCTAATGCAACGGTTTCTGGCGCGAATAACTTTTTTTCTGTGGTAAATTTCGGTTGTGATCCATATTTCCATATTTCTGCAGCTCCAAATTGTGCAGATTATGAAGCACATTTTTGTCCATTTTGCATGTGTACTAGTCGAGTAGATATTGCTCCGAATTGTCCTGTTCCTGATGCGCTCCCCTAATTAACCTGCAACATGAACAGAACATTCATCATTTCTAGAAGTAACTCTCCTATTTCTAAACTTAATTCCCCTGTTTCCGGAGCTACTTATGCAATACTGTGATTAATCTTCTGTTCCTGGAGCTCGCTTCCCCTGCTTCTGCATTTTCCCCTTGCCCTGTTTCTGGAGTGAATTCCATTGTTTCTGGAGCTACAAATTTTCCCGTTTCTGCACCTCATCCTTGTCATCTTTCAAAAAGTAATTCCACGGCTTCTGTACCTAATTCCCTTGTTTCTGCACAGATTCCCACGTTTCTGAGCTCCTACTTCCCCTCTTTCTGCGACTCCTAATTTCACAGTTCCTTGAGTGAATTCCCCTCTTTCTGTAGCTAATTCAATTGTTTCTGGAGCTAATACATTTGTTTCCGGAGAAAATTGCATGGTTTCTGAATGTCCTAGTTCCCCTCTTTCTGGAGACTCTGATTTGTTTGTGGAGCTCCTAAATGTTCATTTTCTAGAAAGACAAATTGCGCTGTTTGTGAAGCACCTAATTGTCCCATTTAAGTGTCTATTAGTTATATATATATATATATATATATTTGTGTATCACCGAAATGTCCTATTTATGCTGCGCTCTCATAAAGCCGCTGCTGCAGGGACAGCTAAGGCTTGTCTTCCAAGAGCTAACTCTGCTCTTTGCAAACATTTCTGGATCTAATTTCGCAATTTCTTGCGCTAATAATACCCCTGTTCCTAGAGGTACTAATTTCCCAGTCTGTGGAGCTCCTGATTCCTCTTTTTCTGGAGCAACTTCCCTTGTTCTTGGAGCTTATCACCTTGTTTCTGTCGCTGAGACGCCCACTATTTCTGGGACACCTGATATTCCCACTTTCTGGAGCTAATCACAATAATTCAGGACATATTTCCCTTCTTTCTGGAGCTCCTAATTTTGGTGTTAATGGAGAAATTAATTCCCCAGTTGATGGAGTTTACTCCAATATTTCTGGAGATAATTCCCCGATTATAGAACTGAAGCCTTTAATTAAGGCTATCACATTGCCCCTATTTCTGGTGCTATTTCGCTTGTTCCAAAGTTCGTTGCAATATTCTTGGAGCTGCTAAATCCCACCTTATGTGTGCTCTGAATGCAGCTGTTGCTGGAGTTCCTACTACAACAGCTTATGCAGGTCCAATTGCCCTGTTGATGGAGCCATTTCAGATATTTGTGGAGATCACAATTAACTGTTTCGAGAGATTCAAATTTCGCCGTTTATGAAAAATCTAATTGTGCTTCCATTTACCCGATATAATTCCTTTGCTTCTGGGGATACTTCCGCTGTACTGTACAATGTCCCCTGTTTCTCGAAATCCTAATTCCACTGTTTCTGCAGCGTCCAATTAGGCAGTTTCTGTGACTGCTAATTCTCATCTTTCTAGACCTAATTCCCCGGTTTCTGGAGATAACACCCTTCTTTCGGAATTAATTACAGTAATCTTGGAACTCTTAAGTCCCGTCCCTGCAGCTCGCAATTCCACTCTTACTGGAGCTAATTCCCCTGTTTCTGAAGCTCATCTTTTTTCTGCAATTCCTAACATCCCAGATTGTGTATCTCCTAATGCAGTTGTTTATGGAGCAAAATCCCCTTTTTCCTTTGCTACTTCAACGGTCTCTGGAGATAACCAGTTTTCTGTGGACATTTCCTGTGGAGCACCTAATTTCCCTTTTTTCTGGAACTCCAGGTTGAGCGGATTATGAAGCCCATAATTGTCCTTTTACGTGTCTCGTACTTGGCCTAATTATCCTGCTCATTGTGCGCTGTCTTAATTACCCCGCAACAAGGCCTATTTCCAGAGTTTCAATACCTAACTCCCCTGTTTCTGGCGCTAATTCTCTTCTTTCTGAGCAAATCCCGTCTTCCTGGAGCTCATAATTCCACTCTTTCTGCGGCTCCAAATTCCCCTGTTCCTGGAGTTAATTTCCCTGCTTCTGGAGCTAATGTAAATTTTTTCTGGATATCCTAATTTCCCAGTTTGTGGAGCTTCTAATCCCTGTTTCCGGAGGTAACTCCTCAGTTTCGCTCGCTAAGTCAATAGTTTCACAAGCTAATGCCTAGGTTTCTCGAGCTAATTCCCCAATATCTGGAGGTCCTAGTTCTCCTGTATCTGCAGTTCCTAATTCCTCTGATTCTGAGTCTCTAAATTGCCCTGTTTATTTTACACCGAATTGCCCTTTTCACGTGGCCACTCATTCTCTGATATATATATGTCGAACCAAAGTGTATTGTTTATGGTGCGCTCTCCGAATTCCCCTACTACATGATCAGCTAATTTACATGTTTCTGGAGCTGGCTCCACATTTCGCAGATTCTGGAGCCTGCTCCAGAGGCCCACGTTGATGCTGCCCTCTCCTAATTACCCACTATCTGGATCACCTAAATCACCTGTTTCCTTTGCTCCAACTAAATTTGTTGATGGAAACATACTTCTCTCGCTTGTGGATCGTATAATTCCACTGTTTTTGCAGCTAATTCCCCTGATGCTGGAGATGATAGCACTGCTTCTGGATTTGAGTCCCCTGTTTCTGGAGCTAATTTCCTTGCTTAATAGCTAATTCCCGTCTTCCTGGTACTAATTCCCATGTTTCCAGACGGGATTTAGCTTTTTTCTGAAGCTCCGAATTCCTCAGTTTCTGGAGGGAAAACCCCTGTTTCTGCAGATATTTCAAAGTCTTCTGGAAGTAATAATTCTGCCTCTTGAGCTGAATCCATATATTATGGAGGTACTAGTTCCCCTATTACTGGAGATATATCAGCTGTTTCTGTAGATCGCAATACCCCCGTTTCTGGAGTTAATATTGCGCTCTTTATGGAGCAGGTAATTGTCGTTTTTACATGGATCATGTCCCATCCACCAGCGCAAGTTCGTGCCTCATTCCAGCCCAATTTTCTGCACCATGGCAACCCAAGTTCCTGTCCATTCCCCAGACCATTTCCCAATTAATGGAGCTTGCTCCTAAGTTCTATGTTGATGGAGTCCTCTCCTAATTGCCTTGCATCTGGATCTCCTAAAGCGCCTGTATCTTTTGCTCCAACTTATTTTGTTTATGGAACCATACTTCCTTTGTTTCTGGACTTTATATTTCCCCAGTTTCAGAATATAATTCCAAATTTTATGGGTTAATTCCCCTATTTCTGAAGATAATGGCCTCATTTCTGAGTTAATTTCCATGTTCCTGGATCTCCTAGTTCTGCAGCTCCCAATTCCCCTGTTTATCGATCTAATACTCCTGATTGTAGAGGTAATTCATATTTTGCTGGAGCTCCTAATATCCCAGTTTGAGGAGATCCTAAATCCTCTGTTTCTGGATGTAACTCCTCTGTTTCTGTAACTAATTCAACTGTTTAAGTAGGTAATACATCAGTTTCTGGTGCTGATTCCCCAGTTTATGGAAGTCCGAGTGCACCTGTTTCTGGAAATGTTTCAATGGTTTGCGGAGTTACTAATATCCCCGTTACTGGAGCTCCAAATTGCGCAGTTTATGGAGCACACCATTGTCCTTTTATTGAGGCTATGAGTTCCCTATAGCTCCGAATTGTTCTGTTAATGGTGCGCTCTGCTATTTCCCCTGCTTTAGGAACAGCTAATTCGCCTTTTTCCGGAGATGTCTCCAAATTTCCCACTTTCTTGTACACTCTCCTATGTTCCAGTTTGAAGCTGCAATTTCCTTATTTCCCTGTATCCGGATCTCCTAAATCTCCTTTATCTTTTGCTTCAAATTGCATTCTTTATTGAAACATACTTGCCTTGTTTCTGCATCTCGTAATCTCAGTTTCTGAAGCGAAACAACCTGAATCTGTAGCTACGATGTCTTCTGTTTCTGGAACTCTTGATCTGCCCCTTGGTGGATCTAATTCCAATATTACTGCAGGCAATTCCCCTGTTTCGAGAGCTCCTAATACCTGTGTTTCTGGAACCAATTACCTGTTTTGGGGATTCACCTTCTATTCCTGGAGCTGGTATTATTAATGTTTCTGGAGTTCCTAATACTCCAGTTACGAGAGTTTCCATTATTCCTGTTTCTGGAGCTATTTCACTTGTTTGTGGATCTCCTCATTGCGCAATTTCAGGAACTCCAAATTGCACTGTTTATGGAGTACTTAATTATCCTTTTTATGTGGCTACTATTTGCCCGATATATATCGTACCGAATTGTCTATTTATGCTGCACTCTCCTAATTCTCCTGCGAAAGGAAAATCCAAGTCGCCTTTTTATAAAGCTGTGCCCAATTTCCCAGTTCCTGGCGCTGTCTGCTATGTTCCAAGTTCTCCTAATTCCACCCTATCTAGATCTAATAAATCTCCGGTTTATTTTGCTCCAAATTACATTGTTTATGGAACCTAATCTTCTTTTGCTTCTGGATCTCATGATTTCCCTGTTTCTATAGTCGAAATGTCCTCTGATTCTGGAGCACCCGATTCTCTCTCTTTCCCGAGGTAATTACCATATTTCAGGACATAATTCCCCTCTTGCTGTAGCTCCTAATTCCGGGGCTTCTGAAGCACATAATGCCTTGGTTTGTGCAGTAAATACCAGTGTTTATCGAGCTAATTTTCGTCTTTCTGGAATTAATTCATATATTTAAGTAGGTAATATTCAGTCTATTGTGGAGCTAATTCCCTTGTTCTGTGGCTTATTTTTCTGTTCCTGGAACTGTAAATTCTCATCTTTAGGAAGTTCCTAATGTCCCTGTTGCTGAAGCTTCTAATACCGCAGGTTATGTAGATATTTCTCTTGTTGGGGAGATCCTAATTCCCCTGTTTCTGAAGCTGAAATGCACGGTTTACGAAGCGTCTAATTGTTTTTTCAAACGGCTAACATTCCCCCGATATATATAGCTCCGAATGGTTCTGCTTATAGCGCTCTGTGCTAATTCTCCTGCAACAGGAACAGCTAATTTTCCAATTTATTACACTAACTCCCTTCTGTCTAAACCCAATTCCCATGTTTCATATATAATTCCGCTGTAGTGAGCGAAGTCCTGTGATCCTGAGCTCCTAATTCCCCAGTTTCAGCAGCATACAATTCTTCTGTTCCTGGAGCTAATTCCATTGTTTCTGGAGCTGCTAATTCACCGCTTCTTGTAACTCCTAATTATCCACTTTCTGGACCCAATTCCTCTGTTTATGGAGCTAAGTCCCTTGTTTTGCGCTAATTCCGGGTTCCTAAAGCTCCTACTTCATCTTTTTACTGGAGGTCCGAATATTCCAGTTTGTGAAGCTCCTAAATCCTGTTTCTACATGTAACTGTCCTGGTTCTGTAGCTAATTTAACTGTTTGGAGTTAAAACTTTGTTTCTGCGAAAAAAATCCCCTAGTTTCTGGAACTGTCTCCAAATTTACTAGTTTGTCGAGCCCTCTCCTAATTTCCATGTTCATGCTGGCCTCTCCTAATTCCCCTGTTTCTTATCTGTATCACCTAAATCTCCTCTTTCTTTTGCTCCAAATTACTTTGTTTATTGAACCATACTTTCCTTGTTTCTGTATCTGTTAATTCCCAAGTTTTTGGAGCTAATTCTCCTGATTATGAAGTAATTCGCGTGTTCCTGCAGCAATTCACGGGTTTCCGAGCTAATTCATCTTTTTGTGGGGAGTTACGAATATCCCAGTTTGTGGAGCCACGAATTCTTCTGTTTCTTCAGGTAACTCCCCTGATTCTGTAGCTATTTTAAATATAATGTAGTGTAACAAATGAATACACCATTCGATGACTGTTGAATTGCAATGAATCGATTATTCACTTGCAAGGGGAAATCGTGTAGTTGATAATTAGCCCTTCACTGAGCTCTCCGCCTCGATCTCTTCGATAAACTCTTGAACTGGGACAGTTATACATTGCAGCAAATAGTTGTGTACCGGACATTACAGCCATTGTCCTTTTCCATGGCCTTTTTCAATCCGACACAGATTTATGATCTATTTCGCTCATATGATACACCATGGACTATTTGGGGGCTTTACCTCTTGAGCATGAGGCTATATCCTTAATTTTAAACAGCTGCGAGCGAGGCTTCCAGTAATGCAACACTCGTCTGAACCATATGAGTAAATATGGAATTGATGATGTATGTCGCTATCGGCAACTTGAAAACTCTATCATTGAATCAGATACAACGGAGGCCTATGTAGTACTTCAATTCCCCCTTTTGGTCCTTGACAACTCACCTCAACGTAACCAGCCCTTCTAAATTTAACAGTTGCGGGAATGAGCCTAGTGCACATGTAGCTATATTACTCCCTCTGTCTCAGTAGGTTACTCTGCTTCTTCAATGTAGCTTTAACCTTGCTTTTATTCCTACAGTTAGACTAAGCTGCACCTGTCTTTACATGCCAGGCTAAGGACAATAACAATTGTAGAGCTGCCAGCACACGAGAGATGATGCTTTAGGATGTGGTAAACTTGTATATTTTCCTTCAGGGGATCCTTTATCTCATTTATGTCGTCTGGGAGAAAGGGTATGGTGCTGAGAGGTGTTCTTCATACAGCCCCAGATCTGCCCTTCATTCGTCCGTTAGATTCAGAGCAATAGATCACCGTGCATGAATGTAGGTACATGAGTGCCCTATGCATACAAGTAGGATGAAGGTGAAGCAGACGCTGGGGTTAGTAATGTTAGAAAAAAAGGTATTCGCTCCAGAAGCCGTTGAATTAGCTACAGATGCATTCGGAGATCCACAACCTGGGATATTAGGAACTCCAGGAAAAACCTGAGCTCCAGAAATAGGGGAGTTAGCTGCAGGAACAGTGGTATCAGCAATTGCAGAGAGGGGAAGTAGCAGTTCCAGGAATACTATAATTAGTTCAGAAACAAGGTTATTAGTTCCAGAAACATGGTAATTAGGTCTAGAAACATGACAATTCGGAATTACTGAAACTGCGGAATTGGACACTGCTGAAGCTGGCGAATTCGGAGCTCAAGAAAATGGGAATATGTTCAGTACAGCGGAAGTATCTCCAGAAACAAAGGAATTAATATTAGAAAGAGAACACCATACGCAGGACATTTCGGATATATATGCATATATATATATATATATATATATAAAACTAATAGACACTTAAATATTAAGTGGGGAACTAGGACTTCCAGAAACTATGGAATTTTATGCGGCAGCAAAGGTATGAGCGAGGTTACTCCAGAAAGAGGTAACTTAGCGGTTTCTGCAGCATGGGAGTTAGGAGTGCGCACCATAAGGAGCACATTTCCGATAGTTATATATATATAACTAGTCGACACGAAAATAGAACAATTAGCTGCTTCATCAATAGTGCAATTTGGAGCTCCAAAAACAGACGAACAGACGAACAGGGGCTCCACAAACAAAACATAATGTCCAGAAATTGGGGAACGTGGACTTCAAGAAACTATGGAATGTTCTACGTAAATAAAGGAATTAGCTCCAGAAACAGTTGAATTACCGAGAGAAACTAGAGAAACAGGGACATTCCATGTAGGTATAGGGAAATTAGGAGTCGCAGAAAGAGGAGCTCCAAGAACATGGGAATTAGAAACATAGAAACATAGAAAATATTTGCAGGAGGAGGCCATTCGGCCCATCGAGTCTTCACCACTGTTCAAGAAGATCATGGTTAAACATTCACCTCAGTACCCCTTTCCTGCTTTTTCTCCATACCCCTTGATCTCTTTAGCCGTAAGGGCAATATACAAGTCCCTCTTGAATACATCTAACGGACCATCATGAACAATTCTCTCCGGAATTGGGTTCCACAGGTTAACAACTCTCTGAGTGAAGAAGTTTCTCCTCATCTCAATCGTAAATGGCTTACCCCTTATCCTTAGTCTGTGTCCACTGGTTCTGCACTTCCTCAACATCGCGAACATTCTTCCTGCATCAAAACAATCCAGTCCCGTCAGAATATTATATTTTTCTATGAGATCCACTCTCATCCTTCTAAACTCCAGTGAATACAGGCCCAGTCGTTCCAGTCTCTCCTCAGAAGTCAGTCCTGCAATCCCGGTAATCAGTCTGGTGAACCTTCGCTGCAATCCAACAATAGCAAGAACGTCCTTCCTCAGATTACGAGACCAAAACTGAACACAGTATTCCAGGTGAGGCCTCACCAAGATCCTGTACAACTGCAGTAATTCCTCTGTGCTCCTCTTCTCATATCCCCTCGCTATGAATGACAACATACCATTCGCCTTCTTCACCGTCAGCTGTACCAGCATGCCAAATTTCAACGACTGATGTACCATGACACCCAGGTCTCGTTGCAGCTCTCCTTATCCAAATCTGCCGCCATTCAGAAAATATTCTGCCTTCGTGTTGGGGGTGGCTAGGAGAGCTTGGAGGCTAGGAGAGCTGGGGAGTGGGAGAGCTTGGAGAGGTATGAGAGCTTTGCGGGGTAGGGAGATTTTAGGTGCTAGGAGAGCTAGGAGGGCTTGGAGTTCTGGGAGGACGGTCGGAGAGCTTGGAGGGATGGATAGCTTTGGGGTGGTGGTAGGAGAGCTTGTGGGTTAGGGTAGATTGCGGGGGCAGGAGCGCTTGGGTGACATGAGTACTTGGGCGGTAGGAGAGATTGAGTGGTTTGGAGAGATTAGGGGAGGTAGGAGAGCTTGGAGGAGTAGGAGAGATTGAGGTGTAGGAGAGAATGGAGATTCGGAGTGCTTGGGCGGGTAGAAGAGCTTGATGGGTAGGAGAGCTTGTGGGTATGTGAGCTTGCGGTGTCGGAGAGCTTGGGAGTTAGTAGAGCGTGGGGGGTGCAGCATAGCATGGGGGTTAGAGGTGCTTGGGGATTAGGACATCTTGGGTGATAGGGGAGCTTTGGGGGTTGGAGAGCTTGGTGGGTAGAACTTGTGCGGTTAGGAGAGCTTGGGCGGGTAGGAGAGCTTTTGGGTTAGGAGAGCTGGGGTGGCACGAGAGCTTGTGGGGGTAGGAGAGTTTGGGCAAGGGGGATAGGAGAACTTTTGAGGTGTCCTAGAGCTTGGGATGGTTGGAGAGCTTGTGGGGGTAGGTGTGATTAGGGGGATAGGAGAGCTTCGGAGGTAGGATAGCTTGGGCGGTGAGGGAAAGAGAATATTCGGATTTGGAGAGTTGGGGGGCAGGAGAGCTTGGGGGACATGAGAGCGTGGGGCGGTAGGAGAACTTGGGGGGTGTAGGAGAGGTTGGGGGATGTCGTAGAGCTTGGGGGGATAGGAGAGCTTGGTGGGGTTAGGAGAGCTTGGGTCGGTCGGACATCTTGGGAGGGGTGTAGGAGAGATTGGTGTAGTAGGAGAGCTTGGATGGGTAGAAGAGCTGGGCTGGGTACGAAAGTTTATGGGGTGAGGAGTGCTTGGCGAGTAGGTCAGCTTGGGGTGTGTAGGAGAGCATGGGGGAGTAGGAGAGATTGGCGGGGCAGGAGAGCTTTGAGGGTAGGAGAGATTGGCGGCTAGGAGAGCTTGCGGGGTTAGGAGAGCTTGGGGGTGGCTAGGAGAGCTTGGAGGGTAGTAGAGCTGGGGATTGGGAGAGCTTGGGAGGTAGGATAGCTCGGGCGGTGATGGTAGGAGAACTTGTGGGTTAGGAGAGTTGGGGGGCAGTTGAGCTTGTAGGAGATGAGAGCTTGGGGCGGTAGGAAAGCTTGGGGGTCTAGGAGAGCTTGGGTGAGGTCGGAAAGCTTGCGGGGGAGGAGAGCTTGGGCGCGTAGGAGATCTTGGGCGGGTCGGAGAGCTTGGGGGTTAGGAGAGCTGGGGTTAGAAGGAGAACTTGCGGGGGTAGGAGTTGTTGCGGAGGTGTAGGATAGCTTTCTGTGGTAGGAAAGCTTGGGTGTAGGGGAGCTTGCGGGGGGGTTGGACAGCTTGGCGGGGAAGGAGAGTTTGGGCGGGGTCGGAGAGCTTGGGTGGTGTTGGAGATATTGCAGGGTAGGAGACCTTAGGGGGTAGGTTAGCTTGTGGGTTCGCAATGCTCGGGTTGTAGGATAGCCTGTGGGTTAGGAGAGATTGGGGTTAGGAGAGCTTGTGGGTTCGGAGAGCTTGGGGGTGGGGTAGGATAATTTCAGGGGTAGGAGCTTGGGGTGTTAGGAGAGCTTGGCGGGTAGGAGAGATTGGCGGTGCAGGAGACCTTTGATGGGGGGGCGTAGGGGAGATTGGGGTTGGGTAAGAGAGCATTGGTGGGTAGGAGAGCTTGCGGGGTAGGAGAGCTTGACCGGGGTTTGCCAGGATAAGAGAGCTTGGGGAGCCGGTAGGAGAGCTTTGGAGGTGTTAGAGAGCTTGGGGTGGTAGGAGTGCGTGGGTTGGGTAGAAGTGATTGGCGGGTTTAGGAGAGCATTGGGGATAGGAGAGCTTGGTGGGGTACGACAGCTGGGGCATTAGGAGAGCTGGGGAGGCAGGAGGATTGGGGGGGTTGGGAGAGCTTGGGGGTAGGAGAGGTTGGGGGCAGGAGAACTTGTGGGTGGGTAGGAGAGCTTGTGGGGGTAGGAGAGTTGGAGTGTTGGCGAGCTTGGGGGTGTCAGAGAGCTTGGGGGTTAGGGGAGCTGGGGCGGTAGGAGAGCTGGTGAGGTAGGAGAGCTGGGATTTGGGAGAGCATGAGGGTAGGAGCGCTTTGCGCGTAGGAGAGCTTGGAGGGGTAGGAGTGCTTCGGGGTTGGTAGAAGAGCTTACGGGAGAAGGAGAGCTTGGAGGGGGGGTGGTTTAGAGACATTGGGAGGACAGGAGAGCTTGTGGGGAATGGAGAGCTTGGAGGGGGCGTGGTTTAGAGACATTGGGAGGACAGGAGTGCTTGGGGGTGTAGCAGAACTTGTGGGGTAGGAGAGCGTGATGGTAGGTGAGCTTGCGGGGGTAGGAGTGCTTGTGGGGGGTAGGAGTGCTTAGGGGATAATAGAGCGTGGGGTGTAGGAGAGTTTAGTGGTGTAGGAAGCATGGGTGTTGGGAGAGCTTGGGGAGTAGGAGAGCTTGGGCGTAGGAGAGCAACGGGGGTAGGATAGCTTGCCGGGGTAGGCGCGCATGGGTGGGCTAGAAGATATTCGGGGGATCGGCGAGCTTGGGAGTTTTGGAGACCTTGACAGGGAGTAGGAGAGCTTCGGGAGTGTAGGGGTTCTTGTGAGTTTGGGAGTGCTTGTGGGGTCGAAGAACTTGTGGGGGTATGAGAGTTGTGGGGTTCGGAGAGCGTAGGTGGGGTAGGAGAGCTGGAGGCGTAGGTGAGGATTGCGGGCTAGGAGAGCTTGAAGGCTAGGAGAGCATGGGGAATAGGAGAGCTTAAAGGGGTAGGAGAGCTTGGTGGGTAGGAGAACTTCTGGGCATGGGAGAGCTTGGGTGGGGTTGAAGAGCTTGGCAGGGTAGGAGAGTTTGCGGCGGTGGGAATGCTTGGTGGGTAGGAGAGCTTGGGAGTGGTAGGAGAGTTTGGGAGGGAAGGGGAGCTTGGAAGGTAGGAGATCTTGGCGGGGTAGGTAAGCTTGCGGGTGCGTAGAAGAGCTTGCGGTGGAAGGAGAGTAGGTTGGTTGGAGAGCATGGGCGGGTAGGAGAGCGTGGGCGTGTAGGAGCACTTGGGTGGGTCGGTCAGTTCGGAGGTGTAGGAGAGCATGGCCGGTTAGGAGAGCTTGGTGGGGTGGTGTAGGAGAGGTTGGTGGGTAGTAGAGCTTGGAGGGTAAGATAGCGTTGGTGTGGGGGTAGGAGACCTTGCGGTACATGAGAACTTGTGGCGGTAGGAGAGCTTGGGTGTTTAGGAGAGATTGGGGGAGGTAGGAGAGCTTGGAGGGGTAGGTGAGCATGGGGTGGAGGAGAGCATGGGGATTCGGAGTGCTTGGGCGGGTAGGAGAGCTTGATGGGTAGGAGAGCTTTGGGGTATTTGAGCTTGCGGTGTAGGAGAGCTTGGACATAGGAGAGCGTGGCGGGTAGGGGAGCTTGGGGGGTATATGAGAGCATGGGGGTTAGAAATGCTTGGGGATTAGGAGAGCTTGTAGGGTAGGAGAGCATGGGGTTTGGAGAGCTTCGTGGGTAGGAGAGCTTGTGCGGTTAGAAGAGCTTGGGCGGCTAGGAGAGCTTGTGGGTTAGGAGAGCTATAGTGGCACGAGAGCTTGCTGGGGTAGGAGTTGTTGCAGGGGTGTAGGATAGCTTTGTGTGGTAGGAAAGCTTGGGGTGTAGGAGAGCTTGCGGGGGGTTGGAGAGCTTGGCGGGGAAGGAGAGCTTGGGTGGTGTTGGAGATTTTGCAGGGTCGGAGAGTTAAGGGGGTAGGAGAGCTTGGGGGGTAGGAATACGAGAGTTTCGGGGGTATGAGAGCTTGGGGCGGTGGGATATCTTGGGGGCGTTGTGAGAGCTTGTTAGGTAGGATAGTTGTGGCGATAGCATAGCTGGGGTGGGAGGAGAGCTGGGGCACTGGGTGAGCTTGGGAGGTAGGATAGCTTGGGGGTTAGGAGAGCTTGGGGGTTAGGAGCGCTTGGGGGTGGTAGGAGAGCTGGGGCGGCAGGAGAGCTGGCGGTGTACGACAGCTGAGGGGGTGAGATCGTTTGTGGGTAGAAGAGCTTGGCGGGTTAAGAGTGCGGTCGGGTAGGAGAGCTTGGGCTGTAGGAGAGCATGACGGGTAGGACAGCTTGTGGGAGTAGGATAGCTTTGGATTTATGATTGCTTGGAGCGGTTGGAGAGTTTGTGGTGTTAGGAGATCTTGGGGAGGGAGGTAGGAAAGCATTCGGTGTGAAGGAAAGTTTGCGTGGGTCGGAGAGCTTCGGGGCTGTCGGCGAGCTTGGGGGGTGGGTGAGATTGTTGGTGTAGGAGAGCTTGGCGGGTAGGAGTGCTTGTGTATCGGACAGATTGTAGTGTGGGAAAGCTTGGGATTGGGTTGGAGAGCTTGCCGGGTATGAGAGCTTGGGAGTGGGTTGGCGAGCTTTTGGGGGTTGGAAAGCATGGTGGTGTAGCAGAGCTTGCTGGGTCGGAGAGCATGTGGGTAAATGAGCTTGGGAGGATAGTGAGCTTGGGGTTTCAGAGAGCTTGGGGGGTTAGTTAAGTTTGGGGGTTAGCAGAGCTTGAGCGGATAGGAGAGCTTGGGTGTGGTGGTGAGCTTAGATGAGGTAGGAGAGTTTGAGGGGAGGAGATCTTGGGGGGGTGGAATGTTGAGGGGGAGGAGATCTTAGGGTTAGGAGCGCTTGGTGCGTAAGAAAGCTTGGGTGGTAGGAGAGCTTGGGGGTAGGAGAGCTTGGGTGTGTAGAAGACCTTGCGGCGGGTAGGAAAGCTTGGCGGCGGCGGAGAATTTGGGTCGTGTTGGAGAGCTTGGGGTGTAGGAGAGCTTGGGCGTGTAGGAGAGCTTGCGGGGTGTTGGAGAGCTTGGGGGGTTTAGGAGAGCTTGGGCGGGTAGGAGAGCTTGGCGTGTTAGGAGAGCTAGGGTGGGGTAGGAGAACTGGAGGGGTACGTGAGCGTAGGGGTCTAGGAGAGTTTGAAGGGGTAGGACAGCTTGGGGTTAGTAGTGCTAGCGCGGGTAGGAGGGCTTGCTGGGTGTAGGAGAGCTTGTGTGGGTAGGAGAGCGTGGGGCGGTAGGAGAGCTTGTGGGGGTAAGTGACATTGGGGGTAGGAGAGCTTGGCGGTGTCGTAGAGTTTGTGGGGATAGGAGAGCTTGGGGTGATAGGAGAGTTTGGGGGAAAGAAGAACTTGGGGCGGTGGACGGAGAGATTGGGTGGGGTTGAAGAGCTTGGGAGGTGTAGGATAGCTTGGGTGGGTAGGAGAGGTTGGGTGTAGGAGAGTTTGCGGGGTAGGAGAGCTTGGGGTGTAGGAGAGCATGGGGATTCGGAGTGCTTGGGCGGGGAGGAGAGATTTTTGGGTAGGAGAGCTTGGGGGTATGTGAGCTTGCGGTATAGGAGAGCTTGGGAGTTAGGAGAGCTTGGGGGTAGGGGAGCTCATGGGCTGTAGTAGAGCGTGGGGGTTAGAAATGCTTGGGGGTTAGGAGAGCTTGGGGGATAGGAAAGCTTGTGTGGGAAGGAGTGCTTTGGGTGGTAGGAGAACTTGGGGGAGTAAGAGAGATGAGGGGTTTGAGGAGCTATGGTGGTAGGAGATTTTGGGGGAAGATAGCTTGGCGGGTAGGAGAGGTTTGGGAGGGGAATGAAAGCTTGGGGTGAAGGAAAGCTTGGGCGGTAGGAGAGCTTGTGCGGTTAGAAGAGTTTGGGGGCGGGGTAGGAGAGCTTTGGGGGAAGGCGAGCGAGGGGTGGTTAGGAAAGCTTGCAGGGGTAGGAGAGCCTAAGGGGGTAGGAGAGCTTGGTGGTGTGGGAAATCCTGGTAGGAAGGAGATATTGGCGCGGTAGGAGAGTTTGGGGGTGTAGGAGTGCTTGGGGGCTAGGAGACCTTTGCGGGTAGGAGAGCTTGCGGGTGTAGGAGAAGTTGTGGGGGTGCAAGGACATTTTGGGGGGTTGGAGAGCTTGGGGCGAGAAGAGCATGGGGGCTAGAAGAGCTTGGTGGGGTAGGCGAGCTTCAGCGTGGGTCGGAGTGCTCATGGATATAGGAGGATTTGGGTGTGGTTGGAGAGCTTGGATGATAGAAGAGCTTGGGTAGGTGGGAGAGCTTAGCGGGTGGGAGATCTTGTCGGGTAGCAGAGCTTGGGGGCAGGAGAAAATGTAGGATGGGTGATTTTGGGAGTGTGCGAGAGCTTGGGGGGTAAGAGAGCTTGGGGGAAGGAGAGCTTAGCGGGTAGGAGACTTTGGGGTATAGAAGAATTTGGGGGGTAGGTGAGCTTGGGGTGTTGGAGAGCTTGGTGTGTTTGGAGAGCTTGGAGGTTTAGTGAGCATCGGGGTAGGAGATCTTGGCGGGTAGGAGAGCTTTGGTTGGTAGAAGTGCTGGGGGGTTGGAGAGTTTACGGGGTAGGAGAGCTTGGGGTGATAAGAGAGCTTAAGGGTGTCGGAGAGCGAGGGGATTGGAGAGCTTGTTGGGGTAGGAGAGCTTGTAGCGTAGGAGATCTTGGTGTGCAGGAGAGCATGGGGGTGGAAGGAGAGCTTGCGGATAGGAGTGCTTATGGGGGTAGGAGAACTTTGGGGTGGTAAGAGAGCTTGGGGTGGTTGGAGAGCTTGGGGGGTAGGAGTGCTTGGGTGGCAGGAGAGCTTGGTTGGACAGGAGAGCTTGAGGGCGTAGGAGAGCTTGGGTTCGAAGGAGAGCTTGGGAGTGTAGGAGAGCATGGAGGGTAGGAGAGCTTGGGCGGGTAGGAGACCTTGGGGGTGTAAGAGAGCGAGGGCAGGTAGGAGAGCTTTGGGATTTTGGAGAGCTTGAGGGGGTAGGAGAATTTGCGGGGGTAGGAGAGCTTTGGGAGATAGGATAGCATTGGGGTGTAGGAGAGTTTGAGGGGTAGGAGAGCTGTGTGGGTTAGGAGAACTTGGCGGGTAGCAGAGCTTGGGCAGTGGGAGAGCTTACGGGTATAGGAGAGCTTGGGCGGGGTAGGAGTGCTTGCCAGGGGTAGGAGTGCTTGGGGGCTTCGAAGAGTTTGGGGGAAGGAGTGCTTGTGGGGATCATAGAGCTTGGCGGCGTCGGAGATCTTGTGGGGTTAGGAGAGATGTTGGGGTACGAGAGCTTGGCGGGAGTAGGAGCGCTTGGGGTGTAGGAGAGCTTGCGGGGCTACGAGACCTGTGGGCGTAGGAGAGCTGGGGGCGTAGGAGAGCTGGGGTGCTTGGAGAATTTGGTGTGTAGGAGAGCTTGGGGTGTGAGGAGAGCGTGAGTTGGTAGGAGAGCTGGGGGTTTAGGAGAGCTTCGCGGGCTAGGACAGCTTACGGCGGGTAGGAGAGCTTGGGGGAGTAGGAGGGCTTGGTGGTTAGGAGAACTTGGTGGTTTAGGAGAGCTTGCGGGGATAGGACTTGGGTGGGTGATGGGAAAGGTTGGGGTTATGAGACGTTGCTGGGTTGGAGAGCTTGTGGGGCTAGGAGAGCTTGTGCAGTAGATGAGCTTGGGTGTGTAGGAGAGCCTGCGGGGCAGGAGAACTTGGAGCGTAGGAGATCTTCGAGGTGAGCTGACCTTGCGTTGGTCAGAAAGCTTGGTGGGGTCGGAGAGCTTGGGCGAGTAGAGAGCTTCGGGGGTAGGAGAGCTTGGCGGGGTAGGAGAGCTTGGGCGGTTAGGAGAGCTTGGGGAGGTAGGAGAACCTGTGGGTGTCGGAAAGCTTGGAGGCGAAGGAGAGCTTGAGTGAGTAGGAGAACTTGGGGGGTGTAGGAGAGCCTGGGCGGTGTCGGAGAGCTTGGTGTGTGTAGGATATCTTGTGGGGTAGGAGAGCTTGAGGGGGTAGGAGAGCTTGATGGTTTTAGGAGAGTTTGGGGGGGTCGGAGGTATTGGTGTGGTAGGAGAGCTTGATGGATAGGAGGGCTTGGGGAGGGATAGGAGAGCTTGGGGGTGTACTAGGAATTGGAGCGATAGGAGAGCTTGAGCTGGTAAGAGAGCTTGAGGGGTAGGAGACCTTTGCGGGGTATGAGAGCTTGGGGGGTAAGAATGCTTGGTGGTTAGGAGAGCTTGGTGAGTCGGAGAGCTTGGGTGTGTAGCAGAGCTTAGGGATGTAGGAAAGCTGGAGGCGGGTGGTGGGAAAGCCTGACGGCTCGAAGAGCTTTGGAGGTGTAGGAGAGCATGGGGGGTAGGAGAGCCTAGGGATTTTAGGAGGGCTTTGGCGGGGTAGGAGAGATTGGCGGGTAGGAGTGCATGGTGGGGTAGGAGAGCTTAGTGCGGGGGGTGGTAGGAAAGCTGGGGTGAAACAGAGCTGCTGGGGTAGGAGAGCTCGGGCGGTAGGAGGAGAACTTGGCGGCGGGCCGGTGAGATTTGGAGGTTGGGAGTGCTTGGTGGGGGCAGGAAAACTTGGCGGGGTATTGGAGCGTGGGGTAGGAGAGTTTGGGAGGCTAGAAAGCCTGGGGGGTAGGAGAGCTTGGGGAGGTATGAGAGCTTGGGGGAGGGAGAGTAGGAGAGCTTGGGGTGTAGGAGAGCCTGTGTGGGTAGGGGATTAGGAGAGCTTGGGGTGTTAGGAGACCTTGGGGGCAGAAGTGCTTGGGGAGGGATAGTTGTACATTGGAGGGGATTACTAAAGCTTGGGATGGTAGGAGAGCTTGGGGAAGGAGAACTTGGGGTTTAGGATAGCATTGGAGGTAGGAAAGTTTGGGGGAAAGAAAGCTTGCGGGGTAGATTAGCTTGGGTGTTCGGGGAGCTTGGGCGGGGTAGGAGAGCTTGCAGGGTGTAGGAGAGCTTGGTGTGTAGGAGAGCTTGGAGTGGTAGGAGAGCTGGGGATGTGGGAATAGGAAAACATGGGGGGAATAGGTGAGCTTGAAGGGGTAGTAGAGCTTGGGGGTCAGGAGAGCTTGGGGGGTTGGTGAGCTTGGGCGGCAGGAGAGCTTTGGGGGTAGGAGAGCTTCGGTAGTTGCCGAGCTTGGGGGAGATTGGAGAGCGTTTGGGACTAGGATAACTTGGCAGGCTAGCAGCGGTTGGAGGGGCAGGAGAGCTTGCGGTGCAGGAGAGTTTGCAGGGGTAAGTGAGCATGCGAGTGTAGAAGAGCTTGGCGGTGGGTAGGAGAACTAGGGCGGTAAGAGAGACTGGGGGGTTGGAGAGTTTGGATGGGTAGGAGAGCTTGGGGAGGGGTAGCAGAGCTTGGAGTGGTAGGGGAGCTTGGGGGTTAGGAGAGCTTGGGGGGTTAGGAGAACTTGGCGAGGCGGGGGGAAAGGACAGCTTGTGGGTGTTGGAGAGCTTGCGGGGTAGGAGAGCTTGGTGGGTGGGTCGGGAGCTTGGAGTGTAGGAGAGCTTGGGGTTAGGTGAGCTGACGGGGTTGTAGAGCATGGGGTGTAGTTGAGGTTGGCAGAGTAGGAGAGCTTAAGGTGTCGAAGAACGTGGGGGCTTTATGATAGCTTGGGGGGCTCGGAGATCATGGGGGGATAGGAGAGCTTACGGAGGTAGGAGAGCTTGGCGGGTAGGAGGGCATGCAGTAGTATGAGAGCATGGGGTTTGGGGAATTGGCGGGGTAGTAGAGCTTGGGGGTGGTAGAACATATTGGGGGTAGGAGAGCTTGGGGGATAGGGGAGATTGGGGGTGGGAGAGCATGGGGTGTAGCAGAGCTTGCGGGTAGGAGAGCATTGAGTGGTAGGAGAGCTTGGGTGCAAGAAATCTTTGGGGGTTTTGGAGATCTTGGGTGGGTAGCAGAGCTTTGGGTGTAGGAGAGCTTAGTGGGGTAGGAGCGCCAAGGAGATGTGGGTAGAAGAGCTTTGTGGGTGTAGGAGATCATGCGGGAGGGCGGTAGGAGATCTTGGGGGTTGCAGGAGAGTTTGGGGGGTGGGAGAGATTGGGGTTTAGGAGAGCTTGAGGGGTTCGGTGAGGTTGCGGGGTCGGTGTGTTTCGGGGATATGAGAGTTTGGAGGGGTTGCAGAGCTTGCGGGTTTAGGAGAGCTTGGGGGGTTGTACCACATGGGATGATAGGCGAGCATGGGGTGTAGGGGAGTTTGGGGTATAGGAGAGCTTGGCAGTGGTAGGAGAGCTTGGTAGAGGGGGTAGGAGATCTTGGGGTGGTAAGAGAGCTTGAGGGGTAGGAGACATTTGGGGGGTAGGAGAGCTTGGGGGGTAAGAACTCTTGGGTGGTAGGAGAGCTTGGTGATTCGGAGGGCTTGGGTGGGTAGCAGAACTTGTAGGTGCAGGAGAGCTCGGGGGCGGTGTAGGAGAGCCTGACGGCTAGAAGAGCTTTGGGGTTGTCGGAGGGCTTTGGCGGCGGTAGGAGAGATTGGCGGGTTGTCGTGAAATGGGGGGGGTAGGTGTGTTTGTGGGGAGGAGAGCATGGGGGGCAGGAGAGCTTGAGGTGTAGGAGTGTTTGAGGGTAGTAGAGCTTGCGGTGGTACGGGATCTTGGTGGGTAGGACAGCGGCGAGGTAGTAAAGCTTGGTGGGTAGTGGAGCTTGGTGGGTAGGTAAGCTTGCGGGGTATGCGAGCTTGGTAGGTAGGAGAGCTTGGGTAGTAGCAGAGCTTCCGGGGTCGGAGAGCTTGGGGATGTTGGAGATTATGAGGGGTGAGGAGAGCTTTGGGGAGTAGAAGAACTTGGGGAGCAGGAGAGTTCATAGGGTTTGGAGAGGTTGGGTGCTACGAGATCTTGGGGAGAGAAGGAGGAGAGGTTGGAAGGGAAGGAGAGCTTGGGGGGGTGTCGGCGAGCTTGGGGGATGGGAGAGCTTGGGGGTGTAGGAGAGCTTTGAGTGTAGGTGAGCTTGGGGGATAGTAGAGCTTGGTGTGGTCGGTGGGCCTGAGGGGTAGGAGAGCTTGCGGGGCTAGGACGTGGGTAGGACAGCTTGTGGGGCTGTAGAGCTTGGTGGGTCGGAGAGCTTGGTGGGTAGGTGAGCTTTCGACGTATGAGAGCTTGTGGCGTCGGAGAACTTGGAGGGTAGGAGAGCTTGTGGGGTGGGAGAGCTTGGGGATGTAGGAGCTTCTGAGGGCGAAGGAATGCTTTGCGAGGTGGAAGAGCTTGGGGAGTCGGAGAGTTTTGCGGGATTGGAGAGCTTGGGCGGTAGGAGATCTTGGGGAGCGGGGTAGGATAGGTTAGGAGGGTAGGAGAGCTTGGGAGGCGGTCGGAGATCTTGGGGGATGGGAGAGCTTGGGAGGTAGGAGAGCGTGGGGGGTAGGAGAGCTTGAGGGGTGTGGTAGGAGTGCTTTTCGAGTCGGAGAGCTTGTGCGGGTAGAAGAGCTTGGGGTGGTGTTGAGCTGCTGGCTGTATAGAAGAGCTGCTGGAGGTGGTAGGAGAGCTGAGGTGGTCGGAGAGCTGGGGACGAAGAGAGTTTGGGTGGTTGAAGAGCTTGGGGTGAATAGGAGAGCTTTGGGGGTAGGTGAGCTTCGGTGTGTCGGAGAGATTGGTGGGGTCAGAGAGATTGGCGGGTAGGAGAGTTTGGGGTGGTACGAGAAATTGGGGGGATGGAGAGATTTAGTTGCAGGAGAGCTTTGGGTTGGGTAGGAAAGATTGGCGGTATAGGAGAGCTTGCGGGGTAGGAGAGCTTGCGGGGTAGGAAAGCTTGGGGGCCTATGAGATTTGGAGGGGCAGGAGAGCTTCGGGGTTCTGAGAGCTTTGGCGGGTTGGAGAGCTTGGGGCGTGGAAGAGCTTGGCGTGGTAGGAGAGCTTGGCGGGGTAGGAGAGCATGGGGGGCGTAGGAGAGCTTGGGCGGCGAGGATAGCTTTGTCGTGTAGGAGAGCTTGTGAGTGGAGAGCTTGGGGTTTTACGAGAGCTTGTGGGTAGGAGATTTTGGGGGTTAGGAAAGCTTAGGGGCGGGGTTAGGAGAGCTTGGAGGGCGTAGGGGAGCTTGCGGGGTAGGTAAGCATGGGGGGTAGCAGAGTTTGTTGAGTAGGAGAGTTTGGGGGGAAGGAGAGCTTGCGGGGGGTGGTAGGAGAGCTTGGCGAGGTAGGACAGCATGTGGTGTTAGGAGAGCTTGGGGGTGCAGGAGTGATTGGAGTGGTCGGAGAACTTGGGAGGAGCGGAGAGCTTGGTGGGTAGGAGAGCTTGGTTCGATGGTAGAGTTGGGGGTTTAGAGATCTTTGGGGGTAGGAAAGCTTGGGCGGGGTTGGAGAGCTTGTGGGGTTAGGAAAGCTTAGTGGGGGGCAGGAGAGTTTGGGCAGCGTAAGACAGCTTTGTGGCTATAAGTGCTTGGCGTTTAGGCGAGCTTGGGAGGTAATTTCTTTGTACTGTGATTATTCCTGTGTTCTTGCAGCTTGCTTGCCCTGTTTCTGCAGCTCCACAATGCCTGTTTCTGAAGGTAATTCCTCTGTTCCTGGAGCTGCTAATTTACAAGTTTCTATTCATCGTTCAAGACCTAATTCCTCAGTTTCGAGGTTTCGGTCCACTGTTTTCGGCACTAATTCCCGTGTTTCCGGCGCTAATTCGCTTATTTCTGCGCTAAAACCCGCAATTTCTGGAAGTCCTCGGTTCCCTCTTTCTGGAGATTCTGAGTTGTTTGTGGAGCTCCTAATTGTCCTTTTTCAGAAGCTCCAAATTGCGCTGTTTATGCAGCACCTAATTGTCGTATTTAAGTGTCTACTGGTTATATATATATATCCGAAATGACATGTTTATGGTGCGCTCTCCAAAATATCTTGCTACAGGGACAGCTAAGTCACCTCTTTCTAGAGCTTACTCTGTTCGTTCTAACACCAATTCCCCTGTTTCTGGAGAGAAGTGCGTTGTTTCTGGAGCTAATTTCAATATTCCCGGGGCTACTAATTTCGCAGTCTCTGGAGCTCCGAATTCCTCTGCGACTGGAGCAAATTCCCCTGTTCCTGGAGCAAATCATTTTGATCTGTAGCTGAAGTGTCCTCTGTTTCTGGAGCACCTAATTCTCTCTTTCTGTATATAATCACAATATTTCTGGGCATAATTCCCCTCTCTCTGCAGCTCCTATTTCTCGTGTTTCTGGAGCAATCTATTCCAAAGTTTGTAGAGTTAACTCCAATATTAATGCAGCTAAATCCCCGGTTTCTGGAATTAATTCCGGTAACTAAGAATATCCCATTCCCACTGTTCCTGGAGCTCTTTCTCTTGTTAGGGGTTAATTTCAATGTTCTTGGAGCTGCTAAATCAAATCTTACGAGAGCTCACAATGACGCTGTTGCTGGAGCTCCGACTACCCAAGATAATGCAGGTTCATAATCCCCTGTTTCTGGAGCTATTTCAGTTGTTTGTGGTGAAATTAATTCCCCTGTTTCTGGAGCTTCAAATTGCGCTGTTTATGAAGCACCTCAGTGTGCTTTTTATGTGGCTACCATTTCCCGCTATATTTAGATCTGATGTATGCTGCTTATGGTGCGCTCTCCTAATTCCCTGCTGCAGGAAAAACTAGTTCATCTGTTTCATGAGACAACGCTTCTCTTTCTAAATGTAATTCAGTTATTTCTGGAGCAACTTTCGCTGTACTGATTAAAATCCCATGTTTCTGGAGCGCCTAATTTCCCATTTCTGCAGTGCCCAATTCGGCAGTTTCTGTAACTCCGAATTCACATCATCCTAGACCTAATTCCTCTCTTTCTGGAGCTAATACCGTTGTTGCTGAACTAATTCCAGTATTCCTGGGACTAGTAATTCCCCTCTCTGCAGCTCCTAATTCCCCTGTACCTGGAACTAATTCCCCTGTTTCTGGAGCTCATCTTTTTCTGGAGTTCCAGATATCCAGATTGTGGATCTCCTAATGCATCTGTTTCTGGAGGTAACACCCCAGTTTCTGTTGCTAGCTCAACTGTTTCTGAAGAGAATACGTTTTTTTCCTGTGGAGATAATAATTTCGCTTATTATGGAACTCCAAATTGTGCAATTTATGAAGCAGGTAATTTCCCTTTATACTTCTGTAGTTTGCCGGTACATATGGCTCCGAATTACCCTGTTATGGTGCGCTCCCCTAATTTCACTGCGAGAGGAAGAGCTAATTCTCTGTTTTTGAATGTAACTATCCTATTTCTAAACACAACTCCCTGTTTCTGGATCTATCTGCGCTGTACTGTGATTATTCCCGTGCTCCTGGAGGCCATGCTTCCCCTGTGTCTGCAGCTCCGGAGAGCCCTGTTTCTGGAGCGAATTCAACTGTTTCTGGAGCGGATAATTTACCACTTCCTGTAACTCTTATTTTCTTCCTTCTCGAGCTAATTCCAGTGTTTATGGAGTCAATGGCTCTATTTCTGGAGCTAATTCCCTTCTTTCTGCGCGAATATCCGCGTTCCAGGAGCTCCAACTTCCCCTCTTTCTGCGGCTCCAAATTTCCCTGTTCCGAGATTTAATACCCCTGTTTCGGTAGTTAATTCAGCTGTTTGTGGAGCTAATGTTTCTGGAGCTAATGTTTCTCCTGAACTTATGTTTCTGGAGCTAATTCCCCAATCTCTGTAGTTCCTAGTTCTCCTGTTCCTGCAGCTCCTAATTCTTCTGTTTCTTTACGTTCGAAATTGCCCTATTATATTGCATCAAATTGCCCTTTTCATGTGGCCATGAGTTCTCCGATGTATATAGCTGCAAATTGTATTGTTTTTGGTTGGCTCTCCTAATTCCCAATCGACAGGATCAGCTAATTCACTTGTTTCTGGAACTGGCTGCAAATTTCCCAGTTTCTGGAGCCTGCACCAACGTTCCACGGTGAAACTGCCCTCTCCTAATTACCCTGTATTGGGATCTCCGAAATCGCCTGCTTCTTTTGCTCCAAATGAATGTGTTTATGGAACCAAACTTACCTTCGTTCTGGATCGTATAATTCCCCTGTTTTTGGAATTAATTTCCCTGATTCTGAGATGATAGCACTGTTTCTGGAGTTGAGCCCTTGTTTATGGAGTTAATTTCCTTGTTTATGAGCTAATTCCGGTGTTCCGGGTGCTAATTCCCATGTTTCCGGAGCCAATTCTTCTTTTTTCTGCAGATCCTAATATCCCACTTTGTGAAGCTTCGAATTCGTCAGTTTCTGCAGGGGAAGCCCCTGTTTTTGTAGCTATTTTACCTGTTTTAGGGGCTAATAATTCTGCCTCTTGAGCTAAATCACTAGATTCTGCAGGCACCAGTACCATTATTACAGCAGATGTTTCAGTTGCTTGTGAAGCTCCCAAAAAAACGTATTTGGAACCCTAAATTGCGCTGTTTTTGGAGCACGTAATTGTGTTCGTACGTGGTTACTAGTTCTTCTATAGATATAGCCCCGAATTTTCCTATTTATAGTGCACTCTCCAAACTCCCTGATACAGGAACAGCGAATACACCTGTGTCGAGAGCTGGCTCCAAATGTCCCTCTTTCTGGAGCCTGCTCCTAAGTTCCACGTTGATGGAGCCCTCTGATAATTTCCCTCTATCTGTATCATCAAAAACGCCTGTTTCTTTTTCTCCAACTTCCATTGTTTCTGGAACTTTTATTTCCCCAGTTTCAGGAATTTTTCTGGAATTAGTTCCCCTGTTTCTGAAGCTAATGTCCTTATTTCCGATCTAATTCCTGTGTTACTGGAGCTCCTCGATCTGCAGCTGCAAATTTCCCTGATTCTGAATCTAATTAACTGGTTGTGGAGGTAATTCATATTTATCTGGAGCTCCTGATATCGCAGATTGAGGAGATCCTAATTCCTTTGTTTCTGGAGGTAACTCCCATGTTTCTGTAGCTAATTCAACTGTTTCATAGGTAATACTCTGTTTTTGGTGCTGATACCCCAGTTTCAGGAGGTCCTAGTCCCTCAGTTCTGGAAATGATTTATTTGATTGTGGAGTTTCTAATGTCGCTGACAATGGAGCTCCATATTTCGCAGTTCATGGAACACATCATTATCGTTTTCTTGTAGCTACATGTTCCCCTATAAATCCGAATTGTCCTGTTAATGGTGCGCTCTCCAATTACCCCTGCTATAGGAACAGCTAATTTGCCTTTTTCGGGAGCTGTCTCCACATTTGCCACTTTCTTGTGCCCTCCCCTATGTTCCATGTTGATGGAGCTCTCTCCCAAATTCCCTGCATCTGGATCTCCTAAATCTCCTGTATCTTTTGCTTCAAATTCTTTATGGAACCATAATTTCCTTGTTACTGGAAATCGTAATCTCATGCTGCTGAAGCTAAACACCCTGTTTCTTTGCTGCAACGTCTACTGTTTCCGGAACACTTGATTCTGCCCCTTGATCGAGCTAATTCTCATATTTCTAAGGACAATTCACCTGTTTCGGGAGCTGCTAATACATGTGTTTATGGATGTTCGAATTCCCCGATTTGTGGAGTTAACCCTTGTTTCTGTAACTAATTATCTTGTTCTGGGGCTAATCCTTCTGTTCCTGCATCTGCTATCGTCAATGTTTCTGGAATTCCTAATACACGAATTTCGAGAGTTCCAACTTTTCCTTATTTGTGGAGCCCATCATTGCACAATTTCTGGAGCTGCAAATAGCACTGTTTGTGGAACACCTAATTTACGTGGCTACTGTTTCCCGGATATATATATATATATATAGCGCCGGATTGTCTTGTTTAAGGTGCACTCTCCTAATTCCTCTGCTAAAGGAAAATCTAAGACGCCTTTTTATGGAGCTGTGCCCCTATTTCCAAGTTCCATGTAGATGTGGTGCTCCCCTCATTCCGCTCTATCTGGATCTCATAAACATTCTGTTTATTTTGCTCCGAATAACATTGTTTACTGAGCCACAACGCTCTTGTTTCTGGATCTCATGATTTCCCTGTTTCTGTAGCCGAAATTCCCTCTGTTTCTGGAGCAGCCGATTCTTCCAATGTCTGGAGATAATTACCGATTTTTAGGCCATAATTCGTCTTTCTGTTGCTCCTAATTCGGGCGTTTCTGAAGCACATAATTCACTGGTTTGTGGAATAAATTCCAGTATTTATGGAACTAATTTTCATGTTTCTGAAATTAATTCATATATTTAAGGCGATACTATTCCCCCTGTTTATGGAGATACTTTATTCATTCTGGGGCTAATTTCTCTGTTCTGGGAGCTGCTAATTCCCATGTTGCTGTACCTTCTAATTCCACATCTTATGTAGGGCCTAGTTCCCTATTTCTGTAGTTATTTCACTTGTTGTGGAGATTCAAATTCCTATGATTCTGGAGCTACAAATGCACTGTTTATGCAGCGTCTAATTCTGTATTAATGTTGCTAATATTCTCCCGATCTATATAGCTATGAAGTGTTCTGCTTGTGGCGCGCTGCCCTAATTCTCCTGCTACAGGAACAGCTAATTTTCCTATTTATTGAGCTAACTCTTCTCTGTCTAACCGAATTACCATGTTTCTGCAGATAGTTCCGCTCAACTGAGCGAAGTCCTCTGTTCCTGAGCTCCTACTTCTCCTGTTTCTGCAGCGCGCAATTCTTCAGTTTCTGGAGATAATCCCACTGTGTCTGGAGCTGCTAATCACCAGTTCCTTTAATTTCTAATTAACCTGTTTCTAGACCTGCTTCCACCGTTTCTGGAGCTAATTTCACTGTTTCTGGCGCGAATTCCACTGTTCCTGGAGCTGCTAATTTCTCCTTCTTTTTAGAGCTGCTATTCCAAAGTTCCCAGATCTGCTAATTCCACTGTTTCTGGAGCTAATTCCACTGTTCTGGGAGCTAATTCCTCTGTTTCTGAAGCGGAATCGAATATTTCCGGAGCTGATAATTATTCTGTTCTGCAGCTTATTCCACTATTTCTGGAGCGGATTCCACTGTTCCTGGAGCGATTTCTTCTGTGTCTGAAGCTGATAATTACATTGTTTCTGGAACTGCTAATTACACTGTTTCTGGGGCTAACTCCACTATTTCTGGAGCTGGTAATTCCAATATTTATGCATCATATTCCACTGTTTCTGAAGCTGCTAATTCGACCTTTTGTTGGTGCTGTAAATTCTGCTATTTCTGAAGCTAATTCCCCTGCTTCTGAAGTTAATTCCAGGGTTTCTGAATATAATTCCCCTGTGTCTGAAGCTGCTAATTCCACTTTTTCTTGAGCTGCTGACTTCTCAGTTTCGGGAGCTAATTTCCCTGTTTCAGGAGCTAATTCCTCTGTCTCTAAAGCTAATTCCCCTGTTCCTGGAGCTGCTAATTTCTCCCTTTTTCTGAAGCTGCTAATTCCGATGTTCTTGTAGATAATTCCACTGTTTCTGGTGCTAATTCCCCTTTTTCTAGGGCTGCTAATTCCACTGTATCTGGAGCTAATTGCATTATTTCTGGAGCTGAAAATTCCAGTTTCTGGCGCTAATTTGGCTGTTCATGGAACTGATAATTCCACTGTTTCTGGAGCTAATTCCTCTTTTTCTGAAGCAGCTAATTCCACTGTTCTTGTTGATGCTAATTCCAATAGTTCTGAAACTAATTCCATTGTTCCGGGAGCTGCTAATTCCACAATTCTTGTGGCTGCAAATTCCAATATTTCTGGAGATATTTGCACTGTTTCTAAAGCTAATTCCACTGTTGTTGGAGCTAATTCGACTGTTTCTAAAGCTGCTACACTTTTTCTGGAGTTAATTCACCTTTTTTCTGGAGCTAATTCCACAGTCTCGGGAAATGTTTATTCCACTGCTTCTGGAACGAGTTCCACTGTTTCTGCGGCTAATTCCACTGTTGTTGGAGCTACTTCTACTGTTTGCGAACAGTTCTGAAGATAATTCTACTGTTTCTGGAGTTACGTCCACTGTTTCTGGAGCTAATTCCACTGTTTCTGGAGTTAATTTCACTGTTTTTGGAGCTAATTCCACTGTTTCTGGAGCTAATTCCACTGTTCGTGGAGTTAAGTCCAATATTTCTGGAGCTAATTCCACTGTTTCTGGAGTTAATTTCACTGTTTCTGGAGCTAATTCCACTCTGCAGTTAATTCCACTGTTTCTGGAGTTAATTCCCCTATTTCTGGAGCTAATTCCACTGTTTCTGCAGCTAATTCCACTGTTTCTGGAGTTAATTCCACTGTTTCTGGAGCTAATTCCACTGTTCCTGAAGCTGCTAATTCCACAGTTCCTGGAGCTGCTAATTCCACTGTTTCTGAAGCTAGTTCCACTGTTTCTGGAGCTTCTAATTCCACTGTTCCTGGAGCTGCTAATTCCTTCCTCTTTCTGGAGCTGCTAATTCCAAAGTTGCTGGAACTGCTAATTCCATCGTTTCTGCAGCTGCTAATTCCAATGTTCCTGGAATTGCTAATATTCCTGCTTCTGGAGCTAATTCCATTGTTGCTAGAGATAATTACACTGTTTCTGGAGTTGCCTATTCCTCCCTTTTACTGGAGCTAATTCCCCTGTTTCTGGAGCTTCAAATTGCGCTGTTTATTAATCATCTAAGTGTGCTTTTTATGTGGCTACCATTTCCTGCTATATTTAGCTCTGATGTATTCTGCTTATGGTACACTCTCCTCATTCCCTGCTACAGGAAATACTAGTTCCTCTGTTTCATGAGACAACTCTTCTCTTTCTAAATGTAATTCAGTTATTTCTGGAGCAACTTTCGCTGTACTGATTAAAATCCCATGTTTCTGGAGTTCCTAATTTCCCATTTCTGCAGTACCCAATTCGGCAGTTTCTGTAACTCCGAATTCACATCTTTCTAGTCCTATTTCCTCTGATCTGGAGCGAACACCCTTGTTGCTGAACTAATTCCAGTATTCCTGGAACTAGTAATTCCCCTCGCTGCAGCTCCTAATTCCCCTGTTCCTGGAACTAATTCCCCTCTTTCTGGATCTCATCTTTTTCTGGAGATCCAGATATCCAGATTGTGGATCTCCTAATGCATCTGTTTCTGGAGGTAACTCTCCTGTTTCTGTTGCTAACTCAACTGTTTCTGGAGAGAATACGGTTTTTTCTGGGGGAAATTCCTGTGGAGATCATAATTTCGCTTTTTGTGGAGCTCCAAATTGTGCAATTAATGAAGCACGTAATTGCCCTTTATATCTGTGTAGTTTGCCGGTATATATGGCTCCGAATTACCATGTTATGGTGCGCTCCCCTAATTTTCCTGCCAGAGGAAGAGCTAATTCTGTGTTTTTGAATGTAACTATCCTATTTCTAAACACAACTCCCTGTTTCTGCGCTGTACTGTGATTATGCCCGTGCTCCTGGAGCCCATGCTTCCCCTGTGTCTACAGCTCCGGAGTGCCCTGTTTCTGGAGCGAATTCCACTGTTTCTGGAGCTGATAATTCACCACTTCCTGCAACTCTTATTTTCTTCCTTCTAGAACTGATTCAAGTGTTTCCGGAGTCTCTGGCTTTATTTGTGGAGCAAATTCCCTTCTTTCTGCGCGAGTATCCGTGTTCCAGGAGCTCCAAATTCCCCTCTTTCTGCCACTCCAAATTTCCCTGTTCCTAGATTAATACCCCTGTTTCGGTCGCTAATTCAGCTGTTTGTGGAGCTAATGTTTCTGGAGCTAATGTTTCTCCAGAACCTATTTTCTGGAGCCAGTTCCCCAATCTCTGTAGTTCCCAGTTCTCCTGTTCCTGCAGCTCCTAATTCTTCTGTTTCTTGCGGCTCGAAATTGCCCTGTTATATTGCAACTAATTGCCCTTTTCATGTGGCCACTAGTTCTCTGATATATATTGCTCCAAAATGTATTGTTTTTGGTGCGCTCTCCTAATTCCCAATCGACAGGATAAGCTAATTGATTTGTTTCTGGAACTGGCTCCAAATTTCCCACTTTCTAGATCCTGCACCAACGTTCCACGGTGAAACTGCCCTCTCCTAATTACCCTGTATTGTGATCTCCTAAATTTCCTGTTTCTTTTGCTCCAAATGAATTTGTTTATGGAACCATACTTACCTTCTTTCTGAATCGTATAATTCCCCTGTTCTTGGAGATACTTTCCCTGATTCTGAGATGATAGCACTGTTTCTGGAGTTGAGCCCTTGTTTATGGTGTTAATGTCCTTGTTTATGAGCTAATTCCGATGTTCCGGCTGCTAATTTAGATGTTTCCGAAGCTAATTCTTCTTTTTTCTGCAGATCCTAATATCCCAATTTGTGAAGCTTCGAATTCGTCAGTTTCTGCAGGGAGAGCCCTTGTTTCTGTAGCAATTTAAACTGTTTCCGGGGTTAATAATTCTGCCATTGAGCTTAATCCCTAGATTCTGCAGGCACTGGTTCCATTATTACAGCAGATGTTTCAGTTGCTTGTGAAGCTCGTAAAAAAACCAATTTGGAACCCCAAATTGCACTGTTTTTGGAGCACAAAATTGTGTTCGTATGTGGTTTCTCGTTCCCCTATAGATATAGCCCGGAATTTTCCGATTTATAATGCACTCTCCAAACTCCCTGATACAGGAACAGCGAATACACCTGTGTCTAGAGCTGGCTCCAAATGTCCCACTTTCTCGAGCCTGCTCCTAAGTTCCACGTTGATGGAGCCCTCTGATAATTTCCCGATATTCGTATCATCAAAAACGCCTCTATCTTTTTCTCCAACTTCCCTTGTTTCTGGAACTTTTATTTCCCCAGTTTCAGGAATTTTTCTGGTATTAGTTCCCCTGTTTCTGAAGCTAATGCCCTTATTTCCGATCTAATTCCCGTGTTACTGGAGCTCCTCGATCTGCAGCTGCCAATTTCCATGATTCTGAATCTAATCCCCTGGTTGTGGAGGTAATTCATATTTATCTGGAGCTCCTGATATCGTAGTTTGAGGAGATCCGAATTCCTTTGTTTCTGGAGGTAACTCCCATGTTTCTGACGCTAATTCAACTGTTTCACAGGTAACACTCTTTTTCTGGTGCTGATTCCCCAGTTTCTGGAGGTCCTTGTCCCTCAGTTCTGGAAATGATTTATTTGATTGTGGGGTTTCTAATGTCGCTGACAATGGAGCTCCATATTTCGCAGTTCATGGAACACATCATTATCGTTTTCTTGTAGCTACATGTTCCACTATAAATCCGAATTGTCCTGTTAATGGTGCGCTCTCCAATTACCCATGCTATCGGAACAGCTAATTTGCCTTTTTCCGGAGCTTCTCCACATTTCACACTTTCTTGTGCCCTCCCCTATGTTCCATGTTGATGGAGCCCTCTCCCAAATTCACTGCATCTGGATCTCCTAAATCTCCTGTATCTTTTGCTTCAAATTCTTTATGGAACCATAATTGCCTTGTTACTGGATATCGTAATCTCATGCTGCTGAAGCTAAACACCCTGTTTCTTTGCTGCAACGTTTACTGTTTCTGGAACACTTGATTCTGCCCCTTGATCGAGCTAATTCTCATATTTCTAAGGACAATTCCCCTGTTTCGGGAGCTGCTAATACCTGTGTTTATGGACCTCCTAATTCCCCGATTTGTGGAGTTAATTCCAGTGTTTCTGTAACTAATTATCTTGTTCGGGGGTTAATCTTTCTATTTCTGGATCTGCTATCGTCAATGTTTCTGGAATTCCAAATACATGAATTTCGAGAGTTCCAACTTTTCCTTGTTTGTGGTTCCCATCATTGCATAATTTCTGGAGCTGCAAATACCACTGTTTGTGGAACACCTAATTTATGTGGCTACTGTTTCCCCGATATATATATATATATAGCGCCGGATTGTCTTGTTTAAGGAGCACTCTCCTAAATCCTCTGCTAAAGGAAAATCGAAGACGCCTGTTTATGGAACTGTGCCCCAATTTCCCAGTGCCATGTCGATGTGGTGCTCCCCTAATTCCGCTTTATCTGGACCTCATAAATATTCTGTTTATTTTGCTCCGAATTACGTTGTTTACTGAGCCACAACTCTCTTGTTTCTGGATCTCATGATTCCCCTGTTGCTGTAGCCGAAATTCTCTCTGTTTCTGGAGCAACCGATTCTCCCAATGTTTGGAGATAATTACCGTTTTTTAGGCCATAATTCGTCTTTCTGTTGCTCCTCATTCGGGCGTTTCTGGAGCAAATAATTCACTGGTTTGTGGAATAAATTCCAGTATTTATGCAACTAATTTTCATGTTTCTGGAATTAATTCATATATTTAAGGCTAATTTCTCTGTTCCGGGAGCTGCTAATTCCCATGTTGCTGTACCTTCTAATACCAAATCATATGTAGGGCCTAGTTCCCTGTTTCTGTAGTTATTTCACTTGTTGTGGAGATTCTAATTCCTATGATTCTGGAGCTACAAATGCACTGTTTATGCAGCGTCTAATTCTGTATTCATGTTGCTAATATTCTCCCGGTTTATATAGCTCTGAAGTGTTCTGCTTGTTGCGCGCTGCCCTAATTCTCCTGCAAAAGGAACAGCTATTTTTCCTATTTATTGAGCTAACTCTTCTCTGTCTAACCGAATTACCATTTTTCTGTCGATAGTTCCGTTGTACTGAACGAATTCCTCTGTTCCTGAGCTCCTACTTCCCCTGTTTCTGCAGCGCAAAATTCTTCAGTTTCTGGAGATAATTCCACTGTGTCCGGAGCTCTTAATCACCAGTTCCTTTAATTTCTAATTAACCTCTTTCTAGACCTGCTTCCACCGTTTCTGGAGCTAATTCCACTCTTCCTGGAGCTGCTAATTTCTCCTTCTTGCAGGAGCTGCTAATTCCAAAGTTCCTGGAGCTGCTAATTCCACTGTTTCTGGAGCTAATTCCACTGTTTTGGGAGCTAATTCCTCTGTTTCTGGAGCTAATTGAACTCAATCTGGAGCCGCTAATTCCATTGTTCCTGGAGCTAATTCCACTGTTTCTGAAGCGAATCCAATATTTCCGGCGCTGATAATTACTCTGTTATGCAGCTAATTCAATTATTTCTGGAGCTGATTCCACTGTTCCTGGAGCGATTTCGTCTGTGTCTGAAGCTGATAATTCCACTGTTTCTATTACTGCTAATTACACTGTGTCTGGAGCTAATTCCCCTGTCTCTGGGGTAATTCCACTATTTCTGGAGCTGGTAATTCCACTATTTATGTGTCATATTCCACTGTTTCTGGAGCTGCTAATTCCACCTTTTCTTGGTGCTGCAAATTCCACGATTTCTGAAGCTAATTCCCCTGCTTCTGAAGTTAATTCCACGATTTCTGAATATAATTCCCCTGTGTCTGAATCTGCTAATTCCACTGTTTTTGGAGCTGCTGAGTTCTCAGTTTCTGGAGTTAATTTCCCTGTTTCTGGAGCTAATTCCTCTATTTCTAAAGCTAATTCCCCTGTTCCTGGAGCTGCTAATTTCTCCCTGTTTCTGAAGCTGCTGATGCCGATGTTCCTGCAGAAAATTCCACTGTTTCTGGGGCTAATTCCCCTGTTTCTCGGGCTGCTAATTAAACTGTTTCTGGAGCTAATTGCACTGTTTCTGGAGCTGCTAATTCCAGTTTCTGGCGCTAATTCGTCTGTTCATGGAACTGATAATTCCACTGTTCCTGGAAGTAATTCCGCTTTTTTCGGAGCAGCTAATTCCACTGTTATGTTGCTGCTAATTCCAATAGTTCTGAAGCTAATTCCATTGTTCCTGGAGCTGCTAATTCCACAATTCTTGTGTCTGCAAACTCCAATATTTCTGGAGCTAATTCGACTATTTCTGAAGCTGCTAATTCCACTATTTCTGGAGCTAATTCCACTGTTTCTGGAGTTAATTCACCTTTTTTCTGGAGCTAATTTCACTGTCTCGGGAAATGCTAATTCCACTGCTTCTGGAACGAATTCCACTGTTTCTGCGGCTACTTCCACTTTTTCTGGAGCTAATTCCACTGTTTCTGGAGTTAATTCCACTGTTTCTGGAGCTAATCCTACTGTTTCTGAAGCTAATACCACTGTTTCTGGAATTAATTCCACTATTACTGGAGATAATCCCACTGTTTCTGGAGCTAATTCCACTGTTTCTGGAATTAATTCCACGGTTTCTGGAGCTATTTCCACTGTTCCTGAAGCTGCTGATTCCACTGTTCCTGGAGCTGCTGATTCCACTGTTTCTGAAGCTAGTTCCGCTGTTTCTGGAGCTTCTAATTCCACTGTTCCTGGTGCTTCTAATTCCTCCCTCTTTCTGGAGCTGCTAATTCCAAAGTTGCTTGAACTGCTAATTCCATCGTTTCTGCAGCTCCTAATTCCGATGTTCTTGGAAATGCTAATATTCCTGTTTCTGGAGCTAATTCCATTGTTACTAGAGATAATTACTCTGTTTCTGGAGTTGCCTATTCCTCCCTTTTACAGGAGCTAATTCCACTGTTTCTGGATCTACTCCCACTGTTTCTGTGGCTCGTTACCCTGTTTCTGCAGCTGCTAATTCCACTGTTCTGGAGCTATTTCCACTGTTTCTGGTGCTGCTAATTCCACTGCTTCTGGCGCTAATTCTGCTGATCCTGGAGCTCCTAATTCCAATATTTCTGAAGCTACTACTATTGTTACTGGAGCTGCTAATTGCACAGTTACTGTTGCTGCTAATTCCATTATTTCTGGAGATAATTCCTCTGTTTCTGGCGCTAATTCCACTGTGTCTGCGGCTAATTCCAAAGTTGCTGGAGCTAATTCCCCTTTCTGAAGAAATTCCTCTATTTCTGGAGCTAATTCCACTGTTTCTGTGGCTAATACCACTTTTTCTGGAGGTAATTCCACTGTCTCTGGAACTGCTGATTCCACTGCTTCTGGAACTAATTCCACTGTTTCTAAAGCTCATGCCACTGTTGTTGGAGCTAATTCCATTGTTTATGAAGCTGCTAATTCCACTATTTCTGGAGCTAATTCCACTGTTTCTGGAGTTAATTCCAGTGTTTCTGTAGCTAATTCCACTGTTTCTGGAGTTAATTCCACTGTTTCTGAAGCTAATGCCACTGTTTCTGGAGTTAATTCCACTATTTCTGGAACTAATTCCACTGTTTCTGGAGTTAATTCCACTATTTCTGCAGCTATTCCACTGTTTCTGGAGTTAATTCCAATGTTTCTGGAGTTAATTCCCCTATTTCCGGAGCTAATTCTACTGTTTCTGGAGCTAATGCCACTGTTTCTGAAGTTAATTCCACTATTTCTGGAACTAATTCCACTATTTCTGGAGTTAATTCCACTGTTTCTAGAGCTAATTCCACTGTTTCTGGAGTTAATTCCACTTTCTGGAGTTAATTCCCCTATTTCTGGAGCGAATGCCACTGCTTCTGGAGCTAAGTCCACTGTTTCTGGAGTTAATTCCACTGTTTCTGGAGCTAATTCCACTGTTCGTGAAGCTGATAATTCCACTGTTCCTGGAGCTACTAATTCCACTGTTTCTGAAGCTAGTTCCCCTATTTCTGGAGCTTTTAATTCCACTGTTCCTGGAGCTGCTAATTCCTCCCTCTTTCTGGAACTGCTAATTCCATCTTTTCTGCAGCTGCCCATTCCGATGTTCCTGGACATGCTAATATTCCTGTTTCTGGAGCTAATTCCATTGTTGCTAGAGGTAATTACACTGTTTCTGACGTTGCCTATTCCTCCCATTTACAAGAGGTAATTCCACTGTTTCTGGAGCTACTCCCACTGTTTCTGTAGCTAATTCCCCTGTTTCTGCAGCTGCTAATTCCACTGTTCTGGAGCTAATTCAACTGTTTCTGGAGCTGCTAATTCCACTGCTTCTGTCGCTAATTCTGCTGTTCCTGGAGCTCTTAATTCCAATATTTCTGAAGCTACTACTATTGTTACTGGAGTTGCTAATTGCACAGTTACTGCTATTGTTACTGGAGTTGCTAATTGCACAGTTACTGTTGCTGCTAATTCCATTATTTCTGGAGATAATTCCTCTGTTTCTGGCGCTAATTCCACTGTGTCTGCGGCTAATTCCAAAGTTGCTGGAGCTAATTCCCCTTTCTGAAGAAATTCCTCTATTTCTAGAGCTAATTCCACTGTTTCTGCGGCTAATACCACTTTTTCTGGAGGTAATTCCACTGTCTCTGGAACTGCTGATTCCACTGCTTCTGGAACTAATTCCACTGTTTCTGAAGCTAATGCCACTGTTGTTGGAGCTAATTCCATTGTTTATGAAGCTGCTAATTCCACTATTTCTGGAGCTAATTCCACTGTTTCTGGAGTTAATTCCAGTGTTTCTGGAGCTAATTCCACTGTTCCTGGAGCTACTAATTCCACTGTTTCTGAAGCTAGTTCCCCTGTTTCTGGAGCTTTTAATTCCACTGTCCCTGGAGCTGCTAATTCCTCCCTCTTTCTGGAGCTGCTACTTCCAAAGTTGCTGGAACTGCTAATTCCATCTTTTCTGCAGCTGCTAATTCCGATGTTCCTGGATATGCTAACATTCCTGTTTCTGGAGCTAATTCCATTGTTGCTAGAGATAATTACACTGTTTCTGAAGTTGCCTATTCCTCCCTTTTACAGGAGCTAATTTCACTGTTTCTGGAGCTACTCCCACTGTTTCTGTGGCTAATTCCCCTGTTTCTGCAGCTGCTAATTCCACTGTTCTGGAGCTAATTCCACTGTTTCTGGAGCTGCTAATTCCACTGCTTCTGGCGCTAATTATGCTGTTCCTGGAGCTCTTAATTCCAATATTTCTGAAGCTACTACTATTGTTACTGGAGCTGCTAATTCCACAGTTCCTGTTGCTGCTAATTCCAATATTTCTGGAGATAATTCCTCTCTTTCTGGCGCTAATTCCACTGTTTCTGCGGCTAATTCCAACGTTTCTGGATCCAGTTCCCCTCTTTCTGAACAAATTCCTCTATTTCTAGAGCTAATTCTACTGTTTCTGTAGCTAATCCACTTTTTCTGGAGCTAATTGCACTGTCTCTAGAACTTCTAATTCCACTCCTTCGGGAACTAATTCCACTGATTCTGAAGCTAATTCCACTGTTGTTGGAGCTAATTCCACTGTTTCTGAAGCTGCTAATTCCACTATTTCTGGAGTTAATTCCACTGTTTCTGGAGTTAATTCCATTGTTTCTGGAGCTAATTCCACTGTTTATGGAGTTAATTCCACTGTTTCTGGAACTAATTCCACTGTTTCTGGAGTTAATTCCAGTGTTTCTGGAGCTAATTCCACTGTTTATGGAGTTAATTCCAATGTTTCTGGAACTAATTCTACTGTTTCTGGAGCTAATTCCACTGTTTCTGTGGCTAATCTACTTATTCTGAAGCTAATTCCAATGTCTCTGGAACTGCTAATTCCACTCCTTCTGGAACTAATTCCACTGTTTCTGAAGCTAATTCCACTGTTTCTGGAGTTAGTTCCACTATTACTGGAGCTAATCACACTATTTCTGGAGCTAATTCCACTGTTTCTGCAACTAATTCCACTGTTTCTGGAGCTAATTCCACTGTTTCTGGTGTTAATTCCACGATTTCTGGAGCTCATTCCACAGTTTCTGGAGTTAATTCCACTGTTTTAGGAGCTAATTCCACTGTTTATGGATTTAATTCTGCTGTTTCTGGAGTTAATGCCACTGTTTCTGGAGTTAATTCCACTGTTTCTGGAGCAAATTCCACTTTTCATGGAGCAGCTAATTCCATCGTTTCTGCAGCTGCTAATTCAGATTTTCCTGGAACTGCTAATATTCCTGTTTCTGGAGCTAAGTCCATTGTTGATGGAGCGAATTCCACTGTTTCTGGAGCTGCTAAATGCACAGCTTCTGGCGCTAATTCTGCTGTTCCTGGAGCTTCTAATTCCAATATTTCTGAAGCTACTACTATTGTCACTGGAGCTGCTAATGCCACAGTTCCTGTGGCTGCTAATTCCAATATTTCTGGAGATAGTTCCTCTGTTTCTGGCGCTAATTCCACTGTGTCTGCGACTAATTCCAAAGTTTCTGGAGCTAATGTCCCTCTTTCGGAACAAATTCCTGTATTTCTAGAGCTAATTACAATGTTTCTGTGGCTAATTCCACTTTTTCGGAAGGTAATTCCACTGTCTCTGGAACTGCTAATTCCACTGCTTCTGGAACTAATTCCACTCTTTCTGAAGCTAATTCCACTGTTGGAGCTAATTACACTGTTTTAGAAGCTGCTAATTCCACTATTTCTGGAGCTAATTCCACTGTTTCTGGAGTTAATTCCAGTGTTTCTGGAGCTAGTTCCACTGTTTCCGAAGCTAATCACACTGTTTCTGGTTAATTTCACTGTTTCTGGAGCAAATTCCATTGTTTCTGGAGCTAATTCCACTGTTTCTGGATTTAATTCCACGATTTCTGGAGCTCATTCCACAGTTTCTGGAGTTAATTCCACTGTTTTTGGAGCTAATTCCACTGTTTATGGATTTAATTCTGCTGTTTCTGGAGTTAATGCCACTGTTTCTGGAGTTAATTCCACTGTTTCTGGAGCAAATTCCACTTTTCATGGAGCAGCTAATTCCACTGTTTCTGAAGCTAGTTCCCCTGTTTCTGGAACTTCTAATTCCACTGTTCCTGGAGCTGCTAATTCCTCCCTCTTTCTGGAGCTGCTAATTCCAAAGTTGCTGGAACTGCTCATTCCATCGTTTCTGCAGCTGCTAATTCAGATTTTCCTGGAACTGCTAATATTCCTGTTTCTGGAGCTAATTCCATTGTTGATGGAGCTAATTACACTATTTCTGGAGTTGCCTATTCCTCCCTTTTACTGGAGCTAAGTCCACTGTTTCTTAAGCTAATCTCTGTTTCTGGGGCTTATTCCCCTCTTTCTGCAGCTGCTAATTCTACTGTTCTGGAGCTAATTCCACTACTTCCTGAACAAATTCCTCTCTTTCTAGCGCTAATTCCACTGTGTCTGCGGCTAATTCCAACGTTTCTAGATCCAGTTCCCCTCTTTCTGAACAAATTCCTCTATTTCTAGAGCTAATTCTACTGTTTCTGTGGCTAATCCACTTTTTCTGGAGCTAATTTCACTGTCTCTCGAACTGCTAATTCCACTCCTTCGGGAACTAATTCCACTGATTCTGAAGCTAATTCCACTGTTGTTGGAGCTAATTCCACTGTTTCTGATGCTGCTAATTCCACTATTTCTGGAGCTAATTCCACTGTTTCTGGAGTTAATTCCATTGTTTCTGGAGCTAAACCCACTGTTCATGGAGTTAATTCCACTGTTTCTGGAACTAATTCCACTGTTTCTGGAGTTAATTCCAGTGTTTCAGGAGCTAATTCCACTGTTTCTGGAGCTAATTCCACTGTTTCTGTGGCAAATCTACTTTTTCTGAAGCTAATTCCAATGTCTCTGGAACTGCTAATTCCACTCCTTCTGGAACAAATTCCACTGTTTCTGAAGCTAATTCCACTGTTTCTGGAGTTAATTCCACTATTTCTGGAGCTAACCCCACTATTTCTGGAGCTAATTCCACTGTTTCTGCAACTAATTCCACCGTTTCTGGAGCTAATTCCACTGTTTCTGGTGTTAATTCCACGATTTCTTGAGCTCATTCCACAGTTTCTGGAGTTACATCCACTGTTCCTGGAGCTAATTCCACTCTTTGAGTTAATTCCGCTGTTTTTTGGTGTTAATTCCACTGTTTCTTGGGCTAATTCCCCTGTTTCTGCAGCTGCTAGTTCCACTGTTCTGGAGCGAATCCCACTGTTTCTGGAGCTGCTAAATGCACAGCTTCTGGCGCTAATTCTGCTGTTCCTGGAGCTTCTAATTCTAATATTTCTGAAGCTACTACTATTGTTACTGGAGCTGCTAATTCCACAGTTCCTGTGGCTGCTAATTCCAATATTTCTGGAGATAAATCCTCTGGTTCTGGCGCTAATTCCACTGTGTCTGCGACTAATTCCAAAGTTTCTGGAGCTAATTTTCCTCTTTCGGAACAAATTCCTGTATTTCTAGAGCTAATTACAATGTTTCTGTGGCTAATTCCACTTTTTCTGGAGCAAATTCCACTGTCCTGGAACTGCTAATTCCACTGTTTCTGCAACTAATTCCACTGTATCTGGAGCTAATTCCACTGTTGTTGGAGCTAATTCCACTGTTTTTGAAGCTGCTAATTCCACTATTTCTGGAGCTAATTCCACTGTTTCTGGAAGTTAATTCCAGTGTTTCTGGAGCTAATTCCACTGTTTCTGGAGCTAATCACACTGTTTCTGAAGTTAATTTCACTGTTTCTGGAGCAAATTCCATTGTTTCTGGAGCTAATTCCACTGTTTCTGGATTTCATTCCACGATTTCTGGAGCTCATTCCACAGTTTCTGGAGTTAATTCCACTGTTTTTGGAGCTAATTCCACTGTTTATGGATTTAATTCTGCTGTTTCTGGAGTTAATGCCACTGTTTCTGGAGTTAATTTCACTGTTTCTGGAGCAAATTCCACTTTTCATGGAGCAGCTAATTCCACTGTTTCTGAAGCTAGTTCCCCTGTTTCTGGAACTTCTAATTCCACTGTTCCTGGAGCTGCTAATTCCTCCCTCTTTCTGGAGCTGCTAATTCCAAAGTTGCTGGAACTGCTAATTCCATCGTTTCTGCAGCTGCTAATTCAGATTTCCCTGGAACTGCTAATATTCCTGTTTCTGGAGCTAATTCCATTGTTGATGGAGCTAATTACACTATTTCTGGAGTTGCCTATTCCTCCCTTTTACTGGAGCTAAGTCCACTGTTTCTGGAGTTAATTCCACTATTTCTGGAGCTAATCCCACTATTTCTGGAGCTAATTCCACTGTTTCTGCAACTAATTCCACTGCTTCTGGAGCTAATTCCACTGTTTCTGGTGTTAATTCCACGATTTCTGGAGCTCATTCCACAGTTTCTGGAGATAAATCCACTGTTCCTGGAGCTAATTCCACTCTTTCTGGAGTTAATTCCGCTGTTTTTTGGTGTTAATTCCACTGTTTCTTGGGCTAATTCCCCTGTTTCTGCAGCTGCTAGTTCCACTGTTCTGGCGCTAATTCTGCTGTTCCTGGAGCTTCTAATTCCAATATTTCTGAAGCTACTACTATTGTTACTGGATCTGCTAATTCCACAGTTCCTGTGGCTGCTAATTCCAATATTTCTGGAGATAAATCCTCTGTTTCTGGCGCTAATTCCACTGTGTCTGCGACTAATTCCAAAGTTTCTGGAGCTAATTTTCCTCTTTCGGAACAAATTCCTGTATTTCTAGAGCTAATTCCAATGTTTCTGTGGCTAATTCCACTTTTTCTGGAGCAAATTCCACTGTCCTGGAACTGCTAATTCCACTGCTTCTGGAACTAATTCCACTGTTTCTGAAGCTAATTCCACTGTTGTTGGAGCTAATTCCACTGTTTTTGAAGCTGCTAATTCCACTATTTCTGGAGCTAATTCCACTGTTTCTGGAAGTTAATTCCAGTGTTTCTGGAGCTAATTCCACTGTTTCTGGAGCTAATCACACTGTTTCTGAAGTTAATTTCACTGTTTCTGGAGCAAATTCCATTGTTTCTGGAGCTAATTCCACTGTTTCTGGATTTCATTCCACGATTTCTGGAGCTCATTCCACAGTTTCTGAAGTTAATTCCACTGTTTTTGGAGCTAATTCCACTGTTTCTGGATTTAATTCTGCTGTTTCTGGAGTTAATGCCACTGTTTCTGGAGTTAATTCCACTGTTTCTGGAGCAAATTCCACTTTTCATGGAGCAGCTAATTCCACTGTTTCTGAAGCTAGTTCCCCTGTTTCTGAAACTTCTAATTCCACTGTTCCTGGAGCTGCTAATTCCTCCCTCTTTCTGGACGGCTAATTCCAAAGTTGCTGGAACTGCTAATTCCATCATTTCTGCAGCTGCTAATTCAGATTTTCCTGGAACTGCTAATATTCCTGTTTCTGGAGCTAATTCCATTGTTGATGGAGCTAATTAGACTGTTTCTGGAGTTGCCTATTCCTCCCTTTTACTGGAGCTAATTCCACTGTTTCTTAATCTAATCTCTGTTTCTGGGGCTTATTCCCCTCTTTCTGCAGCTGCTAATTCCACTACTTCCTGAACAAATTCCTCTATTTCTGGAGCTAATTCCACTGTTTCTGTGGCAAATTCCTGTTTCTGGGCTAACTCCCCTCTTTCTGGAGCTAATCCACTGTTTCTGGAGCTAATTCACACAATTTCGGGAGCTTATTCCACTGTTTCTGAAGCTGCGAACGCCACTCTTTCTGGATCTAATTCCACTGTTTCTGGATCTTATTCCATTGTTTCTATTTCTAATTCCCCTCTTTCTGGCGCTAATTCCTCTATTTCTAGTCCTTATATTTCCACTCTTTCTGGGGCTAATTACTCTATTTCTGGTTCATCCAATCCCACTGTTTCTGCAGCTAATTCCTGTTTCTGGAGCTAATTCCACTGTTTCTGAAGCTGTGAATTTTGGTTTTTGGAGCTAATTCCACTGTTTCTGGAGCTAATTCCTCTATTTCTGAAGCTAATTCCTCGATTTCTGTGGCTAATTCCCCTGTTCCTGGAGCTGCTAATTTCACTGTTTCTGGAGCTAATTCCATTATTTAAGGAGCTAGTTGCAGTTTATCTGCGGCTTCTAATTCCTCCCTGTTTCTGGAGATAATTCCACTGTTTCCGGTGTTAATTCTAATGTTTCTGTGGCAAATTCCTCTGCTTCTGCAGCTGCTAATTCCATTGTTTCTGGCGATAATTCCGCTGTTCCTGGAGCTAAGTCCTCTGTTTCTGGTGCTGCTAATTCCATTCTTCCGAAGCTGCTAATTTCATTATTTCTGAAGCTAATTCCATTGTTCCTGGAGCTGCTAATTCCACAGTTCCTTCAGATATTGGAGAATTAACTCCAGAAACATAGGTTTTAGCTCCGGAAACAGAGGAAGTAGGAGCTGCAGAGACAGGAGATTGGGGACTTCAGATATTGGGGAATTAGCTCCAGAAATAACAGATATTTGTTCCAGAAACAGAGGAATCTGGAGCTGCAGGAACATGAGAACTGGCACCTTCAGATATTTGGGAATTAGCTCCAGAATTAATAGGCAATTGCTCCAGAAACAGAGGCATTCGGAGCAGCCAGGACACGAGAACTGGGACCTTCAGATAATGTGGAATTAGCTACAGAAACATAGGTATTAGCTCCAGAAACAGATACATTAGGATCTGCAGAAACAGTAGAACTGAAATGTTCAAATATTATGTCATTAGCTCCAGAAACTCTTAGCCCCTGAAACAGAGGAATTAGTAGCTGCAGGAACAGGAGAACTGGAATCTTCAGATATATGTCATTAGCTCCAGAAACATAGGTATTAGCTCCAGAAACAGGAATTAGGAGCTGCAGGGCAGGAGATCGAGGACCTTCAGGTATTTAGGAATTAGCTCCAGAAACATAGGTATTAGCTCATAAACAAAGGAATTAGGAGTTTCAGGGGCACGAGAACTGGGACCTTCGAATATTGCGGAAGTAACTCCAGAAACATAGGCATTAGCTCCAAAATCTGTTGAATTATCTACGTAAATACGGGAGTCGCCTCCAGAAACAGCAGAATTAACTCCAGGAACAGGGGAATTTTGAGCCGCAGAGAGAGGAGAAGTTGTAACTCCAGTGACACGGGAATTAGGTCACAAACAAGGGGATTGGCTCCAGAAACAGAGCCATTAACTCCAGAAACAGTAGAATTAGCTCTAGAAAGATGACAAGAAAGAGTTACAGAAACTAGTGGATTAACAAATCCAGGAAAAATAGAATTAACTCCAGAAACAGGGCAATGGGGAGCTGTAGACACTGGGGAAGCAGGAGCTCCAGGAGCATGGGAATAATCACAGTACAGTGCCATTATCTCCAGAAACAGGAAGTAGTGTTGAGAAATAGGAGATATACATCCGGAAAGAGTTGAATTAACTCTTCCTGTAGCAGGGGAATTAGGAACACGGAGGATAAACATGATAATTCGGAGCTATATATATGGGCAAACTAGTAGACACGTAACAAGGACAATTAGTTGCTTCATATACCGTACAATCGGGATCTCCAGAAACAGTGGAACTAGGAGCTCCACAAACAACTGAAATATGACCTTCAGAAACGGTGGCATTTTCTCCAGAAATAAAAGTATTTACTGCTGAATCAGCTGAATTAGCTATAGAAACAGGATTATTCCCTCCAGGAACAGGGACGTTATGAGTCGCAGAGAGGGGAAGTAGGGGCTCCAGGAACACGGGAATTAGCGCAGAACCTAGGGAATTAGCGCTAGAAAGAGGATTATTAGTTCTGGAAACTGTGAAATTAAGTTTCGAATGATGAAAAGTAGGATTTACAGAAACTGGTATATTAACAGCTCCAGAAACAGTGGAATTCGCTCCAGAAACAGGTCAATAGGGAACTGCAGAAACAGGGGAAGCAAGCTCCAGGAGCACAGGAATAATCATAGCACAGCGCAATTAGCTCAAAATGAGGGGATTTAAGTTTAGAAAGAGGAGAGTTTCTTCCAGAACATGTGAATTTTCTATTCATGTTGCAGGAGAAATAGCTGCAGAAAGAGGGGGACTGGGATATCCTTAATTACACGAATTAATGCCATAAAGCGGTGAATTAGCTCCAGAAATATTAGAGTTAACGCCGTAAAATGAGGAATTAAGTGCTCCAGAAACAACAGAAGTATGAGCTCAGAAACAGGCAAATTATGTCCAGAAAAATGGTGATGAGCTCCAGATAGTGGGAGAATCAGGTGCTCTAGAAAAGAGGAATTTTCAGCTGCAGATACAAGGTGATTATCTCGATTAAGAGGGGAAATTGCAGCAGAAGCAGCAGAATTAGGAGCTCGCAGATTGGGATATCAGCAGCCCCAGGCACAATGTAATTAGCACCAGAAGTAGGAGAGCGTCTCATTAACAGGACAATTCGGAGCTACAGAAACAGGGGAATTAGCTCTAGAAACAAGGGAATTAGCTCCAGGACCCGCGTAATTAGGAGCTGCAGAGAGGTGAATTCGGAGTTTCAGGAATTCTTGAATAAGTTCAGAAACATGTGTATTGGCAAAATACTAGATACGTAAAAAAGACGATTATGTGCTTCATTAAATTCACAATTTCGAGCTCCACAAAAAAGGGAAATTAGGAGTACCACAGTAATTTTTCAAATGGTAAATCCGAGCACCAGAAACTGAAGAATTATGCGCTGCAGAAATAGGGGAATTAGGAGCTCACGAACAGAGGACTTCGCTCAGTATAGCGGAACTTCTACAGAAACATGGTAATTCGGTTTGACAGAGAAGAGTTAGCTCAATAAATCGGAAAATTAGCTGTTCCTCTAGCAGGAGAATTAGGGCAGCGCGGCGCAAGCAGAACACTTCATAGCTATATCGATCGGGAGAATATTAGCAACATGAATACAGAATTAGACCCTGAATAAACAGTGCATTTGTAGCTCCAGAATCATAGGAATTAGCATCTCCACAACAAGTGAAATAACTACAGAAACAGGGAACTAAGCCCTACTAAGATGTGGTATTAGAAGCTACAGCAACATGGGAATTATCAGCTCCCAGAACAGAGAAATTAGCCCCAGAATGAGTGAATTAGCTCCAGAAACAGGGAGAAAAGTATCTCCTTAAATATATGAATTAATTCCAGAAACAGGAAAATTAGTTGCATAAATACTGGAATTTATTCCATAAACCAGTGAATTATTTGCTTCAGAAACGCCCGAATTAGGAGCAACAGAAAGAAGAATTATGGCCTAAAATATGGTAATTATCTCCAGACATTGGGAGAATCGGGTGCTCCAAAAAAAGAGGGAATTTCGGCTTAAGAAACAGGGGAATCATGAGATCCAGAAACAAGAGAAATGTGCATCAGTAAACAAAGTAATTCGGAGCAAAATAAACAGAATATTTATGAGATCCAGATGGAGCAGAATTAGGGGAGCACCACATCGACATGGAACGTAGCTCCAGGAACTGGGAAATTGGGGCACAGCTCTATAAAAAGGAGTCTTAGATTTTCCTTAAGCAGAGGAATTAGGAGAGTGCACCTTAAAGAAGACAATCCAGTGCTATATATATATATATATATATATATCGGGCAAATAGTAGCCACATAATTAGGTGTTACACAAACAGTGCTATTTGCAGCTCCAGTAATTGTGCAATGATGGGCACCACAAACAAGGAAAAGTTGGAACTCTCGAAATTCTGTTATTAGGAACTCCAGAAACATTGACGATAGCAGTTCCAGGAATAGAAGGATTAGCCACAGAACAGGATAATTAGTTACAGAAACACTGGAATTAACTCCACAAATCGGGGAATTAGGAGGTCCATAAACACAGGTTTTAGCAGCTCCTGAAAAAGGTGAATTGTCCCTAATAATATGGGAATTAGCTCGATAAGGGGCAGAATCAAGTGGACCGGAAACAGTCGAAGTTGCAGCAAAGAAACAGGGTGTTTAGCTTCAGCAGCGTGAGATTACGATATCCAGTAACAAGGCAATTATGGTTCCATAAAGAATGTAATTTGAAGAAAATGATACAGAAGATTTAGGAGATCCAGATGCAGGGAATTTGGGAGAGGGCTCCGTCAACATGGAACATAGGAGAGGGCACAAGAAAGGGGGAAATGTAGAGACAGCTCCGGAAAAAGGCAAATTAGCTGTTCCGATAGCAGGGGTAATTGGAGAGCGCACCATTAACATGACAATTCGGATTTATAGGGGGACATGTAGCTACAAGAAAACGATAATGATGTGCTCCATGAACTGCGAAATATGGAGCTGCATTGTCAGCGACATTAGGAACCCCACAAAGAAATAAATTATTTCCAGAACCAGAGGGACTCGGACGTCCAGAAACTGGGGAATCAGCACCAGAAACAGAGTAATTCAAACAGTTGAATTAGCCACAGAAACATGGGAGTTACCTCCAGAAACAGAGGAATTAGGATCTCCTCAAACTGCGATATCAGGGGCTCCAGAAAAATATAAATCATCTCCACAACCAGGGGTATTAAATTCATAATCATGGGAATTGGCAGCTGCAGATCGAGGAGCTCCAGTAACACGGGAATTAGATCGGAAATAAGGGCATTAGTTTCAGAAAAAGCGGAATTAATTTCAGAAAAATTCCTGAAACTGGGGAAATATAAGTTCCAGAAACAAGGGAAGTGTGGTTCCATAAACAAAGTAAGTCGGAGAAAAAGATACAGGCGTTTTTAGAGATACAGACAAAGGGAAATTAGCAGAGGGCTCCATCAACGTGGAACTTAGGAGCAGGCTCCAGAAAGTGGGACATTTGGAGCCAGCTCCAGACACAGGTGTATTCGCTGTTCCTGTATCAGCGAGTTTGGAGAGTGCACTATAAATCGGAAAATTCGGACCTATATCTATAGGGGAAAGAGTAACCACGTACGAACACAATTACGTGCTCCAAAAACAGCGCAATTTGGGTTTCCAGATACGTTTTTTTGGTAGCTTCACAAGCAACTGAAACATCTGCAGTAATAATGGAACTATTGCCTGCGGAATATAGGAATTTAGCTCAAGAGGCAGAATTATTAGCCCCTGAAACAGGGGAAATAGCTACAGAAACAGGGGCTTTCCCTGCAGGAACTGAGGAATTCGGAGCTTCACAAACTGGGATAATAGGATCTGCAGAAAAAAGAAGAATTAGCTCCGGAAACATGGGAATTAGCACCCAGAACATCGGAATTAGCTCATAAACAAGGAAATTAACTCCATAAACAGGGGCTCAACTCCAGAAAAAGTGCGATCATCTCAGTATAAGGGAAATGACCACCAAAAGCAGGGAAATTATACGATCCAGAAAGACGGTAAGTATAGACACATAGAAACATAGAAAATAGGTGCAGGATTAGGCCATTCGGCCCTTCTAGCCTGCACCGCCATTCAATGAGTTCATGGCTGGACATTCAACTTCAGTACCCCATTCCTGCTTTCTCGCCATACCCCTTGATCCCCCTAGCAGTAAGGACATCTTCTAACTCATTTTTGAATATATTTAGTGAATTGGCCTCAACAACTTTCTGTGGTAGAGATTTCCACAGGTTCACCACTCTCTGGGTGAAGAAGTTCCTCCGCATCTCGGTCCTAAATGGCTTACCCCTTATCCTTAGACTGTGACCCCTGGTTCTGGACTTCCCCAACATTGGGAACATTCTTCCTGCATCTAACCTGTCTAACCCCGTCAGAATTTTATATGTTTCTATGAGGTCCCCTCTCATTCTTCTGAACTCCAGTGAATACAAGCCCAGTTGATCCAGTCTTTCTTGATAGGTCAGTCCCGCCATCCCGGGAATCAGTCTGGTGAACCTTCGCTGCACTCCCTCAATAGCAAGAATGTCCTTCCTCAGGTTAGGAGACCAAAACTGTACACAATACTCCAGGTGTGGCCAACCAATGACCTGTACAACTGTAGCAACACCTCCCTGCCCCTGTACTCAAATCCCCTTGCTATGAAGGCCTACATGCCATTTGCTTTCTTAACCGCCTGGTTCCATAAACAAATTCATTTGGAGCAAATGAAACAGGAGATTTAGGAGATCCCAATACAGGGTAATTAGGAGAGGGCAGTATCACCGTGGAACGTTGGTGCAGGCTCTAGAAACTGGAAAATTTGGAGCCAGATCCAGAAACAAGTGAATTAGCTGATCCTGTCGATTGGGAATTAGGAGAGCGCACCAAAAACAATACAATTGGAGCTATATATATCGGAGAACTAGTGAACACATGAAAAGGGTAATTAGGTGCAAGAAAAACAGGGCAATTTCGAACCCCAAGAAACAGAAGAATTAGGAGCTGCAGGAACAGGAGAACTAGGAACTAAAGAGATTGTGGAATTAGCTCCAGAAACATAGGTTCTGGAGAAACATTAGCTCCAGAAACATTAGCTCCACCAGCAGCTGAATTAGCTACCGAAACAGGGGTATTAAATCTAGGAACAAGGTAATTTGGAGCCGCAGAAAGAGGGGAAGTTGGAGCTCCTGGAACACGGGTATTCGTGCAGAAAGAAGGGAATTAGCTCCAGAAATAGAGCCATTGACTCCAGAAACAGTGGAATTAGCTCGAGAAGGAAGAAAGTAAGAGTTACAGGAAGTGGTGAATTATCAGCTCCAGAAACAGTGGAATTCGCTCCAGAAACAGGCCACTGCGGAGCTGCAATCACAGGGTAAGCATGGGCTCCAGGAGCATGGGAATAATCACTGTACAGCGCAGATAGATCCAGAAACAGGGAGTTGTGTTTAGAAATATATAGTTACATTCAAAAAAAGAGAATTAGCTCTTCCTCTAGGGGAGCGCACCATAACAGGACAATTCTGAGCCATATATACCGGCAAAATACAGAGGTGTAAAGGACAATTCCGTGCTTCATAAATTGCACAATTTGGAGCTCCACAAAAAGCGAAATTATCATCTCCACAGGAATTTCCACCAGAAAAAACGTATTCCCTTCAGAAACAGTTGAGTTAGCAAGAGAAACAAGGGAGTTACTTCCAGAAACAGATGCATTAGTAGATCCACAATCTGGATATCTGGAACTCCAGAAAATGATGAGCTCCAGAAACAGGGGAATTAGTTCCAGGAACAGGGGAATTAGGAGCTGCAGAGAGTGGAATTACTAGTTCCAGGAATACTGGAATTAGTTCAGCAAATAAGGATATTAGCTCCAGGAACAGAGGAATTAGGTCTAGAAAGATGTGAATTAGGATTTACAGAAATTGCGGAATTGCGCACTGCAGAAATGAGAAATTAGGAGCTCCAGAAACATGGGATTTTAATCAGTACAGCGAAAGTTGCTATTGAAATAATTGAATCACATTTAGAAAGAGAAGCGTTGTCTCATGAAACAGATGAACTAGTTTTTCCTGCAGCAGGGAATTAGGAGAGCGCACCAGAAGCAGAATACTTCGGCGCTAAATATAGCGAGAAATGGTAGCCACATAAAAAGCACAGATGCTTCATAAACAGCGCAATTTGAAGCTGCAGAAACAGTGGAATTACTTTCTCCACAAAACAACTGAAATAGCTCCAGAAACAGGCGAACTAGAACCTGCATAACTTGGGGTAGTCAGAGCTCCAGCAACAGCGGCATTGTGAGCTCTCGTAAGATTTGATTTAGCAGCTCCAAGAACATTGAAATTAACACCTAACAAGCGAAATAGCTCCACGAACATTGGAATGGGATATTCTTAGTTACCGGAATTAATTCCAGAAACCGCGGATTTAGCTGCAGAAATATTGGAAATAACTCTACAAACTGGGGAATTAAGTGCTCCAGAAACACCAGAATTCGGAGCTGCAGAGAGAGGGAAATTATGCCCAGAAGTATCGCCATTATATACAGAAAGAGAGAATTAGGTGCTCCAGAAACAGAGGACACTTCAGCTACAGATACAAGATGATTTGCTCCAGGAACAGGGGAATTTGCTCCAGTCGCAGAGGAATTCGGAGCTCCAGCGACTGCGAAATTAGTAGCCCCGGGAATGTTGGAATTAGCTCCAGAAACAACGCAATTCTCTCCAGAAACAGGGGAATTGGTTTTATAACGAACAGAGTAAGCTCTAGAAAGAGGAGACTTAGCTGTCCCTGCAGCAGGGGATTTAGGAGAGCGCACCATAAATAGGACATTTCGGAGATATATATATATATATATATATATATATATATATATATATAACTAGTAGACACTTAAATACGAAAATTAGGTGCTTCATAAATAGCGCAATTTGGAGCTCCAGAAAAAGGACAATTAGGAGCTCCACAAACAGTCTGCTCCTCCATCCATTTATTGAGAAGGTGCTCCAGACCATTTTATAGCTACAGTCTGCTCCTCCATCCAGTTATTCAGAAGCTGTTTCAGACCCTGTTACAGCAGCAGTCAGCTTCTCCATCCTGTTATTGAGAAGCTGTTCGAGTCCCAGTTACAGCAGCAGTGTGCTCCTCCATCCAGTTATTGAGAAGCTGTTTCAGAACCTGTTACAGTAGCAATCTTCTCCATCCAGTTGTTGAGAAGCTGTTCCAGACCCAGTTATAGCAGCAGTCTGCCGCTCCATCCAGTTATTGAGAAGCTGTTCCAGACCCTGTTACAGCAGCAATCTTTTCCATCCAATTATTGAGAAGCTTTTCCAGACCCAGTTACAGCAGCAGTCTGCTCCTCCATCCCGTGATTGAGAAGCTGTTCCACACCCTGTTACAGAAGCAGACTGCTCCTCCATCCAGTTATTGAGCAGTTGTACCTGCCCTGGTATAGCAGCAGTCTGTTCCTCCATCCAATTATTGAGCAGATGTTCCAGACCTGTTACAGCAGCATTCTGCTCCTCCATCCAGTTATTGAGAAGGTGTTCCTGCATCCAGTTATTGAGAAGGTGTTCCAGCCCATGTTATTGCTGCAGTCTGCTCCTCCATCCAGTTGTTCAGAAGCTGTTCCAGACCCAGTTACAGCAGCAGTCAGCTTCTCTATCCAGTTATTGAGAAGTTGTTCGAGACACAGTTACAGCAGCAGTTTGCTCCTCCATCCAGTTATTGAGAAGCTGTTCCAGACCCTGTTACAGAAGCTATCTTCTCCATCCAGTTATTGAGAAGCTGTTCCAGACCCTGTTACAGAAGCAATCTTCTCCATCCAGTTGTTGAGAAGCTGTTCCAGACCCTGTTACAGAAGCAATCTTCTCCATCCAGTTATTGAGAAGCTATTCCATACTGGTGGGGCGATGGTTCATCTGGGAATGCAGTGCTAGCTAATTCCACAGTACCACTGCTGTCACAGCTGCACAGGGGGGCGGGGGTTGTGGGAGAAGAGTGTTAGAGCAATAATAGTAAAATGTTCATTTGTTAGTGGAGCAGACAGGCCACATACGACATTCCAGTATGATATGTTGCCAACATGGTGCAGAGTCAATGTTTTAACTGAGCGGCTGCAGGGGATAGATGGGGGGAGTGAGTGAACAGTCAAAGGCTGTGGTCCATTATAGTACCAATGATATCGGAAGAAAGATGGATCAGGCACTGCAGGTAGTTTCTAGAGAGCTAGGAGAGAGATTAAAAAGCAGGACCCCAAAAGTAGTAATTTCCGGATTACTCCCAACGCCACGTGTCAGTGATGAGTATGATGTTATACCTATTATGGAGACATGGCTGAAATAATAGCAGGTATGGTAGGTCAACATTTCTGCTGATATGATTTTTAGGTGGGAGAAAGAGGGGGATAAAAACGAGGGGAGGAGATACGTCCAATTGTTGATAAAGAAACCGTTGCAGCTGAGGAGAGATAATATGCTTGATGGATCATCAATTCTAGACAGATGGAATCAATTGAACAACATAACCGCGGCGATCACACTGCTGGGAGGGTATTTCATCCGCTGCCAGTCAGAATGAGAGAGAAGAACAAAATTGTTGGCAAAGTTATAGGGGAGGAATAGGAGTCGGTTCCAACTACACTAATCTTAACTGGGATAGAATTAGTGCGAATTAAATATAGTGGCAGAATTACTAAAATGCATTCAGGAGATCTTTATTTCCCATTTTGTTGCCAGCCAAAGAAGGGAGGGGGCGATTCTGACTTAGTTTTAGTTCATGAAGCTGAGCGGATGGAAGGGGTATCAGTAGCAGAGTATTTTGGTACTAGTGATCATAATTCAGTTAGATTTAGTGTAGTGATGGAAAAATACAAGTTTAGACAAGAAATAAATACTCTCAATTGGGGAAAAGTTAATTCTGTTCAGCAGAGATAGGATTTAGCCAACGTTGACTGGAAACAGATATGTGAAGCCAAAACGGTGCCAGAGTATTGGGAGGCATTCAAGCAGCAGATCCTCAGGTTTCCGAGCAAGTACGTTCCCTTAAGGAAACAGGGTTGGACTTGCAAATTCAGAGCTCCCTTGAAACCAAGGGGTTTACAGGGTAGGATAGAGGAAAATATGGGGCTTATGCCATAGCGATGCATCAATGCGTCAGGAACACTAGAAGATTATAGGAAGTGCAAACGTGAAATTAAAAAGGAAATTAGGAAAGCAAAGTGAGTGCATGAAAATATTTTGGCAAGTAAAATCAACGAAAACCCAAAGTTTTATAATTACATTAAGAGCAAGACGATATCTAAAGATTGGGTAGTGCTCATTAGAGACCGTAAAGTAATGTATGTGCGGAGCTGGAAGATTTGTTTATGGTTCTCAATGAATACTTTGCATTTGTTTACATAAATGAGAGCGGCGATGCAGATGTTTCAATCGGGGGGGAGTTGGGGGGAGGAACGTAAAATATTAAATGAAATAAGCATAGTAAGAGAGGAAGTCTTATGCGGTTTAACAGCTTTGGAAGTGGAAAAATCCACAGGGCCGCGTGGAATGTACTCAGGCTGTTAAGAGAAACAAAAGAGGAAATAGCAGAGGGTCTGACCATAATAATACTCTCTGGCTACAGGTGTGGTGCCAGAGGACTGGAGGACTGCTATTGTCGTATCTTTGTTCAAAAAGGGAGAAAGGGATCGATGATCGATTACAGACGAATCAGCCTAACCTCGGTTGTGGAAAGATTATTGGAAAAAATTCTGAGGAAAATGATAAATATTCTTTTAGAAAGTCTCGGTTTGGTCAAGGAAAGTCAGCATAGATGTTTTCAGGTAAGGTCCTGCATGACTAAATTGATTACATTTTCTGACATGGATTATCCATAAGCGTAGCGCATTTGAGGTAGTGTATATGGATCTTACCAAGGCTTTCGACAAGGTTACATATGGCAGACTGCTCATCAAAGTAAAATCCCATAAAATCCAATGCAAAGTGGCAAGTTTGATTCAAAATGTTCCTGGGGGCAGCAAGCAAAGTTTAATAGATATTTTCGCAACTGAAAGGCTGTTCGAGTGGGGCTCCTCGTGGCTCCTTGCTTTTTGAAGTATACATCAATGAATTAGATGTGAATGAAGGAAGTATGATTAAAACGTTTTCAGATGACACGACCATTAGCTGTGTGGATGATAATGATGAAGAACGTTCTTGAATGCAGCTAGTTATCAATGAAGTGGTCACGTGGGCAGAATCGTGGTGAATGGAATTCAATATGGAGAAGTATTAGGTAATGTATTTGGGGATGGCTAACACTGCAAGGGAATACACATTAAATGGTAGAGCACTGAGAAGTGTACTCTAACAAAGGGAATGTTTAATGTATGTCCACATACCCATGAATGTACCAGCACAGGCAGAAAAGTGCGTTAAGAAGGCATCCGGAATAGTTTCCTGAATTGACGAGGCATAGAATATAAGAGCAGGGAGGTTACGCTTGAACTGTATCATTTACAGCTGGAGTACTGCGTAAAGTTCTGGTCACCATATTGCAGGAAGCACGTGATTGCACGAGACAGGGTACATAGGAGATATACCAGGATGTGGCTTGGAATGGGGAATTTTAGCTGTGGAGAAAGATTAGACAGGCTGGTTTTATTTTCTCTGGAACATAGGAGTCTGAGGGGAGAAGTTGTTCATGTGTTTAATTAGGAGGTGCCGAGATAAAGTGGATCGGAAGGATCTTTTCCCTTAGCAGAGGAGGTCAACAACGAAGAGGCAAATCTTTAAAGTAATGGGTAGGTGATTTAGTGGGGAGTGAGAGGAAATTTTTTCACCTAGATTATGGTGGTGCTGATTGGGGGAGGGGTCGTGAGAGGGGAATTGTCCTTGATCGCACTGCCTGAAAGGGTGGTAGGTGCAAAAACGGTCACCACATTTCGAAAGTATTCGGACGTGTATCTGAAGTGGCGTAACCTACAGGTCTGTGGATCAAGATGTAGAAAGTTGGATAATGCTTGATAGCTCTTTATTGGGCGGTGTAAACGCGACGGACTGAAATGGCCTCCTTCTGTGCTGTAAATTTCAGTGATTCCATGATTCGATGAATAGAAAAAGTGGACATGAAACAGCTCATTGAAGGTAAACCAGTGTCAGAGCAGTGGGAGGCAGTCAAGAAGGAGATACCAGATCAGTGTCACCATGTTCCTGGAAAGAAAAACGGCAACAGTGCCACATCTGGAGCCGCCTGGATGACAAGGTGCATACAGTGAAAGATAAGGCAAAGAGAGGAATCATTTTTCAGCAATCGAGAGCACAGTAGTGCAGAAATCCTCGAGGTGAAATTAAAAATGAATTTTGGGAAGAAAAGAGAAAACATGAAAAATACTGGCACGTTGAATCAAAGAAAACCCAGAGATATTTCACAATTGCATAAACAACAAGTGGATAACGATGGGCAGAATATGGCATTTAGCGACCAAAATGGTAATCTATGTGTGGATGTGGAGTATGTGGGGATGGACTTAAAGAAAGTATTGCAGCGGTTTAATAAAGGAGGGCGACGATGCCAGCGTTAAAGGTAAGAAAGAAGAGAATGTAATATTTATTTGGATAAACATAGTAAGGGAGCAATGATTAAGGGGTTTGGTATCTACAAATTTAAATAAATCTCCAGGACGCAATGAAAGATAAGCAAATGGCGAAATTGCAGAGGCTCTGACGATCATTTGAGCAACCTCCCTTGGTGCAGGAGAGGGAAAAAAAACATTGGATACCTGTTAACGTTGTACCATTATTTAAAAAAGGAGAAAGTGAAACAGTGAATAATTAAATACAGGTAGTTTAATCCTGGTGATGGGAAAATTATTGCAATCAACGCTGAGGGACAGTATAAACCTTCATTTTGAAAGCATCGAATTGTTCAGGGAAGGTCGTGTCTGACTTATTTTAATTGAATTTTTTGAGGAGGTAACAACCAGTTCCGATATGGGCAGTGCATTTGAAGTAATCCACATAGATTTTAACAAACCTTTTGACAAGTCTCACATGGCAGGCTGATCAAAAAACTAAAAGCCCATTGTATTTAAGGGAGTGTGGCAAACCGGATCGACAATTGGCTCAGTGGGAGGAAGAAAATGGTTCATGTATGCTTTTGCGAATGGAAGGCTACTTGCAATGAGGTTCGTAGGATTCAGTTCTCGGTCCCTTGTTTTCTGTAGTTCACATTAATGATTTAGACATAAATGTAGGGAGCATGGTAAAGAAGTTCACAAAAGATACAAAAATTGTCTGTGTGTTTGACAGTGAGGAAGGAAGTTTAGAATGCAGGAAAATATCGATTGACCAGTCAGTTGGGTAGAAAAGATAAACATGGCAATCATTCCAGGGAAGTGTGAGCTCATACAATCTATGAGGTGCAACAAGGCAAAATATACTCAAAATAGCAGGGATACTGAGAGGTATGGAAGAACAAAGGGACCTTCGAGTGTATGCCCTCAGATCCTTAAAGTTAGAAGACAGGTCGATTATGTAGCTCAAAAAGCCTATGGAATCCTTTATTTATTAGCCAAAGGATAGAATGTAAGAGCAGGGTAGATACGGAACAACTGCAAAACAATAGTTAAGGCATAGCGAGAGTACTGCCGCAGTTCTATTCACTACTTACAGGAAATATTTGATTGCACTCGAGAGGGCACAGTGGACATTACGAGGATGTTGAATAAACTGGAAAACTGAAGCTATGAGGAAAGTTTGGATGAACTATGTTTTATTTTAATTGGAATTGAGGAGTCTGATGAAATATTGAATTGAAGTGCATGAACTATGTGGGCCCTAGATAGAATGGGTAGCAAGGACATTAGAAAGAGTATTTGCCTTAGGTGAGTAGTCAAAAATCAGGCGCATCGATGCAATTAGTTTGTATCATGATTAGAAAGGAGATAAGGGGAATACATTTATCCAGATGATGATGGGTGTCTGGAACTCACTAGCTGAAAGGGTGGTAGACGCACAAACCCTCACCATTATTTATAACGTACTTGGAAGCGCACTTAAAGAACCGTATCCAACAGGGCTACGGACCTCGTGTTGAAGGTCGGTTTAGGGCTGTTAGCTATTTGTCGGCGGGCAGAGACACAATGAGACAAATGGCTTCACTTAGTGTCGTATTATTTCTATTATTCTATCAGGAGAAAGTGTTAGAAAGATTCAGAGATTTCGAAAGAGAATAAGAGCCTAGAGCCCAGGCAGCTGAAGGTACGGCCATGAATGGTTGAGTGATTATAATCAGGGATGCTCAACGAGACAGGATTAGAGGAGTGAAGATTTGTCAAGGATTTATGGAGCTGGAGGAGAAGACAGAGATAGGGCGGGGCGAGGAAATGGAGCGGTTTGAAAGCAAGGATGAGATTTTATTATCGATGAGGTGCTTAACCGGGAGTGAATGTAGGTCAGTGAGCACAGGGGCGATGGGTGAAAGGGCGTAGTGCCAGTTAGGGTACAGGCAGTCTACTTTCTGGATGACCACAAGTTTTCATAGTGTAGAACGTGGGTGGCCACCCAGGAGTGCATTGGAATAGTCCATTCCAGGGGCAACAAATGCATGGATAAGGATTTTAACAGCAGACGCGCTGAAGCTAGGATTGAGACGGCTGATGTTACGCACGTGGGAAACTCCATAACTCAGATGTAAAAGGTTGGCAACCAGCGAGGAAGGATTTGGTTGCATGCAGTCCGCGGTTTAGTTTAATGGACTGTGATTTAAGTTATGGGATTGAGGAGGATTTGGAAGGAAGTCAAGAAGCAAAGAAACTTCCTGACGGCAGCAGAAAAGCTGTCGAGGAGGAAGCGCACGGAATGGAGATTAACTTTGGAATTCTCGTTTCTCAATCATTGAACGGTTCACAGCCGTTGATTTGTTTGGAGTGCAAGGAATGGGTACAATTGAGGTCTCATAACCTCAGGAAGCATAGAGAGGGAGGAAGGAAGGTTCACCAGACTGATTCCTGGGATGTTGCGATTGTTCGATGACAAGAGTTGAGTGGACCATGATTATACTCGCTCGAGTTTCGAATAATGAGAGCTGAACTCATTGAAATATGCAACATTCTTACAGTGCTTGACAGCATAAATGCAGAGAGGACGTTTTACTCTGTCTTGCGAGTCGAGAACCAGGGGGCACTGTCTCAGAATAAAAGATCTGCTATTTAGGACGGAAATCAGGAGAAACGTTTAAAACTCAGAGGATGATGAATTTTTTGAATTATATACAACATAAGGCTGTGGAGGTTCAGTCTTTGAATAAATAAATGACAGCGATCGATAGATTATGGGATATTAAGGGCAGTAAGGGATGATCATGTTAAATGGTGGAGGAGGCTCGAGGGGCCGGATGGCCGACTCTTGCTCCTATTTCTTATGTTCCTTTGACTAATACACATCAACATCCTGGGCGTCATCATTGACAAAGTAGATGTGGGCAATCCTGGCGAGCTCAGTCTGTAGAGCATGAGATTTTTAATTTTAAGGTCAAGTGTTCGAGCCCCACCTTGCGTGAATTATTTTCCTTAAACTTTTATGTTACTTTCACGCGAATTAACCCACACATTCAAAAAGTAGTTAGATTTGTCCCTTATGTCTAAAAGGATCAATGGGTATGGAGAGAAAGCAGGAAAGGGGTAGTGAGGGAATGATCAGCTATGATCATAGTGAATGTTGGTGCAGGCTCGAAGGGCCGAATGGCCTACTACTGCACCTATTTTCTATGTTTCTATGTTTCCCCTTGTGGGGGAATCTAGAACTTGGGGGCACAGTTTCAAAATAAGGGGTCATAAGAACATAAGAAGTCGGAGCAGGAGTCGGCCACATGGTCCCTCGATCCTGCTCCACCATTCAATACGATCGTGGCTGATCCCCATAACCCCTTATTCCCTGAAGGTTTAAGGGTCGCCCATTTAAAACGGAGATGAGGAGGAATTTCTTCTCTCAGAGGGTGGTGAATCTTTGGAGCTCTCTGCCCCAGAGAGCTGTGGAGGCTGGGTCATTGAATATATTTCAGGTGGAGATGGACAGATTTTTGGATGAGGCCATATGGATTGAATTGGTGAACAGAAAACGGGCAATCACACGACTGGGAATGTACGGCACACCCCCGAACATCCAGAGGGAGATATAGGGTCTGGTTGTTGTGATTCAGCAAGGAAACTATCGATCCTGGAGGACAAATACTCTGTTCCAAAGGAAACGGACCCAGCCTCTCCAATCGATCAGTTAATTAATGATGTTTTCGCGTGAAAGCAACAGAAAAGTTTAACAAAACTTATTCGCCCAACCCTGAACCCACGACCCTGAGATTAAAAGTCTCAAGCTTTACCGACTGAGCTAGCCTGGCTGGGCAAATGTGGCATCCTTGACGTATGTCAAATATTGTGGGTGGATTAATGATGATTGAAATCATGATTGAGTATCTCACAAACTTGAATTATGGTGTTCATTCAGTTCGCATTTCTTTAATTGTGCAAAAGAAGATTGTGGGTTATTTAATGATGTTTTTCCATGAAAGCTGCATTAAATTAAAATAAATGTAATCCCCTGACGTGGGGCTCGGACCCACGACCCTGAGATTAAAAGTCTCATACTCTACCGACTGAGCTAGCCGGGCTTCTGCCCAACGCAGATTTTTATCGCTCATTGCAGCCAGGCGCCTGTTGGCTCCGCCCCAGATGTTGAAACTTGCTGTTGAAACTTGTGTCGTGTTTGTCACGTTTGCTTTGCACGCAAAAGGTCCCTGGTTCAATCCCGGGCAGAAACATTATGTTTAAACTTTCTGTGGATGAACAATCGGAGGCGAGTTTAGTCTCCTGGAAAATGCTGCCTGACCTGCTGAGATTTCCAGCATTTGCTGTTTTTATTTGCTATTTATTCTCCTGGCAAAAGGGCTCCCTTATTCATTAATTGCTCTTTATTTCACTTCAATAAATGGATAACATTGACTGAGAGAAAACGGATCCACCGGGGAACTTTTGCGTGTGAGGCCAACGTGATATCCTTACACTGCAGCCCATCAAAGGGCGAGAAACCACTGAATATAAAGGATGAGCTGACAAATATCAGGGGCAGTGCAGTCTGGTCAACGTCACACCCTCCTTTCTTATTCAGCAGAGGCATGAACGGGAGTCAGACGCCACAAAGTTTCATTAAAGACACAAATACAAGTAACACTTGCAAATCTTTTCAGTGTAAAATTCTTTCACTTTATTTGAAATCCTATTGCGTTGAATCTGCAAATACGCACGGTGGGATATTATCTTCACTACTGATTGTATTTTGTGTTCACGATAGGAATAACCGGTGCTGTTAAATTTGATAATAAATTTGCCACAGATCCCTGAAGACTTTGAACCAGAAAGCTAAAATACAGTGAGTAAAATGGGATATGGTTTTCGAGTTAAGATGCAAAGCACAGGACTAATGATTGAAGTATGGACTGTTCCTGCGTTAGCATTTGTTTAATTGTGCAACAGAAGGTGAGGGGTTAATTATTGATGGTTTCCCGTGAAAGCAAGAGAAAAGTTTGAGAAGAAATCATACGGTGCCTGTCAGGTGAGCGCTGCCTGTGATATCTGGTGGGAATGGGAGGGGATTTTAAAGCCCCTTGTATGCAGAATCTTCATATAGTAAAACATCGCCAGCTCACTGTGTAGGTCTCATGGTGCAACGGTAGCGTGTCTGAATCCAGATCCGAAGGTTGTGCGTTCACATCACTTCGGGGTCACTGTCCTCTTGGACATTTTCCTTCCAGAATTATTGTTTCCTTGGCTGTTTGGCAATAACCAGACCCTTACTCCAAGGTCTGTCTAACTGTTTCCCCGGTGTCAGGCAGAGATACGATTTCTGCCCTGATTTATTTCATGTGACAGGACACAAAAGTTCAAAATCAACCTGCAGGTGGACATAGGCAGCACTGAATATTCAGGATGGCCGAGCGGTGTAAGGTGCTGTGTTCAGGTCACTGTTTCCTCTGGAAATGTCGGTTTATGTCCCACTTCTGACATTTCTTATATTTAATCATTAAGCGGAATCCATTTGTTTTGTCACCACCAACTTCTTAAAGGTACGATTCAGCAGTCCACCTGCTCGCTTAACATTTCCGTCTGACCTGGTACTGAAGTTTGTTCATTCTTTTGTAGACCGGCAATCATATATTTTGCCCTGAGCATGTGAGGAACTTTTATCCCGATCTCATTGGGTTTAATTTTGGTAATCTGGTGCTAAAAGTGGGGATGTTTCTGCAGTGCAATGGTTAACACGTTCGCCTCACAAACGAAAGCACTTCGGGGGGAAATATTTTCTGGAGCTTTCTCATGCATGTTCAGAGGAGAGTTTGTTCTCCTGTGAAAGGTCAAGAGATCATACGAACGTAAGCGTTAGGAACAGGAGTCAGCCAATCGTCTCATTTTCAAGTTTTCAAGATCTTTCCGCCCGGTTTAGGACCGGGAACCTTTCGTGTGTGAGGCGAATGTGATATCTACTTCACTACCGAAACACTGTGATAGAATCGATCTGAGGATAAAACCACAGCTCTCACCTACACAGCTTGCCGAGAATTCAGGAACTTGTTTTAAGAGAATAGAATGAAGGTGCTATATTTAGGAAGGCTGTAAGTGTGGCCTTCGACAGCGTGGACAATTTTCCACGCCACGGGAACCTACTATCAGCAAGGGCAGACATCGATGACGAGGTCCAACACCGCCTCCAGTGTGACAGCACAGCCTTCGATCACCTGAGGTGGAGAGTGTTTGAAGACCAGGGCGTCAAATCTGGCACCAGGCTTATGGTGTGCAGGACGGTGGTGATACCTGCCCCGCAGTATGGCTCCGAGACATGGATTATATACAGCAGACATCTCAAATCACTGGAGAAATACCACCAGGGCTGTCTCCGCAAGATCCTGCAAATCCCCTGGTAGGACAGACGCACCAACATCAGTGTTCTTGCTCAGGCCAACATCCCCAGCACTGAAGACCTGACCAGACTCGACCAGCTCCGCTGGGCGGGCCACATTGTCCACATGCCCGACACGAGACTCCCGAAGCAAGCGCTCTACTCAAAATTCCGACACGGTAAGCGAGCCCCAGGTGAGCAGTGTAATTTATTTCACACTGCTGTATATAACTGTACCTTACCATGCTATACATGACTGTAACTAGATATGACCTGTAACCACAAGCATACTTTACCACCAGGGATGCACTTGCAGGAGACACTGCATACCTGTTCCACACAGGTATATAAAGGCAGGTCTCAGGCAAGTGTGGCACTCAAGAGCTGTGAAATAAAGGTGCAGGTCAAGAGTGACCTTGACTTCAGCATGTGCCTCGTGTAAGTATGTACTGCAGGGTCAGGACTTTAAAGTGGCGACGAGTTACGGGATCACAGAATCCACAGAATGGCTACCAACGGCTCAGATGAGAAATATAATGCAGAGACAATTGGGAGGACTTTATAGAAAGGCTCCAGCAAAGCGTTGTAACCAAAGACTGGTTAGGCGACGATAAGGCAGACAAGAGAAGAGCCCATCTCTTGACCAGCTGTGGCTCGAAAACATACGCCTTAATGAAGGACCTGCTGGCACCCGAGAAACCAGCAAGCAAGTCGTTTGAAGAATTGAGCACACTGGTAAGAGACCACCTGATGCCAGCAAGCAGCCTACACATGTAAGCTATCTCGGACCCGTGCCAATAGTCCCCGTACACCGAGCACAGGCTCAGGAAAACCCCGGGGGAGAGGATATCCCATTCACTGGGCCTGCCAGCAACACTGAACAAGTGCCCGGTCTGAAACTTTCCAGTGCAATAACTTGCAACTGGACCATCCAACAGTCAGGTTGGCCGAGCGGTCGAAGGCGCTGCGTTCAGGTCGCAGTCTGCTCTGGAGGCGTGTGTTCAAATCTCACTCCTGGCATTCAGTGTTTTTAATTACAAATTCATTTGTTTGGACACCACTCTCAAGTGCTTTGGGACATCCATCGAACTTAATAAAATGACCCCACTTCAATTGCAAACAGTGATATCAAAGTTACTTCCCAAACCGGGAATCGATGACGGGTGGCTGCAACGAAAGGAATGGTTTTGTGAAGCATTGAAAGGTGCCCTCGAAATGTCTCGCACTGCTCATTTCAAAACACGGTTATAATTTGTTTCAGTGCAAAAGAAGACAGGCTCAAATGGCCGACTCCTGCTCCTGGTTCTTGTGTTCTTATACAGAGCACAGAACAAATGATTAAATGATCAACTCTCACTCAGTCGCATTTCTTTCATTGTGCAAAATAATTTATGGGTTAATTAATGATGTTTTCCTGTGAAAGCAACATAAAAATTTAAGGAAAATAAATCGGCCAACGTGGGGCTTGAACTCACAACCGTGAGATTAAAAGTCTCATACACGACGAACTGAGCTAACCCGGACTGCTTAAGTTGCGTCTTCCTGTCGCTGATAGCTGCCAGGGGCCTGTTGGCTCCGCACCATGGGTTTATCTCGAACTTCAAACCTCGAAACTGGTTCTCCTGATTTCCAAGCCACTTGCATTGCGGAACCTTCATTTCGACGAACATCTCCAGCTTAATGTGTAGGCCTCGTGACGGAACGGTAGTGTGTCTTACTTTAGATCCGAAAGTTGTGTGTTCAAATCAGGTCGGGATCACTGTTCTGTCAGACATTTTTTTTCCAGAATTAATATTTTTTTTTCTGTTTGGCAATAACCAGACCCTTGCTCCAAGGTCTCTCTCACTATTTCCCCGGTGTCAGGCAGAGATACGCCTGCTGTCCTCATTTATTTCATGTGACAGGAGACAAAAGTTCAAAATCAACCTGCAGGTGGCCACACACAGCACTGAATAGTCAGGATGGCCTGACTATTATCCCTACCACAGTGGATAACCTCATATTTCATACATTATACTCCATCTGACAAATTACTGCCCAGCCACTGAGCCTATCGATATCGCTTTGCAGATTGTTTGTGTCCTCCTCACAACTTGCTTTCCCACCGATCTTTGGATCACCTTGGCTACATTACCAACATGCAGAGCACAGAACCAATTATTGACCGACTGACATTCCGTCAGTTAGCATTTCTTTCAGTGTGCATAAACAGATCATCGATTCTTAACGATGTTATCCCATGAAAGCAAAATAAAAGTTAAACGAAAATAATTTGCACACTTGAAAGGAATATTTTTGGTTGGTGCAATTCCGGTCAGAGAAATGTTGTGAAAGGAAATTTTTGTCGAGAGAGGGATTGAGTATTTCAGCATATTGCTGAACACTTCTCTCTGGGCATAGAACTAGGCACCAGTTTCTTCTAGTGTAGCAGTTATCACATTCGCCTCTCACGCGAAAATTCCCCGGTTCAAGCCTGGGCAGAAACATTATTTCTGAAACAAAAACTGGTTTTAAATGTTCATTGTTCATGTGACAATGGCCTCCTTCCGTGCCGCAAACTTCTCAGATTCCATGATGAGCAAGGAACATTTGAAACCATTCTCCTAAAACACAGAGTGTGTAAAATCAGAAAGGGAATAAAACTTCTCAATGATTCAAGTTTCACAAATTATTAAAATTAAGTTGTTGAAGTTTCGACTGTCCCTCAGTGATCATTTTAGCATTTCTTACAATCTGCTAAACAATGCTATCGGTTAATATCAGCAGATACAAGCCGCATTTCAAACCCGGAATCAACTTATTCATTATTCACCCTTCCCAGTTCAACTGCACAGATGGTTATTTATACTCCATCCCAGAAACTCAAATCCAACTTCTGACATTCATTATTTCGAATTACCAACTCATTTGTTTTGACACCACTCTGAAGTGCTTTGGGTCATCTGTGTAATTTAATTGAATTACTTCACTTTAATTAAAAACGGTGGTAGCAAAATTACTTCTCCAACTGTGAATCGAACCCCTGTAGCTGTCGTGATCAGAATGTTTTTGTGAAGCATTTAAATATGCTCTCTAAAATTCTCGCATTCCTAATTTACAAATAGGGTTACCATTTGTTTCAGTGTGAAAGAAGGGATTGAAAATGACAACAAAAACACCAGGCAGCGACTACATTAAGAACAATTCTAACTTTTCACAAAGTTAGTTTTACGAAGTAACGGCTGAGCTAAATTTGGCACTAACCAGTCCCATCAGAATTTTAAATGTTTCTATGAGATCCCCGCTCATCCTTCTAAATTCCAATGTATAAAGGCCCAGTTGATCCAGTCTCTCCTCATATGTCAGTCCGGCTTGCCCCTTATCCTTAGACTGTGTCCCCTGGTTCTGGACATCCCCAACATCGGGAACATTCTTCCTGCATCTAACCTGTCCCGTCCCGTCCAAATTTTAAATGTTTCTATGAGATCCCCTCTCATCCTTCTAAACTCCAGTGAATACAGGCCCAGTTGATCCAGTCTCTCCTCATATGTCAGTCCTGCCATCCCGGGAATCAGTCTGATGAACCTTCGTTGCACTCCCTCAATAGCAAGAAGGTCCTTCCTCAGATTAGGAGACCAAAACTGAACACAATAATCCAGGTGGTGCCTCAACAAGGCCCTGTACAACTGCAGTAAAACCTCCCTGCTCCTATACTCAAATCCCCTCGCTATGAAGGCCAACATACCATTTGCCTTCTTCATCGCCTGCTGTACCTGCATGCCAACTTTCAATGACTGATGAACCATGACACCCAGGTCTCGTTGCACCGCCCCTTTTCCAAATCTGCCGCCATTCAGATAATAGTCTGCCCCCGTGTTTTTGCTCCCAAAGTGGATAACCTCACATTTATCCACAGTATACAGCATCTGCCATGCATTTGCCCACTCGCCTAACCTGTCCAAGTCACCCTGAAGCCTCCGAGCGTCCCCCTCACAGCTCACACCGCCACACAGTTGAGTGTCATCTGCAAACTTGGAGATATTACACTGTTACATGTTCATTACATGTTGCAATGAACATTCTGAATTAGACACCTCAAGTAAAGTGCGTGCAATGGGCAACGATTCAACAATTAACATAAGTACGCAAGTAGCAGGAGTCGGCCATTCGGCCCCTCGAGCCTGCTCCACCATCCAATAATATCGTGGCTGTTCTGATCCTGCACCCCTGCTCATTTTATACTCCTCTCGAGTTTCTGCAGTGTCGAGTTCTCGCTATCTGTCCTAAGCTTCCCTTTTTCCTTTATCTTACCCTGTGTGTCCCTTGAGGAATTTTTATCCCCCATCTGACTTTACTCACTCTGTGTTTTAGGAGACTGGTTTAAAATGTTAATTGCTCATCATGGAATCAGAGAAATTTATAGCACGGAAGGAGGCCATTCGGCCCATCGTGTCCGTGCCAGCCGACTAACAGCTCCCCAGCCCAGTCCCACTTTCCAGCTCTCGGTCCGTAGCCCTGTAGGGTACGGCACTTCAGGTGCACATCCAAGTACTTTTTAAATGTGCTGAGTGTTTCTGCCTCTATCACCTTTTCAGGCAGTGAGTTCCAGTGATTTCCCCTAGAATCCCCTCTAAACCGTCGACCAATTACTTTAAATCTGTGCCCCCTGGTTGTTGACCCCTTTTCTAAGGGAAACTGGTCCTTCCTGTCCACTCTATCCAGTCCCTTCATAATGTTATACACCTCAATCAGGTCTCCCCTCAGCATCCTCTGTTCCAAGGAAAACAAACCCAGCCGATCCAATCTCTGCTCAGAGCTAAAATTCTCCAGTCCGGCAACATCCTCATAAACTTCCTCTGTATCCTCTCCAGTGCAATCACGTCCTTGCTGTAATGTGGTGACCAGAACTGCATGCAGTACTCTAGCTGTGGCCTAACAGTTCAAGAATAACCTCCCTGCTCTTGTATTCCAAGCCTCTGTATAATCGATCTGGACAGCAGCCTGTACTGTCGAGAGGTGATCGTGGGAGGCTGAGCCTTCGTGGAATCGGAGAGGAGGAAGCTCTCTGCTGATCAACATGCAGTCACCCACAATTCCTCATTCTTTAGGCGGCACTGTGTGATTGTAAGTTGGGGTGGATTCGTGAAAGAGTCCATGTCATTACTGGCTTGCAACAGAAGCTATTTACCCAACGTGGGGCTCAAACCCCCAATTCTGAGATTGAGAGTTTTATGTTTGACCAATTGAGCTAGCTGGGCTTGGCAAAGCTATGGATCCTTGTTGTATCTCAAATGTTGTGGGTGGATTAATGATTGAAATAATGATTGAGTAACTCACAGACTTGAATTATTTTTGCCAACTTGTCATCGGGAACATTCTTCCTGCATCCTCGTGAACCTTGTCTGAACTACCTACAATGTAAGTATATCCCTCCTTAAATATGGAGACCAAAACTGTTAGCATTTCTTTCATTGTGCAAAAGAAGATTAATTCTCGTGAAAGCAACATAAAAGTTTAAGGAAAATAATTCAACCGACGTCGGGCTCGAACCCATGACCCTGAGAGTAAGAACATCCTGTTCTACCGACTGTGCTAGCCGGGCTTCTCAACATCACTCCAGTCAATCCCCTTCAGTTGGTGGTCAATGGTGATCCCAGGCTGTTGATGGCGGGGATTCGACGATGGTAATGCCGTTGATAGCCGGGCCTGCTTCAGTTGCATCTTCTTGTCGCTGATTGCTGCCAGGCGCCTGTTGGCTCCGCCCCGTGGGTTTATCTGGAACTTCAAACCAGGAAACAGGTCCTCCTGAATTCCAAGCTGTGTACGGAGATCAACCATCAAAAGCTCTGTCATTAACCACAGAGGGTCCGCCAATTTTCTGATCGCAATGCGCTTTCAGCCCTTGTCCTTAAAATTGCGGACGTGTAAATTGGGGAGTTTAATGACTTTGAAAGGAACATTGTTTTTTGGTGCAGTTCCGGTCAGAGAAATGTTTGTGAAGGGAACGTTTTGCAGAGAGAGGGATTGAGCGCCTGTTGGCGGAAACATTTTTGAAATGAAAACTTGTGGACGATAAAATGGAACAAGAGCAGTCCGGGTTACATTGTCACATGATGCAAGCTATCTCGGACCCGGACCAAAGCTCCCCGTACACCGAGCACAGGCTCAGGAAAACCCCGGGTAGAGGATATCCCGGTCACTGGGCCTTCCAGCAACACTGAACAAGTGCCCGGTCTGAAACTTTCCAGAGTAATAACTTGTAACTAGAGCATCCAACAATCTCTTGGGATCCCTTGGAACTTCAGATGATGCGCTCCCTGGTGGTGGAACATGGGAGTGCATGCTTTACAGAGACACAACATCACCCCCCTGCCAAAGTCAAAGTAAAAAGTTTTTACATGTTGAGGCGGTCGGGAGCTTTTCTTTCCCTGGTGGACCACCTCGGTACAAATGTCTGTTCTGGTGTGTTGGCTGTGCACTCGCTGGGCTGGTGTGTTGTTGGCCCTGCAGGGCTGCTGGGTGTGTCTGGCCTTGCTGGGCTGTTGGGTGTGATGGGTTCGATTTCCTGGTCCGTGGCGGTGTCGTTGATCCTTTGGGTGTGTGTTGCGGGTTCGAAAAAGGTGGTGTCTGCTGTGGATTGTTCAGGGCAGCCTGTGAACCACAGCCTCGTTTGGTCCAGGTGCTTTCTGCAAATTTATCCATTGTCTAGTTTGACGACAAACACCCTACTCCCTTGTTTAGCGATCACCGTGCCCGCGATCCACTTGGGACCATGTCCATAGTTTTGCACATACACAGGGTCATTCAGATCAATTTGCCGTGACACAGTGGCGCGACCATCATTAACATTTTGTTGCTGACGCCTGCACTCTATCTGATCATGCAAGTTGGGGTGGACCAGCGAGAGTCTGCTTTTAAGTGTCCTTTTCATGAGTAGCTCAGCCGGGGGCACCCCTGTGAGCGAGTGGGGTCTCCTGCTATTGCTGAGCAGTACTCGGGACAGGCGGGTTAGGAGTGAGCCTTCTGTGACTCGTTTGAGGCTCTGTTTGATTATTTGTGCTGCCCGCTCTGCCTGCCCATTGGAGGCTGGTTTAAACGCGGTCGAGGTGATACGTTTGATCCCATTGCGGGTCATGAATTCGTTAAATTTGGCACTGGTGAAACATGGCCCGTTGGCACTGACCAGTATGTCACGCATGCCGTGGGTGGCAAACATTGCCCTCAGGCTTTCAATGGTGGCGGTGGCGGTGCTTCCCGACATTATTTCACATTCAATCCATTTTGAAAAATCATCCACCACCACCAGGAACATTTTACCAAGAAATGGGCCTGCATAGTTGACATGGATCCTCGACCCTGGTCTGGAAGCCAGGACCACAAACTTGGTGGTGCCTCTGTGGACGCGTTGCTCAACTGAGCACATACACTGCATTGCCGTACACAGGACTCTAAGTCAGAGTCGATACCGGGCCAGCAAATGTGATATCTCGCTTGCGCTTTCATCATTACTATACCCGGGTGTGTGCTGTGGAGATCCGAGTTGAACGTCTCCCTGCCCTTTTTTGGCAGCACTACGCGGTTACCCCACAACAGGCAGTCTGCCTGACTGGACAGCTCGTCCTTTCGCCGCTGGAACGGCTTGATTGGCTCTTGTATTTCAACGGGGATGCTGGCCCAGCTCCCATGCAATACACAGTTTTTTTTACTAGAGACAGCAGAGGATCTTGGCTGGTCCAAGTCCCAATCTGGCGGGCAGTAAAATGTGATTTATCATTTTCAAACGCTTCCATGACCATCAACAAGTCAGCGGGCTGCGCCCCCATCAACAAATTTGCAGCCTGCGCCATGTCTACCCCTGTGGTGGGCAATGGTAGCCGACAGAGCATCCGCACCATTCTCAGTGCCTGGCCTGTGGTGGATTGTCTAGTCATACGCTGAGAACGTGAGTGCCCACCTTTGTATGCGGGCTGAGGCATTAGTATTTATCCCCTTGTTTTCAGCGAAAAGGGATGTGAGGGGCATGTGATCGGTTTCCAGCTCAAATTTGAGGCCAAACAGAAACTGATGCTTTTTCTTTACCCTGAACACACATGCTAATGCCTCTTTCTCAATCATTCTGTAGGCTCTCTCGGCCTTAGACAAGCTCCTGGAAGCATTGGCGAAAGGTTGCAACTTCCCGGCAATGTTAGCTTGTTGTAATACACACCCGACTCCGTACGACGACACGTCACATGTTAGCACAAGTCTTTTACACGGGTTATAAAATACAAGCAGCTGGATGGAGCATAAAAGGATGCTGGCTTTGTCAAAAGCAAACACTTGTTTTTTTCCCCCATATTCAGTTCTCACCTTTGTGCAATATAACATGTAGAGGCTCTAAAAGGTGCTTAACCCCGATAGGAAGTTACCAAAATAGTTGAGGAATCCAAGGAACGACCGCAGCTCCGTGACGTTCTGTTGCCTGGGCGCGTTCATGATAGCCTCTTTATTGGCGTCTGTGGGCCGAATGCCGTCCGCCGTGAACTTTCTCCCCAAAATCTCCACTTCTGTTGCCATGAAGACGTAGTTCGACCTCTTCAGCCGCAGCCCTACGCGATCCAGTCGCTGGAGGACCTCCTCCAGGTTTTGTATGTGTTCGGCGGTGTCCAGACCCATAACCAATATGTCGTCCTGAAATACCACCGTGTGTGGTACCGACTTGAGTAGGCTCTCCATGTTTCTCTGGAGGATTGCTGCAGCCGACCGAATTCCAAACGGGCATCTGTTGTCGCTGAACAGTCCCTTTTGCGTGTTGATGCAGGTGAGGCCCTTCAAAGACTCCTCCAGCTCCTGCGTCATGTAGGCCGAAGTCAGGTCAAGCTTGGTGAACGCCTTGCCTCCTGCCAGCGCGCCAAATAGGTCGTCTGCCTTAGGTAGCGGGTATTGGGCCTGTAGCGAGAAACGATTATTAGTTACTTTATAATCGCCGCAAACCCTGACCGTGCCATCACTATTGAGTACTGGAACAATCGGGCTGGCCCACTCGCTGAATTCCACTGGGGAGATGATGCCCTCGTGTTGCAGCCTGTCCAGCTCGATTTCCCCTCTCTCCTCATCATGTGAGGTACCGCTCGCGCGTTGTGGTGAATGGATCGTGCCTCTGGGACCAAGTGGATCCGCAGCTTCGCCCTGGAAAATTTTCCAATGCCTGGCTCAGAAAGGGAAGGAAATTTGTTCAGAACCTGGGTACATAAGGCCTCATCGACATGTGATAGCGTTCGGATTGTATCCCAGTTCCAGCGGATTTTCCCCGCCAGCTCCTTCCAAGCAGTGTGGGGCCATCGCCCGGGACAATCCAGAGTGGCAGTTCGTGCACCGTGCCCTCGTAGGTGACCTTGACCATGGCGCTGCCCAGGACAGTGATAAGCTCTTTGGTGTACATTCTCAGTTTCATGTGGATGGGGCTTCGGGCTGCTCTGAATGCCTTGTTGCACCACAGTCTCTCAAACATCTTTTTGCTCAGGATGGATTGGCTAGCGCCAGAGTCCAGTTCCATGGTTCGGGGTAAGCCATTCAATTTTACCTTTAGCGTTATAGGTGGACATTTCGTCGAAAATGTTTGCACCCCGTGTACTTCAGCATCTGCCTCCTCTCTCTGAGGCTCGAAATTGCTTTGATCCACCATGGACCGATCTTCCTCTGCCACATGGTGGTTAGCAGCTTTTGCAGAGCTTGCAGCTCATTCGCAAGCTCGTTGGAGATGCCCCATTGTTCCACAGCTCTTGTAAACATACCCTTTGAAGCGGCATGAATAGGCTGAATGGAAGCCTGCACAACGCCAACAAGTTGTGAATTGCCTTGCACTCATCCTTTGTTGGGGACACTGAGTCATCTGGGTCACCTGAGGCCTGCTGGCAGTTGCAGACTCGTGGGTTCTGCCCTGTACATTTCTGCTCACAAACGCAGTTCCAGTTAATTTATTAACATTGCTAGAACTTGTGTGCTGAGAGATTTGTTTGGTGTTATCACTGGTGGACATAAATACCTGTGTTATCGCAATGGCCTTACTGAGGGTCGGTGTCTGTACTGCTAAAGTTTTTCATAGGATGGTCTCGTGGCCAATGCCCAGTACAAAACAGTCTCTGAGCATTTGCTCCAGGTAGCCATAAAACTCACATTATCCTGCAAGTCGCCTTAGCTCCGCGATGTAACTCGCCACTTCCTGACCTTCAGATCGCTGGCACGTGTCGAACCGATACCTCGCCATAGCACGCTCTCCCTCGGGTTAAGATGCTCCCGAACCAGTGTACACAGCTCCTCATACGATTTGTCTGTGGGTTTCACCGGAGCCAGAAGATTCTTCATGAGACTGTATGTCTGAGCCCCACAGACTGTGAGGAGGACAACTCTCCTTTTTGCAGCACTTCATTCTCCGTCCAGCTCGTTGGCTACAAAGTACTATTTTAGCCATTCGACATAGGCTTCCCAGTCCTCACCTTCCGAGAACTTCTCCAGGATGCCCACAGTTTGCTGCAAGTTTGTGCTGGATTCGTATACTCGTCGCCAGTTATTGTGTTCCTAACACAGATGATGCTGCACATGCGAGGTTAAAGTAAAGTGACCTCAGTCTTTCATAAGACACTCCAGAGTGAGGAACTGGCCTTAGGGGCCGGATTATATACAGTGCTCCCAAATGGTGCTGGGATCCCTTGGCACTTCAGGGGATGAGCTCCCTGGTGGCGGAACATGGGAGTGCATGCTTTACAGATACACAACACATACGTTGCCTCAACTTTGATTTCTGCCATCATCACTTGTGTTTAACCTTCGCCGCACCTCCGCCACGATCTCTCACCGTTCCTAAACCACGATCTCTCACCGTTCCTCCACCACGATGTCTCACCGTTCCTCCAGAACGATCTCTCACCGTTCCTGCACCAAGATTTCTCACCGTTCCTCCGCCACGATCTCTCACAGTTCCTCCACCACGATCTCTCACAGTTCCTCCATCACGACCTATCACCGCTCCTCCACCACGATCTCTGACCATTCCTCCGCCATGATCTCGCACCGTTCCTCCACCACGACCTCTCACCGTTCCTCCACCACGATCTCTCACCGTTCCTCCACCACGATCTCTCTTCACTCCTCCACCACGACCTCTCACCGTTCCACCACCACGATCTCTCATCGTTCCTCCCCCACGACCTATCACCGCTCCTCCACCACGATCTCTCGTCACTCCTCCACCACGATCTCTCACCGTTCCTCCACCACGATCTCTCGCCGTTCCTCGACCAGGACCTCTCACCGTTCCTCCACCACGATCTCTCACCGCTCCTCCACCACGATCTCTCACTGTTCCTCCACACTGACCTTCCCGCTCCTCCGCTTAACCTGGGTCCCGCCGATGTTCCTGCCCACGCACCAAACGGCGACCTGGGTTTTGATGACGTGCAGCAGAGCAGGTCTCCAGACGTCCTGTTTAACACTTGCCACTGGACCAAGGCCTCGCTCTGTCAATCCCGTGTGGTGGCTGGTGTGCAATGGTCACACCACGTTAAAACAATCCACCCACAGGCATCTTCCACCCTTTGATTGGAGTTCAGGACTGGAACATCGTGTCCTTCATTGAAACGCCTGTGAACCCATGTGGAATTAAGCCTTCCTCGGTCGAGGACACGCCTATGATGATGATGATGATGATGTGTGGGTCCTTACCAAATGCCTGCTGGAAACCATCAGATTAAATCTAGTAAGACCCGTCCCTTGATTCAGTTTTCACTGACCTTGCCTTAGGAAGGCTATATTGTCTTTGGAGGGAGCACTCTGTCGGTTTCCCAGAATGATACCTGGATTCCAAGGTTTAAATTAAGATGTGAGATTACACTCACTGGAAATTAGAGGGTCGAGCAGTGATTTGATCAAAATTTTCAAGATAATAAGGGAACAGATAGAGTAGATAGAGAGAAATGATTCCCGCTGGTTGGGGAGTCCCAGACTAGTGGCCATAGTCTACATATTAGAGCCAGATGTTTCAGGAGTGAAATTCGGAAAGATTCGAACACACACAGGGTGGGACAGGTTTGGAACTCCCTTCTGCAAAGGGCAGTTGGTGCTGGGTCAGTTGTTCATTTACATCGCATTTTGACCAAAGGTATTAAGGAATATGGGACAAAGGTGGGTATATGGAGTTTGCTCACAGACCAGCCATGATCTCATTGAATGGCGGAACCGGCTCAAGGGGCTGAATGGGCCTCCTCCTGTTCCTGTGTAACAGGCTTGAGGGACTGAATGGGCCTACTCCTGTTCCTGTGTAACAGGCTCAAGAGTCTGAATGGGCCTACTCCTGTTCCTGTGTAACAGGCTCAAGGGGCTGAATGGACCTACTCCTCTTCCTGTGCAACAGGCTCGTGGGGCTGAGTGGGCCTACTCTGGTTCCTGTGTAACAGGCTCTAGAGGCTGAATGGGCCTACTCCTCTTCCTGTGTAACAGGCTCGAGCGGCTGAATGGGCCTCCTCCTGTTCCTGTGTAACAGGCTCAAGGGGCTGAATGGGCCGCATCCTGTACCTGTGTGCAAGGTCTGGGAAACAAAGGGAGGTGATATGAGAAAACATAAACGAAATGGTATTGTGTTAAAAGGGAAGCAGAAGGATTGAGTGATTTACACACAGAAATCTTTGAAGCTGGGTAGATAAGTTGCTAAGTTGTTTAAAAAGAATACAGGGCCCTTGGCTTGAAATGTAGTGAAATAGAGGACACCAGCGAGGAAGATATACCATACCTTTTCAATCCTGGTTTAGGCCTCAGTTGGAGAACTGTTTACAGTTCTGAGCACCACAATTTAGGAAGGATATCAAGGCATTGGAGAGAACGTAAGAAATATATAAGAAACATTTTCTATTGGTGTTGAAGACACAATCACAGGCATTCATCGAGAATCAACCTGCAGGTGACCACACACAGATTAAAGAGCCAGAGAGACCGACAGAATCGGGAAACACCGGCAAATAGACAAGAGATATTGACAAGGACAGAAAGCACTTTGCGATCAGAAAATTGACGGCCCAGCTGTGGTTAATGATACGGCTTTTGATGATTGATCTCCGTACAAGCCTTGAAATTCAGGAGAACCGGTTTCGTGGTTTGAAGCTCGAGATAAACCCACGGGGCGAAGCCAACAGGCGCCTGGCAGCAATCAGCGACAGGAAGATGCAATTTATGCAGGCCCGGCTAGCTCAGTATGGAGAGTATAAGACTCTTAATCTCCGGGTCGTGGGTTAGAGCCCCATGTTGAGTGAATTATTTTCCTTCAACTTTTATGGTGCTTTCCCAGGAAAACATCATAAATGAACTCATAATCTTCTTTTGCACAATGAAAGAAATGCGAACTGAGGGAGAGTTGATCATTTAATCATTTATTCTGTGCTCTGTATAAGAACACAAAAACCAGGAGCAGGAGTCGGCCATTTGGCCCTTCGAGCCTGCCTTCTTTTGCACTGAAACAAATTATAACCGTGTTTTTAAATGAGCAGTGCGAGATATTTAGAGGGCACATTTCAATGCTTCACAAAACCATTCCTTTCGCGACAACCAACCAGGATCGGTTCCCAGTTTGAGAACTAACTTTGATATCATTGTTTGCACTTGAAGTGGGGTCATTTTATTAAGTTCGATGGATGTCCCAAAGCACTTCAGAGTGGTGTCAAACAAATGAGTTTGCAATTAAAAACACTGAATGTTAGGAGTGGGTTTTGAACCCAAATTTCCAGAAGAGACTGTGAACTGAACACAGCACCTGAGACCGCTTGGCCATCCTGACTGGTGGAAGTTTCAGCAACAAGTTATTGCTCTGGAAAGTTTCAGAGCGGGCACTTGTTCAGTGTGACTGGAAGGCCCAGTGACCGGGATATCCTCTCCCCCGGCGTTTTCCTGAGCCTGTGCTCGGTGTGTGGGGAGCTTTGGTCCGGATCCGAGAACGCTTGCATCATGTGACAATGCACCTCGGACTGCTCTTGTTCCATTTTATCGCACATTAGTTTTTGGTTCAAAAATAATATCAGAAGTGGGACATGAACCCACATCTCCAGAGGAGACAATGACCTGAACACAGAACGGCCATCCTGCCTATTCAGTGCTGTGTGTGGCTGCCTGCAGGTTGATTTTGAACTTTTGTGTCCTGTCACATGAAATAAATGAGGGCAGCAGGCGTATCGCTGCCTGACACCGGGGAAACAGTGAGACAGACATTGCATTGTGATCAGGTTTAATTACAGCAATATCTGCTGTCAGGAGCTGAAAAGGAGGAAGAGCTGAAAAAACACAAGAAAAAAGCTAAGAAATGTCAGCAATTGTGGTAAACTCTTTAATGTGTTTCCTGCTCGTTTCGTGGTGGAGTGCTCACAGAGGGAGCCCAGATTCAGAAAGTAACTCTTTCATTCAAAATCTTTAAAATAATGACATGCAACTAATTAAACTGTGTGTCGGTGGATGGGGATGGAGGAAGATTATTTGTTTTATTCCCCACTCATTAACCGACAGCGTTGTTTTGTAGAATTGCTACTGAGGGACAGTGGAAACTTCAATAACTGAACTTTAATTATTTAAGGATTTTGAATCATTGATGAAGTTTTCTCCCCTTTCTTATTTTACTCACTCTGTATGTTGGAGACTGGTTTAAAATGTTCAGTGCTCATGCGACAAGGAACCTGGGGCGACTGTTGTTCAATTTAATTCACAGCAAAAATAGTCTCCAAAATAATGTTTCCACCCGTGCGCGAACCAGAGACCTTTCGCGTGTATGGCAAACGTGATAACCACTACACTACAGTTAAAGTAATCTTAGGTATAAAACCAGAGCTTTAACCTACACAGCTGGCCGAAACTTCATGAGCTGGTTTTACGAGAATAGAATGATGGTGCTATATTTCGGAAGGCTGTGAGTTTGGCAGGAATTGATCTCGTGTTTCACAGACTTTACACATCGGAACTGGAGATGGCCATTTAGCAGCGAGTGGTTAGGATCTGGAATGCACGGTTTGAAAGGGCGGTGGAGGCAGACTCAATCTTATCTTTCAGACGGGAGTTGGATAAGGGTCTGAAGGAAAAACAATTGCAGAGCTACAGAGAAAGAGCGGGGGAGTGGGACTCGCTGAGAGTCGGCACGGGCTCGATTGGCCGAATGGCCTTCCGTGCTGTAACCATTCCATGATTCGATAAGTTAGTGGCACATTTCATAGTATGGGTGGGAGCACAACATTGCAAAGGGACATGGATTGAGTCGGCAAAACTAGAGACATCTGATTCAGGAGATTCGTGGCGCGCTGAAATTTCGGAGTTCAATGACTTTGAAAGGAACATTTTTGTTTTGTGCCGTTTCGGTCAGAGTTTTTCCAAGAAAGCAACATTAAATGAAAAGAAATACAATCGCCCAACGTGGGGCTCGAACCCACGACCCTGAGATTAAGAGTCTCATGCTCTACCGACTGAGCTAGCCAGGCTTCTATCCAACGAAGTTTTTTATCACTCATTGCAGCCAGGCGCCTGTTGGCTCCGCCCCAGATGTTGAATCTTGCTGTTGAAGAACTGCCAGGGTCTTCTTGAATGGTGGACCAGGCTCCGGGGATGAATAGCCAACTCCGGGCCGGAATCCTTACGTGTTTATGATTAGCTCCTTCAGGGTAAACGAGCCAAAGGAGTACAGCGGAAACGTTACAAGGACACCCTCAAAGTCTTCCTGGTAAAGTGCGACATCACCACTGACACCTGGGAGACCCTGGCCGCAGACCGCGCGAGGTGGAGAAAGTCCATCCGGTAGGGCGTTGAGCTTTTGAGTCTCGACGCAAGGAGCATGAAGAGACCAAGCGCAGGCAGCGGAAGGAGCACGCGGCAAACCAGTCCCACCGAACCCTTCCCTCGACATATGTCTGCCCCACCTGTAACAGGGTCTGTGGCTCTCCTATCGGACTGTTCAGCCATCAAAGGACTCACTTTTGGATGGAAGCAAGTCCTCCTCGATCCCGAGAGACTTCCTCTGATGGTGTCTATGATTTGCGGTACTCTGCGGAAACATCTCCACTTTCAGCACCAGATTACCAGAATTAAACCCAATGGCATCGGCACAAAAGTTCCTCATCTGCTCAGAGCAAAATATATCATATGGCAATAGAATTGTATGAATTAATTAATGATGTTTAAATCAATGCTTCTTTATTTTTTGCATAGGAGATGCATAAAGATGTGTAAAATAGATGAAGTATTTTTTTATTAGGTTTTGAATTCAAAGTACAATTTCCCTGACCGGGAATCGAACCGGGGCCGCGGCAGTGACAGCGCTAAATCCTAACCACTAGACCATCAGGAAACCCAGTTTGGACACAGAAGCAGTGGTTTTGGCGAGGTTCACATCGAGCAGCTCTGTAACACAGGACTCTGTGCTCTACGTGCTGTTACGAGGAACACACACATCACCTGTTGCTGTAGGGCAATCAACTCAATCAAAGTGACCACGACGTGATTTGAACAAGTCACCTTCGGATCTGAAGTCAGACACACTACCGTTGCTCCATCAGACCTACACAGTGAACTGGAGATGTTTGTCTATATGAAGGTTCTGTAATACAAGGGGCTTTAAAATCTCCGCCCATTCCCACCAGGTATCACAAGCAGCGCTCACCTGACAGGCACCGCATCGTTTCTTCTTCAACTTTTCTTTTGCTTTCACGGGAAACCATCATAAATTAACCCCTCACCTTCTTTTGCACAATCAAACAAATGCTAACTCAGGAAGAGTCCATACTTCAATCATTTGTCTTGTGCTTTGCATCTTAACTCGAAAACCGTATCCCATTTTACTCACTGTATTGTAGCTTTCTGGTTCAAAATCTTTATTGCCGATGACACCACGAATCTGGGGCAACTTTTATCAAATTTAACAGCACCGGTTATTCCTACCGTGCACACAAAATATAATCAGTAGTGAAGATAAAATCCCACCGTGCGTATTTTCAGATTCAACGCAGCAGCATTTCAAATAAATTTTACACTGAAAAGATTTGCAAGTGTTGCTTGTACTTGTGTCTTTAATTAAACTTTGTGGCGTCTGACTCCCATTCATGCTACTGCTGAATAAGAAAGGAGGGTTTACATTGACCAGACTGCACTGCCCCTGATATTTGTGAGCTCATCCTTTATATTAAGTGGTTTCTCGCCCTTTGATGGGCGGCAGTGTAGCGGATATCACGTTGGCCTCACATCAGTACTGTTGAGGGGGATGACTCATCAGGGGAGGGCAGCAGCAGCCAAGTTCATGGCACCAAGGCTGGCTCTGCTGCACAGAGGGGCAGGAAAAAGAGTGGGTAGCGATAGTGATAGGGGATTCATTGTAAGGGGAATAGATAGGCGTTTCTGCGGCCGCAACCGAGACTCCAGGATGGTATGTTGCCTCCCTGGTGCAAGGGTCAAGGATGTCTTGGAGCGGGTGCAGGACATTCTGAAAAGGGAGGGTGAACAGCCAGTTGTAGTGGTGCACATTGGTACCAAAGATTTAGTTAACAAAAAGGGATGAGGTCCTACGAGATGAATTTAAAGAGCTAGAAGCTAAATTGAAAAGTAGGACCTCAAAAGTAGTAATCTCGGGATTGCTACCAATGCCACGTGCTAGTCAGAGGAGATATCGCAGGATAGCTCAGATGAATACGTGGCTTGAGCAGTGGTGCAGCAGGGAGGGATTCAAATTCCTGGGGCATTGGAACCGGTTCTGGGGAAGGTGGGACCAGTACAAACCAGACGGTCTGCACCTGGGAAGGTCCGGAACCAAAGTCCGAGGGGGAGTGTTTGCTAGTGCTGTTGGGGAGGAGTTAAACTAATATGGCAGGGGGATGGGAACCAATGCAGGGAGACAGAGGGAAACAAAATGGAGACAGATACAAAAGACAGAAAGGAGATGAGTAAAAGTGGAGGGCAGAGAAACCCAAGGCAAAAACCAAAAAGGGCCACTGTACATCAAAATTCTAAAGGGTGAAAGTGTAATAAAAAGGCAAGCCTGAAAGCTCGGTGCCTCAATGCGAGGAGTATTCGAAACACAGGAGAGGGCTCTGAGCTAGAGTGGGTGAGAGCGCAGATAAACAGGACCCCAAGAAAGAATGCAAAAGGCAGGAGGCAACAGAGCAGAGTAGCACTGGGGTAAGTGTAAACCACAAGGTGATAGGAAGGGACAATATGTATGAATATAAAGGGGCTGCAGGAGGGGTCAAAACTAAAAATCATGGATTAAAAACTAGTATTAAATACTTTACCTAAATGCACGCAGCATTCAAAATAAAGTAAATGCGTTGACGGCACAAATCATGACAAATAGGTATGATTTGGTGGCCATTACAGAAACGTGGTTGCAGGGGGCGAAGACTGGGAATTAAACATACAGGGATAGCTGACAATTCGGAAAGATAGACAAGAAGGGAAAGGAGGTGGGGTAGCTCTGTTAATAAAGGATGATATCAGGGCAGTTGTGAGAGATGATATTGGCTCTAATGAACAAAATGTTGAATCATTGTGGGTGGAGATTAGAGACAGTAAGGGGAAAAAGTCACTGGTGGGCGTAGTTTATCGGTGCCGAAATAATAACTTGACGGTGGGGCGGGCAATAATCAAGGGAATAATGGAGGCATGTGAAAAAGGAAAGGCAGTAATCATGGGGGATTTTAACCTACATATTGATTGGTCAATTCAAATCGCACGATGCAGCCTGGAGGAGGAATTCATAGAATGCATACAGGATTGTTTCTGAGAACAATATGTTACAGAACCTACAAGGGAGCAAGCTATCTTAGATCTGGTCCTATGCAATGAGACAGGAATAATAAACGATCTCCTCGTAAAAGATCCTCTCGGAATGAGTGATCACAGTTTGGTTGAATTTGTAATATAGATTGAGGGTGAGGAAGTAATGTCTCAAACGAGCATACAATGCGAAAACAAAGGGGACTACAGTGGGATGAGGGCAGAGTTGGCTAAAGTAGACTGGGAACACAGACTAAACGGTGGCACAATTGAGGTACAGCAGAGGACTTTGAAGGAGCTCTTTCATAGTGCACGACAAAAATATATTCCAGTGAAAAAGAAGGGCAGTAAGAGAAGGGATAACCTGCCGTGGATAACCAAGGAAATAAAGGAGAGTATCAAATTAAAAACCAATGCGTATAAGGTGGTCAAGGTTAGTGGGAAACTAGAAGATTGGGAAAATGTTAAACGACAGTAAACAATGACTAAGAAAGCAATAAAGAAAGGAAAGATAGATTACGAAATTAAACTTGCGCAAAACATAAAAACAGATAGTAAAAGCTTTTACCGATATATAAAATGGCAAAGAGTGACTGAAGTAAATGTTGGTCCCTCAGAAGATGAGAAGGGGGATTTAATAATGGGAAAAGTGGAAATGGCTGAGATCTTAAACAATTATTTTGCTTCGGTCTTCACAGTGGAAGACACAAAAACCATGCCAGAAATTGCTGGTCACAGGAATGTGGGAAGGGAGAACCTTGAGACAATCACTATCACTAGGCGGGTAGTGCTGGACAGGCTAATGGGACTCAAGTTAGACAAGTTCCCTGGTCCTGATGAAATGCATCCCAGGATATTAAAAGAGATGGCGGAAGTTATAGCAGATGCTTTCGTTATAATCTTCCAAAATTCTCTGGACTCTGGGGAGGTACCAGCGGATTGGAAAGCAGCTAATGTTTCGCCTCTGTTTAAAAAAGGGGGCAGATAAAAGGCAGATAACAATAGGCCGGGTAGTTTAACATCTGTCGTGGGGAAAATGTTTGATACTATCATTAAGGAAGAAATAGCGGAAATCGAAATGGGCTGAGTGCACTCAAGCAGACACAGCATGGATTCATGAAGGGGAAATCATGTTTAACTAATTTACTGGAATTCTTTGAGGATATAACGAGCATGGTGGATAGAGGTGTACCGATGGATGTGGTGTATTTATATTTCCAAAAGGATTTCGATAAGGTACCACACAAAAGGTTACGTCCGAAGTTAGAGGTACGCGGATTCAGAGGATATGTATTAGCATGGATCGAGATTTGGCTGGCGAACAGAAAGCAGAGAGTCGGGATAGATGGGTGCTTTTCAGCTTGGAAATCGGTGGTTAGTGGTGTGCCACAGGGATCGGTGCGAGGACCACAACTGTATGCAATATACATAGATGACCTGGAAGAGGGGACAGAGTGCAGTGTAAAAGAATTTGAAGATGACACAAAGATTAGTGGGAAAGCGAGTTGTGTAGAGGACACAGAGAGGCTGCAAAGAGATTTGGATAGGTTAAGCGAATGGGCTAAGGTTTGGCAAATGGAATACAATGTCGGAAAGTGTGAGGTCATCCACCTTGGGAAAAAAAACAGTAAAAGGGAATATTATTTGAATAGGGAGAAATTACAACATGCTGCGGTGCAGAGGGACCTGGGGGTTCTTGTGCATGAATCCCCAAAAGTTAGTTTCCAGGTGCAGCAGGTAATCAGGAAAGTGAATGGAATGTTCGCCTTCATTGCGAGAGGGATGGAGTAAAAAAGCAGGGAGGTCCTGCTGAAACTGAATAGGGTATTGGTGAGGTCGCACCTGGAGTACTGCGTGCAGTTTTGATCACCTTACTTAAGGAAGGATATACTGGCATTGGAGGGGTTACAGAGACGATTCACTCGGCTGATTCCGCAGATGAGGGGGTTATCTTATGATGATAGATTGAGGAGACTGGGTATTTACTCGGCGGATTCAGAAGGATGAGGGGTGATCTCATAGAAACATTTAAAATAATGAAAGGGAGAGACAAGATAGAGGCAGGGATGTTGTTTCCACTGGTAGGGGAGACTAGAACTAGGAGGCACAGCCTCAAAATACGGGGGAGCCAATTTAATACCGAGTTGAGAAGGAATTTCTTCTCCCAGAGGTTTGTGAATCTGTGGAATTATCTGCCCAAGGAAGCAGTTGAGGCGAGCTCATTGAATGTATTCAAGTCACAGATAGATAGATGTTTAACCACTAAGGGAATTAAGGGTTACGGGAACGGGCGGGTAAGTGGAGCTGAGTCCACGGCCAGATCAGCCATGATCTTGTTGAATGGCGGAGCATGCTCGAGGGGGAAGGTGGCCTACTCCTCTTCCTAATATATATGTTTCTTCTGTTTCTTATGGAGCAGGCGTCGACAACAACCAAAACCATTTTTGAAAGGACCTGCGTAGTCCTCATGTATGCGTGCCCAAGGCTTGGTGGGCCAGGACCAGGGGCTAAGGTGGGCTTCCCTTGGCGCATTAGTCAGCTGGGCAAACGTGTTGCACCTGCGAACACAAAGTTCCAGATCTGCGTCTATCCCTGGACACCAAATGTGTGACTTGGCAATTGCCTTCCTCATGACAATGCCCGGCTGCTCATTGTGGAGTTCTATGATGAACACCTCTCTGCACATCAGGTTTCTACGCAGTTTCCCCACAGTCGGCAATCGGCCTGAATCGAGAGTTCATCCCTGCGCCGGTGAAATAGTTTAACTTCCTCAGGACATGCCCTGTACGTGGCTGCCCAGTCCCCATTCAGGACACATTTCTTGACGAGAGACAATAGCGGGTCTCTATTTGTCCAGACTTTAATCTGACGGGCTGTCACGGGTGAGCCTTCACTTCCGAATGCTTCAACAGCCATGACCATCTCAGCACCATGCTCGGTAGCCCCCTCAGTGGTGGCGAGTGGGAGCCTGCTGAGTGCATCGGCGCAGTTTTTGGTGCCCGGTCTGTGCCGAATTGTGTAGTCATAGGCGGCTAACGTTAGTGCCCACCTCTGTATGCTAGCCGATGCGTTTGCATTTATGGCCTTGTTGTCGGCCAAAAGGGACGTTTGGGGTTTGTGATCTGTCTCCAGCTCAAATTTCCTGCCAAACAGGTATTGGTGCATTTTCTATACTGCATATACACATGCGAGCGCCTCCTTTTCTGCCATCCCGTATCCCCTTTCTGCCTGGGACAGACTTCCGGAGGCCTAAGCTACCGGCTGTAACTGACCCTTGGCATTGACATGCTGCAACACATCCGACAACATCGGACGACGCATCGTTACACAAGCTTCTTACATGGATAATATAGCGTTAACACAGTGTTGGAACATAACAAATTGCGTGCTCTATTAAAAGTCCTTTCCTGGCTGTCCCCCCAGACACATTCGCGACCTTTGCGTAGGAGCACGTGTAGCAGCTCTAGCAGTTTGCTCAATTTGGGAAGAAAGTTACCAAAATAGTTCAGGAGCCCCAGGAACGAATGCAGCTCCGTCGTGTTACGGGGTCTGGGTGCTCTCTGGATCGCTTCGGTTTTGGAGGCAGTAGGGCTGATCCCGTCTGCTGCTACCCTCCTCCCCAGGAATTATACCTCTGCAGCTGTGAAGATGCACTTCGCCTTATTCAGTCGCAGCCCTATCCGGTCCAGTATGCGTAGCACCTCCTCCAGGTTGTGGAGGTGCTCTTCAGTATCGTAACCCGTGATGAGGAAGTCATGCTGAAAAACCACCGTCCCTGGAATCGACTTGAGGAGGCTTTCCATATTTCATTGTAAGATCGCAGCAACCTAGCGAATCCCGAACCGACATCTGTTGTACTCAAACAATCCTTGTGTGTCGTGATGGTGGTCAGCTTCTTCGGCTCACTCGCCAGCTCCTGGGTCATGTCAGCTGAGGTCAGGTCTAATTTTGAAAAATGTTTGCTACCCGATAGCGTCGCAAAGAGGTCCTCCGCTTTCAGTAGCGGATACTGGTCTTGGGGTGACACCCGATTGATGGTGGCCTTGTAATCACCACATATCCTGAGCGACCCATCCGCCTTGAGCACCGGCACAATCTGGCTCGCCCAGTCACTGAATTCGACTGGGGAGACGATGCCTTCCCTTAGCAGACGGTCCAATTCGCCTTCTGTCGTTTCCCGCATCACATACGGTTCTGCCCTGGCCTTGTGGTGTACTGGCCTGGCGTCCGGGTTTATGTGAATCACTACCTTGGCCCCAATGAAAGTGCCGGGTTGAAATAATGAGTCAAATTTGTCCAGGATCTGTGAGCATGATACTCGCTCCACAGAGGAAATTGCATTGACTTCGCCAAATTTCCAGTTCATGACAGCAAGCGAACTTTGTGGGTCATGACTACTGTGGCGCTGCCTAGCACCGGAATGATCTCCTTTGTGTATGTTCGTAGCTGTGCGTCAATCGGCGATAATTTTGGCCTCCTGGCCTTGGACGCCCACAACTTTTCGAACTATTTGATACCCATCAGGGACTGGCTGGCCCACGTGTCTAGCTCCACTGATACTGGGATGCCATTGAGGAGCACTTTCATCATTATCAGTGGCGTCCTGGTGTATGAACTGTATCCGTGCTCCACATGAACTCGCTGAACTTCAGCTTCCAGCGATTTCCCCCAGTGTTCATTTCTGCAATTTCTGCAGGTATTTTGCTCAGCTCTGCAAAGTCCGGCTGAGTGCGTGCCACCACGCCTCAAACATGAGCTGCTGTTGGAAACAAAAGGTCTCTTGCCAGTCGATCGTCACTGACTGCCCCATGATTGTCCTTGAGTGCACCATATACAGATGTTGATGGCCCCATTACTGGCCGCATTGTCCCTTGCAATGACGTGAATCGCCGTTCAGCTTGCCATTGTCTCTGTCGAACTCCCCCTCTGGGTATGGCTACATATTGGGGCATGCCTGACTGCCCTTGGCTGCCTGGAGAAGTGTGTGATGCTTTAACAATGTTGAATCTCTGTCCCAACCATTGCTTAATACAGTACCTCTCGTCGGTTCAGCTAGTGGCCATGCTCGTGTGGTTTAAATCCCAGTTTCTCATCGCCATTGATACGTCCTTACTATACAGTGTAAATGCACACGAGGCCCATGCTTCAGAGAAGGTCAGTCTGTGACCTGTCCTTTATTTCTTAGCACTCAAGTGATGGAAGTGAGTGGAGCTTCCCCTTTTATACCTGAAGGTCCAGGTTAGGAGTGTCTCCCACAAGTTCACCACATAATGGTCATTGTTCTCACAGTGTACAACTTAGGTCAGATTATACATGGGTTACAATGCTGATTGAATACATGACAGTCCCGGCCTCACTCACGATGGAGCTGGGGACGAGCGATCAGTCGATGGGTTGTTTGCGGCTTCGATCTGCTGTTGTGAAGCGAGGCGGAGATGCAGGATCCTTTAATAATCTCTCACAACTCAACTGAAAGCAGCCGGAACGTGCAGCTTTGAGAGGGGCTTTCTGCACCGTCAGGGCTGGAAATGGGAGGGAGTGAGAGACACTGTGTAGAGTTTGAGTATGTACAGAACTGTACAGAGAAACCAGCCAAAGTAACAGGGCTGTGAGACACTGCATTTTGTTGATAGTAAAGTATTAGGCAGTCCCTCGTATCGAGGATGATTTGTTTCCACTCTAAAAAGGGATGAGTTCACAGGTGTTTCGATGAGGGACCTGACAATCTAGGTCCCGAACTACATCCTGAAGTGTGGAAGATGCCTGTGGGTGGATTTTTTTAACGTGGGGTGACCGTTGCACACCAGCCACCACACGGGCTTGACAGAGCTTGGTCTTGGTCCAGAGGCAAGGATTACCCAAGACGACCATTGACCAAGCTCTGCTGCATGGACCAATTGTGTACACATGCGCCGACTATCCATCGAACGCAGAGTGGGCTGGCCCGTGCTGTCCCTGGGCCCTCGCCTCTGTTGAGCCCCGATCACGACGCTCCTGGGCCACGATCTCTCACCACTCCTCCGCCCCGATCAAAAATGGAGCAGTCAGAAACAGGACATCAATTAGTCTCTCTTATCTTGGAGACATCAAATATCAACAATGTTATTTGAAATATCAAAATTTAAACTCCAGCATAGTTGAAGGGTTATTAACATCAGCAGAAACAAACATCAACTTTGTTAATATTGAAACATTAATGTCAATTATTCCATTTTTTCTAATATATAATAGAACAATGTTGAAAATGTTTCCACCCGGTTTCGAACAGGGGATTTTTCGCGTGTTCGGCGAACGTGATAACCACTGCACTACAGAAACATTGCGATTGACATACTGCTAGGAACACAACCAGAGCTTTAACCTACACAGCTGGCCGATACTTCAGGAGCTGGTTTTACGAGAATAGAATGACGGTGCTATATTTAGAAAGGCTGTGAGTGTGGCAGGAATTGATCTCGTGTTTCCCAGACTTTACACAGAGGAACAGGAGCGAGTGGTTAGGATCTGGGATGCACGGCTTGAAAGGGCGGTGGAGACAGATGCAATCTTATCTTTCTGATGGGAGTTGGATCAGTGTCTGAAGGAAAAACAATTGCAGGGCTCCGGGGAAAGGGCGGGGGAGTGGGACACGCTGAGAGTCGATACGGTCTCGACGGGCCTAATGGCCTTCCGTGCTGTAACCATTCCATGATTCGATAAGTTAGTAGCGCATTTCATAGTGTGGGTGGAAGCAGAACATTGCAAAGGGACATGATTTGAGTCGGCAAATCTAGAGGCATCTAATTCAGGAGATTCAGTGAGCACGGAAATACGGGAGTTTATTGACTTTGAAAGGAACATTTTTGTTTTGTGTCGTTTCGGTCCCAGAAATGTTTGTGAAAGGAATTTTTTGCAGAAAAGGATGCAGCATTTAACCTTCTGCCTCAACACTTCTTTCTGGCTGTCAGGTCACATTTCGTTTCAATTTTAATCAATTGGTATAAGAACATAAGGATTAGGAACAGGAGTGGGCCATCTAGCCCCTCGAGCCTGCTCCAACTTCCCCAGCATCGGGAACAATCTATCCACATCTAACCAGTCCTGTCCCATCAGAATCTGATATGTTTCGATGAGATCCCCTCTCATCCTTCTAAACTCCAATGTATAAAGGCCCAGTTGATCCAGTCTCTCCTCATATGTCAGTCCAGCCATCCCGGGAATCAGTTTGGTGAACCTTCGCTCCACTCCCTCAATAGCAAGAACGTCCTTCCTCAGATTAGGAGACCAAAATTGAAAACAATATTCCAGTTGAGGCCTCACCAAGGCCCTGTACAACTGCAATAAGAAATCCTTGCTCCTATACTCAAATCCCCTAGCTATGAAGGCCAAAATACCATTTACCTTTTTCCTGCCTGCTGTACCTGTATGCCAACTTTCAGTGACTGATGAACCATGACACCCAGGTCTCATTGCACCTCCCCTTTTCCTAATCTGCCACCATTCAGATAATATTCTGTCTTCACGTTTTAGCCCTCAAAGTGGATAACCTCACATTTATCCACATTATACTGCATCTGCCATGAATTTGCCCACTCACCTAACCTGTCTAAATCACCCTGCTGTCTCTTAGCGTCCCCCTCACAGCTCACACCGCCACCCAGTTTTGTTTCATCTGCAAACCTGGAGATATTACACTCAATTCCTTCATCCAAATCATTGATGTATATTGTAAAGAGCTGGGGTCCCAGCACTGAGCCCTGCGGCACTCCACTAGTCATTGCCTGCCATTCTGAAAAGGACCCTTTTATGCCGACTCTCTGCTTTCTGTCTGCCAACCAGTTATCTATCCACGTCAGTATATTACCCCCAATACCATGTGCTTTGATTTTGCACAGCAATCTCTTGTGCGGACCCTTGTCAACAACCTTTTGAAAGTCCAAATATACCACATCCACTGGTTCTCCCTTGGCCACTCTACTCGTTACAGCCTCCAAATTTCCAGAAGATTTGTCAAGCATGATTTCCCTTTCATAAATCCATGCTGACTTGGACTGATCCTGTCACTGCTTTCCAAATGCGTTGCTATTTCATCCTTAATAATTGATTCCAACATTTTCCCCACGACTGATTAAGGCTAACCGGTGTATAATTACCCGCTTTCTCTCTCCCTCCCTTCTTAAAAAGTGGTTATACATTCGCTACCCTCTTGTCCATAGGAACTGATCCCGAGTCAATGCACTGTTGGAAAATGATCACCAATGCATCCGCTATTTCTAGGGCGACTTCCTTAAGTACTCTTGGATGCAGACTATCAGGCCCCGGGAATTTATCATCCTTCAATCCCATCAATTTCCCACCTCATAAGGATATCCTTCAGTTACTCCTTCTCACTCGACCCTCGGTCCCCGAGTACTTTTGGAAGGTTATTCGTGTCTTCCTTCGTGAAGACGGAACTGAAGTATTTGGTCAATTGGTCTGCTATTTCTTTGTTCCCCAATATAAATTCACCTGAATCCGACTGCAAGGGACCTGCAGTTGTCTTCACTAATCTTTTTCTCTTCACATGTTTACAGAAGCTTTTGCAGTCTGTTGTTATGTTCCAAGCAAGCTTCTTCTCAAAATCCATTTCCCCCCTCCTCATGAAACCCTTAGTCCTCCTCTGTTGAATTCAAAATTTCTCCAGGTTCTCAGGTTTGTTCCTTTTTCTGGCCAATTTATTTTCCTCTTCATTGCTTTCAACAATATCCTTAATTTCCCTTGTTAGCCACGTTTGAGCAACGTTCTCCGTTCTATTTTTACTCCAGACAGCGATGTGCAATTGCTGAAGTCACCCGTGTGATCTTTAAATGTTTGCCATTGCCTATCCACCATCAACCCTTTAAGTATCATTGGCCAGTCTATTCTAGCCAATTCACACCTCATACCGTCAAAGTTACCTTTCCTTAAGTTCAGGACCCAAGTTTCTGAAATAACTGTGACACTCTCCATCTTAATGAAGAATTCTACCATATTATATTTCTCGTCCCCAAGGGGCCTCGCACAACAAGATTGATAATTAGTCCCTTCTCATTACACATCACCCAGTCAAGAATGGCCAGATCTCTTCTGGGTTGAGAAAACCATCCATAATACACTCCATGAAATCCTCCTCCAACACATCACTACCATGTGTTTAGCTCAATCACGATGTAGATAAAATTACCCATGATAACTGCTGTACCACCACTGCACACATCCCTTCTTTCTTCTTTGAGGCTGTCCCCAAGCCGACCACTACTAACCAGTGAGACAGACATTGCAGCAAGGGACTGGATTTTGTGAAACAGCAATTGCTAAATGAACAGTGACCACGACATGATTTAAACACGCAACTCGTTGATTTAGAGTCAGGCGCACTACCGTTGCACCACAAGGTCTACACAGTAGTTAATGGATGTTCGTCTATATGAGGGTTCTGCAATACAAGGGACTTTAAAATCCCAGACCATTCCCACCAGGTATCACAAGCAGCGCTCACCTGACAGTCACCGGATGGTTTGTTCGAAAACTTTTCTCTTGCTTTCACAGGAAATCATCATTAATTAACCCTTCACCTTCTTTTGCACAATCAAACAAATGCTAACTCAGGGACACCCCATACTTCAATCATTTGGCTTGTGCTTTGGGGAGCGACCAGGGAAGTGGAACTGAGTCCATGATCAGATCAGCCATGATCGTATCAAATGGCGGAGCAGGATCGAGGTCCGTATGGCCCACTCCTGCTCCTATTTCATATGTTTTATGTATGTTAACCCATTTTACTCACTGTTTTTTAGCTTTCTGGTTCAAAGTGTTCATTGCCGATGACACCAGGAATCTGGTGCAAATTTTATCAAATTCATCAGCACCGATTATTCCTACCATGCATAGAAAATACAATCAGTAGTGAAGATAAAATCCCACCATGTGTATTTTCAGATTTAACGCAGTAGCATTTCAAATAAAGTGAAAGAATTTTACACTAAAAAATTTGCAAGTGTTACTTGTATTTGTGTCTTTAATTAAACTTTGTGGCGTCTGACTCCCGTTCATGCCACTGCTGAATAAGAAAGGAGGGTTTGACATTGACCAGACTGCACTGCCCCTGATATTTGTCAGCTCATCCTTTATATTCAGTGGTTTCTCGCCCTTTGATGGGCTGCAGTGTAGCGGATATCACTTTGGCCTCACACGCAAAAGGTCCCCGTGGATCCGTTTTCTCTCACTCAAAGTTATCTATTTATTGGTGAAATAAAGAGCAATTAATGAATAAGGGAGCCCTTTTGCCAGGAGAATAAATAGCAAATAAAAACAGCAAATGCTGGAAATCTCAGCAGGTCAGGCAGCATTTGCAGGGAGACTAAACTCGCCTCCGATTGTTCATCCACAGCAAGTTTAAAAATAATGTTTCTGCCTGGGATTGAACTTGGGACCTTTTGCGTGTAAAGCAAACGTGATAACCACTACACTACAGAAACCTCTTGCATAACAGCCCCCTCAGCGAGGAGCTGACCAGTGAGCTCCCTCTGTGCTGATCGGGAATGTGTTGGCTCTCCTGAAACTAATTCTGTCCCACACTGAGAGTTCTGAATCCTTCTCCTCCGCTGCCCTTTACAGAAATGTCACGGATCACCCAGCCACGGTGTTCATTTCCACATCCTTACAGTGGGGCCACAGAGGCTCCTACCGTCTCCCCGCGATCAGCGAACTCACCCAGTTTACAAAGTTAAACCCCAAACACGTGCCCGGCAAAGTGCAGGAGAAGCCAGATAGTCTGTAATCTCGGTCTATCACAGAGAGTATTGGTATTCATGGTGATTACAGCAATTATTAAGCGACTCACAGACCTCAATTATTTTTCTGCAATGAATTGATCGAGGATTGAAACCAGGTTAGTGCGCCGGTTCTTAATCCCTCGACCACCAGGGAACAGTTACGATACATGTCGAACCAGGTTAGTGCACCGGATCTTAACCGCTCGACCACCAGGGAACAGTTACGATGCATGTCGATATATTTATATATATTTATATATGAACCTGAATGTCAATGACTACCTACCTAGACCTCGTTGCGCCCACGGTAGTGCGTCTAACTTTGAGTGAGAGAAACGGTTCCACAGTGACACCTGTCATGTGTTCGACATGGTTACTGCTTGTACTATTACAAGGTGTGCCACCAGAGGGCACTGCAGTGGGAGACTTGTAGCTTACCTGCACAGGTGTGCCTGGCCTAGTATAAAAGGCAGGCCACCAGGTGTATTCCTCACTCTGTGGTTATCAATAAAGGACTCAGGTCACGACAGTTACAGAACGACACATTGTCTCGTGGAGTCATTATCAGAGCATTTGAAGGTATAACAAGGGAGTCAAAAGCCTCAGAAACTGGACATTCTACCAAAGCGTCGAAGTCATGCTGTAGGTGCCTGGGACAACACATTGCTCAAAGTTGTCCACACGTGAAGGCAGAGTGTTGCTTCGACAGAAAGACTGGGCATCTTGCGAAGGCATGCCGACTGAATGGTAAACCTATTTTTAAAGCTATGAGTCCAGCGTTCAAAGCTATGAGTAGAAATCCCAAGAGACTACATAGTATGGAAGACCAACAACAGGACGATGAGATGTTAGAGTTACACATCATCAGGAGCACTAGTTTAAAGGACAGTGATTCGGAAAGCATCAAAATCCACATAGATGTTGCTGGATTCAAGATACCAATGGAAATTGACACGGGTGCATCCGTGAGTATCATACCAGAGTCACTGTACCGCGACAAATTGCGTGATTTCCAACTGGAGAACCCAAGATAGAGCAGCGAGGCTTCTCGGGAGAGTAAATTCCTGTGGTTGGTCATATCACTGTACCGATCGGTGAAATATAAAGATTAATTTCAGAACTTGTCTCGAATAGTAGTGAAAAGAGACAAGTCTGCCTTACAAGGAAGAAATTGATTAAGCTCACTGAAGCTGGATTGTAGTCAGATTTTCTGTGTGGAAGCGAGATTTTCATCAACGGATGAGGTTATCAAGAACTATCCAAAGGTGTTCTGCGAAACGGACAGTCCGATCCAAGGCTTCAAGGCGAGTGTCAGGGTAAAGAAGGACGCTAGATTGGTTTACTACAAGCCCCGTTCCGTACCATATGCATTCAAGGAGAAAGTTGAGCATGAACTCAAAAAACTAGAAGGTGTTAACCGTTACAATGCGGAAACATCTCCACTTTCAGCACCAGATTAACAATATTAAACCCAAAGAGATCGGGAGAAAAGTTTCTCACATGCTCAGGGCAAAATAAATAATTGTCGTTCTACAAAAGAATGAACAATTTTCAGCACCAGGTCAGACAGAAATGTTAAGCGAGCAGGTGGACTGCTGAATCGCACTTTTAAGGAGTTGGTGGTGACAAAGAAAATGGGTTCTGCCTAATGATTCAATATAAGAAATGTCTGCAATAGGATTTGAACACTATCTATAGTGACCTGAACACATCACCTTAGACCACTCGGACATCATTACTATTCAGTGCTATGTGTGGCCACCTGCAGGTTGATTTTGAACTTTTGTGTCCTGTCACATGAAATAAATCAGGGCAGCAGGCAGATCTCTGCCTGACACCGGGGAAAGAGTGAGACAGACCTTGGAGCAAGGGTCTGGTTATTGTCAAACACCAAATGAAATATTAATTCTGGAAGAATAACATTGAAACGAAATGTGATCCTGACAGCCAGAAACAAGTGCTAAGGCAAAAGGATAAATGCTGCATCCCTTCCTGCAAAACATTCCTTTCACAAACATTTCTCTGAACAAAACGTCACAAAACAAAAATGTTCCTTTCAAAGTCATTAAACTCCCGAATTTCCACGCCCCGCGACTCTCCTGAATCAGATGCCTCAAGTTTTGCCGACTCCATCCATATCCCTTTGCTCCAAGGTCTGTCTCCCTGTTTTCCCGGTGTCAGGCAGAGATCCGCCTGCTGCTTCAATTATTTCACTCTCTATGAATCTCTCTAATATTCCAACAGCAGCCATGGTTGTGTGAAGGTTTGTATTCTGTTAATCGTCGCCCAATTGTTGTGAAAAGTAGAACACCAGGAGGCTGAGTACTGTGAGCTAAACATAGTGTGATCTTAGTCTTCTTTATTACAACTCCAGAGTGCCTGAACAACATGGCAGCCAACCTTTTATACTGGCCCTGCAGGTGTGGGCAGGTGACCATTATGACTCCAGCAGTCACGCCCTCTGGTGGCAAGTATGACATAGTTACATACTTCACATAATTGTTATCGTTAAGAAGTTATAATTCCAATGAATGCCTGAATCATCAGAAAGGAGCCTGGTTTGTAGGACAAGGCTACATATCAGGAAGGAGCGTAGTTAGATGACAAGGGAAGTGATACTCTGATGGTAAGTTTGGAGAATAAAAAGAGTAAATACTGGAAACACTGAGCAGGTCAGGCAGCAGCTGTGGAGAGAGAAACAGAGTTAACGTTTCAGGTTAATGACCTTCCATCAGAAGTTGGGCAGTTGTGTTAGGTGATACAATAAAAGTTTCAATTGTCACGAAGCAGGGGTAAGGAAAATATATAAAATGTGGCATTTGGAACAGATAGTTTTCAATCCGATTAATGTTTGATCAATTTGTACACCGAGCTGAAAACTGCAACGTGTTTGAGTTCTTCGGCTAACATTCGCAAGGTTTGGGTGTAAGTACTATTAAGTGTATGTTTCATTATTGTCTGCTTCATAACTCTGACATTTAATGTTGCGGACCCTATTCCTGCACTGCGTGTGTTCCAGCTCTGTTTGGAGCACCGATCCCTTCAATCCGTCGCTTTCAGGGACAGTTGGATTCACCGTTTCTTTGTTTGGTGAAATTTAAAAGATTGAAAGCGGCGCACATCAACCTGATCACCTACTTACTAACCGCTACACGCTGCTCCCGTGAGATGGATGCACAGTTACTGATACAAGCTTGAACGCAGGTACAAGCAGAACTCATTCATAGAAAGTCCAAGTCCCTGATGCACCTGATTTTTTGCACCAAACTCCTTCGCAACGAGTTGCGGTTCGTGTGTGGTGATTTGGGCACATCTTTTCCCACACGACAACACTTCAAACACAACTCAACGGATGCAAAGCGCTTTGGGGCGTCATGAGTTCCTGAAAGGTTTTGTAGAAATGCAAGTCCTTTTTTGCAAAAATTTGATGCAATTTCAAAATTCTTGGGTAAACTGAGGGCTCGTCCGGGATTTGAACCAGGCACCTCTCGCAAATTTCAAGCAATAACCCCGAAGCGAGAATCATACCCCTAGACCAACGAGCCAACTGCTCGATAAACGTGGAGATAAGGTGTATTGAAACATTTTTAGTGTGTTGCTATTCTTGATCGGAGGAGCACATGAGATGGAATCAGTGACTTTGCTTTTTCGACCTGTCTTCTGAAGCACCGCACGGTCCTACTCCGAAAGTAAATGAGCTGTTGGGACGTTAGTGTATCCAGGCTGTGTGTGGTCACCCCGAGCACAGCAGAGGGGTTTCTGCATTAGTTCTGGGTGGGAACAGTATCTTTCCCCTTCTCTCTTCCTCTTGTCTATAACACTGTGCTTTGGTTTCACTATTTATTACCCTGTCTCAGTTTCTAGTGTTTAAAAGGGAACAAAAGATGAAATGGGTCTCACTGTGGAACAATTTCTCTCACTCAAAGTTAGACACACTACCGTGGGCAGCACGAGGTCTAGGTAGGTAGCTGTTGATATTCAGGGTCATATATAAATATATATAAATATATCGACATGTATCCTAACAGTTCCCTGGTGGTCGAGCGATTAAGACCCGGCGGACTAACCTGGTTTCAATCCTCGATCAATTCATCGCATAAAACTAATTGAGGTCTGTGAGACGATAAATATTTGCAGTAACCACGATGAATACCAATACTTTCTGTGATAGACCGAGCTTGCAGACTATCTGACTTTTCCGGGCATGTATTCCGGGTTTAATTTAGTAAACTGGGTGAGTTCGCTGATCGCGGAGAGAAAGGTAGGAGCCTCTGTGGCCCCACTGTGAGGATGTGGAAGTGAACACGGTGGCTGGGTGATCCCTGACATTTCTGTAAAGGGCAGCGGAGGAGAAGGATTGAGAACATTCAGTGCAGGACAGAAGTTGTTTTCGGTGAGCCAACACACAATGCCGATCAGCACAGACGGAGCTCACTGGTCACCTCCCCTCTGTTGGGGTTATTGTACCAGAGGTTTCTGTCGTGTAGTGGTTATCACGTTTGCTTTACACGGGGAAGGTTCCTGGTTCAATCCCGAGTTTAGTCTCCTGGCAAATGCTGCCTGACCTGCTGAGCTTTCTAGCATTTGCTATTTTTTCTCCTGGTAAAAGGGCTCCCTTATTCCTTAATTGCTCTTTATTTCACTTCAATAAATAGATAACATTGACTGAGAGAAAACGGATCCACCGGGGACCTTTTGCGTGTGAGGCCAACGTGATATCCGCTGCACTGCAGCCCATCAAAGGGTGAGAAACCACTGAATATAAAGGATGAGCTGAGCAACGTCAAACCTTCCTTTCTTATTCAGCAGTGGCATGAACGGGAGTCAGAAGCCACAACGTTTAATTAAAGACACAAATACAAGTAACACTTGCAAATCTTTTCACTGTAAAATTCTTTCACTTGATTTGAAATCCGACAGCATTGAATCTGAAAATACGCACGGTGGGATTTTATCTTCACTACTGATTTTATTTTGTGGGCACGATAGGAAAAACCGGTGCTGCTAAATTTGATAAAAGTTGCCCCAGATCCCTGAAGACTTTGAACCAGAAAGCTAAAATACAGTGAGTAAAATGGGATATGGTTTTCGAGTTGAGATGCAAAGCACAGGCCAAATGATTGAAGTATGGAATGTCCCTGAGTTAGCATTTGTTTGATTGTGCAAATGTAGTTGAGGTGTTAATTAATGATGGTTTCCAGTAAAAGCAAGAGAAAAGTTTTCGAATAAACCATACGGTGACTGTCCGGTGAGCGCTGTTTGTGAAACCTGGTGGGAATGGGCGGGGATTTTAAAGCCCCTTGTATTGCAGAAGCTTCATATAGACAAAAATCTCCAATTCACTCTGTAGGTCTTATGGTGCAACGGTAGTGTGTCTGACTCCTGATCGGAAGGTTGCGTGTTCAAATCACGTTCGGGTCAGTGTATTTTTGGATATTTTTCTTCCAGAATTAATATTTCATTTGCTGTTTGACAATAACCAGACCCTTGCTCCAAGGTCTGTCTCACTGTTTCCCCTGTGTCTGGCAGAGATACACCTGCTGCCCTCAATTATTTCTTGTCACAGGACACAAAATTTCAAATCAATCTGCAGGTGGCCACACACAGCAGTGAGTAGTCAGGATGGCCGAGCGGTCGAAGGTGCTATGTTCAGTTCAAAATCTATCTTGAAGTCAAGGGTCCAAATGCCACTTCTGGTATTTATTATTTTTAATCATTCAGCAGAAACAAAAACCAACTTTGTTAATATTGAACCATTAATGTCAATTATTTCATTTTTTCCAATCTTCAATTCATCAATGTTCACACCCGGTTGCGATGCGGGGACTTTTCACGTGTGAAGCGAATGTGATAACCACTACACTACGGAAACACTGCAATTGACACAATGCGAGGAACATAACCAGAGCTTTAACCTACACAGCTGGCCGATACTTCAGGAGATGGTTTTACGAGAATAGAATGACGGTGCTATATTTAGGAAGGCTGTGAGTGTGGTTGGAATTGATCTCGTGTTTCCCAGACTTTACACATCGGAACAGGAGCTGGCCATTTAGCAGCGAGTGGTGAGGATCAGGAATGTACGGCTTGAGACTTTCTGGCCTGAGGTAAGAAGGTGGTGCTCAGGAAAAAGGTGAAAGGTTGAATCTTCTGCACTGACTCTCTTTAACAAACTCCAGCACCAGGTCAGACGGAAATGTTAAGCGAGCAGCTGAACTGCTGAATCCCACTTTGAAGGAGTTGGCCGTGGTGTCAAACAAATGTGTTCCGTTTAATGATAATTATTGTTAGAATTGGAATTCAAGCTGAACACACGTGTAGAGGAGACAGTGACCTGAACACAGCACCTTCGACCGCCCGGCCATCCTGACTATTCAGCGCTGTGTGTGGCCACCTGCAGGTTGATTTTGAACTTTTGTGTCCTGTCACATGATATAAATGAGGGTTGCAGGCGTATCTCTGCCTGACACCGGGGAAACAGTGAGACAGACCTTGGAGCAAGGGTCTGGTTATTGCGAAACAGCAAAGGAAATATTAATTCTGGAAGAACAATATCCAAAAGAGCAATACCCAAACATGATTTCAACACACAACCTGTTGATCTGGAGTCAGACACACCACCGTTGCACCACGAGGCCTACACAGTGAGCTGGAGATGTTCATCTATATGAAGGTTCTGCAATACAAGGTGCTTTAAAATCCCTGCCCATTCCCACCAGGCATCAAAAGCAGCGCTCAGCTGACAGTCACCGGATGCTTTGTTCGAAAATTTTTCTCTTGCTTTCACGGGAAACCATCATTAATTAACCCCTCACCTTCTTTACACAATCAAACAAATGCTAACTCAGGGACACTCCATACTTCAATCATTTGGCCTGTGCTTTGGGGAGCGGGCAGGCAAATGGACCTGAGTCCATTATCAGATCAGCCATGATTGTATTAAATGGTGGAGCAGGCTCGAGGGGCCGTATGGACCACTCCTGCTCCTATTTCTCATGATCTTATGTTCTTATGCATGTTAACCCATTTTACGCAATGTATTTTAGCTTTCTGGTTGAAAGTGTTCATTGCCGATGACACCACGAATCTGGGGCAACTTTTATCAAATTTATCAGCACCGATTATTCCTACCGTGCACACAAAATAAAATCAGTAGTGAAGATAAAATCCCACCGTGTGTATTTTCAGATTCAACGCAGTAGCATTTCAAATAAAGTGAAAGAATTTTACACTGAAAAGATTTGCAAGTGTTACTTGTATTTGTGTCTTTAATTAAACTTTGTGGCGTCTGACTCCCGTTCATGCCACTGCTGAATAAGAGAGGAGGGTTTGACATTGACCAGACTGCACTGCCCCTGAATTTGTCAGCTCATCCTTTATATTCAGTGGTTTCTCGCCCTTTGATGGGCTGCAGTGTAGCGGATATCACGTTGGCCTCACACGCAAAAGGTCCCCGGTGGATCCTTTTTATCTCACTCAAAGTTATCTTTTTATTGGTGAAATAAAGAGCAATTAATGAATAAGGGAGTCCTTTTGCCAGGGGAATAAATAGCAAATAAAAACAGCAAATGCTGGAAATCTCAGCAGGCCAGGCAGCATTTGCAGGGAGACGAAACTCGCCTCTGATTGTTCATCCACAGCAAGTTTAAACATAATGATTCTGCTTGGGATTGAACCAGGGACATTTCGCGTGTAAAGCAAACGTGATAACCACTACACTACAGAAACCTCTTATACAACAGCCCCCACAGCGAGGAGCTGACCAGTGAGCTCCCTCTGTGCTGATCTGGAATGTGTTGGCTTACCTGAAACAACTTCTGTCCCACACTGAAAGATCTCAATCCTTCTACTCCGCTGCCCTTTACAGAAATGGCACGGATCACCCAGCCACCGTGTTCACTTCCACATCCTCACAGTGGGGCCACAGAGGCTCCTACCGTCTCCCCGCGATCAGCGAACTCACACAGTTTACAAAATTAAACCCCAAACACGTGCCCAGGAAAGTGCAGGAGAAGCCAGATAGTCTGCAAGCTCGGTCTATCACAGAAAGTATTGGTATTCATGGTGATTACAGCAATTATTAATCGTCTAACAGACCTCAATTATTTTTATGCGATGAATTGATCGAGGATTGAAACCAGGTTAGTGAGCCGGGTCTTAACCCCTCGACCACCAGGGAATAGCTACGATACATGTCAAACCAGGTTAGTGCACCGGATCTTAACCCATCGACCACCAGGGAACAGTTACGATGCATGTCGATATATTTAATTTTTATTTATATATGAACCTGAATGTCAATGGCTGCCTACCTAGACCTCGTGGCGCCCACGGTAGTGCGTCTAACTTTGAGTGAGTGAAACGGTTCCACAGTGACACCTGTCATGTGTTCTACATGGTTACTGCTTGTACTATTACAAGGTGTGCCACCAGAGGGCACTGCAGGGGGAGACTTGTAGCTTAGCTGCACAGGTGTGCCTGGCCTAGTATAAAAGGCAGGCCACCAATTAAGGTTATCAATAAAGGACTCAAGTCACTACAGTTAAAGAACGACACATTTCTCGTGGAGTCATTATCAGAGCATTTGAGGGTATTACAAGCAGTGCCCAAAGCGTCAGAAACTGCAAATTCGACCAGAGCGTTGAAGTCATGCTGTCGGTGCCTGGGACAACACATTGCTCAAAGTTGTCCACACGTGAAGGCAGAGTGTTTCTTCGACAGAAAGACTGGGCATCTTACGAAGGCATGCCGCCTGAAGGGTAAACCTGTTGTTAAAGCGATGAGTCCAGCGTTCAAAGCTCTGAGTCGAAATCCCAAGAGACTTCATAGTATGGAAGACCAACAACAGGACGAGGAGATGTTAGAGTTACACATCATCAGGAGCACGAGTTTAACGGACAGTGATTCGGAAAGCATCAAAATCCACATAGATGTTGCTGGATTCAAGATACCAATGGAAATTGACACGGGTGCATCCGTGAGTGTAATACCGGAGTCACTGTACCGCGACAAATTGCGTGATTTCCAACTGGAGAAACCCAAGATAGAGCTGCGAGGCTACTCGGGAGAATAAATTCCTGTGGTTGGTCAGATCACTGTACCGATCGGTGAAATATAAAGATTAATTTCAGAACTTGCCTCGAATAGTGGTGAAAAGAGACAAGTCTGCCTTACAAGGAAGAAATTGATTAAGCTCACTGAAGCTGGATTGTAGTCAGATTTTCTGTGTGGAAGCGAGATTTTCATCAACGGATGAGGTTATCAAGAAGTATCCAAAGGTGTTCTGTGAAACGGACAGTCCGATCCAAGGCTTCAAGGCGAGTGTCAGGGTACAGAAGGACGCTAGATTGGTTTACTACAAGCCCCGTTCCGTACCATATGCACTCAAGGAGAAAGTTGAGCATGAACTCAAAAAACTAGAAGGTGTTAACCGTTACACTGCGGAAACATCTCCACTTTCAGCACCAGATTAACAAAATTCAACCCAATGAGATCGGGAGAAAAGTTCCTCACATGCTCAGGGCAAAATAAATAATTGTCGTTCTACAAAAGAATGAACAAATTTCAGCACCAGGTCAGACAGAAATGTTAAGCGAGCAGGTGGACTGCTGAATCGCACTTTTAAGGAGTTGGTGGTGACAAAGCAAATGGGTTCTGCCCAATGATTCAATATAAGAAATGTCTGCAATAGGATTCGAACACTATCTATAATGACCTGAACACATCACCTTAGACCACTCGGCCATCATTACTATTCAGTGCTGTGTGTGGCCACCTGCAGGTTGATTTTGAACTTTTGTGTCCTGTCACATGAAATAAATCATGGCAGCAGGCGGATCTCTGCCTGACATCGGGGAAAAAGTGAGACAGACCTTGGAGCAAGGGTCTGGTTATTGTCAAACAGCAAATGAAATATTAATTCTGGAAGAATAACATTGACACGAAATGTGATCCTGACTCCCAGAAACAAGTGCTAAGGCGAAAGGTTAAATGCTGCATCCCTTCCTGCAAAAAATTCCTTTCACAAACATTTCTCTGAACAAAACGGCACAAGACAAAAATGTTCCTTTCAAAGTCATTAAACTCCCGAATTTCCACGCCCCGCGACTCTCCTGAATCAGATGCCTCAAGTTTTGCCGACTCCATCCATAGCCCTTTGCTCCAAGGTCTGTCTCCGTGTTTCCCCGGTGTCAGGCAGAGATCCGCCTGCTGCTTCAATTATTTCACTCTCTGTGAATCTCTCTAATATTCCAACAGCAGCCATGGTTGTGTGAAGGTTTGTATTCTGTTAATCGTCGCCAATTGTTGTGAAAAGTAGAACACCAGGAGGCTGAGTTCTGTGAGCTAAACTTAGTGTGATCTTAGTCTTCTTTATTACAACTCCAGAGTGCCTGAACAACATGGCAGCCAACCTTTTATACTGGCCCTGCAGGTGTGGGCAGGTGACCATTAGGACTCCAACAGTCACGCCCTCTGGTGGCAAGTATGACATAGTTACATACTTCACATAATTGTTATCGTTCAGAAGTTTTCATTCCAATGAATGCCTGAATCATCAGAAAGGAGCCTGGTTTGTAGGACAAGGCTACATATCAGGAAGGAGCGTAGTTAGATGACAAGGGAAGTGATACTCTGATGATAAGTTTGGAGAATAAAAAGAGTAAATATTGGAAACACTGAGCAGGCCAGGCAGCATCTGTGGAGAGAGAAACAGAGTTAACGTTTCAGGTTAATGACCTTCCATCAGAAGTTGGACAGTTGTGTTAGGTAATACTATTAAAAGTTTCAATTTCACGAAGCAGGGGTAAGGAAAAGATATAAAATGTGGCATATGGAACAGATAGTTTAGAATCCGATTAATGTTTGATCAATGTGTACACCGAGCTGGGAACTGTAACATGTTTGAATTCTTCGGCTAACATTCGCAAGGTTTGGGTGTAAGTACTATTAAGTGTATGTTTAATTATTGTCTGCTTAATAACTCTGACATTTAATGTTGCGGACCCTATTCCTGCACTGCGTGTGTTCCAGCTCTGTTTGGAGCACCGATCCCTTCAATCCGTCGCTTACAGGGACAGTTGGATTCACTGTTTCTTTGTTTGGTGAAATTTAAAAGATTGAAAGCGGCGCACATCAACCTGGTCACCTACTCATTAACCGCTACACGCTGCTCACGTGAGATGGAAGCACAGTTACTGTTGCAAGCTTGAACGCAGGTACAAGCAGAACTCATTCATAGAAAGTCCAAGACCCTGAGGCACCTGATTTTTTGCACCAAACTCCTTCGCAAAGAGTTGCGGTTCGTGTGGGGTGATATGGGCACATCTTTCCCCACACGACAACACTTCAAACATAACTCAACGGATGAAAAGCGCTTTGGGGCGTGATGAGTTCCTGAATGGTGTTGCAGAAATGCAAGTCCTTCTTTGCAAAAGTTTGATGCAATTTCAAAAGTCTTGGGTAAACTAAAGGTTTGTCTGGGATTTGAACCCGGGACCTCTCGCAAATTTCAAGCAATAACCCCGAAGCGAGAATCACACCCCTAGACAAACGAGCCAACTGCTTGATAAACGTGGAGATAAGGTGTAACCATTATTGAAACATTTTTAGTGTGTTGCTAATCTTGATCGGAGGAGCACATGAGATGGAATCAGTGACTTTGCTTTTTCGACCTGTCTTCTGAAGCACCGCACGGTCCAACTCCGACAGTCAATGAGCTGTTGGGACGTTAGTGTATCCAGGCTGTGGCTGGTCACCCCGAGAACAGCAGAGGGGTTTCTGCATTAGTTCTGTCTATGGACAATATCTTTCCCGTTCTCTCTTCCTGTTGTCTATAACGCTGTGCTTTGGTTTCTCTATTTATTCATCTGTCTCAGTTTCTAGTGTTTAAAAGGGAACAAAAGATGAAATGGGTGTCACTGTGGAACAATTTATCTCACTCAAAGTAGACACACTACCGTGGGCAGCACGAGGTCTCGGTAGGTAGCCGTTGAAATTCAGGTTCACATATAAATATATATAAATATATCGACATGTATCGTAACTGTTCCCTGGTGGTCGAGCGGTTAAGACTCGGCGGACTAACCTGGTTTCAATCTTCAATCAATTCATCGCATAAAAATAATTGAGGTCTGTGAGACGATTAATAATTGCTGTAACCACCATGAATACAAATACTTTCTGTGATAGACCGAGCTTACAGACTATCTGGCTTCTCCTGCCCTTTGCCGGGCACGTATTCCAGGTTTAATTTTGTAAACTGGGTGAGTTCGCTGATTGTGGATAGAAAGGTAGGAGCCTCTGTGGCCCCACTGTGAGGATGTGCAAGTGAACACGGTGGCTGGGTGATCCCTGACATTTCTGTAAAGGGCAGCGGAGGAGAAGGATTGAGAACTTTCAGTATGGGACAGAAGTTGTTTCAGGTGAGCCGACACACAATGCCGATCAGCACAGAGGAAGCTCACTGGTCACCTCCCCTCTATTGGGGTTATTGTACCAGAGGTTTCTGTAGTGTAGTGGTTATCACGTTTGCTTTACACGGGAAAAGTCCCTGGTTTAATCCCGTGTTTAGACTCCTGGCAAATGCTGCCTGACCTGCTGAGATTTCCAGCATTTGCTATTTATTCTCCTGGTAAAAGGGCTCCCTTATTCCTTAATTGCTATTTATTTCACTTCATTAAATCGATAACTTTGACTGAGACAAAACGGATCCACCGGGGACCTTTTGCGTTTGAGGCCAACGTGACATCCGCTGTACTACAGCCCATCAAAGGGTGAGAAACCACTGAATATAAAGGATGAGCAGGTCAACGTCAAACCCTCCTTTTTTTTCAGCAGTGGCATGAACGGGAGTCAGATGCCACAAAGTTTAATGAAAGACACAAATACAAGTAACACTTGCAAATCTTTTCAGTGTAAAATTATTTCACTTTATTTGAAATCCGACAGCATTGAATCTGAAAATACGCACGGTGGGATTTTATCTTCACGAGTGATTTTATTTTGTGTGCACGATAGGAAAAACCGGTGCTGCTAAATTTGATAAAAGTTGCCCCAGATCCCTGAAGACTTTGAACCAGAAAGCTAAAATACAGTGCAAATAATGGGATATGGCTTTCGAGTTAAGATGCAAAGCACAGGCCAAATGATTGAAGTATGGAATGTCCCTGAGTTAGCATTTGTTTGATTGTGCAAAAGAAGGTGAGGGGTTAATTAATGATGGTTTCCCGTGAAAGCAAGAGAAAAGTTTCCGAGCAAACCATTCGGTGACTGTCTGGTGAGCGCTGTTTGTGATACATGGTGGGAATGTGCGGGGATTTTAAAGCCCCTTGTATTGCAGAAGCTTCATGTAGACGAACATCTCCAGCTCACTGTGTAGGTCTCATGGTGCAACGGTAGTGTGTCTGATTCCAAATTAGAAGGTTGCGTGTTCAAATCACGTTAGGCTCAGTGTTTTTTTGGATATTTTCCTACCAGAATTAATATTTCATTTGCTGTTTGAAAATAACCAGACCTTGCTGCAATGTCTGTCTCACTGTTTCCCCGGTGTCAGGCAGAGATACGCCTGCTGCGCTTATTTATTTCATGTGACAGGACACAAAAGTTCAAAATCAACCTGCAGGTGGCCTCATAAAGCACTGCATAGTCAGGATGGCCGAGCGGTCTAAGGTGCTGTGTTCAAATTGCAGTTTTTTCTGAAGGTGAGGGTTCGAATCCCACGTGTGACTTTTCTGATCTTCAAGCGGAACCCATTTGTTTTGTCATCACCAACTCCTGAAAAGTGCAATTCAGCAGTCCACGTGCTCGCTTAACATTTCCGTCTGACCTCGTGCTGAACTTTGTTCATTCTTTTGTGGACCATCAATCAGATATTTTGCCCTGAGCACGTGAGGAACTTTTATCCCGATCTCATTGGGTTTAATTTTGGTAATCTGGTGCTGAAAGTGGAGATGTTTCCGCAGTGTAACGGTTAACACGTTCGCCTCACACGCGAAAGCACCTCGGACGGAAATGTTTTCTGGAGCTTTCTATTGCATGTTCAGAGGAGAGTTTGTTCTCCTGTGAAAGGTCAAGAGATCATAAGAATGTAAGAGTTAGGAACAGGAGTCAGCCATTCGGCCCATTTTCAAGTTTTCAAGATCTTTCCGCCCGGTTTCGGACCGGGGACCTTTCGTGTGTGAGGCGAATGTGATAACTACTACACTTCGGAAACACTATGATAGAATCTATCACAGGATAAAACCACAGCTCTAACCTACACAGCTAGCCGAGAATTCAGGAACTTGTTTCAAGAGAATAGAATGAGGGTGCTATATTTAAGAAGGCTGTAAGTGTGGCCTTCGACAGCGTGGACCATTTTCCACGCCTCGGGAACCTACTATCAGCAAGGGCAGACATCGAAGACGAGGTCCAACACCGCCTCCAGTGTGCCAGCACAGCCTTCGATCACCTGAGGAGGAGAGTGTTTGAAGACCAGGACCTCAAATCTGGCACCAAGCTTATGGTGTGCAGGGCGGTGGTGATAACTGCCCCGCGGTATGGATCCGAGACATGGACTATGTACAGCAGACATCTCAAATCACTGGAGAAATACCACCAGGGCTGTCTCCGCAAGATGCTGCAAATCCCCTGAGAGGACAGACGCACCAACATCAGTGTTCTCGATCAGGTCCCCGGAGCGATGGTGCGTGTAAAAACGATCTCTGGCCATGAGGATATTCTCCTTCGGCTTTCGCTGGTCCCAAACCAGTGTGCACAACGCTGAATATTCCTTCGCCTTTGGTTTTGTCGTTGTGAGCAGATTCTTGATGAGGCTGTATATTTTAGGCACACAGATGTTGAGGAGAACCGCCCTGTGCTCGGCCACGTTAGTGTCTCCTTCCAGCTCGTTGGCCACAAAGTACAGGTCGAGCTGCTCGACGAAGGCTTCCCAATCATCATCCTCTTTGGATCTCTCTAATATTCCAACAGCAGCCATGGTTGCGTGAAAATTCGAATTCTGTTACTCGTCGCCAATTGTTGTGCATAGAAGAACTCCCCGAGGCTGAGTTCTGTAAGCTAAACTTAGTGTGACCTTCTTCTTCATTATTACAACTCCAGAGTGCATGAACTACATGGCAGCCAACCTTTTATACTGGCCCTGTTCGTGTGGGCAGGTGACCATTAGGGCTCCAACAGTCACGCGCTCTGGTGGCAATTATTACATCATTCCATACTTCACATAATTGTTATCATTAAGAAGTTATAATTCCAATGAATGCCTGAATCATCCGAAAGGAGCCTGGTTTGTAGGACAAGGCTACATATCAGGAAGGAGCGTAGTTAGATGACAAGTGAAGTGATATTCTGATTATAAGTTTGGAGAATAAAAAGAGTAAATGCTGGAAACACTGAGCAGGTCAGGCAGCATCTGTGGAGAGAGAAACAGAGTTAACGTTTCAGGTTAATGACCTTCCATCAGAAGTTGGGCACTTGTTTTCGGTAATACTATTCAAAGTTTAAATTGTCACGTAGCAGGGGTACGGAAAAGATATAAAATGTGCCATTTGGAACAGATAGTTTAGAATCCGATTAATGTTTGATCAATTTGTACACCGAGCTGGGAACTGTAACGTGTTTGAGTTCTTCGGCTAACATTCGCATGGTTTGGCTGTATCTACTGTTAAGTGTATGTTTAATTATTGTCTGCTTAATAACTTTGACATTTAATGTTGCGGACCCTATTCCTGCACTGTGCGTGTTCCAGCTCTGTTTGGAGCACCGATCTCTTCAATTCGTCGCTTACAGGGACAGTTGGATTCACCGTTTCTTTGTTTGGTGAAATTTCAAAGATTGAAAGCGGCGCACATCAACCTGGTCACCTACTCACTAACCGCTACACACTGCTCCCGTGAGATGGAAGCCCAGTTACTGTTTCAAGCTTGAACGCAGGTACAAGCAAAACTCATTCACAGAAAGTCCAAGTCCCTGAGGCACCTGATTATTTGCACCGAGCTTGCACCTGATTATTTGCAAGTGTTGCGGTTCGTGTGGGGTGATTTGGGCACATCTTTCCCCACAATACAACACATCAACACTTCAAACATAACTCAATGGCTATAAAGCGCTTTGGGGCGTCATGAGTTCCTGAAAAGTGTTGAAGAAATGCAAGACCTTCTTTGCAAATGTTCGATGCAATTTCAAAATTCTTGGGTAAATTGAGGGCTCGTCCAGGATTTGAACCCGGGCCCTCTCGCAAATTTCAAGTATCAACCCCGAAAAAAGAATCATACCCCTTCACCAACGAGCCAACTGTTTAACAAATCTGAAGATAAGGTGTAACAATTATTGGAGCATTTTTAGTGTGTTGCTCTTCTTGATTGGAGGAGCACATGAGACGGAATCAGTGACTTTGCTTTTTCGAGCTGTCCTCTGAAGCTCCGCACAGTCCCACTCCGACAGTCAATGAGCTGTTGGGACGTTAGTGTATCCAGGCTGTGGGCGGTCACCGCGAGCGCAGCAGAGGGGTTTCTGCATTCGTTCTGGGTGGGGACAGTATTTTTTCCCTTCTCTCTTCCTCTTGTCTATAACCCTGTGCTTTGGTTTCTCTATTTATTTCCCTGTCTCAGTTTCTCGTGTTTAAAAGTGAACAAAGGATGAGATGGGTGTCACTGTGGAACAATTTCTCTCACTCAAAGTTAGACACACTTCCGTTGCACCCCGAGGTCTAGGTCGGTAGCCGTTGATATTCAGGGACATATATAAATATATATAAGTATATCAACATGTATCGTAACTGTTCCCTGGTGGTCGAGGGGTTAAGATCTGGCGCACTAACCTGGTTTCAATCCTCGATCAATTGATCGCATAAAAATAATTGAGGTCTGTGAGAAGATTAATAATTGCTGTAATCACCATAAATACCAATACTGTCATGTATCTCACACTACTGTACATAACTGTACCTTACCATGCCATACATGACTGTAACCAGAGATGACCTGTAACCACAAACTTACCTTACCACCAGGGGTGCATTTGCAGGAGACACTGGATACCTTTCCCAGACAGGTATATAAGGATAGGTCTCAGGCAAGTGTGGCATTCGAGAGCTGTGTAATAAAGGTGCAGGTCCAGAGTGAACTTGACTTCACTATGTGCCTCGTGTGAGTCTGTATTACAGGGTCAGGACTTTTCAGTGGCGACGAGTTACGGGATTACAGAATCCACAGAATGGCGACCAACGGCTCAGATGAAAAATACAATGCTGGAGATAATTGGGAGGACTTTATAGAAAGGATCCAGCAAAGCTTTGTAACGAAAGACTGGTTAGGCGACAATAAGGCAGACAAGAGAAGAGCCCATCTCTTGACCAGCTGCGGCTCGAAAACATACGCTTCAATGAAGGACCTGCTGGCACACGAGAAACCAGCAAGCAAGTCGTTTGAAGAATTGATCACACTGGTAAGAGACCACCTGAAGCCAGCAAGCAGCCTACACATGCAAGCTACCTCGGACCCGTGCCAAAGCTCCCCGTTCATCGAGCACAGGCTCAGGAAAACCCCAGGGGAGAGGATATCCCGGTAACTGGGCCTTCCAGCTACACTGAACAAGTGCCCGTTTTGAAACTTTCCAGTGTAATGACGCCATTTCAATTACAAACAGTGATATTAAAGTTACTTCTCAAACCGGGAGTCGATCCTGGGTGGCTGTAGCGAAAGGAATTGTTTTGTGAAGCATTGAAATGTGCCCTCTAAATATCTCGCACTGCTCATTTAAAAACACGGTTAAAATTTGTTTCAGTGCATAAGAACGCAGGCTCTAAGGGCCAAATGGCCGACTCCTGCTCCTGGTTTTTGTGTTCTTATACAGAACACAGAATAAATGATTAAATGATCAACTCTCCCTCAGTTCGCATTTCTTTCATTGTGCAAAAGAAGATTATGGGTTCATTAATGATGTTTTCCTGTGAAAGCACCAAAAAAGTGTAAGGAAAATAATTCGTCCAACGTGGGGTTTGAACTCACAACCCTGAGATTAACAGTCTCATACTCTACCGACTGAGCTAGTCAGGACTGCTTAAGTTGCATCTTCCTGTCACTGATCGCTGCCAGGGATCTTTTGGCTCTGCACCATGGGTTTATCTCGAAATTCAAACCTCGAAACTGGTTCTCCTGATTTCCAAGCCCCTTGTATTGCAGAACCTTCATTTCGACGAACATCTCCACTGCACTGTGTAGGCCTCGTGGCGCAACGATAGTGTGTCTGACGATAAATCCGAAGGTTTTGTGTTCCAATCAGGTCGGGGTCACTGTTCTTTCAGACATTTGCTTTCCAGCATTAATATTTCCATCGTTTTTTGGCAATAACCAGAACCTTGCTCCAAGATCTGTCTCACTATTTCCCGGTGTCAGGCAGAGATGCGCCTGCTGCCCTCATTTATTTCATGTGACAGGAGACACAAGTTCAAAATCAACCTGCAGTTGGCCACACACAGCACTGAATAGTCAGGATGGCCGAACTATTATCCCTACCACAGTGGATAACCTCATATTTCCCACATTATACTCCATCTCACAAATTACTGCCCAGTCACTGAGCCTATCGATATCGATTTGCAGATTGTTTGTGTTCTCCTCATAACTTGCTTTCCCACCGATCTTTGGATCATCTTGGCTACATTACCAACATGCAGAGCACAGAACCAATTATTGACCGACTGACTTTCCGTCAGTTAGCATTTCTTTCATTGTGCAAAAGAAGATTATCGATTCCTTAACGATGTTATACCATGAAAGCAAAATAAAAGTTAAACGAAAATAATTTGCACACTTGAAATGAATATTTTTGTTTGGTGCAGTTCCGGTCAGAGAGATGTTGTGAAAGGAACTTTTTGCAGAGAGAGGGATTGAGTATTGCAGCTTGTTGCTGAACATTTCTCTCTGGGCATAGCATTAGGCGCTAGTTTCTGTAGTGTAGTGGTCATCACATTCGCCGCACACACGAAAGGTTCTCGGTTCAAGCCCGGGTGGAAACATTATTTCAGAAACAAAAATTGGTTTTAAATGTTCATTGTTCATGTGACAATGGCCTCCTTCCGTGCTGTAAACTTCTCTGATTCGATGGTGAGCAATGAACATTTAAAACCAGATTCCGAAAATACAGAGTGTGTAAAATCAGAAAAGGAATAAAACTTCCTCAATGATTCAAGTTTCACAAATTATTAAAATTAAGTTGTTGAAGTTTCGACTGTCCCTCAGTGATCATGTTAGCATTTATTTCATTCTGCTAAACAATGCTATCGGTTAATACCAGCAAATACAAGCCGCATTTCAAACCCGGAATCAACTCATTCATTATTCACCCTTCCCAGTTTCAGTGCACAGAGGGTTATTCATCCTCCATCCCAGAAACTCAAATCCAACTTCTGACATTCCTTATTTCTAATTACCAACTCATTTGTTTTGACACCACTCTGAAGTGCTTTGGGTCATCTGTGTAATTTAATTAAATTAATTCACTTTAATTAAAAACGGTGGTTGCAAAATTACTTCTCTAACTGGGAATCGAACCCCGGTAGCTCTCGTGATCAGAATGTTTTTGTAAAGCATTTAAATATGCTCTCTAAAAATCTCGCATTCCCAGTTTACAAATAGGGTTACCATTTGTTTCAGTGTGAAAGAAGGAGATTGAAAATGACAACAAAAACACCAGGCAGCGAATACATTAAGACAAATTCAAACTTTTCACAAAGTTGGTTTACGAAGTAACGGCTGAGCTAAAGTTGGCACTCACCAGTCCCATCAGAATTTTAAATGTTTCTATGAGATCGCCGCTCATCCTTCTAAATTTCAATGTTTCAAGACCCAGTTGATCCAGTCTCTCCTCATATGTCAGTCCTGCCATCCCGGGAATCAGTCTGGTGAACCTTCGTTGCACTCCGTCAATAGCAAGAACGTCCTTCCTCAGATTAGGAGACCAAAACTGAACACAATATTCCAGTTGGGGCCTCACCAAGGCCCTGCACAACTGCAGTCAGACATCCCTGCTCCTATACTCAAATCCCCTCGCTATGAATGCCAACTTACCACTTGCCTTCTTCATCGGCTGCTGTACCTGCATGCCAACTTTCAATGACTGATGAACCATGACAACCAGGTCTCGTTGCACCGCCCCTTTTCCTAATCTGCCGCCATTCAGATAATATTCTGCCCTAGTGTTTTTGCCCCCAAACTGGATAACCTCACATTTATCCACATTATACTGCATCTGCCATTCATTTGCCCACTCGCCTAACCTGTCCAAGTCACCCTGCAGCCTCTTAGCGTCCCCCTCACAGCTCACGCCGCCACCCAGTATAGTGTCATCTGCAAACATGGAGATATTACACTGTTACATGTACATTACATGTTACAATGAACATTCTGAATCAGACACCTCAAGTAAAGTGCGTGCAATGGGCAATGATTCAACAATTAACATAAGTACGTAAGGAGCAGGAGTGGGCCATTCGGCCCCTCGACCCTGCTCCACCATCCAATAATATCGTGGCTGTTCTGATCCTGCACCCCTGCTCGTTTTATACTACTCTCGAGTTTCTGCAGTGTCGAGTTCTCGCTATCTGTCCTCAGCTTCCCTTTTTCCTTTATCTTACCCTGTGTGTCCCTTGAGGGATTTTTATCCCCTATCTGACTTTACTCACTCTGTGTTTTAGGAGACTGGTTTAAAATGTTAATTGCTCATCATGGAATCAGAGAAATTTACAGCACGGAAGGAGACCATTCGGCCCATCGTGTCCGTGCCAGCCGACAAACAGCTCCCCAGCCCCGTCCCACTTTCCAGCTCTCGGTCCGTAGCCCTGTAGGTTACGGCGCTTCAGGTGCACATCCAAGTACTTTTTTAAATGTGCTGAGTGTTTCTGCATCGATCACCCTTTCAGGCAGTGAGTTCCAGTGATTTCCCCTCAAATCCCCTCTAAACCTTCGACCAATTACTTAAAATCTGTGCCCCCTGGTTGTTGACCCCTCTTCTAAGGGAAACAGGTCCTTCCTGTCCACTCTATCCAGGCCCTTCATAATTTTATACACCTCAATCCTCTCCCCTCAGCATCTTCTGTTCCAAAGAAAACAAACTCAGCCTATCCAATCTCTGCTCAGAGCTAAAATTCTCCAGTCCCGGCAACATCCTCATAAACCTACTCTGTACCCTCTCCTGCGCAATCACGTCCTTGCTGTAATGTGGTGACCAGAACTGCATGCAGTACTCTCGCTGTGGCCTTACAGTTCAAGAATAACCTCCCTGCTCTTGTATTCCAAGCCTCTGTATAATTGATCTGGATAGCAGCCTGTCCTGTCGAGAGGTGATCGTGGGAGGCTGACACTTAGTGGAATCGGAGAGGAGGAAGTTCTCTGCTGATCAACAAGCATTCACACACAATTCCGCATTCTTTAGGCGGGACTGTGTTACTGTAAGTTGGGGTGGATTAGTAAGAGAGTCCATGTCATTACTGGCTTGCAACAAAAGCTATTTACCCAACGTGGGGCTCAAACCCCCAACCCTGAGATTAAGAGTTTTATATTTGACCTTTGTGAGCTGGCTGGTCTTGGCAAAGCTATGGATCCTTGTTGTATCTCAAATCATGTGGGTGGTTTAATTATTGAAATAATGGTTGAGTATCTCACAAACTTTAATTATTTTTGCTAACTTGTCATCGGGAACATTCTTCCTGCATCCTCGTGAACCTTGTCTGAACTGCATACAATATAAGTATATCGCTCCTTAAATAAGGAGACCAAAACAGTTAGCATTTCTTTCATTGTGCAAAAGAAGATTCAATCCCGTGAAAACAACATAAAAGTTTAAGGAAAATAATTCACACGACGTGGGGCTCGAACCCATGAACCTGAGATTAAGAGCCTCCTGTTCTTCCTACTGAGCTAGCCGGGTTCTCAACATCGCTCCTGTCAATCCCCTTCAGTTACTGGTCAATGGTGATTCCAGGCTGTTGATGGCGGGGGATTCGGCGATGGTAATGCCGGTGGCAGCCGGGCCTGCTTCAGTTGCATCTTCCTCTCGCTGATTGCTGCCAAGCGCCTGTTGGCTCCGCCCCGTGGGTTTATCTCGAACTTCAAAACCACGAAACAGGTTCTCCTGAATTCCAAGGCGTGTACGGAGATCAACCATCAAAAGCTCTGTCATTAACCACAGAGGGTCCGGCAATTTTCTGATCGCAATGCGCTTTCAGTCCTTGTCATTAAAATTGTGGATGTGTAAATTGGGGAGTTTAATGACTTTGAAAGGAACATTGTTGTTTGGTGCAGTTCCAATCAGAGAAATGTTTGTGAAAGGAACGTTTTGCAGAGAGAGGGATTGAGCGCCTGTTGGCAGAAACATTTTTGAAATGAAATCTTGTGGACGATGAAATGGAACAAGAGCAGTCCGGGGTACATTGTCACATGATGCAAGCAATCTCGGACCCGGACCAAAGCTCCCCGTACACCGAGCACAGGCTCAGGAAAACCCCGGGTAGAGGATATCCCGGTCACTGGGCCTTCCAGCAACACTGAACAAGTGCCCGGTCTGAAACTTTCCAGAGTAATAACTTGTAACGAGAGCATCCAACAGTTTCTTGGGATCCCTTGGAACTTCAGGGGATGCGCTCCCTGGTGGTGGAACATGGGACTGCATGCTTTACAGAGACACAACATCACTCCCCCGCCAAAGTCAAAGTGAAAACTATTTACAAGGTCAAGGTCTGTTCACCAGAACAGACATTTGTACCGAGGCGGTCGGGAGCATTTCTTTCCCTGGTGGACCGCCTCGGTACAAATGTCTGTTCTGGTGTTTTGGCTGTGCCCTCGCTCAGCTGGCGTGTTGTTGGCCCTTCAGGGCTGCTGGGTGAGTCTGGCCTTGCTGGGCTGTTGGGTGTGATGGGTTCGATTTCCGATCCGTGGTGGTGTCGTTGATCCTTTGGGTGTGTGTTGCGGGTTCGAAAAAGGTGGTGTCTGCTGTGGGTTGTTCAGGGCAGTCTGTGAACCGCAGCCTCGTTTGGTCCTGGTGCTTTCTGCAAATTTGTCCATTGTCTAGTTTGAAGACAAACACCCGACTCCCTTCTTTCGCTATCACCGTGCCCGCGATCCACTTGGGACCATATCCATAGTTTAGCACATACACAGGGTTATTCATTTCAATTTCCCGTGACACATTGGCGCGACCATCATTTACATTTTGTTGCTGACGCCTGCTCTCTACCTGATCATGCAGTTTGGGGTGGACCAGCGAGAGTCTGCTTTTAAGTGTCCTTTTCATGAGTAGCTCAGCCGGGGGCACCCCTGTGAGCGAGTGGGGTCTCGTGCTATAGTTGAGCAGTACTCGGGACAGGCGGGTTAGGAGTGAGCCTTCTGTGACTCGTTTGAGGCTCTGTTTGATTGTTTGTACTGCCCGCTCTGCCTGCCCATTGGAGGCTGGTTTAAACGGGGTCGAAGTGATATGTTTGATCACATTGCGGATCATGAATTCTTTAAATTTGGCACTGGAGAAACAAGGCCCGTTGTCACTGACCAGTATGTCAGGCAAGCCGTGGGTGGCAAACATGGCCCTCAGGCTTTCAATGGTGGCGGTGGCGGTGCTTCCCGACATTATTTCTCATTCAATCAATTTTGAAAAAGCATCCACCACCACCAGGAACATTTTACCAAGAAATGGGCCTGCATAGTTGACATGGATCCTCGACCCTGGTCTGGAGGGCCAGGACCACAAACTTAGTGGTGCCTCTCTGGACGCGTTGCTCAACTGAGCACTTACACTGCATTGCCGTACACAGGACTCTAATTCAGAGTCGATACTGAGCTAGCACATGTGGTATCTCGCTGTCGCTTTCATCATTACTATACCCGGGTGTGTGCTGTGGAGATCCGAGATGAACGACTCCCTGCCCTTTTTTCGTAGCACTACGCGGTTACCCCACAACAGGCAGTCTGCCTGACTGGACAGCTCCTCCTTTCGCCGCTGGAACGGCTTGATTGGCTCTTGTATTTCAACGGGAATGCTGGCCCAGCTCCCATGCAATACACAGTTTGTTATTAGGGACAGCAGAGGATCTTGGCTGGTCCAAGTCCTAATCTGGTGGGCCGTGACAGGTGATTTATCATTTTCAAATGCTGCCATGACCATCAACAAGTCAGCGGGCTGCGCCACCATCAACAAGTTTGCAGGTTGCGCCATTTCCACCCCCGTGGTGGGCAATGGTAGCCGACAGAGCATCCGCACAGTTCTCAGTGCTTGTCCTGTGGTGGATGGTCTAGTTATACGCTGAGAACGTGAAGGCCCACCTTTGTATGCGGACTGAGGCATTAGTATTTATCACCTTGTTTTCAGCGAACAGGCATGTGAGGGGCATGTGATCGGTTTCCAGCTCAAATTTGAGGCCAAACAGGAACTGATGCATTTTCTTTACCCCGAACACACACGCTAATGCCTCTTTCTCAATCATGCTCTAGGCCCTCTCGGCCTTAGACAAGCTCCTGGAAGCATAGGCTACAGGTTGCAACTTCCCTACAATGTTAGCTTGTTGTAATACACACCCGACTCCGTACGCCGACGCGTCACGTGCTAGCACAAGTCTTTTACACGGGTTATATAATACAAGCAGCTTGTTGGAGCATAAAAGGTTGCTGGCTTTGTCAAAAGCAATTACTTGTTTTTTTTCCCCACACCCAGTTCTCACCTTTGTGCAATAACACATGTAGGGGCTCTAAAAGGTGCTTAACTTCTGTAGGAAGTTACCAAAATAGTTGGTGAGTCCCAGGAATGACCGCAGCCCCGTGACGTTCTTTGGCCTGGGCGCGTTCATGAGAGCCTCTGTCTTGGCGTCTGTGGGCCGAATGCCGTCCGCCGTGATCTTTCTCCCAAAAATCTCCACTTCTGTTGCCATGAAGACGCATTTCGACCTCTTCAGCCGCAGCCCGACGCGATCTAGTCGCTGGAGGATCTCCTCCAGGTTTTGTATGTGTTCGACGGTGTCCAGACCCATAACCAATATATCATCCTGAAAGACCACCGTGTGTGGTACCGACTTGAGTAGGTTCTCCATGTTTCTCTGGAAGATCGCTGCAGACGACCGAATTCCAAACGGGCATCTGTTGTCGCTGAACAGTCCCTTTTACATGTTGATGCAGGTGAGGCTCTTCAAAGACTCCTCCAGCTCCTGCGTCATGTAGGCCGAAGTCAGCTCAAGCTTGGTGAACGCCTTGCCTCCTGCCAGCGCGCCAAATTGGTCATCTGTCTTCGGTAGCGGGTATTGGTCCTGTAGCGAGAAAAGATTAATAGTTACTTTATAATCGCCGCAAACCCTGACCGTGCCATCACATTTGAGTACTGGAACAATCGGGCTGGCCCATTCGCTGAATTCCACTGGGGAGATGATGACCTCGCGTTTCCGCCTGTCCAGCTCGATTTCCACTCTCTCCTCATCATATGAGGTACCGCTCGCGCCTTGTGGTGAATGGGTCGTGCCTCTGGGACCAAGTGGATCCGCACCTTCGCACCGGAAACGTTTCCAATGCTTGGCTCAGAAAGGGAAGGAAATTTGTTCAGAACCTGGGTACATAATGCCTCATCGACATGTGATAGCGTTCGGATGGTATCCCAGTTCCAGCGGATTTTGCCCAGCCAGCTCCTTCCAAGCAGTGTGGGGCCATTGCCCGGGACAATCCAGAGTGGCAGTTGGTGCACCGTGCCCGCGTAAGTGACCTTGACCATGGCGCTGCACAGGACAGTGATAAGCTCTTTGGTGTACACTCTCAGTTTTGTGTGGATGGGGCTTCGGGCTGGTCTGAATGCGTTGTTGCACCACAGTCTCTCAAACATCTTTTACTCACGATGGACTGGCTAGCGCCAGTGTCCAGTTCCATGGTTACGGGTAAGCCATTCAATTTTACATTTAGTATTATAGGTAGACATTTCGTCGAAAATTTGTGCACCCCGTGTACTTCAGCATCTGCCTCCTCTCTCTGAGGCTCGAAATTGCTTTGATCCACCATGGACCGATCTTTCTCTGCCACATGGTGGTTAGCAGGTTTTGCAGAGCTTTCAGCTCATTCGCAAGCTCGTTGGAGATGCCCCATTTTTCCACAGTTCTTGCAAACATACCCTTTGAAGCGGCATGAATAGGCTGAATGGAAGCATGCACATCACCAACAAGGAGTGAATTGCCTTGCACTCATCCTTTGTTGGGGACTCTGAGTCATCTGGGTCACCTGAGGCCTGCTGGCAGTTGCAGATTCGTGGGTTCTGCCCTGTACATTTCTGCTCACAAACACAGTTCCACTTAATTTATGAACATTGCTTGCACTTGTGTGCTGAGAGATGTGTGTGGTGTTATCACTAGTGGACATAAATACCTCTTTTATCTCAATGGCCTTACTGACGGTCGGTGTATCTACAGCCACAAGTTTTCGTAGGATGGTCTCGTGGCCAATGCCCAGTACAAAAAAGTCTCTGAGCATTTGCTCCAGGTAGCCATCAAACTCACATTATCCTGCAAGTCGCCTGAGCTCGGCCATGTAGCTCGCCACTTCCTGATCTTCAGTTCGCTGGCACGTATAAAACCGATACCTCGCCATAGCACGCTCTCCCTCGGGTTAAGATGGTCCTGAACCAGTGTACACAGCTCCTCATACGACTTATCTGTGGGTTTCACCAGAGCCAGAAGATTCTTCATGAGGCTGTATGTCTGAGCCTTACAGACTGTGAGGAGGACCACTCTCCTTTTTTGCAGCACTTCCTTCTCCGTCCAGCTCGTTGGCTACAAAGTACTGGTCTAGCCGTTAGACATAGACATCCCAGTCCTCACCGTCCGAGAACTTCTCCAGGATGCCCACAGTTTGCTGCATCTTTGTGTTGGATTCGTATTCTCGACGCCAGTTATTTGTTCCTAACACAGATGAGGCTGCACACAGGGACGTTAAAGTAACAGTGACCTCAGTCTTTAATAAGACACTCCAGAGTGAGAAACTGGCCTTAGGGGCCGGCTTAAACGCAGTTCTCCCAAGGGGTGTTAGGATCCCTTGGGACTTCAGGGGATGAGCTCCCTGATGGTGGAACATGGGAGTGCATGCTTTGCAGATACACAACACATTCGTTGCCTCAACTTTGATTTCTGCCAACATCCCTTGTGTTTAACCTTCGCCGCAACTCCGTCACAATCTCTCACCGCTCCTCCACCACGATCTCTCACAGTTCGTCCACCACGATCTCTCGTCACTCCTCCGCCACGATCTCTCACCGTTCCACCACCACGATCCCTCGCCGTTCCTCCACCACGACCTCTCACCGTTCCTCCACAACGATCTCTCACCGCTCCTCCACCACGACCTCTCACCGTTCCTCCACAATGATCTTCCCGCTCCTCCGCTGTACCTGGGTCCCGCCGATGTTCCTGCCTGCGCACGCACAAAACAGCGACCTGTGTTTTGATGACGTGCAGCACAGCAGGACTCCAGCTGTCCTGGTTAACCCTTGCCACTGGACCAAGACCTCGCCCTGTCAAGCCCGTGTGGTGGCTGATGTCCAACGGTCATACCACGTTAAAACAAGCCACCCACAGGCATCTTCCACCCTTTGATTGGAGTTCAGAACTGGAACATCGGGTCCTTCATTGAAACACCTGTGAACCCATGTGGAAGTAAGCCTTCCTCGTTCGAGGACCCGCCTATGATTATGATGATGATGATGTGTGGGACCTTACCAAATGCCTGCTGGAAACCATCAGATTAAATCTAGTAAGACCCGTCCCTTGATTCAGTTTTCACTGATATGCCTTAGGAAGGCTATATTGGCGTTGGAGGGAGCACTGTGTCGGTTTCCCAGAATGATACCTGGATTCCAATGTTTAAATTAAGATATGAGATTACACCCACTGGAAATTAGAGGGTCGAGCATAGATTTGATCAAAATTTTCAAAGATAATAAGGGAAGAGATAGAGTAGATAGAGAGAAATGATTCCCGCTGGTTGGGGAGTCCCAGACTAGGGGCCATAGTCTAAACATTAGAGACAGACGTTTCAGGAGTGAAATTCGGAAACATTCCAACACACACATGGTGGGAGAGGTTTGGAACTCCCTTCTGCAAAGGGCAGTTCGTGCTGGGTCAGTTGTTTATTTTACATCGCATTTTGATCAAAGGTATTAAGGAAGATTGTCCAAAGGCGGGTATATGGAGTTTGCTCACAGATCAGCCATGATCTCATTGAATGGCGGAACCGGCTCGAGGGGGTGAATGGCCTCCTCCTGTTCCTGTGTAACAGGCTTGAGCGGCTGAATGGCCTCCTCCTGTTCCTGTGTAACAGGCTCGAGGGCATGAATGGACCTCCTCCTGTTCCTGTGTAACACGCTCGAGTGCTTGTATGGCCTCCTCCTGTTCCTGTGTAACAGGCACGAGCGGCTGAATAGCCTCCTCCTGTTCCTGTGTAACAGGCTCGAGGGGCTAAATGGGCCTCCTCCTGTTCCTGTGTAACAGGCTCGAGGGGCTGAATGGGCCTCCTCCTGTACCTGTGTGTAAGGTCTGGGAAACAAAAGGAGGTGATATGAGAAAACATAAACTAAATGGTATTGTGTTAAAAGAGACGCAGAAGGATTGAGTGATTTACACACAGAAATCTTTTAAGCTGGGTAGATAAGTTACTAAGTTGTTTAAAAAGAATACAGGGCCCTTGGCTTTATATGAAGTGAAATAGAGGACACCAGAGAAGAAGTTGTACCATACGTTTTCAAACCCGCTTTGGCCTCAGTTGGAGAACTGTTTACAGTTCTGAACACCACAATTTAGGAAGGATATCAAGGCATTGGAGAGAACGTTAGAAATATATAAGAAACATTTTCTATTGTTGTAGAAGACACAAACACAGGCATTCATCGAGAATCAACCTGCAGGTGACCATATACAGATTAAAGAGCCAGAGAGATCGACAGAATCGGGAAACACCGGCACATAGACAAGAGATATTGACAAGGACTGAAAGCATTTTGCGATCAGAAAATTGACGGCCCAGCTGTGGTTAATGACACGGCTTTTGATGATTGATCTCCGTACAAGCCTTGAAATTCAGGAGAACCGGTTTCGTGGTTTGAAGCTCGAGATAAAGCTCGAGATGAAGCCACGGGGCGATACCAATAGGCGCCTGGCAGCAATCAGCGACAGGAAGATGCACCTTAAGCAGGCCCGGCTAGTTCAGTCGGTAGAGTATTAGACTTTTAATCTCCGGGTCGTGGGTTTGAGCCCCATGTTGGGTGAATTATTGTCCTTAAACTTTTATGGTGCTTTCACAGGAAAACATCATTAATGAACCCATAATCTTCTTTTGCACAATGAACGAAATGCGAACTGAGGGAGAGTTGATCATTTGATCATATGTTCTGTGCTCCGTACAAGAACACAAGAACCAGGAGCAGGAGTCGGCCATTTGTCCCTTCGAGCCTGCCTTCTTTTGCACTGAAACAAATTATAACCGTGTTTTGAAATGATCAGTGCGAGATATTTAAAGGCCACATTTCAATGCTTCACAAAACCATTCCTTTCGTTACAGCCACCCAGGATCGATTCCCGGTTTGAGAAGTAACTTTGATATCATTGTTTGCAATTGAAGTGGGGTCATTTTATTCAGTTCGATGGATGTCCCAAAGCACTTGAGAGTGGTGTCCAAACAAATGAGTTTGTAATTAAAAACACTGAATGTCAGGAGTGTGATTTGAACCCACAACTCCAGAGGAGACTGTGACCTGAACACAGCACCTTAAACAGCTTGGCCATCCGGACTGTTAGAAGCTCCAGTTACAAGTTATTACTCTGGAAAGTTTGAGACCGGGCACTTGTTCAATGTTACTGGAAGGCCCAGTGGCCGGGATATCCTCTCCCCCGTTGTTTTCCTGAGCCTGTGCACGGTGTCCGGGGAGCTTTGGTCCGGGTCCGAGGTAGCTTGCATCATGTGACAATGCACCCCGGACTGCTCTTGTTCCCTTTTATCGCACATTAATTTTTGGTGCAAAAATAATATCTCCAGAGGAGACAGTGATCGAAACACAGCACCGCATATCGCTCGGCCGTCGTGACTATTCACTGCTGTGTGTGGCCACCTGCAAGTTGATTTTGAACTTTTGTGTCCTGTCACATGCAATAAATGACGGCAGCAGGCGTATCTCTGCCTGACACCGGGGAAACAGTGAGACAGACATTGCATTGTGTTCAGGTTTAATCACAGCAATATCCGCAGTAAGGAGCTGAAAAGGACGAAGAGCTGAAAAAAAAAAAGAAAAAAGCAAAGAAATGTCAGCAATTGTGGTAAACTCTTTAATGTGTTTCGTGCTCGTTTCGTGATGCGGCGCTCACAGAAGGAGCACGGATTCAGAAAATAATTCTTCCATTCAAAATCTTTAAAATAATGACATGCAACTAATTAAAGTGTGTGCCGGGGGATGGGGATGGGTGAAGATTATTTGTTTTATTCCCCATTCATTAACCGACAGCGTTGTTTTGTAGAATTGTTACTGAGGGACAGTGGAAACTTCAATAACTGAACTTTAATTATTTAAGGATTTTGAATCATTGATGAAGTTTTCTCCCCTATCTGACTTTACTCACTCTGTATGTTGGAGACTGGTTTAAAATGTTCAGTGCTCATGCGACAAGGAACCTGGGGCGACTTTTGTTCAATTTATTTCGCAGCAAAAGTATTCTCCAAATTACAAATTCCACCCGGACTTGAACCGGGTACTTTTCACATGTGAGGTGAATTTGATAACCACTACACTACAGAAACACTGCGTCGAAAGCTATCTTTTGAATATAACCAGAGCTTTAACCTACACAGCTGGCCGATACTTCAGGAGCTGGTTTTACGAGAAGAGAATGAAGGTGCTATATTTCGGAAGGCTGTGAGTGTGCCAGGAATTTATCTCGTGTTTCCCAGACTTCATACATAGCAACAGGAGATGGCCATTTAGCAGCGAGTGGTTAGGATCTGGAATGCACGGCTTGAAAGGGCGGTAGAGGCAGACTCAATCTTATCTTTCAGACGGGAGTTGGATAAGTGTCTGAAGGAAAAACAATTGCAGGGCTACGGGGAAAGGGCGGGGAGTGGGACTCGCTGAGGGTCGGCACGGGCTCGATGGGCCGAATGGTCTTCAGTGCTGTAACCATTCCATGATTCGATAAGTTAGTGGCACATTTCATAGTGTGGCTGGGAGCACAACATTGCAAAGGGACATGGATTGAGTCGCCAAAAATAGAGGCATCTGATTCAGGAGATTCGCGGGGCATGGAAATTTCGGAGTTTAATGACTTTGAAAGCAACATTTTTGTTTTGTGCCGTTTCGGTCAGAGGTTTTCCATTAAAGCAACATTAAATGAAAATAAATCGCCCAACGTGGGTCCCGAACCCACGACCCTGAGATTAAGAGTCTCATGCTCTACCGACTGAGCTAGCCAGGCTTCCATTCAAGGCAGGTTTTTATCACTCATTTCAGGCAGGCGCCTGTTGTCTCCGCCCCAGATGTTTAAACTTGCTGTTGAAGAACTGCCAGGATCTTCTTGAATGGTGGACCAGGCTCGAGGCGCCGAATGGCCAACTCCGGCTCCTAAACCTTACGTGTTTATGTTTACGTCTTTATGCAGAGCTCCTTCAGGGTAAACGAGCCAAAGGAGGACAGCGGAAACGTTATAAGGACACCCTCAAAGCTTCCCTGGTAATGTGCGACATCACCACTGACACCTGGGAGACCCTGGCCACAGACCGCCCGATGTGGAGAAATTCCTTCTGAGAGAGCGTTGAGCTCTTTGATTCTAGACGCAAGGAGTATGAAGAGACCAAGCGGAGGCAGCGGATGGAGCACGCGGCAAACCAGTCCCACCGACCCCTTCCCTCGACGTATGTCTGTCCCACCTGTAACAGGGTCTGTCGCTCTCGTATCGGAATGTTCAGCCATCAAAGGACTCACTTTGGGATGGAAGCAAGTCCTCCTCGATCCCGAGAGACTGCCTCTGATGGTGTCTCTGATTTGCGGTACACTGCGGAAACATCTCCACTTTCAGCACCAGATTACCAGAATTAAACCCAATGGGATCGGGAGAAAAGTTCCTCATATGCTCAGAGCAAAATATATCATATGACAATAGAATTTTATGTATTAATTAATAATGTTTAAATCAATGCTTCTTTTTTTTTTGCACAGGAGATGCATGAAGATGTGGAAAATAGATGAACAATTTTTTTATAAGGTTTTGAATTAAAAGTTCAATTTCCCTGACAGGGAATCGAACCCGTGCCATGGCGTTAAAAGCACTAAATCCATACCACTAGACCATCAGGGAACGTAGTTTGGATAGAGATGCAGTGGTTCTGTCGAGGTTCACATCGAGCAGATCCGTAACACAGGACTCTGTGCTCTCCGGGCTGTTCCCAGCGACACACACCGAGACAGACATCACCTGCTGCTGGAGTGCCATCAACTCAGTCAAAGATGCTCTTTGGTCTTGCCGAAACTTGCTGATCTTCCAGAGCAAGGAGATGTCCACATCTGCATGTTGCAGACTGCCGCAATCCAAGATCCAGGATTACGTGCTGAGGGACACACTTAAAATTGGTGTAGTTGCTGCAAAGGCAGGGTGGGGAAGGGCCACAGTTTAAAGCCCTTCTGACACGGTAAACCCCGGGGCAGGAATCAGAATAAAACTCCGCTCGAGCCGTACTTGTAACTTCTCTATTGTGTACATGGAGCACCATGATCTGTAAACACCTATCTAGTGCCATGTACAATGTAAGGTCTGTTTCGTGATGCACGTTGAAAACATTTTAATGTTCCGTCACCCATTCCATGTACTGTATAGTGACACGAGTGATGTAATTTGTTGAATGTACTACAAGCTATCCCGTCTTGTACCGAATTGTACTGGAACTGAAAAGCAAGGGAATACATCGACCAGAACTGCCGTTAGCACCCAAATGTAGTGCATGGGATTACTGACCGCAGCTAAATGTACTGAACTGCTTTTGAATGTACTGTACACATTTTTATCAGAATAAAGTATCTTTTTAAATAAAAAAAAAATCTCTGCCTGACACCTTGGAAACAGTGAGACAGACCTTGGGGCAAGGGTCTGGTTATTGCCAAACAGCAAAGTAAATATTAATTCTGGAAGAACAATATCCAAAAGAACAGTGACAACGACGTGATTTGGACACGCAATTTTCGGATCTGGAGTCAGACACACTACCGTTGCACCATGAGACCTACACAGTGAGCAGCAGATGTTCCTGTATATGAAGGTTCTGTAATACAATGGGCTTTAAAATCTCCGCCCATTCCCACCAGGTATCACAAGCAGCGCTCACCTGACAGGCACCGTATGGTTTCTTCTTAAACTTTTCTTTTGCTTTCACGGGAAACCATCATTAATTAACCGCTCACCTTCTTTTGCACAATCAAACAAATGCTAACTCAGGAACAGTTCATACATCAATCATTTGTCCTGTGTTTTGCATCTTAACTCGAAAACCATATCCCATTTTACTCACTGTGTTATAGCTTTCTGGTTCAACATCTTCATTGCTGATGGCACCACGAATCTGGGGCAAATTTTATCAAATTTAACAGCACCGGTTATTCGTACCGTTCACACAAAATACAATCAGTCGTGAGGATAAAATCCCACCGTGCGTATTTTCAGATTCAACGCAGTAGCATTTCAAATAAAGTGAAAGAATTTTACACTGAAATGTATTGCAAGTGTTGCTTGTATTTGTGTCTTTAATTAAACTTTGTGGCGTCTGACTCCCATTCATGCCATTGCTGAATAAGAAAGGAGGGTTTGACATTGACCAGACTGCACTGCCCCTGATATTTGTGAGCTCATCCTTTATATTCAGTGGTTTCTCGCCCTTTGTTGGGCTGCAGTGTAGCGGATATCACGTTGACCTCACATTGAGTACTGTTGAGGGGGCTGACTCATCAGGGGAGTGCAGCAGCAGCCAAGTTCATGGCACCGTGGCTGACTCTGCTGCACAGAAGGGCAGGAAAAAGAATGGGACAGCGATAGTGATAGGGAATTCGATTGTAAGGGGAATAGATAGGCGTTTCTGCGGCCGCAAACGAGACTCCAGGATGGTATGTTGCCTCGCTGGTGCAAGGGTCAAGGATGTCTCGGAGCGGGTGAAGGACATTCTGAAAAGGGAGGGAGAACAGCCAGTTGTCGTGGTGCACATTGTTACCAAAGATTTAGGTAAAAAAAGGGATGAGGTCCGACGAGATGAATTTAACGAGCTAGATGCTGAATTAAAAAGTAGGACCTTAAAAGTAGTAATATCGGGATTGCTACCAATGCCACGTGCAAGTCAGAGTCGGAATCGCAGGATAGCTCAGATGAATACGTGGCTTGAGCAGTGGTGCAGCAGGGAGGGATTCAAATTCCTGGGGCAATGGAACCGGTTCTGGGGGAGGTGGGACCAGTACAAACCAGACGGTCTGTACCTGTGCAGGTCCGGAAGCAAAGTCCTTATGGGGGAGTGTTTGCTAGTGCTATTGGAGAGGTGCTAAACTAATATGGCAGGGGGATGGGAACCAATGCAGGGAGAAAGAGGGAAACAAAATGGAGACAGATACAAAAGACAGAAAGGAGATGAGTAAAAGTGGAGGGCAGAGAAAACCAAGGCAAAAACCAAAAATAGCCACTGTACATCAAAATTCTAAAGGGTCAAAGTGTAATAAAAAGGCAAGACTGAAAGCTCGGTGCCTCAATGCGAGGAGTATTCAGAACGCTGGAGAGGGCTCTGGACTAGTTAGAGTGGGTGAGAGCGCAGATAAACGGGACCCCAAGAAAGAATGCAAAAGGCAGGAGGCAACAGAGCAGAGTAGCACTGGGGTAAGTGTAAACCACAAGGTAATAGGAAGGGACAATATGTATGAATATAAAGGGGCTGCAGGAGGGGTCAAAAGTAAAAATCATGGATTAAAACTAGTATTAAATACTTTACCTAAACGCACGCAGCATTCAAAATAAAGTAAATGAGTTGACGGCACAAATCATGACAAATGTGTATGATTTGGTGGCCATTACAGAAACGTGGATGCAGGGTGGCGAAGACTGGGAATTAAACATACAGGGGTGGCTGACAATTCGGATAGATAGACAAGAAGGGAAAGGAGGTGGCGTAGCTCTGTTAATAAAGGATGATATCAGGGCAGTTGTGAGAAATGATATTGGCTCTAATGAACAAAATGTTGATTCATTGTGGGTGGAGATTAGATATAGTAAGGGGAAAAAGTCACTGGTGGGTGTAGTTTATAGGCGCCCAAATAATAACTCGACGGTGGGGTGGGCAATAATCAATGGAATAATGGAGGCATGTGAAAAAGGAACGGCAGTAATCATGGGGGATTTTAACCTACATTGGTCAAATCAAATCGCACGGGGTAGCCTGGAGGAGGAATTCATAGAATGCAGACAGGATTGTTTCTGAGAACAATATGATACAGAACCTACAAGGGAGAAAGCTATCTTAGATCTGGTCCTGTGCAATAAGACAGGAATAATAAACGATCTCCTCGTAAAATATCTCTCGGAATGAGTGATCACAGTATGGTTGAATTTGTAATATAGATTGAGAGTGAGGAAGTAGTGTCGCAAACGAGCATACAATGCTTAAACAAAGGGGACTATAGTGGGATGAGGGCAGAGTTGGCTAAAGTAGACTGGGAACACAGACTAAACGGTGGCACAATTGAGGTACAGCAGAGGACTTTTAAGGAGCTCTTTCATAGTGCACAACAAAAATATATTCCAGTGAAAAAGAAGGGCAGTAAGAGAAGGGATAACTTGCCGTGGATAACGAAGGAAATAAAGGAGAGTATCAAATTAAAAACCAATGCGTATAAGGTGGCCAAGTTTAGTGGGAAACTAGAAGATTGGGAAAATTTTAAACGACAGCAAACAATGACTTGAAAGCAATTAAGAAAGGAAAGATAGATTACGAAATTAAAATTGTGCAAAACATAAAAACAGATAGTAAAAGCTTTTACCGATATATAAAACGGCAAAGAGTGACTAAAGTAAATGTTGGTCCCTCAGAAGATGAGAAGGGGGATTTAATAATGGGAAATGTAGAAATGGCTGAGATCTTAAACAATTATTTTGCTTCGGACTTCACAGTGGAAGACACAAAAACCATGCCAGAAATTGCTGGTCACAGGAATGTGGGAAGGGAGGACCTTGAGACAATCACTATCACTAGGCGGGTAGTGCTGGACAGGCTAATGGGACTCAAGTTAGACAAGTTCCCTGGTCCTGATGAAATGCATCCCAGGGTATTAAAAGAGATGGCGGAAGTTTTTGCGGATGCATTCGTTATAATCTTCCAAACTTCTCTGGACTCTGGGGAGGTACCAGCGGATTGGAAAGCAGCTAATGTAACGCCTCTGTTTAAAAAAAGGGGGCAGACAAAAGGCAGGTAACAATAGGCCGGTTAGTTTAACATCTGTAGTGGGGAAAATGTTTGAAACTATCATTAAGGAAGAAATAGCGGGACATCTAGATCGGCTTAGTGCAATCAAGCAGACACAGCATGGATTCATGAAGGGGAAATCATGTTTAACTAATTTACTGGAATTCTTTGAGGATATAACGAGCATGGTGGATAGAGGTGTACCGATGGATGTGGTGTATTTAGATTTCCAAAAGGCATTCGATAAGGTACCACACAAAAGGTTACTTCCGAAGATAGAGCTACGCGGAGTCAGAGGATATGTAATAGCAAGGATCGAGATTTGGCTGGCGAACATAAAGCAGAAAGTGGGGATAAATGGGTGCTTTTCAGGTTGGAAATCGGTGGTTAGTGGTGTGCCGCAGGGATTGGTGCTGGGACCACAACTGTTTGCAATATACATAGATGACCTGGAAGAGGGGACAGAGTGCAGTGTAAAAGAATTTGCAGATGATACAACTATTAGTGGGAAAGCGGGTTGTGTAGAGGACACAGAGAGGCTGCAAAGAGATTTAGATAGGTTAAGCGAATGGGCTAAGGTTTGGCAGATGAAATACAATGTCGGAAAGTGTGAGGTCATCCACCTTGGGAAAAAAAACAGTAAAAGGGAATATTATTTGAATAGGGAGAAATTAAAACATGCTGCAGTGCAGAGGGACCTGGGGGTCCTTGTGCATGAATCCCCAAAAGTTAGTTTGCAGGTGCAGCAGGTAATCAGGAAGGTGAATGGAATGTTCGCCTTCATTGCGAGAGGGATGGAGTACAAAAGCAGGGAGGTCCTGCTGCAACTGTATAGGGTATTGGTGAGGCCGCACCTGGAGTACTGCGTGCAGTTTTGGTCACCTTACTTAAGGAAGGATATACTGGCTTTGGAGGGGATACAGAGACGATTCACTCGGCTGATTCCGCAGATGAGGGGGTTACCTTATGATGATAGATTGAGGAGACTGGGTCTTTACTCGGTGGAGTTCAGAAGATTGAGGGGTGATCTCATAGAAACATTTAAAATAATGAAAGGGATAGACAAGATAGAGACAGAGATGTTGTTTCCACTGGTAGGGGAGACTAGAACTAGGGGTCACAGCCTCAAAATACGGGGGAGCCAATTTAGAACCGAGTTGAGAAGCAATTTCTTCTCCCAGAGGTTTGTGAATCTGTGGAATTATCTGCCCAAGGAAGCAGTTGAGGCGAGATCATTGAATGTATTCAAGTCACAGGTAGATAGATGTTAAACAACTAAGGGAATTAAGGGTTACGGGGAACGGGTGGGTAAGTGGAGCTGAGTCCACGGCCAGATCAGCCATGATCTTGTTGAATGGCGGAGCAGGCTCGAGGGGGTAGATGGTCAACTCCTGTTCCTAATTCTTAATTTTGTTATGTTTCTTATGGCGTAGGCGTCTACTACAACCAAAAACATTTTTGAAAGGACCTGCGTAGTCCTCATGGATGCGTGCCCAAGGCTTGGTGGGCCAGGACTAGGTGCTAAGGGGGGCTTCCCTGGGCGGATTACCCAGCTGGGCAAACGTGTTGCACCTGCGAACACAAAGTTCCAGATCTGCGTCTTACCCTGGACACCAAATGTGTGACTTGACAATTGACTTCCTCATGACAATGCCCGGGTGCTCATTGTGGAGTTCTCTGATGAACACCTCTCTGCCCATCTGGTTTCTACGCGGTTTCCCCACAGTACGCAATCGGCCTGAATCGAGAGTTCATCCCTGCGCCTGTGAAGTAGTTTAACTTCCTCACGACATTCCCTGTACGTGGCTGCCCAGTCCCCATTCAGGATACATTTCTTGACTGGAGACAATAGCGGGTCTCTATTTCTCCAGACTTTAATCTGACGGGCTGTCACGGGTGAGCCTTCACTTCTGAAAGATTCAACAGCCATGACCATCTCAGCACCTTGCTCGGTAGCCCCCTCAGTGGTGGCTAGTGGGAGCCTGCTGAGTGCATCGGCGCAGTTTCGGTGCCCGGTCTGTGCCGAATTGTGCAGTCATAGGCGGCTAACGTGAGTGCCCACCTCTGTATGCGGGCCGATGCAATTGCATTTATGGCCTTGTTGACGGCCAAAAGGGAACGTTAGGGCTTTGTGATCTGGCTCCAGCTCAAATTTCCTGCCAAACAGGTATTGGTGCATTTTCTTTACTGCATATACACATGCGAGCGCCTCCTTTTCTACCATCCCGTAGCCCCTTTCTGCCTGGGACAGACTTCTGGAGGCCTAAGATACCGGCTGTAACTGACACTTGGCATTGACATGCTGCAACACACACCCGACACCATAGGACGACGCATCGCACGTTAACACAAGTTTCTTACATGGGTCATATAGCGTTAACAGAGTGTTGGAACATAACAAATTGCGAACTCTATTAAAAGTCCTTTCCTGGCTGTCCCCCCAGACACATTCGCGACCTTTGCGTAGGAGCACGTGTAGCGGCTCTAGCAGTTTGCTCAATTTGGGAAGAAAGTTACCAAAATAGTTCAGGAGCCCCAGGAACGAATGCAGCTCCGTCGTGTTACGGGGTCTGGGTGCTCTCTGGATCGCTTCCGTTTTGGAGGCAGTAGGGCTGATCCCGTCTGCTGCTACCCTCCTTCCCAGGAATTCTACCTCTGGAGCTATGAAGACGCACTTTGCCTTTTTCAGTCGCAGCCCTATCCGGTCCAGTCTGCGTAGCAGCTCCTCCAGGTTGTGGAGGTGTTCTTCAGTATCGTAACCCGTAATGAGAATGTCGTCCTGAAAAACCACCGTCCCTGGAATCGACTTGAGGAGGCTTTTCATATTTCATTGGAAGATCGCGGCAACCGAGCGAATCCCGAACGGACATCTGTTGTACTCAAACAACCCCTTGTGTGTCGTGATGGTGGTCAGCTTCTTCGACTCACTCGCCAGATCCTGGGTCATGTAAGCTGAGGTCAGGTCTAATTTTGAAAACGGTTTGCCACCGGATAGCGTCGCAAAGAGATCCTCCGCTCTCAATAGCGGGTACTGGTCTTGGAGTGACACCCGATTGATGGTTGCCTTGTAATCACCACATATCCTGACCGACCCATCCGCCTTGAGCAGCGGCACAATCGGGCTCGCTCAGTCACTGAATTTAACTGGCGAGATGATGCATTCCCTTAGCAGGAGTCCAATTCGCCTTCTATCTTTTCCCGCATCACATACGGCTCCGCCCTGGCCTTGTGGTGTACTGGCATGGCGTCCGGGTTTATGTGAATCACTACCTTGGCCCCCATGAAAGTGCCAATGCCGGGTTGAAATAATGAGTCAAATTTGTCGAGGATCTGTGAGCATGATACTCGCTCCACAGAGGAAATTGCATTGAGATCGCCCCATTTCCAGTTCATGACAGCAAGCCAACTTTGTGGGTCACGACTAACTTGGCGCTGCCTAGCACCTGAATGATCTCCTTTGTGTACGTTCGTAGCTGTGCGTCAATCGGCAATAATTTTGGCCTCCTGGCCTTGGACGCCCACAACTTTTCGAACTATTTGATACCCATCAGGGACTGGCTGGCCCACGTGTCTAGATCCACTGATACTGGGATGCCATTGAGGAGCACTTTCATCATTATCGGTGGCGTCCTGGTGTATGAACTGTATACGTGCTCCAAATGAACTCACTGAACTTCACCTTCCAGCGATTTCCCCCAGTGTCCATTTCTGCAATTTCTGCAGGTATTTTGCTCATCTCTGCAAACTCCGGCTGAGTGTGTGCCTCCACGCCTCCAACATGAGCTGCTGTTGGAAACAAAAGGTCTCTTGCCAGTCGATCGTCACTGACTGCCCCGTGATTGTCCTTGAGTGCACCATTAACAGGTGTTGATGGCCCCATTACTGGCCGCATTGTCCCTTGCAATGACGTGAATTGCCGTTCAGTTTGCCATTGTCTCTGTCGAACTCCCCCTCTGGGTTCGGCTACATATTGGGGCATGCCTGACTGCCCTTGGCTGCCTGGAGAACTGTGTGATGCTTTAACAATGTTGAATCTCTGTCCCAACCATTGCTCAACACAGTACCTCTCGTCTGTTATGCTAGTGGCCATGCTCGCGTGGTTTAAATCCCAGTTTCTCGTCGCCATTAATACGTCCTTACTATACAGTGTAAATGCACACGAGGCCCATGCTTCAGAGAAGGTCAGTCTATGACCTGTCCTTTATTCCTCAGCACTCAAGTGATGGAAGTGGGTGGAGCTTCCCCTTTTATACCTGAAGGTCCAGGTTAGGAGTGTCTCCCACAAGTTCACCACCTAGTGGTCATTGTTCTCACAGTGTACAACATCGGTCAGATTATACATGGGTTACAATGCTGGTTGAATACATGACAGTCCCGGCCTCACTCACTCTGGAGCTGGGGACGAGCGATGAGTCGATGGGTTGTTTGCGGCTTCGATCTGCTGTTGTGAAGCGAGGCGGAGATGCAGGATCCTTTAATAAGCTCTCCCAACTCAACTGAATGCAGCCGGAACGTGCAGATTTGAGAGGGGCTTTCTGCACCGTCAGGGCTGTAAACGGGAGGGAGTGAGAGAAACTGTGTAGAGTTCGAGTGTGTACAGAACTGTACAGAGAAACCAGCCAATTTAACAGCGCTGTGAGACACTGCATTTTGTTAATAGTATAGTATTATGCAGTCCCTCGTATCGAGGATGACTTGTTTCCAGACTAAAAAGGGATAAGTTTACAGGTGTTTCGATGAGGGACCTGACAATCTAGGTCCAGAACTACATGCTGAAGGGTGGAAGATGCCTGTGGGTGGATTTTTTTAACGTGGGGTGACCGTTGCACACCAACCACCACACGAGCTTGACAGTGCTAGGTCTTGGTCCAGTGGCAAGGATTACACAAGACGACCATAGACCAAGCTCTGCTGCATGGACGTAGTGTATACACATGCGCCGACTATCCATAGATCGCAGTGTGGGCTGGCCCGTGCTGTTCTTGGGCCCTCGCCTCTCCTGAGCCCCGATCACGACGCTCCAAGGCCCCGATCTCTCACCGCTCCTCCGCCCCGATCAAAAATGGAGCAGTCAGAAACAGAAAATCAAACAGTCTCTCTTATCATGGAGACACTAAATATCAACACTGTTATTTGAAATATCAAAATATTAAACTCCAGCCTAGTTGAAGGGTTATTAACATCAGCAGAAACAAACACCAACTTTGTTAATATTGAACCATTAATGTCAATTATTCCATTTTTTCTAATATTTAATTGAACAATGTTCAAAATGTTTCTACCCGGTTTCGAACGGGGGTCCTTTCGCGTGTTAGGCGAACGTGATAACCACTACACTACAAAAACGCTGCGATTGACACAATGCTAGGAACATAACCAGAGCTTTATCCTACACAGCTGGCCGATACTTCAGGAGCTGGTTTCAAGAGAATATAATGAAGGTGCTATAATTCGGAAGGCTGTGAGTGTGGCAGGAATTGATCTCGTGTTTCCCAGGTTTTACACATAGGAACAGAAGCTGGCCATTTAGCAGCGTGTGGTTAGGATCTGGAATGCACGGCTTGAAAGGGCGGTGGAGACAGACTCAATCTTATCTTTCAGATGGGAGTTGGATAAGTGTCTGAAGGAAAAACAATTGCAGGGCTATGGGGACAGGGCGGGGGAGTGGGACTCGCTGAGAGTCGGTACGGTCTCGACGGGCCGAATGGCCTTCCGTGCTGTAACCATTCCATGATTCGATAAGTTAGTGCCACATTTCATCGTGTGGGTGGAAGCAGAAAATTGCAAATGGACATGGATTGAGTCGGCAAAACTAGAGGCTTCTGATTCAGGAGATTCGCAGGGCACGGAAATTCGGGAGTTTAATGACTTTGAAAGGAACATTTTTGTTTTGTGCCGTTTCGGTCAGAGAAATGTTTGTGAAAGGACTTATTTGCAGAAAGGGATGCAGCATTTAACCTTCTGCCTTAACACTTCTTTCTGGGTGTCAGGTCACATTTGGTTTCAATGTTATTCTTCCAGAATTGCTATGAGAACATAAGAATATAAGAATTAGGAACAGGAGTGGGTCATCCTTACCTCGAGCCTGCTCCAACTTCTCCAACATCGGGTACAATCTACCCACATCTACCCAGTCCTGTCCCATCAGAATCTTGTGTGTTTCGATGAGATCCCCTCTCATCCTTCTAAACTCCAATGTATAAAGGCCCAATTGATCCAATCTCTCCTCAGATATCAGTCCAGCCATCCCGGAAATCAGTCTGCTGAACCTTCACTGAACTCCCTCAATAGCAAGAACGTCCTTCCTCAGATTAGGAGACCAAAATTGAAAACAATATTCCAGGTGAGGCCTCACCAAGGCCCTGTACAACTGCAGTAAGACTTCCCTGCTCCTATACTCAAATCACCCAGCTTTGAAGGCCACCACACCATTTACCTTTTTCCTGCCTGCTGTACCTGTATGCCAACTTTCAGTGACTGATGAACCATGACACCCAGGTCTCATTGCACCTCCCCTTTTCCTAATCTGCCACCATTCAGATAATATTCTGTCTTCACGTTTTTGCCCCCAAAGTGGATAACCTCACATTTATCCACATTATACTGCATCTGCCATGAATTTGCCCACTCAGCTAACCTGTTCAAGTCACCCTGCAGTCTCTTAGCGTCCCCCTCACAGCTCACACCGCCACCCAGTTTAGTATCATCTGCAAACATGGAGATATTACACTCAATTCCTTCATCCAAATCATTGATGTACATTGTAAAGAGCTGGGGTCCCAGCACTGAGCCCTGCGGCACTCCATTAGTTACTGCCTGCCATTTTGAAAAGGTCCATTTTATCCCGACTCTCTGCTTCCTGTCTGCCAACCAGTTCTCTATCCACGTCAGTCTATTACCCCCAATACCATGTGCTTTGATTTTGCACACCAATCTCTTGTGTGGAACCTTGTCAAAAGCCTTTTGAAAGTCCAAATACACCACATCCACTGGTTCTCCCTTGTCCACTCTCCTAGTTACATCCTCAACAATTCCAGAAGATTTGTCAAGCATAAATCCATCCCTTTCATAAATCCTACGCTGACTTGGACCGATCCTGTCACTGCTTTCCAAATGCGCTGCTGTTTCATCCTTAATAATTGATTCCAACATTTTCCCCATGACTGATGTCAGGCTAACCGGTCTATAATTACTCGCTTTCTCTCTCCTCCCTTCTTAAAAAGTGGTTTTACATTAGCTAACCTCCAGTCCATAGGAACTGATCCCGAGTCAATAGACTGTTGGAAAATGAGCACCAATGCATCCACCATTTCTAGGGCGACTTCCTTAAGTACTCTTGGATGTAGACTATCAGGCCCCAGGGATTTATCATCCTTCAATCCCATCAATTTCCCACCTCATAAGGATATCCTTCAGTTTCTCATTCTCACTAGACCATCGGTCCCCTCGTACTTTTGGAAGGTTATTCGTGTCTTCCTTCGTGAAGACAAAACTGAAGTATTTGTTCAATTGGTCTGCCATTTCTTTGTTCCCCAATATAAATTCACCTGAATCCGACTGCAAGGGACCTACAGTTGTCTTCACTAATCTTTTTCTCTTCACATATCTACAGAAGCTTATGCAGTCAGTTTTTATGTTCCAAGCAAGCTTCCTCTCACAATCCATTTTCACCCTCCTAATGAAACCCTTAGTCCTCCTCTGTTGATTTCTAAATTTCTCCCAGTCCTCAGGTTTGTTCCTTTTTCTGGCCAATTTATCTGCCTCTTCCTTGGTTTTAACACTACCTTAATTTCCCTTGTTAGCCATGGTTGAGCAACGTTCTCCGTTCTATTTTCACTCCAGACAGGGATGTGCAATTGCTGAATTCACCCGTGTGATCTTTAAATGTTTGCAATTTCCTATCCACCGTCAATCCTTTAAGTATCCTTGGCCAGTCTATTCTAGCCAATTCACACCTCATACCGTCAAAGTTACCTTTCCTTAAGTTCAGGACCCAAGTTTCTGAATTAACTGTGACATCTCCATCTTGATGAAGAATTCTACCATTTTATGTTACTCTTCCCCAAGGGGCCTCACACAAATCGATTGCTAATTAGTCCCTTCTCATTACACATCACCCAGTCAAGGATGGCCAGCTCTCTTCTTGGTTGAGAAAACCATCCATAATACACTCCATGAAATCCTCCTCCACCAAATTACTACCATGTGGTTAGCCCAATCACTATATCGATTAAAGTCACCCATGATAACTGCTATCCCACCACTGCACACATCCCTTCTTTCTTGTTTGATGCTGTCCCCAACCCTACCACTGCTAACCAGTGAGACAGACATTGCAGCATGAGTCTGGTTATTGTGAAACAGCAATTGCTAAAAGAACAGTGATCCCGACATGATTTGAACAAGCAACCCTTTGATCTAGAGTCAGACGCACTGCCATTGCACCACAATAGTTAAGGGATGTTCGTCTATATGAAGGTTCTGCCATAAAAGGGGCTTTAAAATCCCGCCCATTCCCACCAGGTATCACAAGCAGCGCCTTCCTGACAGTCAGCGGATGGTTTGTTCGAAAACTTTTCTCTTGCTTTCACAGGAAAGCATCATTAATTAACCCCTCACCTTCTTTTGCACAATCAAACAAATGCTAACTCAGGGACACTCCATACTTCAATCATTTGTCCTGTGCTTTGCATGTTAACTGTTAAACCATATCCCATTTTACTAACTGTATTTTCGCTTTCTGGTTCAAAGTCTTCATTGCCGATGACACCACGAATCTGGGGCAACTTTTATCAAATTTAACAGCACCGGTTATTCCTACCGTGCACACGAAATACAATCAGTAGTGAAGATAAAATCCCACTGTGCGTATTTTCAGATTCAACGCAGTAGGATTTCAAATAAAGTGAAAGAATGTTACACTGAAAAGATTTGCAAGTGTTACTTGTATTTGTGTCTTTAATTAAACTTTGTGACGTCTGACTCCCATTCATGCCACTGCTGAATAAGAAAGGAGGATTTGACATTGACCAGACTGCACTGCCCCTGATATTTGTCTGCTCATCCTTTATATTCAGTGGTTTCTCGCCCTTTGATTGGCTGCAGTGTAGCGGATATCACGTTGGTCTCACGCGCGAAAGGTCCTCGGTGGATCCGTTTTCTCTCACTCAAAGTTATCTATTTATTGAAGTGAAATAAAAAGCAATTATGGAATAAGGGAGCCCTTTTTCCAGAAGAATAAATAACAAATAAAAACAGCAAACGCTGGAAATCTCAGCAGGCCAGGCAGCATTTGCAGCGAGACTAAACTCGCATCCGATTGTTCATCCACAGAAAGTTTAAACATAATGTTTCTACCCAGGATCGAACCATGGACCTTTTACATATAAAGTAAACGTGATAACCACTACACTACAGAAACCTCTGGTACAACGCCCCCAACAGAGGGGAGCTGACCAGTGAGCTCCCTCTGTGCTGATCGGGAATGTGTTGTCTCACCTGAAACAACTTCTGTCCCACACTAAAAGTTTTCAATCCTTCTCCTCCGCTGCCCTTTACAGAAATGTCACCAATCACCCAGCCACCGTGTTCACTTCCACATCCTCACAGTGGGGCCACAGAGGCTGCTACCGTCTCCCCGCGATCAGCGAACTCACCCAGTTTACAAAATTAAACCCCGAACACGTGCCTGGCAAAGGGCAGGTGAAGCCAGATAGTCTGTAATCTCGGTCTATCACAGAAAGTATTGGTATTCATGGTGATGACAGCAATTATTAATCGTCTCACATACCTCAATTATTTTTATGCGATGCATTGATCGAGGATTGAAACCAGGTTAGTGCGCCAGATCATAACCCCTTGACCAGCAGGGAACAGTTACGATAAATGTCGATATATTTATATATATTTATATATGAATGTCAATGGCTAGCTACCTAGACCTCGTGGTGCCCACGGTCGTGTGTCTAACTTTGAGTGTGAGAAATTGTTCCACAGTGACACCTTTCATGTGTTCTACATGGTTACAAGGTGTGCACCAGAGGGCACTGCAGTGGGAGACTTGTAGTTTACCTGTACAGGTGTGCCTGGCCGAGTGCAAAAGGCAGGCCACCAGGTGTGATCCTCACTCTGTGGTTATCAATAAAGGACTTAGGTCACTACAGTTCAAGCATGACACATTGTCTCGTGGAGTCATCATCAGAGCATCTGAAGGCATACCAATTGGCGACGAGATTACGGACCTTCACACGAAAATGGCTAAACTTGGTACATTGCAGCAGTTCGCTGATGGTGATGATTGTGAAGCCTTTGTGGAGAGGCTCGACCATTTCTTCACAGCAAACGACCTGGCAGGTGACAACCCGGCCACACTGGCTGATAAGTGCAGAGCTATCCTGCTAACCAGTTGTGGGCCCACCGTCTATGGACTCGTCAGGGACTTGCTGGCACATGCGAAGACAACGACCAAGACATACGAGGAGCTTGTAACACTGATCCAAGAACAACTCAATCCCAAAGAGAGCATCCTCACAGCCAGACAGCGGTTTTATACACACCGACGGCCCGAAGGCCAGGAGATCACGAAATATGCTGCCGACCTCAGGAGGCTGGCGGCACCGTGCGATTTTTGTGACCATCTCACCGAAGCACTGCGGGATATATTTGTCATCGGAATCGGCCAAGAGGGCCTTCTTCATGTGCTACTGTCAGCGGATACCACAGTCATACTTCAGACGGCCATCTCCGTGAGCCAAGCATTCATGACCACGACCTGTGGCTCCAGGCAGATGACTCATCCTCAGGTCTCAAACGCGGCAAGTAATGTGCACAGAGTGGCGCCTTTTAGAGGCTGGACAGTAGAACGTGAACCTTCTCAGGGGAGAGAGAACAGGCCCCCGAGTCCCTTAACTCAAAGTCCATGGTCAGATCAGCCATGATCTTATTGAATGGCAGAGCAGGATCGATGGGCCGAATGGCCGACTCCTGTTCCTATTTCTTATTTTCTTATGTTAATCATTTAAGGAGCTTCAATCATTGATGAAGTTTTCTCCCCTAACTGACTTTACACAGTCTGTATTTCGGAGACTGGTTTAAAATGTTCACTGCTCATGCGACAAGGAACCTGGGGAGAATTTTGTTCAATTTATTTCACAGCAAAAGTAGTCTCCAAAATAATGTTTCTACACGGGTACAAACCGGGGAACTTTCACGTCTGGTTCTCCACAGTGGTGGAGGTTGTGCTCGAGTTTAAAATGGTGCATTGTTTCCACTTTGGAAATGCATCTACAACTACAAGGAACATTTTGCCCATGAATGGACCCGCATACTCTACGTGCACCCGCGACCACGGTTTGGAAGGCCAGGGCCAGGTGCTCAGTGGAGCCTCCCTGGGGGCATTGCTGAGTTGGGCACAAATAGTGCACCTTCGGACGCAGAGCTCCAAGTCCGCGTCGATACCAGGCCACCAGACATGGGATCTGGCTATGGCCTTCATGAGAACAATCCCCGGGTGCTCGTGGCGGAGCTCCCGGACAAATGCCTCTCTGCCTCGCAGAGGCATGACTACTCGGCTGCCCCACATCAGGCAGTCTGCTTGTAGTGATAGTTCATGCATGCTCCTGTGAAAGGGTTTTAATTCCTCGGGGCAGGCATCACTAGCCTCTGCCCAGTCACCGGTTAGCACAGATCTTTTTACTAAGGATAACGTGGGGTCGCTGGCCGTCCAGGCTCTGATTTGGTGAGCTGTTATGGGCGAACCTGTGGACTCAAAGGCATTGATTGCCATGACTATCTCACAGTCCTGTTCGTCAGATCCTTCCGTGGTCGCCAGGGGTAGCCTGCTGATCGCGTCGGCAAAGTTGTCTGTGCCTGGTCTGTGCCTTATGGTATAGTCGTAGGATGCCAGCATGAGTGCCCACCGTTGAATTCGCGCTCAGGCGTTGCCGTTTATTGCCGTACAGAAACATCTGGTACAACAGCACCAACAGAGGGGAGCTGCCCACTGAGCTCCCTCTGTGCTGATCGGGAATGTGTTGGCTCACCTTAAACAACTTCTGTCCCACACTGAGGGCCAAAGTTTCTTGTGGAGTTGCTCCTAGTTTTATGGAGCAACTAGTTTTGTTTGGAGAATGTTAGAAATTGCAATTCTCGGATATTAGTTTACTTCAGTTCAACTGAGTTAGTTGAGGTTGGCTTCAGATAAGGTATTTTTTTTCAAACGGGGGTGTGTCCAGCCACTCAGGCCCGTTTTGCAAGATTCGGCAGTGAGAAATTACTACAAACTAACTTAGGCTGGAGTAAGTGCCCACTTTTGTAAGTTCAAAACAACCTTACCTGGAGGTAAGCTCAGTGCAGGCACAGCCAGAGAGGAGGTGGGAATTAAACACAAAAAGGACTGAAGCATTAAACACATCACTTAAAATGTCCAAAAACCTCTTTTGATGATATCTTGCCTTATATCTGCTGAATGAGGATAGTTGCTTCTCTTTTTATAAATAAACAAGTGTCGCCACCCGGTTGAGGCAGGCACATTCCGGATGCTTTCAGATGAGCTGTGAGAGATTATTAAAGGGTCCGAGTGTCCTGTAGCCCCACACACCAGGATATCCTCTCCCCCGTGGTTTTCCTCAGCTTGTGCTCGGTGTACGGGGAGCTTTGGCCCGGGTCCGAGGTAGCTTGCATCCCAGGGATGGACAACAACCCTCTGAGCTCTGGAACTGGGAAGAGCGAAAAACTAATGAGTTGTTTGTGTGTTTGAAATGCGGCTTAGATCTGCTGGTATTAACCGAGGCAGGGGCTGTGAGACATTGCATTGTGTTCAGGTTTAATCACAGCGATATCCGCAGTCAGGAGCTGAAAAGGACGAAGAGCTGAAAAAATACAAGAAAAAAGCTAAGAAATGTCAGCAATTGTGGTAAACACTTTAATGTGTTTCCTGCTCGTTTATCGATGCGGTGCTCACAGAGGGAGCCCGGATTCAGAAAGTAACTCATTCATTCAAAATCTTTAAAATCGTAATATGCAACGAAATAAACTGTGTGTCTGAGGATGGGGGTGGGTGAAGATTATTTGTTTTATTGCCCATTCATTACCCGCCAGCGTTGTTTTGTAGAATTGTTACTGAGGGTCAGTGGAAACTTCAATAACTGAAATTTAATCATTCAAGAATTTTGAATCATTGATGAAGTTTTCTCCCCTATCTGACTTTACACACTCTGCATTTAGGAGACTGGTTTAAAATGTTCAGTGCTCTTGCGACAAGGAACCTGGGGCGACTTTTGTTCAATTTATTTCACAGCAAAAATAGTCTCCAAAATAATGTTTCTGCACGGGTTTGAACCGGGGACCTTTCGCGTGTGAGGCAAACCTAATAACCGCTACACTACACAAACGGTGTGATTAAAGTAATCTTAGGTATATAACCAGAGCATTAACCTACACAGCTGGCCAATACTTCAGGAGCTGGTTTTACGAAAATAGAATGATGGTGCTATATTTCGGAAGGCTGTGAGTGTGGCAGGAATTGATCTAGTGTTTCCCAGACTTTACACATAGGAACAGGAACTGGCCATTTAGCAGCGAGTGGTTAGGATCTGGAATGCACGGCTTGAAAGGGCGGTGGAGGAAGACTCAATCTTATCTTTCAGATGGGAGTTGGATAAGTGTCTGAAGGAAAAACAATTGCAGGGCTATGGGGGAAGGGCGGGGGAGTGGGACTCGCTGAGAATCGGCACGGGCTCGATGGGCCGAATGGCCTTCCGTGCAGTAACCATTCCATGATTCGATAAGTTAGTGGCACATTTCATAGTGTGGGTGGGAACACAACATTGCAAAGGGACATGGATTGAGTCGTTAAACTAGAGGCATATGATTCAGGAGATTCGCGGGGCATGGAAATTCGGGAGTTTAATGACTTTGAAAGGAACATTTTTGTTTTGTGCCGTTTCGATCATTGAAATGTTTCTGAAAGGAATGTTTTGCAGAAAGGGATGCAGCATTTAACCTTCTGCCTTAACACTTCTTTCTGGGTGTCAGCTCACATTTCGTTTCGATGTTATTCTTCCAGAATTGCTATTTTCTTTGGTGTTTCACAATAACCAGACCCTTTCTCTAAAGTCAGTCTCAATGTTTCCACAGTCTCCGATTGTTGTTACCAGCAATGATCATTTTGACCCAGACCCCGAAAGCACAGTGTGTAAAATGGTTTATGATTTCAGAGTTCAATTGCAGAGCACAGAAGAAATGATTCAATTATGGAGTTCCTTCAGTTAGCATTTCTTTAATTGTGGAAAAGAAGATATCGGGTTAATTAATGATAATTTTCCAGGAAAGCAACATTAAATTAAAATAAATGCAATCGCCCAACATGGGGCTCAATCCCACGAACCTGTAATTAATAGTCTCATGTTCTACCGACTGAGCACGCCAGGCTTCTGGATAACGCTGGATTTTATCGCTCATTGCAGCCAGGCGCCTGTTGGCCACCCGCAGCCTGGATACAGTAAGGTCCCAACAGCTCATTGACTGTCGGAGTGGGACAATGCGGTGCTTCAGAAGACAGGTCGAAAAAGCAAAGTCACAGATTCCGTCCCATGTGCTCCTCCGATCAAGAATAGCAACACACTAAAAATGCTTCAATAATATTTACACCTGAGCTCTACATTTGTAAAGTAGCTGGCTTGTTCGTCTAGAGGTATGATTTTCGCTTTGGGGTTGTTACTTGAAATTTGCGAGAGGTCCCGGGTTCAAATCCCGGACGAGCCCTCAGTTTACCCACGAATTTTGAAATTGCATCGAACTTTTGCAAAGAAGGACTTGCATTTCTCAACATCTTTCAGGAACTCATGACGCTCCAAAGCGCTTTCCAGCCGTTGAGTTATGTTTGAAGTGCTGTCGTGTGGGGAAATATGTGCACAAATCACCCCACACGAAGCGCAACACTTTGCGCAGGAGTTCGGTGCAAAGAATCAGATATCTCAGGGACTTGGACTTTCTATGAATGAGTTCTGCTTGTACCTGCATTCAAACTTGAAACAGCAACTGGGCTTCCATCTCACGGGAGCAGCGTGTAGCAGTTCGTGAGTAGGTGACCAGGTTGATGTGCGCCGCTTTCAATCTTTGAAATTTCACCAAACAAAGAAACGGTGAATCCAACTGTCCCTGTAAGCAACAGATTGAAGGGATCGGTGCTCCAAACAGAGCAGGAAAACGCGCAGTACAATAATACGGTCCGCAACATTAAATGTCAGAGTTATGAAGCAGACAACAATTAAACAAACACTTAACAACAGTACTGACACCCAAACCTTGCGAATGTTCGCCGAAGAACTCAAACACGTTCCAGTTCCCAGCTCAGTGCACAAATTGATTAAACATTAATCGGATTCTAAAATATCTGTTCCAAATGCCACATTTTATATATTTTCCTTATCCCTGCTACGTGACAATTGAAACTTTTAATAGTATCACCTAACACAAGTGCCCAACTTCTGATGGAAGGTCATTAACCTGAAATGTTAACTCTGTTTCTATCTCCACAGATGCTGTCTGACCTGCTCAGTGTTTCCAGCTTTAATCTTTTTATTCTCCAAATTTATAATCAGAAAACCACTTCCCTTGTCATCTAACTACACTCCTTCCTGATATGTAGCCTTGTCCTACAAACCAGGCTCCTTTCGGATAATTCAGGCATTCATTGGAATTATAACTTCTTAACGATAACAATTATGTGAAGTGTGTAACTCTGTAATACTTGCCACCAGACGGCGCGACTTTTGGAGTCCGAATGGTCACCTGCCCACACGTGCAGGGTTGGTATGAAAGGTTGGCTACCATGTTGTTCAGGCACTCTGGAGTTGTAATAATGAAGACTAAGGTCACATTAAGTTTAGCTTACAGTACGCAGCCTCGGGGAGTTCTTCGATACACAACAATTGGCGACGAGTAACAGAATACGAACCTTCACACAACCATGGCTGCTGTTGGAATATTAGAGAGATCCATAGAGGGTGATGATTGGGAAGCCTTTGTCGAGCAGCTCGACCAGTACTTTGTGGCCAACGAGCTGGAAGGAGACAATAACGTGGCCAAGCACAGGGCGATTCTCCTCACTGTCTGTGCTCCTAAAATATACAGCCTCATCAAGAATCTGCTCACACTGACAAAACCAACGGAGAAGGAATATTCAGAGTTGTGCACACTGGTTTGGGACTACCTCAAGCCGAAAGAGAGTATCCTCATGGCCAGAAATCGTTTTTACATGCACCATCGCTCCGGGACCAGGACCTGGCGGATTATGTCACCGACCTGAGACACCTCGCGGGACCTTGCCATTTTCGAGCTGCGTTGGGGCAAATGCTGTGAGACTTTTACGTGCTGGGCATCAGCCACGAGATCATTCTTCGAAAGCTGCTGGCTGCTGAAACCCTAGACCTGAGCAGGGGCATCGCGATCGCCCAGGTATGCATGGCCACGGACGATAACACCAAACAGATATCTTCTCAACATCGAAGCTCACCGGCAAGTACTGTGCATAAAATGATGTCGCTGGCAGGCCGAAATTCATATGGCAGGGTATATCCGTCTGTGGCTGAAACACCTGTGAAGACTCAGAGTGCGCCATCGGGGGTGAATGTGAATCTATTAGCACCGTGTGGGTGCTGCGGGGGTAATCCTCGGGCCCATCAATGTCGTTTCAAGCGCTACGTGTGCAAAGGCTGCACAACGATGGGGTACCTCCAGTGAATGTGCAAACGTGCTGTGACATACCACGTGGCTGAGGATGATCGATCCGGCACGGATCATGCAGCACAGGCAACTCAACCCAAGGAACAAGGACTCCCAGGCGCAGGTGGGGCTGTTGCATTTTATCAGGGAGGCTTTGAGGGTGTGCCCGAAACGTTTCCTCTGCCCACCTGTGGCTCGCTTACCTGTCGGAGTTCTGAGTAGAGCGCTTGCTTAGGGAGTCTCATGTTGGGCATGTGGACAATGTGGCCCGCCCAGCGGAGCTTGACATGTTTGATCAGTGCTTCAATGCTGGGAATGTTGGCCTGAGCGAGAACACTGATGTTGGTGCGTCTGTCCTCCCAGGGGATTTGCAGGATCTTGCGGAGACAGCCCTGGTGGTATTTCTCCAGTGATTTGAGATGTCTGCTGTATATAGCCCATGTCTCGGAGCCATACCGCGGGGCAGGTATCACCACCGCCCTGCAGACCATATGCATGGTGCCAGATTTAAGGTCCTTTTCTTCAAACACTCTCCTCCTCAGCGGATCGAAGGCTGTGCTGGCACACTGTAGGCGGTGTTGGACCTCATCATCGATGTCTGCCCTTGCTGATAGTAGGTTCGCGAGGTGTGGAAAAGGTTCCCGAGGCGTGGATAAGGCACTTACAACCTTTCTAAATATAGCACCCTTATTCTAATCTCTTAAAACAAGTTCCTGAATTCTCGCCTAGATGTGTACTTTAGAACTGTGGTTTTATCCTCAGATAGATTCGACCACAGTGTTTCCGTAGTGTAGTAGTTATCACATTCGCTTCACACACGAAAGGTCACCGGTCCGAAACCGGGCGGAAAGATCTTGAAAACTTGAAAATGGTCCGAATACCTGACTCCTGTTCCGAATTCTTACATTCTTATGATCTCTTGACCTTTCACAGAAGAACAAACTCTCCTCTGAACATGCATGAGAAAGCTCCATAAAATATTTTCCCCCCAGGTGCATTCGCGTGTGAGGCGAACGTGTTAACCGTTACACTGCGGAAACATCTCCACTTTCAGCAGCAGATTACCAAAATTAAACCCAATGAGATCGGGATAAAAGTTCCTCACATGCTCAGAGCAAAATATATGATTAATGTTCTGCAAAAGAATGAACAAACTTCAGCACCAGGTCAGACGGAAATGTTCAGCGAGCAGGTGGACTGCTGAATCGCACTTTTAAGGAGTTGGTGGTGACAAAACAAATGGGTTTCGCTTAATGATTAAATGTAAGAAATGGGACATAAACCCACATCTCCAGAGGAGACAGTGACTTGAACACAGCATTTAGACCGCTCGGCCATCCTGACTATTCAGTGCTGTGTGTGACCACCTGCAGGTTGATTTTGAACTTTTGTGTCCTGTCACATGAAATAAATGAGGGCAGCAGGCGCAACTCTGCCTGACACCGGGGAAACAGTGAGACAGGCCTTGGAGCAAGGGTTTGGTTATTTCGACACAGCAAAGGAAATATTAATTCTGGAAGAACAATATGCAAAAGAACAATGACCAGTGAGCTCCCTCTGTGCTGATCGGGAATGTGTTGGCTCACCTTAAACAACTTCTCTCCCACACTGAAAGTTCTCAATCCTTCTCCTCCGCTGCCCTTTACAGAAATGTCACCAATCACCCAGCCACCGTGTTCACTTCCTCACAGTGGGGCCACAGAGGCTCCGACCATCTCCCCGCGATCAGCGAACTCACTCAGTTTACAAAATTAAACCCCGAACACGTGCCTGGCAAAGGGCAGGAAAAGCAAGATAGTCTGTAAGCTCGGTCTATCATAGAAAGTATTGGTATTCATGAAGATTACAGCAATTATTAATCGTCGCACAGACCTCAATTATTTTATGCGATGAACTAATCGAGGATTGAAACCAGGTTAGTGCGCTGGATCTTAACCCCTTGACCACCAGGGAACAGTTACGATACATGTCGATATATTTATATATATTTATATATGAACCTGAATGTCAATGGCTACATACATAGACCTCGTAGTGCCCACGGTCGTGTGTCTACCTTTGATTGAGAGAAACGGTTCCACAGTGACACCTGTCATGTGTCCTACACGGTTATTGCTTGAACTATTAGAAGTTGTGCACCGGAGGGCACTTCAGTGGGAGACTTGCAGCTTACCTGTACAGGTGTGCCTGGCCCAGTACAAAAAGCAGACCACCAGGTGTGATCCTCACTCTGTGGTTATCAATAAAGGACTAAGGTCACTACAGTTCAAGCATGACACATTGTGGAGTCATCATCAGAGCATCTGAAGGTATAACAATTGGTGATGAGATTACGGACCTTCACACGAAAATGGCTAACCTTGGTACGTTGCAGCAGTTCGCCGATGGTGATGATTGGGAAGCCTTTGTGGAGAGGCTCGACCATTAATTCACAGCAAACGATCTGGCAGGTGACAACCAGGCCACACTAGCTGATAAGTGCAGAGCTATCCTGCTAACCAGTTGTGGGCCCACCGTCTATGGGCTCGTCAGGGACTTGCTGGCACCAGCGATGATAATGACCAAGACGTACGAGGAGCTTGTAACACTGATCCAAGAGCAACTCAAGCCCAAAGAGAGCATCCTCACAGCCAGACACCGGTTTTATACACACCGACTGCCCGAAGGCCAGAAGATCACGAAATATGCTGCAGACCTCAGGAAGCTGGAAGCACCGTGGGATTTTGGTGACCACCTCACCGAATCACTGCGGGGTATCTTTGTCATCGGAATCGGCACGAGGGCCTCCTTCATAAGCTACTGTCAGCGGATACCACAGTCACACTGCAGAAGGCCATCTCCGTGAGCCAAGCATTCATGACCTCGACCTGTGGCTGTCGGCGGATGACTCCTCCTCAGGACTCAAACCCGGCAAGTACTGTACACAGAGTGGTGCATTTTAGAGGCTGGACTGTAGAACGTGAACCTTCTCAGGGGAGAGAGAATAGGCCCCCGAGTCCCTTAACTCAGAGTCCATGGTCAGATCAGCCATGATCTTATTGAATGGAAGAGCAAGATCGAGAGGCCGAATGGCCTACTACTGTTCCTATTTCGTATGTTCTTCTGTTAATCATTTAAGGAGCTTGAATCATTGATGAAGTTTTCTTCCCTATCTGACTTTATGCACTCTGTGTTTAGGAGACTGGTTTAAAATATTGACTGCTCATGCGACAAGAAACCTTGGGCGACTTTTGTTCAATATATTTGCAGCAAAAATAGCGTCCAAAATAATGTTTCCACCTGGGGTTCAACCAGGAACTTTTCGCATGTGAGGTGAATGTGATAACCGCTGCACTACAGAAACGTTGTGGTTAAAGTAATCTTAGTAATATATCCAGAGATTTAACCTACACAGCTGGCCGATATTTAAGGAGCTGGTTTTACGAGAATAGAACGACGGTGTTGGAGTGGATTTTCAGACATAGCAAAGCATGATGGGGTAAGCCACCACGAAATGAACTTTGTACCAAGAAGCCTATCTGCTGTCCCTGATATGAACTCTGCAGCAACAAGTGACTCCTGGCCAGGTGCAGGCCACTGTTTCATCGAAAGCTTTGCAACAGAATAACGAAACACAAAATAAGATAAAGAGGAAGAGTTCCAAACTCGCACCATAATATCAGCTTTCACTAGGACTAATAAGTTGAATGTAAATGAATTGCGTTGCCCTATGGATCGATTGGTTGTATGTAAATGAATTTAAATGATTATATTCCGCCCCCTTCTAAACTGCTTATAACCCCGCGGCACAAGGCACTCGGGGAGATCGCTGGATCTCAACTCTTCTCCCAGAGCTCTGTTAGCAATACCGTTGTCTCTCTTACCTTACCAGAGTCTATGTGAATTTATTTTCACTAACAGTGGATGCAGAGAGGATGTTTCCACCATTGGGGGAGAATAGAACTAGTGGCATGATCTTAGAATAAGGGGCCGCCCATTTAAAACTGAGATGAGGAGGAATTTCTTCTCTCAGAGGGTTGTAAATCTGTGGAATTCACTGTCCCAGAGAGCTGTGCAAGCTGGGAAATTGAATATATTTAGGACAGAAATAGACAGTTTCTTAAACAATAAGGGGTTAAGGGGTTATGGGCAGCGGGCGGGGAAGTGGAGCTGAGTCCATGATCGGATCAGCCATGATCTTATTAAATTGTGGAGCAGGCTCGAGGGGCTGCATGGCCGACTCCTGCTCCTATTTCTTATGTTCCTTTGACTAATACACATCAACATCCTGTGGGTTATCATTGACGAAGTTAATGTGGGCAAGCCTGGCTAGCTCAGCCTAAAGAGCATGCGATTTTTAATTTTAAGGTCATGCGTTCGAGCCCCACCTTGCATGAATTATTTTCCTTAAACTTTTATGTTACTTTCACGGGAATTAACACACACATTCAAAAAGGAGTTAAATATGTCCCTTATGGCTAAAAGGATCAAGGGGTATGGAGAGAAAGCAGGAAAGGGGTACTGAGGGAATGATCAGCTATGATCATAGTGAATGGCAGTGCAGGCTCGAAGGGCCGAAGGGCCTACTACTGCACCTATTTTCGATGTTTCTATGTTTCCCCTTGTGGGGGAATCTAGAACTTGGGGTCACAGTTTCAGAATAAGGGGTGATAAGAACATAAGAAGTCGGAGCAGGAGTAGGCCACTTGGTCCCTCGAGCCTGCTCCACCATTCAATACGATCATGGCTGATCCCCACAAACCCTTATTCCCTGACCGTTTAAGGGTCGCCCATTGAAAACGGAGATGAGGTGGAATTTTTCTCTCAGAGGGTGGTGAATCTTTGGAGCTCTCTGCCCCAGAGAGCTGTGGAGGCTGGGTCATTGAATATATTTAAGGTGGAGATAGACAGATTTTTGAACGAGGCCATATGGATTCAATTGGAGAACAGAAAAGGGGCGATCACACGACTGAGAGTGTACGAGAGACCCCCGAACATCCAGAGGGAGATATTGGGTCTGGTTATTGTGATTCAGCAAGGAAACTATCGATCCTGGAGGACAAATACTCTGTTCCATAGGAAACGGACACAGCCTCTCCAATTGATCAGTTAATTAATGATGTTTTCCCGTGAAAGCAACATAAAAATTTAACAAAGCTTATTCGCGCAACGTGGGGATGGAACCCTCGTCTCTGAGATTAAGAGTCTCATGCTCTATCGACTGAGCAAGCCGGGTTTGGCAAATGTGGAATCCTTGACGTATGTCAAATGTTGTGGGTGGATTAGTGATGATTGAAATCATGATTGAGTATCTCACAGACTTGAATTTTGGAGTTACTTCAGTTAGCATTTCTTTAATTGTGCAAGAGAAGATTGTTTCCATGAAAGCTGCATTAAATTAAAAGAAATGTAATCAACCAAAGTGGGGCTCGGACGCAGGAACCTGAGATTAAAAGTCTCATACTCTACTGACTGAGCTCGACGGCATTCTGCCCAACGCAGGTTTTTATCGCTCATTGCAGCCAGGCGCCTGTTGGCTCCGCCCCAGATGTTGAAACTTGCAGTTGAAACTTGTGCTGTGTTTATCACGTTTGCTTTGCACGCAATATGTCCCTGGTTCAATCCCGGGCAGAAACATTATGCTTAACATTTCTGTGGATGAACAATCGGTGGCGAGTTTCGTGTCACGGCAAATGCTGCCTGACCTGCTGAGTTTTCCAGCATTTGCTGCTTTTATTTGCTATTTATTCTCCTGGCAAAAGGGCTCCCTTATTTATTAATTGCTCTTTATTTCACTTCATTAAATGGATAACTTTGACTGAGAGAATACGGATCCACCGGGGACCTTTTGCGTGTGAGGCCAACGTAATATCCGTTATACTGCAGCTCATCAAAGGACGAGAAACGACTGAAAACAAAGGATGAGTTGACAGATATCAGGGGCAGTATAGTCTGGTCAACGTCAAACCCTCCTTTCTTATTCAGCAGTGGCATGAACGGCGGTCAGACGCCACAAATTTTAATTAAAGACACAAATACAAGTAACACTTGCAAATCTTTTCAGTGTAAAATTCTTTCACTTTCTTTGAAATCCTATTGTGTTGAATCTGCAAATATGCACAGTGGGATTTTATCTTCACTACTGATTACATTTTGTGTGCACGATAGGAATAACCGGTGCTGTTAAATTTGATAAAAGTTGCCCCAGATCCCTGAAGACTTTGAACCAGAAAGCTAAAATATAGTGTGTAAAATGGGATATGGTTTTCGAGGTAAGATGCAAAGCACAGGAAAAATGATTGAAGTATGGACTGTTCCTGAGTTAGCATTTGTTTGATTGTGCAACGGAAGGTGAGGGGTTAATTAATGATGGTTTCCCGTGAAAGCAAGAGAAAAGTTTAAGATGAAATCATACGGTGCCTGTCAGGTGAGCGCTGCTTGTGACACCTGGTGGGAATGGGCGGGGATTTTAAAGACCCTTGTATTGCAGAATCTTCATATAGACGAACATCTCCAAGTCACTGTGTAGGTCTCATGGTGCAACGGTAGTGTGTCTGACTCCAGTTCATAGGGTTGTGTGTTCAAATCACTTCGGGGTCACTGTTCTCTTGAATATTTTTCTTCCAGAATTAATATTTCCTTTGCTGTTTGGCAATAACCAGACCCTTGCTCCAAGCTCTGTCTCACTGCTTCCCCGGTGTCAGGCAGACACACGCATGCACCCCTCATTTATTTCATGTGACAGGACACAAAAGTTCAAAATCAACCTGCAGGTGGTCACATGCAGCACTGAATAGTCAGGATGGCCGTGCGGTCTCAGGTGCTGTGTTCAGGTCACTGTCTCCTCTGGAAATGTCGGTTTATGTCCCACTTCTGACATTTCTTATGTTTAATCATTAAGCCGAACCCATTTGTTTTGTCACCACAAACTCCTTAAAAGTACGATTCAGCAGTCCACCTGCTCACTTAACATTTCCGTCTCACATGGTGCTGAAGTTTGTTCATTCTTTTGTAGACCGGCAATCAGATATTTTGCCCTGAGCATGTGAGGAACTTTTATCCCGATCTCATTGGGTTTAATTTTGGTAATCTGGTGCTGAAAGTGGAGATGTTTCCGCAGTGCAACGGTTAACACGTTCGCCTCACACGCGAAAGCACCTCAGGGGGAAATATTTTCTGGAGCTTTCTCATGCATGTTCAGAGGAGAGATTGTTCTCCTTTGAAAGGTCAAGAGATCAGAAGAACGTAAGAGTTAGGAACAGGAGTCAGCCATTCGTCCCATTTTCAAGTTTTCAAGATCTTTCCGCCCGTTTTCAGACCGGGGACCTTTCGTGTGTGAGGCGAATGTGATAAAGACTACACTACAGAAACACAGTGATAGAATCTATCATAGGATAAAACAACAGCTCTAAACCTACACAGATAGCCGAGAATTCAGGAACTTGTTTTCAGAGAATAGAATGAGGGTGCTACATTTATGAAGGCTGTAAGTGTGGCCTTCGACAGCGTGGATCATTTTCCACGCCTCGGGAACCTACTGTCAGCAAGGGCAGAAATCGATGACCAGGTTCAACACCGCCTCCAGTGTGCCAGCACATCATTCGATCACCTGAGGAGGAGAGTGTTTGAAGACCAGGACCTCAATTCTGGCACCAGGCTTATGGTCTGCAGGGCGGTGGTGATACCTGCTCCGCAGTATGGCTCCGAGACATGGACTATATACAGCAGACATCTCAAATCACTGGAGAAATACCACCAGGGCTGTCTCCGCAAGATCCTGCAAATCCCCTGGGTGGACAGACGCACCAACATCAGTGTTGTCGCTCAGGCCAACATCCCCAGCATTGAAGCACTGACCACTCTCGACCAGCCCCGCTGGGCGGGCCAAATTGTCCACATGCCCGACACGAGACTCACTGAGCAAGCGCTCTACACAGAACTCCGACACGATAAGCGAGCCCCAGGTGAGCAGTGTCATTTATTTCACACTCCTGTATATAACTGTACCTTACCATGCTATACATGACTGTAAATAGATATGACCTGTAACCACAAGCATACTTTACCACCAGGGGTGCATTTGCAGGAGACACTGCCTACCTGTTCCACACAGGTATATAAAGGCATGTCTCAGGCAAGTGTGGCACTCAAGAGCTGTGAAATAAAGATGCAGGTCCAGAGTGACCTTGACTTCAGCATGTGCCTCGTGTAAGTCTGTACTGCAGGGTTTGGACTTTACAGTGGCGACGAGTTACGGGATCACGGAATCCATAGAATAGCTACCAACGGCTCAGATGAGAAATATAATGCCGGAGACAATTCGGAGGACTTTATAGAAAGGCTCCAGCAAAGCTTTGTAACCAAAGACTGGTTGGGCGACAATAAGGCAGACAAGAGAAGAGCCCATCTCTTGACCAGCTGTGTCTCTAAAACATACGCCTTACGAAGGACCTGCTGGCACCCGAGAAACCAGCAAGCAAGTCGTTTGAGGAGTTGAGCACACTGGTGAGAGACCAGCTGAAGCCAGCGACCAGCCGACACATGGCCAGGCACAGGTTCTACAACTACAGACGCTGTGTGGGCCAGAGCATACCCGACTTCGTGGCGGAACTTCGGACGTTGGCGAGTTTCTGTGAGTTCTCCAATGAACTAAGGAGAGAAGTACTGAGAGACTTTTTTATTGAAGGAATAGGCCACGCAGGCCTATTCCGAAAGCTTATAGAGACCAAGAACTTGACCCTAAAGGCAGCAGCACTGATCGCACAGACATTCTTGGAAGGAGAAGAAGAAACAAGGTTGATATACACTGCGGATACGACAAATAACGAAACATCGGAACAAGGGGTTCACAACGTGAAACAAGCCGCTACCCCCACACACAGACAAAGGCAGGAGAGCAGGCCTTCAACAGCAGGCAGTGGCGCCAGAAGCCATCAAGAGCCACATGGACGTCCTTCCACACCTCATACAACCCACAATGCGAGCAATCAACTACAGACTGAGAGAAGCTCAAGAGAGATCAGCCAGACGCAGCTCATCCTTCGGAAACAATGCAAGCGGTCTGTGTTAGAGATGTGGGGGAAGGCACTCAACAAGGGGGTGTCGATTTCAGCATGCTGTTTGCAGAAACTGCAACTATACAGGACATCTGGCTCATGTGCAAAAAAACAGCAGCTCGGCTGGTATACGAATCAGAAGGGTCGGAAAGCGGACCAGAAGAAGGTGGAGACAGTGCCCGGGACACCGAGGTACAGCGGGTCAACACGATCAATGCCCACTGTTCTTACAACAAGACGCCTCCAATAATGATGAGAGTCCTAGTCAACGGGATACCCGTCAACATGGAAGTGGACACGGGAGCTAGTCAATCCCTCATGAGCATCCAACAATTTGAACAGCTGTGGCCGCACAAAAGCGACAGAGCAAAACTCACAAGGGTCGACACCAAACTAAGGACCTATACCAAAAAAATCGTCCCAGTCCTTGGCAGCGCCATGCTCTCTATCACACACAAAGGGACAGTGAACCGATTTCCATGTGGAATGTCCCCGGAGATCTCCCAGCATTGTTGGGAAGAAGCTGTCTGGCAAAACTAAAATGGAAATGGGATGATGTGCACAGCATGCCGTCAGAGGAACGGACCTCCTGCTCAACAGTTCCAAATCGGTTTGAACATCTCTTTCAGCCTTCAAAGGGGCGAAAGTTAAAATCTGCGTCACACAGGATGCCAGACCGGTCCATCACAAGGCTAGAGCTGTGCCTCATGTGATGAGGGAAAAGATTGAACACGAACTGGACCGGCTTCTTCTGGAAGGCATTATCTCACCCGTGGAATTTAGCGACTGGGCAAGTCCCATCGTCCCCTTCATGAAGCCTGATGGATCCGTACGAATCTGTGGGGATTATAAGTCTACCATAAACAGAGTCTCCCGACAGGACCAGTACCCGCTGCCCAGAGCGGAGGATCTATTTGCCACATTGGCTGGAGGAAAACTTTTCTTGAAACTAGATCTCACATCTGCGTATATGACGCAAGAACTGACCAAAGAGACTAAGCTGCTCACCACCATCAACACACATCGAAGCCTTTTCATGCACAATCGATGCCCATTCGGCATCAGGTCGGCAGCTGCTATATTCCAGCGCAACATGGAGAGTCTGCTCAAGTCCATCCCGGGGACGGTTGTATTTCAAGACGACATACTTATCACGGTCAGGGACACCGACTCCCATCTCTGCAATTTGGAGGAAGTACTAAGTCGATTGGTTCGGATCGGCCTAAGAGTTAAGAAATCCAAGTGTCTGTTTCTCGCGCCCGAGGTTGAATTTTTGGGCAGAAGGATTTCCGCTGATGGAATCCGCCCAAAAGAATCCAAAACAGAAGAAATTCGCCTGGCAACCAGGCCCCGGAATTCTCAGAACTGTGCGCCTTTCTCGTGCTACTCAATTACTTTGGGAACTTTATGCAGAACTTAACCACGCTGCTGGAGCCTCTCCATGTGCTACTTAGGAAGGGTTGCGATTGGTTTTGGGGGAAACAGTGTTTTGGTTTTCTTTGATCCAGGTAAAAAGCTAGTTCTCACATGTGATGCGTCAGTGTATGGGGTCGGGTGCATTTTACAACATGTCAATGATGCGGCTAAATTACAACCCATAGCTTATGACTCCAGTTCACTTTCGCGGGCGGAGCGCGGGTACTGTATGGTTGAGAAGGAGGCGCTCGTGTGCGTGTACGGTGTCAAAAAGATGCACCAATACCTTTTCGGGGCCAGGTTCGCGTGAGAAACTGACCACAAACCTCTCACATCCCTGCTATCCGAGTGCAAGGCAATAAACGCCAATGCCTCGGCACGCATTCAGCGGTGGGCACTCATGCTAACGTCTTACGACTATACAATAAGTCACAGACCAGGCACAGACAACTGTGCCAACACGCTTAGCAGGCTATCCCTGGCGATCACGGAAGGGTCCGACGAACAGGACTGTGAGATGGTCATGGCAATCAATGCCTTTGAATCCACAGGTTCACCTATGACGGCTCACCAAATCAGTGCTTGGACGAGCAGCGACCCCACGTTATCCTTAGTCAAAAGATGTGTTTTAACTGGTGACTGGGCAGAGGCTCGTGATGCCTGCTCCGAGGAGATCAAACCTTTCCATAGGCACATGCATGAACTATCACTACAGGTAGACAGCCTGATGTGGGGCAGCTGAGTAGTTATGCCCTTGCGAGGTAGAGAGGCGTTTGTCCGGCACCGTTCAAGCCGGCCTCCAATGGACAGGCGGAGCGAGCAGTGCAAATCGTGAAACAAGGGATGCTAAGAATCCAAGGTCCCACGCTGCAGAGCCGCCTGTCGCGACTGCTGCTGACATACAGACCTCGTCCGCATTCATTGACTGGGGTTCCCCCGCGCAACTATTGATGAAACGAACCTTAAAGACGAGACTCCCTTTAATCCTCCCAGACATGCATGAAATTGTTGAGGCAAAGCGCCGGAAGCTAATTGAGTACCATGACCGAAATTCGAGGGGGAGGTGGAATGAGATAGGGGACAAAGTGTTTGTGCTAAACAGTGGCCGCGTTCCCAAATGGTTTGCAGGAACAGTAATAGATAAGGAAGGAACAGGCCACTGTGGTACAAATGGACAATGGCCAAGCCTGCTGGAAGCATGTAGACCAAGTAAAATGTAGATTCACTGATGAAACTGCAGAACCAGAGGCAGACTACAATGTGGAACACACACCACACCTGGTGGACAGACAGAGGGAACAACCTGAGAACAGGGCAGTCTCAAAAGACAGCCCAGGCGAGATACCAGCAATCACACCGAAAGAAAAACAGCCACCAAGGCAAACAACTGAACCACAACTAAGACGCTCCACGCGGCAGCGTAGTCCACCTGAGAGACTGAACCTATAAAGAAAATAAGACCTTGGGGGAGGGCTATGTCATGTATCTCACACTACTGTTTATAATTGTACCTTACCATGCTATACATGACTGTAACTAGATATGACCTGTAACCACAAGCGTACTTTACCACCAGGGGTGTATTGCAGGAGACACTGCATATCTGTTCCACACAGGTATATAAAGGCAGGTCTCAGGCAAGTGTGGCACTTGAGAGCTGTGAAATAAAGGTGCAGGTCCAGAGTGACCTTGACTTCAGCATGTGCCTCGTGTAAATCTGTACTGCAAGGGTCAGGATTTTACAGGCAGAGGAAACGTTTCGGGCACACCCTCAAAGTTTCCCTGATAATATGCAACATCCCCACCGGCACCTGGGAGTCCTTGTTCCTCGGGTTGAGTTGCCTGTGCTGCATGATCCATGCCGAATCGATCATCCTCTGCCACGTGGTATGTCACAGCACGTTTGCACATTCACTGGAGGTACCTCATCGTTGTGCAGCCTTTGCACACGGACTGCTTGAATCGACATTGATGGGCACGATGATCACCCCCGCAGCACAAACACGGTGCTGATAGATTCACATTCATCCCCGATGGCGCACTCTGAGTCATCACAGGTATTGCAGCCACAGACGTATAGGCCCTGCCCTAAGCAGTTCGGCCTGCTAGCGACATCATTTTATGCACAGTACTTGCCGGTGAGCTTCGATGTTGAGAAGGTATCTGTTTGGTGTTCTCGTCCGTGGCCATGCATGCCTGGGCGATCGCGATGTCTCTGCTCAGGTGTAGGATTTCAGCAGCCAGCAGCTTTCGAAGAATGACATCGTGGCTGATGCCCAGCACGTAAAAGTCCCACAGCATTTGCCCCAACGCAGCTCCAAAATCGCAAGGTCCCGCGAGGTGTCTCAGGTCGGTGACATAATCAGCCAGTTCCTGGTTCTCCGGAGCGATGGTGCGTGTAAAAACGATATCCGGCCATGAGGATACTCTCCTTCGGCTTGAGGTAGTCCCAAACCAGTGTGCACAACTCAAAATATTCCCTCTCCGTTGGTTTTGTCGGTGTGAGCACATACTTAATGAGGCTGTATATTTTAGGCCCACAGATGGTGATGAGAACCGCACTGTGCTTGGCCACGTTAGTGTCTCCTTCCAGCTCGTTGGCCACAAAGTACTGTTCGAGCTGCTCGACTCAGGCTTCCCAATCATTACCCTCTACGGATCTCTCTAATATTCGAACAGCAGCCATGGTTGTGTGAAGGTTTGTATTCTGTTACTCGTCGCCAATCGTTCTGCAAAGAAGAAACCCTGAGGCTGAGTACTGTGAGCTAAACTTAGTGTGACCTTAGTCTTTTTTATTACAACTCCAGAGTGCCTGGCTAGCTCAGTGGGTAGAGTATAAGAATCTTAATCTCCGGGTCATGGGTTCGACACCCCTGTTGGATGAATTATTTTCCTTAAACTTTTATGGTGCTTTCACAGGAAAACATCATTAATGAACCCATCATCTTCTTTTGCACAATGAAAGAAATGCGAACTGAGGGAGAGTTGATCATTTAATCTGTGCTCTGTATAAGAACACAAGAACCAGGAGCAGGGGTCGGCCATTTGGCCCTTCGAGCCTGCCTTCTTTTGCACTGAAACAAATTATAACCGTGTTTTCCAATGAGCAGTGCAAGATATTTATATGGCACATTTCAATGCTTCACAAAACCATTCCATTCGCGACAGCCACCAAGGATCGATTCCCGGTTTGAGAAGTAACTTTGATACCATTGTTTGTAATTGATTTGAGGTCATTTTATTCAGTTCGATGGATGTCCCAAAGCACTTCAGAGTGGTGTCCAAACAAATGAGTTTGTAATTAAAAACACTGAATGTCAGGATTGGGATTTGGACCCACGCCTCCAGAGGGGACAGTGACCTGAACGCAGCGCCTTCGACCGCTCGTCCATCCTGACTGTTGGATAATCCAGTTACAAGTTATCACACTGGAAAGTTTCAGAACGGGCACTTGTTCAATGTTGCTGGAAGGCCCAGTGACCGGGATATCCTCTCCCCCGGGGTTTTCCTGAGCCTGTGCTCGGTGTACGGCGAGCTTTGACACGGGTCCGAAGTAGCTTACATGTGTAGGCAGCTTGCTGGCTTCAGGTGATCTCTTACCAGTGTGATCAATTCTTCAAACGACTTGCTTGCTGGTTTCTCGTGTGCCAGCAGGTCCTTCATTAAAGCGTATGTTTTCGAGCCGCAGCTGGTCAAGAGATGGGTTCTTCTCTTGTCTGCATTATTGTCGCCTAACTAGTCTTTGGTTAAAAAGCTTTGCTGGAGACTTTCTATAAAGTCCTCCCAATTATCTCCAGCATTGTATTTTTCATCTGAGCCGTTGGTCACCATTCTGTGGACTCTGTAATCCCGTAACTCGTCGCCACTGTAAAGTCCTGACCCTGTAGTACAGACTCACACGAGACACATACTGAAGTCAAGGTCACTCTGGAGCTGCACCTTTATTACACAGCTCTCGAATGCCACACTTCCCTGAGACCTGTCCTTATATACCTGTCTGGGAAAGGTATCCAGTGTCTCCTGCAAATGCACCCCTGGTGGTAAGGTAAGTTTGTGGTTACAAGTCTTCTCTCGTTGCAGTCATGTATTGCATGGTAAGGTACAGTTATGTACAGTAGTGTGAGATACATGACAGTATTGGTATTCATGGTGATTACAGCAATTATTAATCGTCTCACAGACCTCAATTATTTTTATGCGATGAATTGATCGAGGATTGAAACCAGGTTATTGCACCAGACCTTAACCCCTCGACCACCAGGGAACAGTTACGATACATGCCGATATATTTATATATATTTATATATGAACCTGAATATCAACGGCTACCAACCTAGACCTCGTGCTACCCACGGTAGTGCGTTTAACTTTGAGTGAGAGAAATTGTTCCACAGTGACACCCATTTCATCTTTTGTTCCCTTTTAAACACTAGAAACTGATTCAGAGGAATAAATAGAGAAACCATAGCACAGGGTTATAGACAAGAGGAAGAGAGAAGGGGAAAGATACTGTCCCCTCCCAGAACTAATGCAGAAACCCCTCTGCTGTGCTCGGGGTGACCACCCACAGCCTGCATACACTAACGTCCCAACAGCTCATTGACTGTCGGAATGGGACCGTGCGGTGCTTCAGAAGGCAGGTCGAAAAAGCAAAGTCACTGATTCCATCTCATGTGCTCCTCCGATCAAGAATAGCAACACACTTAAAATGTTTCAATAATGGTTACACCTTATCTCCACATTTATCAAGCAGTTGGCTCGTTGGTCTAGGGGTATGATTCTTGCTGCAGGGTTGTTGCTTGAAATTTGCGAGAGGTCCCGGATTCAAATTCTGGACGAGCCCTCAGTTTACTCAATAATTATGTTTGAAGTGTTGCAGTGTGGGGAAAGATGTGCCCAAATCACCCCACACGAACCACAACTCTTTGCGAAGGAGTTTGGTGCAAAAAATCAGGTGCCTCAGGGACTTGGACTTTCTATGAATGAGTTCTGCTTGTACCTGCCTTCAAGCTTCTAACAGTTACTGGGCTTCCATCTCACGGGAGCAGCGTGCAGCGGTTAGTGAGTCGGTGACCAGGTTGATGTGCGCCGCTTTCAATCTTTGAAATTTCACCAAACAAATATCCGGTGAATCCAACTGTCCCTGCAAGCGACAAATTGAAGGGATCAGTGCTCCAAACAGAGCTGGAACACACGCAGTGCAGGAATAGGATCCGCAACATTAAATGTCAGAGTTATTTAGCAGACAATAATTAAACATACACTTAACAGTACTTACACCCAAACCTTGCGAATGTTAGCCGAAGAACTCAAACACGTTACAGTTCCCAGCTCGGTGCACAAATTGATCAAACATTAATCGGATTCTAAACCATCTGTGCCAAATGCCACATTTTATATCTTTTCCTTACCCCTGCTTCGTGACAATTGAAACTTTTAATAGTATTACCTAACACAACTGCCCAAATTCTGATGGAAGGTCATTAACCTGAAACGTTAACTCTGTTTCTCTCTCCACAGATACTGCCTGGCCTGCTCAGTATTTCCAGCATTTACTCTTTTTATTCTCCAAACTTATAATCAGAGTATCACTTCCATTGTCATCTAACTACGCTCCATCCTGATATGTAGCCTTGTCCTACAAACCAGTCTCCTTTCGGATGATTCAGGCATTCATTGGAATTATAACTTCTTAACGATAACAATTATGTGAAATATGTAACGATGTAATACTTGCCATCAGAGGGCGTGACTGTTGGAGTCCTAATGGTCACCTGCCCACAAGTGCAGGGTCAGGATAAAAGGTTGGCTGCCATGTTGTTCAGGCACTCTGGAGTTGGAATAAAGAAGACTAAGATCACACTAAGTTTAGCTCACAGGACTCAGCTTCCTTGTGTTCTACTTTTCACAACAATTTGCGACGATTAACAGAATACAAACCTTCACACAACCATGGCTGCTCTTGGAATATTAGAGAGATTCACAGAGAGTGAAATAAATGAGGACAGCAGGCGGATGTCTGCCTGACACCGGGGAAACAGGGAGACAGACATTGGAGCAAAGGGATATTGATGGAGTCGGCAAAACTAGAGGCATCTGATTCAGGAGAGTCGCGGGGCGTGGAAATTCGGGAGTTTAATGACTTTTAAAGGAACATTTTTGTTTTGTGACTTTTTGTTCAGAGAAATGTTTGTGAAAGGAATTTTTTGCAGAAAGGGATGCAGCATTTAACCTTCTGCCTTAACACTTGTTTCTGGGTGTCAGGATTACATTTCGTTTCAATGTTATTCTTCCAGAATTAATATTTCATTTGCTGTTTGACAATAACCAAATTTGCTGTTTGACCCTTGCTCCAAGGTCTGTCTCACTCTTTCCCCGGTATCAGGCAGAGATCTGTCTGCTGCCCTGATTTATCTCATGTGACAGGACACAAAAGTTCAAAATCAACCTGCAGGTGGCCACACACAACACTGAATAGTAATGATGGCCACGTGGTCTAAGATGAGGTGCGTTGGTCACTATAGATAGTGTTCGAATCCTATTTCAGACATTTTTTATCTTGAATCATTGGGCAGAACCCATTTGCTTTGTCACCACCAACACCTTTAAAGTGCGATTCAGCAGTCCACCTGCTCGCTTAACATTTCCGTCTGACCTGGTGCTGAAATTTGTTCATTCTTTTGTAGAACGACAATTATTTATTTTGCCCTGAGCATGTGAGGAACTTTTCTCCCGATCTCATTGGGTTGAATTTTGTTAATCTGGTGCTGAAAGTGGAGATGTTTCCGCAGTGTAACGGTTAACACCTTCTAGTTTTTTGAGTTCATGCTCAACTTTCTCCTTCAGTGCATATGGTACGGAACGGTGCTTGTAGTAAACCAATCTAGCGTCCTTCTGTACCCTGACACTCGCCTTGAAGCCTTGGATCGGACTGTCCGTTTCGCAGAACACCTTTGGATACTTCTTGATAACCTCATCCGTTGATGAAAATCTCGCTTCCACACAGAAAATCTGAGTACAATCCAGCTTCAGTGAGCTTAATGAATTTGATCCTTGTAAGGCAGACTTATCTCTTTTCACTACTATTAGAGGCAAGTTCTGAAATTGATCTTTATATTTCACCGATCGGTACAGTGATATGACCAACCACAGGAATTTACTCTCCCGAGTAGCCTCGCAGCTCAATCTTGGGTTTCTCCAGTTGGAAATCACGCAATTTGTCGCGGTACAGTGACTCCGGTATTACACTCACGGATCGACCCGTGTCAATTTCCATTGGTATCTTGAATCCAGCAACATCGATGTGGATTTTGATTCTTTCCGAATCACTGTCCGTTAAAATCGTGCTCCTGATGATGTGTAACTCTAACATCTCATCGTCCTGTTGTTGGTCTTCCATACTATGTAGTCTCTTGGGATTTCTACTCATAGCTTTGAACGCTGGACTCATAGCTTTAACAACAGGTTTTTCCCTTCAGTCGGCATGCCTTCGCAAGATGCCCAGTCTTTTCGTCGAAGAAACACTCTGCCTTCACGTGCGGACAACTTTGAGCAATGTGTTGTCCCAGGCACCTACAGCATGACTTCGACGCTCTGGTAGAATTTCCAGTTTCTGAGGCTTTGGGCTCCCTTATTATACCTTCAAATGCTCTGATAATGACTCCACGAGACAATGTGTCGCTCTTTAACTGTCGTGACCTGAGTCCTTTATTGATAACCTTTATTGGTGGCCTGACTTTTATACTAGGCCAGGCACACCTGTGCAGGTAAGCTGCAAGGCTCAACCCCCCGCAGTGCCCTCTGGTGGCACACCTTGTAATAGTACAAGCAGTCACCATGCAGAACACATGACAGGTGTCACTGTGGAACCGTTTCTCTCGCTGAAAGTTAGACGCACTGCCGTGGGCGCCACGAGTTCTCGGTAGGTAGCCATTGACATTCAGGTTCATATATAAATATATATAAATATATCGACATGTATCGTAACTGTTCCCTGGTGGTCGAGGGGTTAAGACCCGGTGCACTAACCTGGTTCGACATGCATCGTAACTGTTCCCTCGTGGTCGAGGGGTTAAGACCCGGCGCACTAACCTGCTTTCAATCCTCGATTAATTCATCGCATAAAAATAATTGAGGTCTGTGAGACGATAATTAATTGCTGTAATCACCATGAATGCCAATACTTTCTGTGATAGACCGAGCTTACAGACTATCTGGCTTCTCCTGCACTTTGCCGGGCACGTGTTTGGGGTTTAATTTTGTAAACTGGGTGAGTTCGCTGATCGCGGGGAGACGGTAGGAGCCTCTGTGGCCCCACTGTGAGGATGTGGAAGTGAACACGGTGGCTGGGTGATCCGTGACATTTTTGTAAAGGGCAGCGGAGGAGAAGGATTGAGAACTTTCAGTGTGGGACAGAAGTTGTTTAAGGTGAGCCAACACATTCCCGACCAGCACAGAGCGAGCTCACTGGTCAGCTCCTCGCTGTGGGGGCTGTTGTACAAAAGGTTTCTGTAGTGTAGTGGTTATCACGTTTGTTTTACACGTGAAAGTTCCCTGGTTCAATCGCAGGCAGAAACATTATGTTTAAAGTTGCTGTGAATGAACAATCGGAGGCGAGATCAGTCTTCCTGCAAATGCTGCCTGACCTGCTGAGATTTCCAGCATTTGCTGTTTTTATTTGCTATTTATTTTCCTGGCAAAAGGGCTCCCTTATTCATTAATTGCTCTTTATTTCATCAATAAATAGATAACTTTGTGTGAGAGAAAACGGATCCACCGGGGACTTTTTACGTGTGAGGCCAACGTGATATCCGCTACACTGGAGCCCATCAAAGGTTGAGAAACCACTGAATATAAAGGATGAGCTCACAAATATCACGTGCAGTGCAGTCTGGTCAATGTCTAACCCTCCTTTCTTATTCAGCAGTGGCATGAACGGGAGTCAGACGCCACAAGGTTTAATTAAAGACACAAATACAAGTAACACTTGCAAATTTTTCAGTGTAAAATTATTTCACTTTATTTGAAATGCGCCTGCGTTGAATCTGAAAATACATACTGTGGGATTTGAACCTCACTACTGATTGTATTTTGTGTGCACGGTAGTAATAATCGGTGCTGATAAATTTGATAAAAGTTGGCCCAGATTCCTGGTGTCATCAGCAATGAACACTTTGAATCAGAAAGCTAAAATACAGTGAGTAAAATGGGTTAACATGCATACGAACATAAGAACATAAGAAATAGGAGCAGGAATGGGCCATACGGCCTCTCGATCCTGCTCCTCCATTTAATACGATCATTGCTGATCTGATCATGGACTCAGGTCCACATCCCTGACCGCTCCCCAAAGCACAGGCCAAGTGATTGAAGTATGGAGTGTCCCTGAGTTAGCATTTGTTTGATTGTGCAAAATAAGGTGAGGGGTTAATTAATGATGCTTTCCTGTGAAAGCTAGAGAAAAGTTTTCGAACAAACCATCCGGTGACTGTCAGGTGAGCGCTGCTTGTGAAAACTGGTGGGAATGGGCGGGGATTTTCAAGCGCCTTGTATTGCAGAACCTTCATATAGACGAACATCCCTTAACTACTGTGTAGACCTTGTGGTGCAACGGTAGTGCGTCTGACTCTAGATCAAAGGGTTGCGTATTCAAATCATGTCGGGCTCACTGTTCTTTTAGCAATTGCTGTTTCACAAAAACAGACCCTTGCTGCAATGTCTGTCTCACTGGTTCGTCGTGGTAATGTTGGGGACAGCATCAAACAAGAAAGAAGCGATGTGTGCAGTGGTGGGACAGCAGTTATCATGGGTGACATTAATCTACATCGTGATTGGGCTAACCACATGGTAGTAATGTGGTGGAGGAGGATTTAATGGAGTGTATTATGGATGGTTTTCTCAACCCAGAAGAGCGCTGGCCATCCTTGACTGGGTGATGTGTAATGAGAAGGGACTAATTAGCAATCTTATTGTGCGAGGCCCCTTGGGGACGAGTAATATAATATGGTAGAATTCTTCATTAAGATGGAGAGTATCACAGTTAATTCAGAAACTTGGGTCCTGAACTTAAGGAAAGGTAACTTTGACGGTATGAGGTGTGAATTGGCTAGAATAGACTGGCCAAGGATACTTAAAGGGTTGACGGTGGATAGGTAATGGCAAACATTTAAAGAATCACATTGGTGACTTCAGCAATTGCACATCCCTGTCTGGAGTAAAAATAGAACGGAGAACATTGCTCAACCGTGGCTAACAAGGGAAATTAAAGATAGTGCTAAAACCAAGGAAGAGGCAGATAAATTGGCCTGAAAAATGAACAAACCTGAGGACTGGGAGAAATTTAGAATTCAACAGAGGAGGACTAAGGGTTTCATTAGGAGGGGGAAAATGGATTATGAGAGGAAGCTTGCTTGGAACATAAAAACTGACTGCAAAAGCTTCTTTAAATATGTGAAGAGAAAAAGATTAGTGAAGACAACGTAGGTCCCTTGCAGTCGGATTGAGGTGAATTTATAATGGGGAACAAAGCAATGGCAGACCAATTGAACAAATACTTCAGTTCCGTCTTCACGAAGGAGGTCACGAATAACCTTCCAAAAGTACTCGGGGACCGAGGGTCGAGTGAGAAGGAGGAACTGAAGGATATCCTTATGAGGTGGGAAATTGATGGGATTGAAGGATGATAAATCCCCGGGGCCTGATAGTCTGCATCTAAGAGTACTTAAGGAAGTAGCCCTAGAAATAGTGGATGCATTGGTGATCATTTTCCAACAGGCTATTGACTCGGGATCAGTTCCTATCGACTGGAGGGTAGTTAATGTAAAACCACTTTTTAAGAAGGGAGGGAGAGAGAAAGCGGGTAATTATACAATGGTTAGCCTGAATCAGTCGTGGGGAAAATGTTGGAATCAATTATTAAGGATGAAATAGCAGCGCATTTGGAAAGCAGTGACAGGATCGGTCCAAGTCAGCATGGATTTATGAAAGATAAATCATGCTTGACAATTCTTCTGGAATTTTTGAGGATGTAACTAGTAGAGTGGACAAGGGAGAACCAGTGGATGTGGTATATTTGGACTTTCAAAAGGTTGTTGACAAGGGTCCACACAAGAGATTGCTGTGCAAAATCAAAGCACAAGGTATTGGGGGTAATATACTGACGTGGATAGAGAACTGGTTGGCAGACAGGAAGCAGAGAGTTGGGATAAAAGGGTCCTTTTCAGAATGGCAGGCAGTGACTAGAGGAGTGCCTCAGGGCTCAGTGCTGGGACCCCAGCTTTTTAAAATATACATCAATGATTTGGATGAAGGAATTGAGTGCAATATCTCCATGTTTGCAGATGACACCAAACTGGGTGGCGGTATGAGCTGTGAGGGGGACGCTAAGGGACTGCAGGGTGACTTAGACAGGTTAGGTGAGTGGACAAATTCATGGCAGATGCAGTAAAATGCGGATAAATGTGAGGTTATCCACTTTGAGGGCAAAAACGTGAAGACAGAATATTATCTGAATGGTGGCAGATTAGGAAAAGGGGAGGTGCAATGAGACCTGGGTGTCATGGTTCATCAGTCACTGAAAGTTGGCAATAAGTTACAGTAGGCAGGAAAAAGGTAAATCGTATGTTGGCCTTCATAGCTTGGTGATTTGAGTATAGGAGCAGGGAGTTCTTATTGCAGTTGTACAGGGCCTTGGTGAGGCCTCAACTGGAATATTGTTTTCAATTTTGGTCTCCTAATCTGAGGAAGGACGTTCTTGCTATTGAGGGAGTGCAGCAAAGGTTCACCAGACTGATTCCCGGGATGGCTGGACTGACATATGAGGAGAGACTGGATCAACCGATCCTTTATACATTGGAGTTTAGAAGGATGAGAGGGGATCTCATCGAAACATACAATATTCTGATGGGACTGGTCAGGTTAGATGCGGGGAGATTGTTCCCGATGTTGGGGAAGTTGGAGCAGGCTCGAGGGTCTAGATGGCCCACTACTGTTCCTAATTCTTATGTTCTTATGTTCTTATAGCAATTCTGGAAGAATAACATTGAAACGAAATGTGACCTGACACCCAGAAAGAAGTGTTAAGGTAGAAGGTTAAATGTTGCATCCCTTTCTGCAAAAAATTCCTTTCACAAACATTTCTCTGACCGAAACGGCACAAAGCAAAAATGTTCCTTTCAAAGTCATTAAACTCCCGAATTTCCGTTCCCCGCGAATCTCCTGAATCAGATGCCTCTAGTTTTGCCGGCTCAATCCATGTCCCTTTGCAATGTTTTGCTTCCACCCACACTATGAAATGTGCCACTAACTTATCGAATCATGGAATGGTTACCTGCATTTTGTCTGCCCGCTTTTGTAAACAGAGGCGTTACATTAGCTGCTTTCCAATCCGCTGGTACCTCCCCAGAGTCCAGAGAATTTTGGAAGATTATAACGAATGCATCTGCTATAACTTCCGCCACCTCTTTTAATACCCTGGGATGCATTTCCTCAGGACCAGGGAACTTGTCTACCTTGAGTCCCATTAGCCTGTCCAGCACTACCCGCCTAGTGATAGTGATTGTCTCAAGTTCCCCCCTTCCCACATTCCTGTGACCAGCAATTTCTGGCATAGTTTTTGTGTCTTCCTTTGTGAAGACCGAAGCAAAATAATTGTTTAAGTTCTCAGCCATTTCCACATTTCCCATTATTAAATCCCCCTTCTCTTCTTCTGAGGGACCAACATTTACTTTAGTCACTCTTTGCCGTTTTATATATCGGTAAAAGCTTTTACTATCTGTTTTTATGTTTTGCGCAATTTTAATTTCGTAATCTATCTTTCCTTTCCTTATTGCTTTCTTAGTCATTGTTTGCTGTCGTTTAAAATTTTCCCAATCTTCTAGTTTCCCACTAACCTTGGCCAGCTTATACGCATTGGTTTTTAATTTGATACTCTCCTTTATTTCCTTGGTTATCCACAGCAAGTTATCCCTTCTCTTACTGCCCTTCTTTTTCACTGGAATATATTTTTGTTGTGCACTATGAAAGAGCTCCTTAAAAGTCCTCTGCTGTACCTCAATTGTGCCACCGTTTATTCTGTGTTCCCAGTCTACTTTAACCAACTCTACCCTCATCCCACTGTAGTCCCCTTTGTTTAAGCATTGTATGCTCGTTTGAGACACTACTTCCTCACCCTCAATCTATATTACAAATTCAACCATACTGTGATCACTCCTTCTGAGAGGATCTTTTACTGGGAGATCGTTCATTATTCCTGTCTCATTGCACAGGACCAGATCTAAGATAGCTTGCTCCCTTGTAGGTTCTGTAACATATTGTTCTCAGAAACAATTCTGTATGCATTCTATGAATTTCTCCTCCAGGCTACCCCGTGCGATTTGATTTGACCAATCAATATGTAGGTTAAAATCCACCATGATTACTGCCGTTCCTTTTTCACATGCCTCCATTATTCCCTTGATTATTGCCCACCCCACCGTCAAGTTATTATTTGGGCGCCTATAAACTACGCCCACCAGTGACTTTTTCCCCTTACTATCTCTAATCTCCACCCACAATGATTCAACATTTTGTTCATTAGAGCCAATATCATCTCTCACAACTGCCCTGATGTCATCCTTTATTAACAGAGCTACGCCACCTCCTTTCCCTTCTTGTCTATCTTTCCGAATTGTCAGCTACCCCTGTATGTTTAATAACAGTCTTCGCCACCCTGCAACCACGTTTCTGTAAAGGCCACCAAATCATACCTATTTGTCATGATTTGTGCCGTAAACTCATTTACTTTATTTTGAATGCTGCGTGCGTTATGTAAAGTATTTAATACTAGTTTTTAATCTATGATTTTTAGTTTTGACCCCTCCTGCAGCCCCTTTATATTCATACATATTGTCCCTTCCTATTACCTTGTGGTTTACACTTACCCCAGTGCTACTCTGCTCTGTTGCCTCCTGCCTTTTGCATTCTTTCTTGGGGTCCTTTTTATCTGCGCTATCACCCACTCTAACTAGCTCAGAGCCCTCTCCGGCGTTCTGAATACTCCTCGCATTGAGGCACCGAGCTTTCAGGCTTGCCTTTTTATTCCACTTTGACCCTTTAGAATATTGATGTACAGAGGCCATTTTTGTTTTTTGCCTTGGGTTTCTCTGCCCTCCACTTTTACTCATCTCCTTGCTGTCTTTTGTTTCTGTCTCCATTTTGTTTCCCTCTGTCTCCCTGCAGTGGTTCCCATCCCCCTGCCGTATTAGTTTAACTCCTCCCCAACAGCACTAGCAAACACTTCCCCCTAAGGACTTTGGTTCAGGACCTGCCTAGGTACAGACCGTCTGGTTTGTACTGGTCCGACCTCCCCCAGAAACGGTTCCAATGCCCCAGGAATTTGAATCGCTCCCTGCTGCACCACTGCTCAAGCCACGGATTTATCTGAGCTATCCTGCGATTCCGACTCTGACTAGCAGGTGGCATTGGTAGCAATCCCGAGATTACTATTTTTGAGGTCCTACTTTTTAATTCAGCTTCTAGCTCCTTAAATTCATCTCGTATGACCTCATCCATTTTTTTACCCAAATCTTTGGTATCAATGTGCACCACGACAACTGGCTTATCTCCCTCGCTTTTCAGAATGTCCTGCACCCGCTCCGAGACATCCTTGACCCTTGCAGCAGTGAGGCAACATACCAACCTGGAGTCTCGGTTGCGGCCGAAGAAACGCCTATCTATTCCTCTTTAAATCGAATCCCCTATCACTATCGCTGTCCCACACTTTTTCCTGCCCTTCTGTGCAGCAGAGCCAGCCACGGTGCCATGAACTTGGCTGCTGATGCACTCCCCTGATGAGTCATCCCCCTCAACAGTACTCAATGTGAGGCCAACGTGATATCCGCTACACTGCAGCCCATCAAAGGGCGAGAAACCATTGAATATAAAGGATGAGCTCACAAATATCAGGGGCAGTGCAGACTGGTCAATGTCAAGCCCTCCTTTCTTATTCAGCAGTGGCATGAATGGGAGTCAGACGCCACAAAATTTGATTAAAGACACAAATACAAGCAACACTTGCAAATCTTTTCAGTGTAAAATTCTTTCACTTTATTTGAAATGCTACAGCGTTGAATCTGAAAATACGCATGTTGGGATTTTATCTTTACGACTGATTATATGTTGTGTGCACGGTAGGAATAACCGGTGCTGTTAAATTTGATAAAAGTTGCCCCAGATTCGTGGTGTCATCGGCAATGAGGATTTTGAACCAGAAAGCTATAATACAGTGAGTAAAAAGAGCTATGGTTTTCGAGTTAAGATGCAAAGCACAGGACAAATGATTGAAGTATGGACTGTTCCTGAGTTAGCATTTGTTTGATTGTGCAAAAGAAGGTGAGGGGTTAATTAATGATGGTTTTCCGTGAAAGCAAAAGAAAAGTTTAAGAAGAAACCATACGGTGCCTGTCAGGTGAGCGCTGCTTGTGATACCTGGTGGGATTGGGCCGAGATTTTAAAGCCCATTGTATTACAGAACCTTCATAGAGACGAACATCTCCAGCTCACTGTGTAGGTCTCATGGTGCAATGGTAGCGTGTTTGATTCCAGATCCGAAGGGTACATGTTCAAATCACGTCGTGGTCACTGTTCTTTCGGATATTGTTCTTCCAGAATTAATATTTCTTTTGCTGTTTGACAATAACCAGACCCTTGCTCAAGGGCTGTCTCATTGTTTCCAAGGTGTCAGGCAGAGAATTATTTTTATTTCAAAAAATACTTTATCCAAACCAGATTCCCTGGTGGTCTAGTGGTCAGGATTTAGTGCTTTCAACGCCACGGAACGGGTTCGATTCCCGGTCAGGGAAATTGTACTTTTAATTCAAAACATTACAAAAATAATAGTTCATCTATTTTACACATCTTTATGCATCTCCTGTGTAAAAAAATGAAGCATTGATTTAAACATCATTAATTAATACATAAAATTCTATTGTCATATGATATATTTTGCTCTGAGCATATGAGGAACTTTTCTCCCGATCCCATTGGGTTTAATTCTGGTAATCTGGTGCTGAAAGTGGAGATGTTTCCGCAGTGTACCGCAAATCATAGACACCATCAGAGGCAGTCTCTCGGGATCGAGGAGGACTTGCTTCCATCCCAAAGTGAGTCCTTTGATGGCTGAACATTCCGATACGAGAGCCACAGACCCTGTTACAGGTGGGACAGACATACGTCGAGGGAAGGGGTCGGTGGGACTGGTTTGCCGTGTGCTCCTTCCGCTGCCTGCGCTTGGTCTCTTCATGCTCCTTGCGTCTCGAGTCAAAGAGCTCAACGCCCTCCCAGAAGTACTTTCTCCACATCGGGCGATCTGCGGCCAGGGCCTCCCAGGTGTCAGTGGTGATGTCGCACTTTACCAGGGAGGCTTTGAGGGTGTCCTTATAACGTTACCCCTGTCCTCCTTTGGCTCGTTTACCCTGAAAGGAGCTCCGCATAAAGGCGTAAACATAAATACGTAAGGATGAGGGGCCGGAGTTGGCCATTCGGCCCCTCCAACCTGGTCCACCATTCAAGAAGATCCTGGCAGTTCTTCAACAGCAAGTTTAAACATCTGGGGTGGAGCCAACAGGCGCCTGGCTGCAATGAGTGATAAAAACCTGCTTTGAATGGGCGCCTGTCTAGCTCAGTCGGTAGAGCATTAGACTCTTAATCTCAGGGTCGTGGGTTCGAGACCAACGTTGGGCGATTTCTTTTCATTTAATGTTGCTTTAATGGAAAACCTCTGCCCGAAACGGCACAAAACAAAAAAGTTGCTTTCAAAGTCATTAAACTCCGAAATTTCCACGCCCCGCGAACCTCCAAAATCAGATGCCTCTCGTTTTGGCGACTCAATCCATGTCCCTTTGCAATGTTGTGCTCCCAGCCACACTTTAAAATGTGCCACTAACTGATCGAATCATGGAATGGTTACAGCACGGAAGACCATTCGGCCCATCGAGCCCGTGCCGACCCTCAGCGAGTCCCACTCCCCCACCCTTTCCCCGTAGCTCTGCAATTGTTTTTCCTTCAGACACTTATCCAACTCCCGTCTGAAAGATAAGATTGAGTCTGCCTCCACCGCCCTTTCAAGCCGTGCATTCCAGATCCTAACCACTCGCTGCTAAATGGCCATCTCCTGTTCCTATGTATGAAGTCTGGGAAACACGAGATCAATTCTTGCCACGCTCACAGCCTTCCGAAATATAGCACCGTCATTCTCTTCTCGTAAAACCAGCTCCTGAAGTATCGGCCAGCTGTGTAGGTTAAAGCTCTGGTTATATTCCTAAGGTTGCTTTAAACACAGTGTTTCTGTCGTGTAGTGGTTATCATATCCACCTCACACGTGAAAGGTCACCGGTGGAAATTGTATTTTGGAGAATACTTTTGCTGTGAAATAAATTGAACAAAAGTCGCCCCAGGTTCCTTGTCGCATGAGCACTGAACATTTTAAACCAGTCTCCAACATACAGAGTGAGTAAAGTCAGATAGGGGAGAAAACTTCATCAATGATTCAAAATCCTTAAATATTAAAGTTCAGTTATTGAAGTTTCCACTGTCCCTCAGTAACAATTCTACAAAACAACGCTGTCGGTTAATGAATAGGGCATAAAAAAAATAATCTTCACCCATCCCCATCTCCCGGCACACAGTTTAATTAGTTGCATGTCATTATTTTAAAGATTTTGAATGGAAGAATTATTTTCTGAATTCGTACTCCCTCTGTGAGCGCCGCATCACGAAACGAGCAGGAAACACATTAAAGAGTTTACCACAATTGCTGACATTTCTTTGCTTTTTTCTTGTGTTTTTTCAGTTCTTCGTCCTTTTCAGCTCCTGACTGCGGATATTGCTGTGATTAAACCTCAACACAATGCAATGTCTGTCTCACTGTTTCCCCGGTGTCAGGCAGAGATCGGCCTGCTGCCCTCATTTATTGCATGTGCATGTGACAGGACACAAAAGTTCAAAATCAACCTGAAGGTGGCCACACACAGCACTGAATAGTCAGGATGGCCGAGCAGTATGCGGTGCTGTGTTTAGATCATTGTCTCGTCTGGAGATATTATTTTTGCACCAAAAACTAATGTGCGATAAAATGGAACAAGAGTAGTCCGGGGTGCATTGTCACATGATGCAAGCTACCTCGGACCCGGACCAAAGTTCCCCGGACACCGTGCACAATCTCAGGAAAACAACGGGGGAGAGGATATCCCGGCCACTGGGCCTTCCAGTAACACTGAACAAGTGCCCGGTCTGAAACTTTCCAGAGTAATAACTTGTAACTGGAGCTTCTAACAGTCCGGATGGCCAAGCGGTCTAAGGTGCTGTGTTCAGGTCACAATCTCCTCTGGAGGTGTGGGGTCCAATCCCACTCCTGACATTCAGTGTTTTTAATTGCAAACTCATTTGTTTGCACACCACTCTCAAGTGCTTTGGGACATCCATCGAACTTGATAAAATGACCCCACTTCAATTGCAAACAATGATATCAAAGTTACTTCTCAAACCGCGAATCGATCCTGGGTGGCTGTAACGAAGGGAATGGTTTTGTAAAGCATTGAAATGTGCCATATAAATATCTCGCACTGCTCATTTAAAAACACGGTTAAAATTTGTTTCAGTGCATAAGAAGGCAGGCTCGAAGGGCCAAATGGCCGACTCCTGCTCCTGGTTCTTGTGTTCTTATACAGAGCACAGAACATATGAGCAAATGATCAACTCTCCCTCAGTTCGCATTTTGTTCATTGTGCAAAAGAAGATTATGGGTTCATTAATGATGTTTTCCAGTGAAAGCACCATAAAAGTTTAAGGTCAATAATTCACCCAACATGGGGCTCAAACCCACGACCCGGAGATTAAAAGCCTAAAACTCCACCGACTGAACTAGCCGGGCCTGCTTAAGGTGCATCTTCCTGTCGCTGATTGCTGCCAGGCGCCTGTTGGTATCGCCCCGTGGCTTTATCTCGAGCTTTATCTCGAGCTTCAAACCACGATACCGGTTCTCCTGAATTTCAAGGCTTTTACGGAGATCAATCATCAAAAGCCGTGTCATTAACCACAGCTGGGCCGTCAATTTTCTGATCGCAAAGTGCCTTCAGTCCTTGTCAATATCTCTTGTCTATGTGCCGGTGTTACCCGATAATGTCGGTCTCTCTGGCTCTTTAATCTGTGTGTGGTCACCTGCATGTTGATTCTCGATGAATGCCCGTGTTTGTGTCTTCTACAACAATAGAAAATGTTTCTTATATATTTCCAACGTTCTCTCCAATGCCTTGATATCCTTCCTAAATTGTGGTGCTCAGAACTGTAAACAGTTCTCCTACTGAGGCCGAAACCGGGATTCAAAAGATATGGCACAACTTCTTCGCTGGTGTCCTCTATTTCACTTCATATAAAGCCAAGGGCCCTGTATTCTTTTTAAACAACTTAGTAACTTATCTACCCAGCTTCAAAGATTTCTGTGTGTAAATCACTCAATCCTTCTGCTTCTCTTTTAACACAATACCATTTAGTTTATGTTTTCTCATATCACCTCCCTTTGTTTCAGAGACCTTACATACAGGTACAGGAGGAGGCCCATTCAGCCCCTCGAGCCTGTTGCACAGGAACAGGAGGAGGCCCATTCAGCCCCTCGAGCCTGATACACAGGAACAGGAGGAGGCCCATTTAGCCCCTCGAGCCTGTAACACAGGAACAGGAGGAGGCTATTCAGCCGCTCGTGCCTGTTACACAGGAACAGGAGGAGGCCCATACAGCCTCTCGAGCCTGTTACACAGGAACAGGAGGAGGTCCATTCAGGCCCTCGAGCCTGTTACACAGGAACAGGAGGAGGCCATTCAGCCGCTCATGCCTGTTACACAGGAACAGGAGGAGGCCATTCAGCCCCTCGAGCCGGTTCCGCCATTCAATGAGATCATGGCTGATCTGTGAGCAAACTCCATATACCCGCCTTTGTACAATCTTCCTTAATACCTTTGATCAAAATGCGATGTAAAATGAACAACTGACCTAGCACGAACTGCCCTTTGCAGAAGGGAGTTCCAAACCTCTCCCACCATCTGTGTGTTGGAATGTTTCCGAATTTCACTCCTGAAACATCTGTCTCTAATGTTTAGACTATGGACCCTAGTCTGGGACTCCCCAACCAGCGGGAAACATTTTTCTCTATCTACTAGATCTCTTCCCTTATTATCTTTGAAAATTTTGATCAAATCAATGCTCGACCGTCTAATTTCCAGTGGGTGTAATCTCATATCATAATTTAAACCTTGGAATCCAGGTATCATTCTGGGAAACCGACACAGTGCTCCCTCCAACGCCAATATATCCTTTCTATGGCAAGGCCAGTGAAAACTGAATCAAGGGATGGGTCTTACTAGATTTAATCTGATGGTTTCCAGCAGGCATTTGGTAAGGTCCCACACATCATCATCATCATCATCATAGGAGGGTCCTCGAACGAGGAAGGCTTACTTCCACATGGGTTCACAGGTGTTTCAATGAAGGACCCGATGTTCCAGTTCTGAACTCCAATCAAAGGGTGGAAGATGCCTGTGGGTGGATTGTTTTAACGTGGTGTGACCGTTGGACACCAGCCACCACACGGGCTTGACAGAGCGAGGTCTTGGTCCAGTGGCAAGGGTTAACCAGGACAGCTGGAGTCCTGCTCTGCTGCACGTCATCAAAACACAGGTCGCTGTTTTGTGCGTGGGCAGGCAGGAACATCGGCGGGACCCAGGTACAGCGGAGGAGCGGGAAGGTCAGTGTGGAGGAACGGTGAGAGGTCGTGGTGGAGGAGCGGTGAGAGATCGCGGTGGAGGAACGGTGAGAGGTCGTGGTGGAGGAACGGTGAGAGATCGTTGATGAGGAGTGACGAGAGATCGTGGTGGACAAACTGTGAGAGATCGTGGTGGAGGAGCGGTGAGAGATTGTGGCGGAGGTGCGGCGAAGGTTAAATACAAGGGATGTTGGCAGAAATCAAAGTTGAGGCAACGAATGTGTTGTGTATCTGTAAAGCATGCACTCCCATGTTCCACCATCAGGGAGCTCATCCCCTGAAGTCCCAAGGGATCCCAACACCCCTTGGGACACTGTATTTAAGCTGGCACCTCACGCCAGTTTCTCACTCTAGAGTGTCTTATTAAAGACTGAGGTCACTGTTACTTTAACGTGCCTGTGTGCAGCCTCATCTGTGTTAGGAACACAATAACTGGCGTCGAGAATACGAATCCAACACAAAGATGCAGCAAACTGTGGGCATCCTGGAGAAGTTCTCGGACGGTGAGGACTGGGAAGTCTATGTCGAACGATCTGGACGGAGAAGGAATTGCTGCAAAAAAGGAGAGTGGTCCTCCTCACAGTCTGTGGGGCTCAGACCTACAGCCTCATGAAGAATGTTCTGGCTCTGGTGAAACCCACAGGTAAGTCGTATGAGGAGGTGAATACACTGGTTCGGGACCATCTTTACCCGAGAGAGAGCGTGCTCAAGCGAGGTATCGGTTCTATACGTGCCAGCGAACTGAAGATCAGGAAGTGGCGAGCTACATCGCCGAGCTAAGGCGACTTGCAGGATAATGTGAGTTTGATGGCTACCTGGAGCAAATGCTCAGATAATTTTTTGTACTGGGCATTGGCCACGAGACCATCCTACGAAAACTTTTGGCTGTAGAGACACCGATCGTCAGTAAGGCCATTGCGATAACAGAGGTATTTATGTCCACAAGTGAAAACACCAAACAAATCTCTCAGCACACAAGTGCTCGCAATGTTCATAAATTAACTGGAACTGTGTTTGTGAGCAGAAATGTACAGGGCAGAACCCACGAATCTGCAACTGCCAGCAGGCCTCTGGTGACCCAGATGACTCAGAGTCCCCAACAAAGGATGAGTGCAAGGCAATTCACACCTTGTTGGTGTTGTGCAGGCTTCCATTCAGCCTTTTCATGCCGCTTCAAAGGGTATGTTTGCAAGAGCTGTGGAACAATGGGGCATCTCCAACGAGCTTGCGAATAAGCTGAAAGCTCTGCAAAACCTGCTAACCACCATGTGGCAGAGGAAGATCGGTCCATGGAGGATCAAAGCAATTTCGAGCCTCAGAGAGAGGAGGCAGATGCTGAAGTACACGGGGTGCACAAATTTTCGACGAAATATCCACCTATAACGCTAAATGTAAAATTGAATGGCTTGCCCGTAACCATGGAACTGGACACTGGCGCTCGCCAGTCCATCGTGAGTAAAAAGATGTTTGAGAGACTGTGGTGCAACAAGGCATTCAGACCAGCCCGAAGCCCCATCCACACGAAACTGAGAGTGAACACCAAAGAGCTTATCACTGTCCTGGGCAGCGCCATGGTCAAGGTCACCTACGAGGGCACGGTGCACGAACTGCCACTCTGGATTGTACCGGGCGATGGCCCCACACTGCTTGGAAGGAGCTGGCGGGGAAAATCCGCTGGAACTGGGATACAATCCGAACGCTATCACATGTCGATGAGGCATTATGTTCCCAGGTTCTGAACAAATTTCCTTCCCTTTCTGAGCCAGGCATTGGAAACCTTTCCGGTGCGAAGGTGCGGATCCACTTGGTCCCAGAGGCACGACCCATTCACCACAAGGCGCGAGCGGTACCTCATATGATGAGGAGAGAGTGGAAATTGAGCTGGACAGGCTGAAACGCGAGGACATCATCTCCCCAGTGGAATTCAGCGAGTGGGCCAGCCCGATTGTTCCAGTACTCAAAAGTGATGGCACGGTCAGGGTTTGCGGCGATTATAAAGTAACTATTAATCGTTTCTCGCTACAGGATCAATACCCGCTACCTAAGTCAGACGACCTATTTGGCGCGCTGGCAGCAGGCAAGGCGTTCACCAAGCTTGAGCTGACTTCGGCCTACATGACGCGGGAGCTGGAGGAGTCTTTGAAGGGCCTCAGCTACATCAACGTGCAAGACTGTTCAGCGACAACAGATGCCCGTTTGGAATTCGGTCGTCTGCAGCGATCTTCCAGAGAAACATGGAGAGCCTACTCAAGTCGGTACCACACACGATGGTCTTTCAGGATGACATATTGGTTATGGGTCTGGACACCGTCGAACACATACAAAACCTGGAGGAGGTCGTCCAGCGACTGGATCGCGTAGGGCTGCGGCTGAAGAGGTCGAAATGCGTCTTCATGGCAACAGAAGTGGACATTTTCGGGAGAAAGATCACGGCGGATGGCATTCGGCCCACAGACGCCAAGACAGAGACTGTCATGAACGCGCCCAGGCCACAGAACGTCACGGAGCTGCGGTCATTCCTGGGACTCCTCAACTATTTTGGTAACTTCCTACCTGAGTTAAGCACCTTTTAGAGCCCCGACATGTGTTATTGCACAAAGGTGAGAACTGGGTATGGGGAAAAAAAATAAGTAATTGCTTTTGACAAAGCCAGCAACCTTTTATGCTCCAACAAGTTGCTTGTATTGTATAACCCGTGTAAAAGACTTGTGCTAGCATGTGACGCGTCGTCGTACGGAGTCGGGTGTGTATTACAACAAGCTAACATTGAAGGGAAGTTGCAACCTGTAGCCTATGCTTCCAGGAGCTTGTCTAAGGCCGAGAGGGCCTACAGCATGATTGAGAAAGAGGCATTAGCATGTGTGTTCGGGGTAAAGAAAATGCATCAGTTACTGATTGGCCTCAAATTTGAGCTGGAAACCGATCACATGCCCCTCACATGCCTGTTCGCTGTAAACAAGGGGATAAATACGAATGCCTCAGTCCGCATACAAAGGTGGGCACTCAAGTTCTCAGCGTATAACTAGACCATCCGCCACAGGCCAGGCACTGAGAACTGTGCGGATGCTCTGTCGGCTACCATTGCCCACCACGGGGATGGAAATGGAGCAACCTGCAAACTTGTTGATGGTGGCGCAGCCCTCTGACTTGTTGATGGTCATGGAAGCATTTGAAAATGATAAATCACCTGTCACGGCCCGCCAGATTAGGACATGGAGCAGCCAAGATCCTCTGCTGTCCCTAATAACAAACTGTGTGTTGCATGGAAGCTGGGCCAGCATCCCCGTTGAAATACAAGAGCCAATCAAGCCGTTCCAGCGGCGAAAGGACGAGCTGTCCAGTCAGGCAGACTGCCTGTTGTGGGGTAACCGCGTAGTGCTACGAAAAAAGGGCAGGGAGACGTTCATCTCGGATCTCCACAGCACACACCCGGGTATAGTAATGATGAAAGCGTTAGCGAGATACCACATGTGCTGGCCCAGTATCGACTCTGATTTAGACTCCTGTGTACGGCAATGCAGTGTAAGTGCTCAGTTGAGCAATGCGTCCAGAGAGGCACCAGTAAGTTTGTGGTCCTGGCCCTCCAGACCAGGGTCGAGGATCCATGTCAACTATGCAGGCCCATTTCTTGGTAAAATGTTCCTGGTGGTGGTGGATGCTTTTTCAAAATTGATTGAATGAGAAATAATGTCGGGAAGCACCGCCAACGCCACCATTGAAAGCCTGAGGGCCATGTTTGCCACCCACGGCTTGCCTGACATACTGGTCAGTGGCAACGGGCCTTGTTTCTCCAGTGCCAAATTTAAAGAATTCATGACCCGCAATGGGATCAAACATATTACTTCGACCCCGTTTAAACCAGCCTCCAATGGGCAGGCAGAGCGGGCAGCACAAACAATCAAACAGAGCCTCAAACGAGTCACAGAAGGCTCACTCCTAACCCGCCTGTCCCGAGTACTGCTCAGCTATAGCACGAGACCCCACTCGCTCACAGGGGTGCCCCCGGCTGAGCTACTCATGAAAAGGACACTTAAAAGCAGACTCTCGCTGGTCCACCCCAACCTGCATGATCAGGTAGAGAGCAGGCGTCAGCAACAAAATGAAAATGATGGTCGCGCCAATGTGTCACGGGAAATTGATCTGAATAACCCTGTGTATGTGCTAAACTATGGAAATAGTCCCAAGTGGATCGCGGGCACGGTGATAGCTAAAGAAGGGAGTCGGGTGTTTGTCTTCAAACTAGACAATCGACAAATTTGCAGAAAGCACCTGGACCAAACAATGCTGCGGTTCTCAGACTGCCCTGAACAACCCACAGCAGACACCACCTTTTTCGAACCCGCAACACACACCCAAAGGATCAACGACACCACCACGGATCGGAAATCGAACCCATCACACCCAACAGACCAGCAAGGCCAGACTCACCCAGCAGCCCTGTAGGGCCAACTACACGCAAGCTCAGCGAGGGCACAGCCAACACACCAGAACAGACATTTGTACCGAGGCAGTCCACCAGGGAAAGAAAGGCACCCGACCGCCTCACCTTGTAAATAGTTTTCACTTTGACTTTGGCGGGGCAGTGATGTTGTGTCTCTGTAAAGCATGCACTCCCATGTTTCACCATCAGGGAGCGAATCCCCTGAAGTTCCAAGGGATCCCAAGAGACTGTTGGATGCTCTCGTTACAAGTTATTACTCTGGAAAGTTTCAGACCAGGCACTTGTTCAGTGTTGCTGGAAGGCCCAGTGACCGGGATATCCACTACCCGGGGTTTTCCTGAGCCTGTTCTCGGTGTACAGGGAGCTTTGGTCCGGGTCCGAGATCGCTTGTATCATGTGACAATGTAACCCGGACTGCTCTTGTTCCATTTTATCGTCCACAAATTTACATTTCAAAAATGTTTCCGCCAACAGGCGCTCAATCCCTTCTCTGCAAAACGTTCCTTTCACAAACATTTCTCTGACTGGAACTGCACCAAACAACAATGTTCCTTTCAAAGTCATTAAACTCCCCAATTTACACGTCCGCAATTTTAAGGACAAGGACTGAAAGCGCATTGCGATCAGAAAATTGCCGGACCCCCTGTGGTTAATAACAGAGATTTTGATGGTTGATCTCCGTACACAGCTTGGAATTCAGGAGAACCTGTTTCGTGGTTTGAAGTTCGAGATAAACCCACGGGGCGTAGCCATCAGGCGCCTGGCAGCAATCAGCGACAGGAAGATGCAACTGAAGCAGGCCCGGCTATCACCGGCATTACCATCGCCGAATCCCCCGCCATCAACAGCCTGGGATCACCATTGACCAGTAACTGAAGGGGATTGACAGGAGTAATGTTGAGAAGCCCGGCTAGCTCAGTCCGTCGAACATGAGGCTCTTAATCTCAGGGTCCTGGGTTCGAGCCCCACATCGGGTGAATTATTTTCCTTAAACTTTTATGTTGCTTTCACGGGAATTAATCTTCTTTTGCACAATGAAAGAAATGCTAACTGTTTTGGTCTCCTTATTTAAGGAGCGATATACTTACATTCTAGGCATTTCAGACAAGGTTCACGAGGATGCAGGAAGAATGTTCCCGAGGACAAGTTGGCAAAAATAATTAAAGTCTGTGAGATACTCAACCATTATTTCAATAATTAATCTACCCACAAGATTTGAGATACAACAAGGATCCATAGCTTTGCCAAGTCCAGCCAGCTCACTTGGTCAAACATAAGACTCTTAATCTCAGGGTTTGGGGTTTGAGCCCCACGTTGGGTAAATAGCTTTTGTTGCAAGCCAGTAATGACATGGACTCTTTCACTAATCCACCCCAACTTACAGTAACACAGTCCCGCCTAAAGAATGAGGAATTGTGGGTGACTGCATGTTGATCAGCAGAGAACTTCCTCCTCTCCGATTCCACTAAGGCTCACCCACCCACGATCACCTCTCGACAGGACAGGCTGCTGTCCAGATCGATTATACAGAAGCTTGGAATACAAGAGCAGGGAGGTTATTCTTGAACTGTTAGGCCACAGCTGGAGTACTGCATGCAGTTCTGGTCACCACATTACAGCAAGGACGTGATTGCACTGGAGAGGGTACAGATTAGGTTTATGAGGATGTTGCCGGGACTGGAGAATTTTAGCTCTGAGCAGAGATTGGATAGGCTGGGTTTGTTTTCCTTGGAACAGGAGATGCTGAGGGGAGAGGATTGAGGTGTATAAAATTATGAAGGGCCTGGATAGAGTGGACAGGAAGGACCTGTTTCCCTTACAAGAGGGGTCAACAACCAGGGGGAACAGATTTAAAGTAATTGATCGAAGGTTTAGAGGAGATTTGAGGGGAAATCACTCGAACTCACTGCCTGAAAGGGTGATCGAGGCAGAAAAACTCAGCACATTTAAAAAGTACTTGGATGTGCAACTGAAGTGCCGTAACCTACAGGGCTACGGACCGAGAGCTGGAAAGTGGGACTGGGCTGGGGAGCTGTTTGTCGGCTGGCACGGACACGATGGACCGAATGGCCTCCTTCCCTGCTGTAAATTTCTCTGATTCCATGACGAGCAATTAACATTTTAAACCAGTCTCCTAAAACACAGAGTGAGTAAAGTCAGATAGGGGATAAAAATCCCTCAAGGGACACACAGGGTAAGATGAAGGAAAAAGGGAAGCTGAGGACAGATAGCGAGAACTCGACACTGCAGAAACTCGAGAGGAGTATAAAAAGAGCAGGGGTGCAGGATCAGAACAGCCACGATATTATTGGATGGTGGAGCAGGCTCGAGGTGCCGAATGGCCGACTCCTGCTCTTTACGTACTTATGTTAATTGTTGAATCATTGCCCATTGCACGCACTTTACTTGAGGTGTCTGATTCAGAATGTTCATTGTAACATGTAATGAACATGTAACAGTGTAATATCTCCAAGTTGGCAGATGTCACTAAACTGGGTGGCGGTGTGAGCTGTGAGGGGAACGCTAAGAGGCTGCAGGGGGACTTGGACAGGTTAGGCGAGTGGGCAAATGCATGGCAGATGCAGTATAATGTGGATAAATGTGAGGTTATCCAGTTTGGGGGCAAAAACACTAGGGCAGAATATTATCTGAATGGCGGCAGATTCGGAAAAGGGGCAGTGCAACGAGACCTGGTTGTCATGGTTCATCAGTCATTGAAAGTTGGCATGCAGGTACAGCAGGCGATGAAGAAGGCAAATGGTATGTTGGCATTCATAGCGAGGGGATTTGAGTATAGGAGCAGGGAGGTCTTACTGCAGTTGTGCAGGGCCTTGGTGAGGCCCCACCTGGAATATTGTGTTCAGTTTTGGTCTCCTAATCTGAGGAAGGACGTTCTTGCCATTGAGGGAGTGCAACAAAGGTTCATCAAACTGATTCCCGGGATGGCAGGACTGACATATGAGGAGAGACTGGATGAACTAGGCCTGTATTCACTGGAGTTTAGAAGGATGAAAGGGTAACTCATAGAAACATTTAAAATTTGGATGGGACGGGACAGGTTCGATGCAGGAAGAATGTTCCCGATGTTGGGGAAGTCCAGAACATGGGGACACAGTCTAAGGATAAGGGGCAAGCCGGACTGACATATGAGGAGAGACTGGATCAACTGGGTCTTTATACATTGAAATTTAGAAGGATGAGCGGCGATCTCATAGAAACATTTAAAATTCTGATGGGACTGGTGAGTGCCAACATTAGCTCAGCCGTTACTTCGTAAAACCAACTTTGTGAAAAGTTTGAATTTGTCTTAATGTCGTCGCTGCCTGGTGTTTTTGTTGTCATTTTCTATCTCCTTCTTTCACACTGAAACAAATGGTAACCCTATTTGTAAATTAGGAATGCGAGATTTTTAGAGAGCATATTTAAATGCTTCACAAAAACATTCTGATCACGACAGCTACCGGGGTTCGATTCCCAGTTAGAGAAGTAAATTTGCTGCCACCGTTTTTAATTAAAGTGAAGTAATTTAATTAAATTACACAGATGACCCAAATCACTTCAGAGTGATGTCAAAACAAATGAGTTGGTAATTAGAAATAAGGAATGTCAGAAGTTGGATTTGAGTTTCTGGGATGGAGGATGAATAACCCTCTGTGCACTGGAACTGGGAAGGGTGAATAATGAATGAGTTGTTTCCGGGTTTGAAATCCGGCTTTTATCTGCTGGTATTAACCGAGAGCATTGTTTAGCAGAATGAAAGAAATGCTAACATGATCACTGAGGGACAGTCGAAACTTCAACAACTCAATTTTAATAATTTGTGAAACTTGAATCATTGAGGAAGTTTTAATCCTTTTCTGATTTTACACACTCTGTATTTTAGGAGACTGGTTTTAAATGTTCAATGCTCATCATGGAATCAGAGAAGTTTACAGCACGGAAGGAGGCCATTGTCACATGAACAATGATCATTTAAAACCAGTTTTTGTTTCAGAAATAATGTTTCCACTCGGGCTTGAACCGGGAACCTTTCGTGTGTGAGGCGAATGTGATAACCGCCACACTACAGAAACTGGTGCCTAATTGTGTGCCCAGAGAGAAATGTTCAGCAACAAGCTGAAATACTCAATCCCTCTCTGCAAAAAGTTCCTTTCACAACATCTCTCTGACCGGAACCGCACCAAACAAAAATATTCCTTTCAAATGTGCAAATTATTGTCGTTTAACTTTTATTTTGCTTTCATGGTATGACATCGTTAAGGAATCGATAATCTTCTTTTGCACAATGAAAGAAATGCTAACTGACGGAAAGTCAATCGGTCAATAATTGGTTCTGTGCTCTGCATGTTGGTAATTTAGCCAAGATGATCCAAAGATCTGTGGGAAAGCAAGTTATGAGGAAGACACAAACAATCTGCAAAGCGATATCGATAGGCTCAGTGGCTGGGCAGTAATTTGTCAGATGGAGTATAATGTGGGAAATATGAGGTTATACACTGTGGTAGGGATAATAGTCAGGCCATCCTGACTATTGAGTGCTGTGTGTGGCCACCTGCACGTTGATTTTGAACTTTTGTGTCCTGTTATGTGAAATAAATGAGGGCAGCAGGCGTATCTCTGCCTGACACCGGGAAAATAGTGAGACAGACCTGGGAACAAGCGTCTGGTTATTGCCAAAAAGCAATGGAAATATTAATTCTGGAAAACGAATATCTGAAAGAACAGTGACCCCGACCTGATTGGAAAACAAAACCTTCAGATCTACCGTCAGACACACTACTGTTGCGTCACGAGGCCTACACAGTGCGGTGGAGATGTTCGTCGAAATGAAGGTTCTGCAATACAAGGGGCTTGGAAATCAGGAGAACCAGTTTCGAGGTTTGAATTTCGAGATAAACACATGGTGCAGAGCCAACAGATCCCTGGCAGCGATCAGTGACAGGAAGATGCAACTTAAGCAATCCTGATGAGCTAAGTCGGTAGAGTATGAGACTGTTAATCTCAGGGTTGTGAGTTCAAACCCCACGTTGGACGAATTATTTTCCTTGTACTTTTTTGGTGCTTTCACAGGAAAACATCATTAATGAACCCATAATCTTCTTTTGCACAATGAAAGAAATGCGAACTGAGGGAGAGTTGATCACTCAATCATTTATTCTGTGCTCTGTATAAGAACACAAAAACCAGGAGCAGGAGTCGGCCATTTGGCCCTTCGAGCCTGCCTTCTTATGCACTGAAACAAATTTTAACCGTGTTTTTAAATGAGCAGTGCGAGATATTTAGAGGGCACATTTCAATGCTTCACAAAACCATTCCTTTCGCTACAGCCACCCAGGATCGATTCCCGGTTTGAGAAGTAACTTTGATATCACTGTTTGTAATTGAAATGGCGTCATTTTATTAAGTTCGATGGATGTCCCAAAGCACTTCAGAGTGGTGTCCAAACAAATGAGTTTGTAATTAAAAACACTGAATGTCAGGATTGGGATTTGAACCCACGCCTCCAGATGAGACAGTGACCTGAACCAACGCCTTAGACCGCTCGGCCATCCTGACTGTTGGATGCGCCAGTTGCAAGTTATTACACTGGAAAGTTTCAAAACGGGCACTTGTTCAGTGTAGCTGGAAGGTTCAGTGACTGGGATATCCTCTCCCCTGGGGTTTTCCTGAGCCTGTGCTCGATGTACGGGGAGCTTTGGCACGGGTCCGAGGTAGCTTACATGTGTAGGCTGCTTGCTGGCTTCAGGTGGTCTCATACCAGTGTGATCAATTCTTCAAACGACTTGCTTGCTGGTCTCTCGTGTGCCAGCAGGTCCTTCATTGAAGCGTATGTTTTCGCGCCGCAGCTGGTCAAGAGATGGGCTCTTCTCTTGTCTGCCTTATTGTCGCCTAACCAGTCTTTGGTTACAAAGCTTTGCTGGAGCCTTTCTATAAAGTCCTCCCAATTATCTCCAGCATTGTATTTTTCATCTGAGCCGTTGGTCGCCATTCTGTGGATTCTGTAATCCCGTAACTCGTCGCCACTGAAAAGTCCTGACCCTGTAATACAGACTCACACGAGGCACATACTGAAGTCAAGTTCACTCTGGAGCTGCACCTTTATTACACAGCTCTCGAATGCCACACTTGCCTGAGACCTATCCTTATATACCTGTCTGGGAAAGGTATCCAGTGTCTCCTGCAAATGCACCCCTGGTGGTCAGGTAATTTTGTGGTTACAGGTCATCTCTGGTTACAGTCATGTATGGCATGGTAAGGTACAGTTATGTACAGTAGTGTGAGATACATGACAGTATTGGTATTTATGGTGATTACAGCAATTATTAATCGTCTCACAGACCTCAATTATTTTTATGCGATTAATTGATCGAGGATTGAAACCAGGTTAGTGCGCCAGATCTTAACCCCTCGACCACCAGGGAACAGTTACGATACATGTCGATATACTTATATGTATTTATATATGACCCTGAATATCAACGGCTACCTACCTAGACCTCGTGTTGCAACGGTAGTGTGTCTAACTTTGAGTGAGAGAAATTGTTCAACAGTGGCACCCATCTCATCTTTTGTTCACTTTTAAACACTAGAAACTGAGACAGGGGAATAAATAGAGAAACCAAAGCACAGGGTTATAGACAAGAGGAAGAGAGAAGGGGAAAAATACTGTCCCTACCCAGAACGAATGCAGAAACCCCTCTGCTGCGCTCGGGGTGACCACCCACAGCCTGGATACACTAATGTCACAACAGCTCATTGACTGTCGGAGTGGGACTGTGCGGTGCATCAGAGGACAGCTCGAAAAAGCAAAGTCACTGATTCCGTCTCATGTGCTCCTCCAATCAAGAAGAGCAACACACTAAAAATGCTCCAATAATGGTTACACCTTATCTTCAGATTTGCTAAACAGTTGGCTCGTTGGTCTAGGGGTATGATTCTTGTTTCGTGGTTGATACTTGAAATTTGCGAGAGGGCCCGGGTTCAAATCCTGGACGAGCCCTCAATTTACCCAAGAATTTTGAAATTGCATCGAACTTTTGCAAAGAAGGTCTTGCATTTCTTCAACACTTTTCAGGAACTCATGACGCCCCAAAGCGCTTTATAGCCATTGAGTTATGTTTGAAGTGTTGAAGTGTTGTATTGTGGGGAAAAATGTGCCCAAATCACCCCACACGAACCGCAACTCTTTGCGAATGAGTTTGGTGCAAATAATCAGGTGCCTCAGGGACTTGGATTTTCTGTGAATGAGATTTGCTTGTACCTGCGTTCAAGCTTGAAACAGTAACTGGGCTTCCATCTCACGGGAGCAGTGTGTAGCGGTTAGTGAGTAGGTGACCAGGTTGATGTGCGCCGCTTTCAATCTTTGCAATTTCACCAAACAAAGAAACGGTGAATCCAACTGTCCCTGTAAGCGACGGATTGAAGGGATCGCTGCTCCAAACAGAGCTGGAACACGCACAGTGCAGGAATTGGGTCCGCAACATTAAATGTCAAAGTTATTAAGCAGACAATAATTAACCATACACTTAACAGTACTTACAGCCAAACCATGCGAATGTTAGCCGAAGAACTCAAACACGTTACAGTTCCCAGCTCGGTGTACAAATTGATCAAACATTAATCGGATTCTAAACTATCTGTTCCAAATGGCACATTTTATATCTTTTCCTTAGCCCTGCTACGTGACAATTTAAACTTTTAATAGTATTACCGAACACAAGTGCCCAACTTCTGATGGAAAGTCATTAACCTGAAACGTTAACTCTGTTTATTTCTCCGCAGATGCTGCCTGACCTGCTCAGTGATTCCAGCATTTACTCTTTTTATTCTCCAAAATTATAATCAGAATATCACTTCCCTTGTCATCTACTGCACTCCTTCCTGATATGTAGCCTTGTCCTACAAACCAGGCTCCTTTCGGATGATTCAGGCATTCATTGGAATTATAACTTCTTAATGATAACAATTATGTGAAGTATGTAACGATGTAATACTTGCCACCAGAGCGCGCGACTGTTGGAGTCCTAATGGTCAACTGCCCACACGAACAGGGCCAGTATAAAAGGTTGGCTGCCATGTAGTTCAGGCACACTGCAGTTGTAATAAAGAAGACTAAGATCACACTAAATTTAGCTCACAGAACTCAGCCTCGGGGATTCCTTCTATGCACAACAATTGGCGACGAGTAACAGAATTCGAACTTTCATGCAACCATGGCTGCTGTTGGAATATTAGAGAGATCCAAAGAGGATGATGATTGGGAAGCCTTCGTCGAGCAGCTCGACCTGTACTTTGTGGCCAACGAGCTGGAAGGAGACACTAACGTGGCCGAGCACAGGGCGGTTCTCCTCACCATCTGTGGGCCTAAAATATACAGCCTCATCAAGAATCTGCTCACACCGACAAAACCAAAGGAGAAGGAATATTCAGCGTTGTGCACACTGGTTTGGGACTTCCTAAAGCCGAAGGAGAGTATCCTCATGGCCAGATATCGTTTTAACACGCACCATCGCTCCGGGGACCAGGACCTGGCGGATTATGTCACTGACCTGAGACACCTCGCGGGACTTTGCTATTTTGGAGCTGCGTTGGGGCAAATGCTGTGTGACTTTTACGTGCTGGGCATCAGCCACGAGGTCATTCTTCGAAAGCTGCTGGCTGCTGAAACCCGAGACCAGAGCAGGGCCATCGCGATCGCCCAGGCATGCATGGCCACGGACGAAAACACCAAACAGATATCTTCTCAACATCAAAGCTCATCGGCAAGTACTGTGCATAAAATGATGTCGCTAGCAGGCCGAAATGCATATGGCAGGGTCTATACGTCTGTGGCTGCAAGACCTGTGATGACTCAGATTCCGCCATCGGGGATCGATGTGAATCTATTAGCACCGTGTTGGTGCTGCGGGGATAATCCTCGGGCCCATCAATATCGATTCAAGCACGACGTATGCAAAGGCTGCACAACGATGGGGTACCTCCAGTGAATATGCAAACGTGCTGTGACATACCACGTGGCAGAGGATGATCGATCCGGCACGGATTATGCAGCACAGGCAACTCATCCCGAGGAACAAGGACTCCCAGGTGCCGGTTGGGATGTTGCATTTTATCAGAGAGGCTTTGAGGGTTTGGCCGAAACGTTTCCTCTGCCGACCTGGGGCTCGCTTACCGTGTCGGAGTTCTGTGTAGAGCGTTTGCTTAGAGAGTCTCGTGTTGGGCATGTGGATAATGTGGCAAGCCCAACGGAGCTGGCCGAGTGTGGTCAGTGCTTCAATGCTGGGGATTTTGGCCTGATCGAAAACACTGATGTTGGTGCGTCTGTCCTCCCAGGGGATTTTCAGGATCTTGCGGAGACAGCCCTGGACGTATTTCTCCAGTGAGTTGAGATGTCAGCTGTATATAGTCCATGTCTCGGATCCATACCGCGGGGCTTTTATCACCACCGCCCTGCACACCATAAGCTTGGTGCCAGATTTGAGGTCCTGGTCTTCAAACACTCTCCTGCTCAGGTGATCGAAGGCTGTGCTGGCACACTGGAGGCGGTGTTGGACCTCGTCTTCGATGTCTGCCCTTGCTGATAGTAGGTTCGCAAGGCGTGGAAAATGGTCCACGCTGTCGAAGGCCACACTTACAGCCTTCTTAAATATAGCACCCTCATTCTATTCTCTTGAAACAAGTTCCTGAATTCTCGGCTAGCTGTGTAGGTTAGAGCTGTGGTTTTATCCTGTGATAGATTCTATCATAGTGTCTCTGAAGTGTAGTAGTTATCACATTCGCCTCACACACGAAAGGTCCCCGGTCCGAAACCGGGCGGAAAGATCTTGAAAACTTGAAAATGGGCCGAATGGCTGACTCCTGTTCCTAACTCTTACGTTCTTATGATCTCTTGACCTTTCACAGGAGAACAAACTCTCCTCTGAACATGCATGAGAAAGCTCCAGAAAATATTTCCGTCCGAGGTGCTTTCGCGTGTGAGGCGAACGTGTTAACCGTTACACTGCGGAAACGTCTCCACTTTCAGCATCAGATTACCAAAATTAAATCCAATGAGATCGGGATAAAAGTTCCTCACATGCTCAGGGCTAAATATCTGATTGATGGTCCACAAAAGAATGAACAAACTTCAGCACGAGGTCAGACGGAAATGTTAAGCGAGCACGTGGACTGCTGAATTGCACTTTTAACGAGTTGGTGATGACAAAACAAATGGATTCCGCTTAAAGATCAGAAAAGTCACAAGTGGGATTCGAACCCTCACCTTCAGAGAAAACTGCAATTTGAACACAGCAACTTAGACCGCTCGGCCATCCTGACTATGCAGTGTTTTACGTGGCCACCTGCAGGTTGATTTTGAACTTTTGTGTCCTGTCACATGAAATAAATAATGGCAGCAGGCGTATCTCTGCCTGACACCGGGGAAACAGTGAGACAGACATTGCAGCAAGGGTTTGGTTGTTGTCAAACAGCAAATGAAATATTAATTCTGGTAGAAAAATATCCAAAAAAACACTGACCATAACGTGATTTGAACACGCAACCTACTAACGTGGAATCAGACACACTACCGTTGCACCATGAGACCTACACAGTGAGCTGGAGATGTTCGTCTATATGAAGGTTCTGCAATACAAGGGGCTTTAAAATCCCCGCCCATTCCCACCAGGTATCACAAACAGCTCTCACCGGACAGTCACCGAATGGTTTGCTCGAAAACTTTACTCTTGCTTTCACGGGAAACCATCATTAATTAACCCCTCACCTTCTTTTGCACAATGAAACAAATGCTAACTCAGGGACATTCCATACTTCAATCATTTGGCCTGTGCTTTACATCTTAACTCGAAAGCCATATCCCATTTTTCTCACTGTATTTTAGCTTTCTGGTTCAAAGTCTTCAGGGATCTGGGGCAACTTTTATCAAATTTAGCAGCACCGGTTTTTCCTGTCGTGCACACAAAATAAAATCACTCGTGAAGATAAAATACCACCGTGCTTATTTTCAGATTCAATGCTGTCGGATTTCAAATAAAGTGAAAGAATTCTACAGTGAAAAGATTTGCAAGTGTTACTTGTATTTGTGTCTTCAATTAAACTTTGTGGCGTCTGACTCCCGTTCATGCCACTGCTGAATAAGAAAGGAGCGTTTGACGTTGACCAGCTCATCCTTTATATTCAGTTGTTTCTCACCGTTTGATGGGCTGCAGTGCAGCGGATATCACGTTGGCCTCACACGCAAAAGGTCCCCGGTGGATCCGTTTTCTCTCAGTTAAAGTTATCTATTTATTGAAGTGAAATAAAGAGCAATTAAGGAATAAGGGAGCCCTTTTACCAGGAGATAAAATTGCAAATGCTGGCAATTTCAGCAGGTCAGGCAGCATTTGCCAGGAGACGAAACTCGGGATTGAACCAGGGACCTTCCCCGTGTAATGCAAACGTGATAACCACTACACTACAGAAACCTCTGGTACAATAATCCCAACAGAGGGCAGGTGACCACTGAGCACCGTCTGTGCTGATCGGCATTGTGTGTTGGCTCACCGAAAACAACTTCTGTCCTGCACTGAATGTTCTCAATCCTTCACCTCCGCTGCCCTTTACAGAAATGTCAGGGATCACCCAGCCACCGTGTTCACTTCCACATCCTCACAGTGGGGCCACAGAGGCTCCTACCTTTCTCTCCGCGATCACCGAACTCACCCAGTTTACAAAATTAAACCCGGAATACATGCCCGGAAAAGTCAGATAGTCTGTAAGCTCGGTCTATCACAGAAAGTATTGGTATTCATGGTGGTTACAGCAATTATTAATCGTCTCACAGACCTCAATTATTTTTATGCGATGAATTGATCGAGGATTGAAACCAGGTTAGTCCACCAGGTCTTAATCGCTCGACCACCAGGGAAATGTTACGATACATGTCGATATATTTATATATATTTATATATGACCCTGAATATCAACAGCTACCTATCTAGACCTCGTGCTGCCCACGGTAGTGTGTCTAACTTTGAGTGAGAGAAATTGTTCCACAGTGAGACCCATTTCATCTTTTGTTCCCTTTTAAACACTAGAAACTGAGACAGGGGAATAAATAGAAAAACCAAAGCACAGGGTTATAGACAAGAGGAAGAGAGAAGGGGAAAGATACTGTCCCCACCCTGAACTAATGCAGAAACCCCTCTGCTCTGCTCGGGGTGACCACCCACAGCCTGGATAAACTAACGTCCCAACAGCTCCTTGACTGTCGGAGTGGGACCGTGCGGTGCTTCAGAAGACAGGTCGAAAAAGCCAAGTCACTGATTCCATCTCATTTGCTCGTCCGATCAAGAATAGCAACACACTAAAAATGTTTCAATAATGGTTACACCTTATCTCCACGTTTATCGAGCAGTTGGCTCGTTGGTCTCGGGGTATGATTCTCGCTTCGGGGTTATTGCTTGAAATTTGCGAGAAGTCCCGGGTTCAAATCCCAGACGAGTCCTCAGTTTGCCCAAAAATTTTGAAATTGCATCAAACTTTTGCAAAGAAGGACTTGCATTTCAACAACACCTTTCAGGAACTCATTACGCACGAAAGCGCTTTGCATCCGTTGAGTTGTGTTTGAAGTGTTGTCGTGTGGCGAAAGATGTGCCCAAATCACCTCACACGAACCGCAACTCGTTGCGAAGGAGTTTGGTGCAAAAAATCAGGTGCCTCAGGGACTTGGACTTTCTATGAATGAGTTCTGCTTGTACCTGCGTTCAAGCTTGTAACAGTAACTGTGCATCCATCTCACGGGAGCAGCGTATAGCGGTTAGTGAGTAGATGCCCAGGTAGACGTGCGCCGCATTCAATCTTTTAAATTTCACCAAACAAAGAAACGGTGAATCCAACTGTCCCTTAAGCGACGGATTGAAGGGATCGGTGCTCCAAACAGAGCTGGAACACACGCAGTGCAGGAATAGGGTCCGCAACATTAAATGTCAGAGTTATTACGCTCCTTCCTGATATGTAGCCTTGTCCTACAAACCTGGCTCCTTTCTGATGACTCAGGCATTCATTGGAATTATAACTTCTTCACGATATCAATTATGTGAAGTATGTAACTATGTCATACTTGCCACCAGAGGGCGTGAATGTCTAGTCCTAATGGTCACCTGCCCACACTTGCAGGGTCAGTATAAAAGGTTGGCTGCCATGTTGTTCAGGCACTCTGGAGTTGCAATAAAGAAGACTAAGATCACACTAAGTTTAGCTCACAGTACTCAGCCTCCTGGTGTTCTACTTTTCACAACAATTGGCGATGATTAAGAGAATACAAACCTTCACACAACCATGGCTGCTGTTGGAATATTAGAGAGATTCATTGAGAGTGAAATAAATGAGGGCCGCAGGCGGTTCTCTGCCTGACACCGGGGAAACAGGGAGACAGACCTTGGAGCAAAGGGATATGGATGGAGTCGGCAAAACCTGAGGCATCTGATTCAGGAGAGTCGCGGGGCGTGGAAATTCGGGAGTTTAATGACTTTGAAAGGAACATTTTTGTTTTGTGACGTTTTGTTCAGAGAAATGTTTGTGAAAGGAATTTTTTGCAGGAAGGGATGCAGCATTTATCCTTTTGCCTTAGCACTTGTTTCTGGGTGTCAGGATCACATTTCGTTTCAATGTTATTCTTCCAGAATTAATATTTCATTTGCTGTTTGACAATAACCAGACCCTTGCTCCAAGGTCTGTCTCACTCTTTCCCCGGTGTCAGGCAGAGATCTGCCTGCTGCCCTGATTTATTTCATGTGACAGGACACAAAAGTTCAAAATCAACCTGCAGGTGGCCACACACAGCACTGAATAGTAATGATGGACGAGTGGTCTAAGGTGATGTGTTCAGGTCACTATAGATAGTGTTCGAATCCTATTGCAGACATTTCTTATATTGAATCATTCGGCAGAACCCATTTGCTTTGTCACCACCAACTCCTTAAAAGTGCTATTCAGCAGTCCACCTGCTCGCTTAACATTTCCGTCTGACCTGCTGCTGAAATTTGTTCATTCTTTTGTAGAACGACAATTATTTATTTTGCCCTGAACATGTGAGGAACTTTTCTCCCGATCTCATTGGGTTTAATTTTGTTAATCTGGTGCTGAAAGTGGAGATGTCTCCGCAGTGTAACGGTTAACACCTTCTAGTTTTTTGAGTTCATGCTCAAATTTCTCCTTGAATGCATATGGTACGGAACGGGGCTTGTAGTAAACCAATCTAGCGTCCTTCTGTACCCTGACACTCGCCTTGAAGCCTTGGATCGGACTGTCCGTTTCGCAGAACAACTTTGGATACTTCTTGATAACCTCTTCCTTTGATGAAAATCTCGCTTCCACACAGCAAATCTGACTACAATCCAGCTTCAGTGAGCTTAATCAATTTCTTCCTTGTAAGGCAGACTTGTCTCTTTTCACTACTATTCGAGGCAACTTCTGAAATTAATCTTTGTATTTCACCGATCGGTACAGTGATATGACCAACCACAGGAATTTACTCTCCCGAGTAGCCTCGCTGCTCTATCTTGGGTTTCTCCAGTTGGAAATCACGCATCAATGTGGATTTGATGCTTTCCGAATCACTGTCCGTTAAATTAGTGCTCCTGATGATGTGTAACTCTAACATCTCATCGTCCTGTTGTTGGTCTTCCATACTATGTAGTCTCTTGGGATTTCTACTCATAGCTTTGAACGCTGGACTCATAGCTTTAAAAATAGGTTTACCCTTCAGTCGGCATGACTTCGCAAGATGCCCAGTCTTTCTGTCGAAGAAAAACTCTGCCTTCACGTGTGGAGAACTTTGAGCAATGTGTTGTCCCAGGCACCTACAGCATGACTTCGACGCTTTGGTAGAATTTCCAGTTTCTGAGGCTTTTGGCTCCCTTGTTATACCTTCAAATGCTCTGATAATGACTCCACGAGACAATGTGTCGTTATTTAACTGTAGTGACCTGAGTCCTTTATTGATAACCACAGAGTGAGGATCATATCTGGTGGCCTGCCCTTTATACTAGGCCAGGCACACCTGTGCAGGTAAGCTACAAGTCTCCCACTGCAGTGCCCTCTGGTGGCACACCTTGTAATAGTACAAGCAGTAACCATGTCGAACACATGACAGGTGTCACTGTGGAACCGTTTCTCTCACTCAAAGTTAGACGCACTACCGTGGGCGCCACGAGGTCTAGGTAGGTAGACATTGACATTCAGGTTCATATATAAATATATATAAATATATCGACATGTATCGTAACTGTTCCCTGGTGGTCGAGGGGTGAAGATCCGGCGCACTAACATGGTTTCAATCCTCGATCAATTCATCGCAGAAAAATAATTGAGGTCTGTGAGACGCTTAATAATTTCTGTAATCACCATGAATACCAATACTCTCTGTGATAAACCGAGATTACAGACTACCTGGCTTCTCCTGCACTTTGCCGGGCACGTGTTTGGGGTTTAATTTTGTAAACTGGGTGAGTTCGCTGATCGCGGGGAGACGGTAGGAGACTCTGTGGCCCCACTGTGAGGATGTGGAAATGAACACGGTGGCTGGGAGATCCGTGACATTTCTGTAAAGGGCAGCGGAGGAGAAGGATTGAGAATTCTCAGTGTGGGACAGAATTTGTTTCAGGAGAGCCAACACATTCCCGATCAGCACAGAGGGAGCTCACTGGTCAGCTCCTCGCTGAGGGGCTGCTGTGCCAGAGGTTTCTGTAGTGTAGTGGTTATCACGTTTGCTTTACACGCAATAGGTCCCAAGTTCAATCCCAGGCCGAAACATTATTTTTAAACTTGCTGTGGATGAACAATCGGAGGCGAGTTTAGTCTCCCTGCAAATGCTGCCTGACCTGCTGAGATTTCCAGCATTTGCTGTTTTTATTTGCTATTTATTCTCCTGGCAAACGGGCTCCCTTATTCATTAATTGCTCTTTATTTCACCAATAAATAGATAACTTTGAGTGAGAGAAAACGGATCCACGGGGACCTTTTGCGTGTGAGGCCAAAGTGATATCCGCTGCACTGCAGCCCATCAAAGGGCGAGAAACCACTGAATACAAAGGATGAGCTGACAAATATCAGGGGCAGTGCAGTCTGGTCAATGTCAAACCCTCCTCTCTTATTCAGCAGTGGCATGAACGGGAGTCAGACGCCACAAAGTTTAATTAAAGACACAAATACAAGTAACACTTGCAAATTATTTAGTGTAAAATTATTTCACTTTATTTGAAATGCTACTGCTTTAAATCTGAAAATACACACGGTGGGATTTTATCTTCACTACTGATTGTATTTTGTGTGCACGGTAGGAATAATCGGTGCTGATAAATTTGATAAAATTTGCACCAGATTCCTGGTGTCTTCGGCAATGAACACTTTGAACCAGAAAGCTAAAATACAGTGAGTAAAATGGGTTAACATACATAAGAACATATGAAATAGGAGCAGGAGTGGGCCATACGGCCCCTCGATCCTGCTCCGCCATTTGATACGATCATGGCTGATCTGATCATGGACTCAGTTCCACTTCCCAGGCCGCTCCCCAAAGCACAGGCCAAATGATTGAAGTATGGAGTGTCCCTGAGTTAGCATTTGTTTGATTGTGCAAAAGAAGATGAAGGCTTAATTAATGATGCTTTCCTGTGAAAGCAAGATAAAAGTTTTCGAACAAGCCATCCAGTAACTGTCAGGTGAGCGCTGCTTGTGATACCTGGTGGGAATGGGCTGGGATTTTAAAGTCCCTTGTATTGCAGAACCCTCATATAGACGAACATTCCTTAACGACTGTGTAGACCTTGTGGTGCAACGTTAGTGCGCCTGACTCTAGATCAACGAGTTGGGTGTTTAAATCATGTCGTGGTCACTATTCTTTTCGCAATTGCTGTTTCACAATAACCAGTCACTTGCTGCAATGTCTGTCTCACTGGTTAGTAGTGATCGGGTTGGGGTCAGCATCAAAGAAGAAAGAAGGGATGTGTGCAGTGCTGGTACAGCAGTTATCATGGGTAATTTTATCTACATCGTGATTGAGCTAAACACATGGTAGTGATGTGTTGGAGGAGGACTTCATGGAGTGTATTATGGATGGTTTTCTCAACCCAGAAGAGATCTGGCCATTCTTGACTGGGTGATGTGTAATGAGAAGGGACTAATTATCAAACTTGTTGTGCGAGGCCCCTTGGGGACGAGTAACATAATATGGTAGAATTCTTCATTAAGATGGAGAGTGTCGCAGTTATTTCAGAAACTTGGGTCCTGAACTTACGGAAAGGTAACGTTGACGGTCTGAGGTGTGAATTGGCTAGAATAGACTGTCCAAAGGATACTTAAAGGGTTGATGGTGGATAGGCAATGTCAAACATTTAAAGATCACACGGGTGACTTCAGCAATTGCACATCCCTGTCTGGAGTAAAAATGGAACGGAGAACGTTGTTCAACCGTGGCTAACAAGGGAAATTAAGGATAGTGTTAAAACCAAGGAAGAGGAAAATAAATTGGCCAGAAAAAGGAACAAACCTGAGAACTGGGAGAAATTTTGAATTCAACAGAGGAGGACTAAGGGTTTCATGAGGAGGGGGAAAATGGATTTTGAGAGGAAGCTTGCTTGGATCATAACAACTGACTGCAAAAGCGTCTGTAAACATGTGAAGAGAAATTGATTAGTGAAGACAAATGTAGGTCCCTTGCAGTCGGATTCAGGTGAATTTATATTGGGGAACAAAGAAATGGCAGACCAATTGACCAAATACTTCAGTTCCGTCTTCACGAAGGAAGACACGAATAACCTTCCAAAAGTACTCGGGGACCGAGGGTCGAGTGAGAAGGAGGAACTGAAGGATGTCCTTATGAGGTGGGAAATTGATGGAATTGAAGGATGATAAATCCCCGGGGCCTGATAGTCTGCATCCAAGAGTACTAAAGGAAGTCGCCCTAGAAATAGTGGATGCATTGGTGATCATTTTCCAACAGTCTATTGACTCGGGATCAGTTCCTATGGACAAGAGGGTAGCTAATGTAAAAATACTTTTTAAGAAGGGAGGGAGAGAGAAAGCGGGTAATTATACACCGGTTAGCCTGAATCAGTCGTGGGGAAAATGTTGGAATCAATTATTAAGGATGAAATAGCAACGCATTTGGAAAGCAGTGACAGGATCGGTCCAAGTCAGCATGGATTTATGAAAGGGAAATCATGCTTGACAAATCTTCTGGAATTTTTGAGGCTGTAACGAGTAGAGTGGACAAGGGAGAACCAGTGGATGTGGTATATTTGGACTTTCAAAATGTTGTTGACAAGGGTCCACACAAGAGATTGCTTTGCAAAATCAAAGCACATGGTATTGGGGGTAATATACTAACGTGGATAGAGAACTGGTTGGCAGACAGAAAGCAGAGAGTCGGGATAAAAGGGTCCTTTTCAAAATGGCAGGCAGTGACTAGTGGAGTGCCGCAGGGCTCAGTGCTGGGACCCCAGCTCTTTACAATATACATCAATGATTTGGATGAAGGAATTGAGTGTAGATTTGCAGATGAAACAAAACTGGGTGGCGGTGTGAGCTGTGAGGGGGACGCTAATAGACTGCAGGGTGACTTAGACAGGTTAGGTGAGTGGGCAAATTCATGACAGATGCAGTATAATGTGGATAAATGTGAGGTTATCCACTTTGAGGGCAGAAACGTGAAGACAGAATATTATCTGAATGGTGGCAGATTAGGAAAAGGGGAGGTGTAATGAGACCTGGGTGTCATGGTTCATCAGTCACTGAAAGTTGGCATACAGGTACAACAGGCAGGAAAAAGGTAAATCGTATGTTGGCATTTATAGCTAGGTGATTTGAGTATAGGAGCAAGCATTTCTTATTGCAGTTGTACAGGGCCTTGGTGAGGCCTCAACTGGAATATTGTTTTCAATTTTGGTCTCCTAATCTGAGGAAGGACGTTCTTGCTATTGAGGGAGTGGAGCGAAGGTTCACCAGACTGATTGCCGGGATGCCTGGACTGACATATGAGGAGAGACTGGATCAACTGGGCCTTTATACATTGGAGTTTAGAAGGATGAGAGGGGATCTCATCGAAACATATCAGATTCTGATGGGACAGGACTGGTTAGATGTGGGTAGATTGTTCCCGATGCTGGGGAAGTTGGAGCAGGCTCGAGGGGCGAGATGGCCCACTCCTGTTCCTAATTCCTATGTTGTTATAGCAATTGATTAACATTGAAACGAAATGTGACCTGACACCCAGAAAGAAGTGTTGAGGCAGAAGGTTAAATGCTGCATCCCTTTCTGCAAAAAATTCCTTTCACAAACATTTCTGTGACCGAAACGGCACAAAACAAATATGTTCCTTTCAAAGTCATTAAACTCCCGAATTTCCGTACCCGCTGAATCTACTGAATTAGATGCCTCTAGTTTTGCCGACTCAATCCATGTCCCTTTGCAATGTTCTGCTTCCACCCACACTATGAAACGCGCTACTAACTTATCGAATCATGGAACGGTTACAGCACAGAAGGCCATTAGGCCCGTCGAGACCATACCGACTCTAAGCGAGTCCCACTCCCCCGCCCTTTCCCCGGAGCCCTGCAATTGTTTTTCCTTCAGACACTTATCCAACTCCCATCAGAAAGATAAGATTGCATCTGCCTCCACCGCCCTTTCAAGCCTGCATCCCAGATCCTAACCACTCGCTCCTGTTCCTATGTGTAAATTCTGGGAAACACGAGATCAATTCCTGCCACACTCACAGCCTTCCTAAATATAGCACCGTCATTCTATTCTCGTAAAACCAGCTCCTGAAGTATCGGCCAGCTGTGTAGGTTAAAGCTCTGGTTATGTTCCTAGCAGTGTGTCAATCGCAATGTTTCTGTAGTGTAGTGGTTATCACGTTCGCTGAACACGCGAAAAATCCCCGAATCGAAACCGGGTGGAAACATTTTCAACATTGTTCAAATAAATATTAGAAAAAATGGAATAATTGACATTAATGGTTCAATATTAACAAAGTTGATATTTGTTTCTGCTGATGTTAATAACCCTTCAACTAGGCTGGAGTTTAATATTTTGATATTTCAAATAACATTGTTGATATTTGATGTCTCCAAGATAAGAGAGACTAATTGATGTCCTGTTTCTGACTGCTCCATTTTTGATCGGGGCGGAGGAGTGGTGAGAGATCGGGGCCCAGGAGCGTCGTGATCGGGGCTCAACAGAGGCGAGGGCCCAGGGACAGCACGGGCCAGCCCACTCTGCGTTCGATGGATAGTCGGCGCATGTGTACACAATTGGTCCATGCAGCAGAGCTTGGTCAATGGTCGTCTTGGGTAATCCTTGCCTCTGGACCAAGACCAAGCTCTGGCAAGCCCGTGTGGTGGCTGGTGTGCAACGGTCACCCCACGTTAAAACAATCCACCCACAGGCATCTTCCACCCTTCAGGATGTAGTTCGGGACCTAGATTGTCAGGTCCCTCATCGAAACACCTGTGAACTCATCCCTTTTTAGAGTGGAAACAAATCATCCTCGATACGAGGGACTGCCTAATTCTATACTATCAACAGTGTCTCACAGCCCTGTTACATTGGCTGGTTTCTCTTTACAGTTCTGTACAACTCAAACTCTACACAGTGTCTCTCACTCCCTCCCATTTCCAGCCCTGACGGTGCAGAAAGCCCCTCTCAAAGCTGCACGTTCCGGCTGCTTTCAGTTGAGTTGTGAGAGATTATTGAAGGATCCTGCATCTCCGCCTCGCTTCACAACAGCAGATCGAAGCCGCAAACAACCCATCGACTGATCGCTCGTCCCCAGCTCCAGCGTGAGTGAGGCCGGGACTGTCATGTATTCAATCAGCATTGTAACCCATGTATAATCTGACCTAAGTTGTACACTGTGAGAACAATGACCACTATGTGGTGAACTTGTGGGAGACACTCCTAACCTGGACCTTCAGGTATAAAAGGGGAAGCTCCACTCACTTCCATCACTTGAGTGCTAAGAAATAAAGGACAAGTCACAGACTGACCTTCTCTGAAGCATGGGCCTCGTGTGCATTTACACTGTATAGTAAGGACGTATCAATGGCGATGGGAAACTGGGATTTAAACCACACGAGCATGGCCACTAGCTGAACCGACAAGAGGTACTGTATTAAGCAATGGTTGGGACAGAGATTCAACATTGTTAAAGCATCACACACTTCTCCAGGCAGCCAAGGGCAGTCAGGCATGCCCCAATATGAAGCCATACCCAGAGGGGAAGTTCGACAGAGACAATGGCAACGGAGATTCACGTCATTGCAAGGGACAATGCGGCCAGTAATGGGTCCATCAACACCTGTATATGGTGCACACAAGGACAATCACGGGGCAGTCAGTGACGATCGACTGGCAAGAGACCTTTTGTTTCCAACAGCGTGGAGGCACGCACTCTGCCGGACTTTGCAGAGCTGAGCAAAATACCTGCAGAAATTGCAGAAATGAACACTGGGGGAAATCGCTGGAAGCTGACGTTCAGCAAGTTCATGTGGAGCACGGATACAGTTCATACACCAGGACGCCACCGATAATGATGAACGTGCTCCTCAATGGCATCCCAGTATCAGTGGAGCTAGACACGTGGGCCAGCCAGTCCCTGATGGGTATCAAATAGTTCGAAATGTTGTGGGCGTCCAAGGCTAGGAGGCCAAAATTATCGCCGATTGACGCACAGCTAAGAACATACACAAAGGAGATCATGCCGCTGCTAGGCAGCGCCACGGAAGTCGTGACCCACAAAGTTCGCTTGCTGTCATGAACTGGAAATTTGGCGATGTCAATGCAATTACCTCTGTGGAGCGAGTATCATGCTCACAGATCCTGGACAAATTTGACTCATTATTTCAACCCGGCACTTTCATTGGGGCCAAGGTAGTGATTCACATAAACCCGGACGCCAGGCCAGTACACCACAAGACCAGGGCAGAACCGTATGTGATGCGGGAAACGACAGAAGGCGAATTGGACCGTCTGCTAAGGGAAGGCTTCATCTCCCCAGTCGAATTCAGTGACTGGGCGAGCCAGATTGTGCCGGTGCTCAAGGCGGATGGGTCGGTCAGGATATGTGGTGATTACAAGGCCACCATCAATCGGGTGTCACCCCAAGACCAGTATCCGCTACTGAAAGCGGAGGACCTCTTTGCGAAGCTATCCGGTGGCAAACATTTTTCAAAATTAGGCCTGACCTCAGCTGACATGACCCATGATCTGCCGAGTGAGCCGAAGAAGCTGACCACCATCACGACATACAAGGGATTGTTTGAGTACAACAGATGTCGGTTCGGGATTCGCTAGGTTGCTGCGATCTTACAATGAAATATGGAAAGCCTCCTCAAGTCGATTCCAGGGACGGTGTTTTTTTAGGACGACATCCTCATCACGGGTTACGATACTGAAGAACAACTCCATAACCTGGAGGATGTGCTACGCATACTGGACCGGATAGGGCTGCGACTGAAAATGGCGAAGTGCATCTTCACAGCTCCAGAGGGATAATTCCTGGGGAGGAGGGTAGCAGCAGACGGGATCAGCCCTACTTCCTCCAAAACGGAAGCGATCCAGAGAGCACCCAGACCCCGTAACACGACGGAGCTGCATTCGTTCCTGGGGCTCCTGAACTATTTTGGTAACTTTCTTCCCAAATTGAGCAAACTGCTAGAGCTGCTACACGTGCTCCTACGCAAAGGTCGCGAATGTGTCTGCGGGGACAGCCAGGAAAGGACTTTTAATAGAGCTCGCAATTTGTTATGTTGCAACACTCTGTTAACGCTATATGACCCATGTAAGAAGCTTGTGTAACGATGCGTCGTCCGATGGTGTCGGATGTCTTGCAGCATGTCAATGCCAAGGGTCAGTTACAGCCGGTAGCTTAGGCCTCCGGAAGTCTGTCCCAGGCAGAAAGGGGATACGGGATGGTAGAAAAGGAAGCGCTCGCATGTGTAAATGCAGTAAAGAAAATGCACCAATACCTGTTTGGCAGGAAATTTGAGCTGGAGACAGATCACAAACCCCTAACGTCCCTTTTGGCCGACAACAAAGCCATAAATGCAAACGCATCGGCCCGAATACAGAGGTGGGCACTAAGGTTAGCCGCCTATGACAACACAATTCGACACAGACCGGGCACCAAAAATTGCGCCGATGCACTCAGCAGGCTCCCACTCGCCACCACTGAGGGGGCTACCGAGCATGGTGCTGAGATGGTCATGGCTGTTGAAGCATTCGGAAGTGAAGGCTCACCCGTGACAGCCCGTCAGATTAAAGTCTGGACAAATAGAGACCCGCTATTGTCTCTCGTCAAGAAATGTGTCCTGAATGGGGACTGGGCTGCCACGTACAGGGCATGTCCTGAGGAAGTTAAACTATTTCACCGGCGCAGGGATGAACTCTCGATTCAGGCCGATTGCCTACTGTGAGGAAACTGCGTAGAAACCAGATGTGCAGAGAGGTGTTCATCAGAGAACTCCACAATGAACACCCGGGCATTGTCATGAGGAAGGCAATTGCCAAGACACACATTTGGTGTCCAGGGATAGACGCAGATCTGGAACTTTGTGTTCGCAGGTGCAACACGTTTGCCCAGCTGACTAATGCGCCAAGGGAAGCCCACCTTCGCCCCTGGTCCTGGCCCACCAAGCCTTGGGCACGCATACATGAGGACTACGCAGGTCCTTTCAAAAATGATTTTGGTTGTAGTCGACGCCTGCTCCATAAGAAACATAAGAAACATAAGAATTAGGAAGAGGAGGAGGCATCTTCCCCCTCGAGCATGCTCCGCCATTCAACAAGATCATGGCTGATCTGGCCGTGGACTCAACTCCACTTACCCGCCCGTTCCCGTAACCCTTCATTCCCTTAGTGGTTAAACATCTATCTATCTGTGACTTGAATACATTCAATGAGCTAGCCTCAACTGCTTCCTTGGGCAGATAATTCCACAGATTGACAAACCTCTGGGAGAAGAAATTCCTTCTCAACTCGGTATTAAATTGGCTCCCCCGTATTTTGAGGCTGTGCCTCCTAGTTCTAGTCTCCAATACCAGTGGAAACAACCTCTCTGCCTCTATCTTGTCTATCCCTTTCATTATTTTAAATGTTTCTATGAGATCACCCCTCATCCTTCTGAACTCCACCGAGTAAATACCCAGTCTCCTCAATCTATCATCATAAGATAACCCCCTCATCTGCGGAACCAACGAGTGAATCGTCTCTGTAACCCCTCCAATGCCAGTATATCCTTCCTTAAGTAAGGTGACCAAAACTGCACGCAGTACTCCAGGTGCGGCCTCACCAATACCCTATACAGTTGCAGCAGGACCTCCCTGCTTTTGTACTCCATCCCTCTCGCAATGAAGGCGAACATACCATTCCCTTTCCTGATTATCTGCTGCACCTGCAAACTAACTTTTGGGGATTCATGCACATGAACCCACAGGTCCATCTGCACCGCAGCATGTTGTAATTTCTCCCTATTCAAATAATATTCCCTTTTACTGTTTTTTTTCCCAAGGTGGATGACCTCACACTTTCGGACATTGTATTCCATCTGCCAAATCTTAGCCCATTCGCTTAACCTATCCAAATCTCTTTGCAGCCTCTCTGTGTCCTCTACACCACTCGCTTTCCCACTAATCTTTGTGTCATCTGCAAATTCTTTTACACTACACTCTGTCCACTCTTCCAGGTCATCTATGTATATTGCATACAGTTGTGGTCCGAGCGCCGATCCGTGTGGCACACCACTAACCACCGATTTCCAACCTGAAAAGCACCTATTTATCCCGACTCTCTGCTTTCTGTTCGCCAGCCAAATCTCGATCCATGCTAATACATGTCCTCTGACTCCGCGTACCTCTATCTTCGGACGTAACCTTTTGTGTGGTACCTTATCGAAAGCCTTTTGGAAATATAAATACACCACATCCATCGGTACACCTCTATCCACCATGCTCGTTATATCCTCAAAGAATTCCAGTAAATTAGTTAAACATGATTTCCCCTTCATGAATCCATGCTGTGTCTGCTTGAGTGCACTAAGCCTATCTCGATGTCCCGCTATTTCTTCCTTAATGATAGTTTCAAACATTTTCCCCACGACAGATGTTAAACTACCCGGCCTATTGTTACCTGCCTTTTGTCTGCCCCCTCTTTTAAACAGAGGCGTAACATTAGCTGCTTTCCAATCCGCTGGTACCTCCCCAGAGCCCAGAAAAGTTTGGAAGATTATAACGAATGCATCTGCTATCACTTCCGCCATCTCTTTTAATACCCTGGGATGCATTTCATCAGGACCAGGGAACTTGTCTACCTTGAGTCCCATTAACCTGTCAAGCACTACCCGCCTAGTGATAGTGATTGTCTCAAGGTCCTCCCTTCCCACATTCCTGTGACCAGCAATTTCTGGCATGGTTTTTGTGTCTTCCACTGTGAAGACCGAAGCAAAATAATTGTTTAAGATCTCAGCCATTTCCACATTTCCCATTATTAAATCCCCCTTCTCATCTTCTGAGGGACCAACATTTACTTTAGTCACTCTTTGCCATTTTATATATCGGTAAAAGCTTTTACTATCTGTTTTTATGTTTTGCGCAAGTTTAATTTCGTAATCTATCTTTCCTTTCTTTATTCCTTTCTTAGTCATTGTTTGCTGTCGTTTAACATTTTCCCAATCTTCTAGTTTCCCACTAACCTTGGCCACCTTATACGCATTGGTTTTTAATTTGATACTCTCCTTTATTCCCTTGGTTATCCACGGCAGGTTATCCCTTCTCTTATTGCCCTTCTTTTTCACTGGAATATATTTTTGTTGTGCACTATGAAAGAGCTCCTTCAAAGTCCTCTGCTGTACCTCAATTGTGCCACCGTTTAGTCTGTGTTCCCAGTCTACTTTAGCCAACTCTGCCCTCATCCCACTGTAGTCCCCTTTGTTTTCGCATTGTATGCTCGTTTGAGACATTACTTCCTCACCCTCAATCTATATTACAAATTCAACCAAACTGTGATCACTCATTCCGAGAGGCTCTTTTACTAGGAGATCGTTTATTATTCCTGTCTCATTGCACAGGACCAGATCTAAGATAGCTTGCTCCCTTGTAGGTTCTGTAACATATTGTTCTCGGAAACAATCCTGTATGCATTCTATGAATTCCTCCTCCAGGCTACCCCGTGCGATTTGAATTGACCAATCAATATGTAGGTTAAAATCCCCCATGATTACTGCCGTTCCTTTTTCACATGCCTCCATTATTCCCTTGATTATTGCCCGCCCCACCGTCAAGTTATTATTTCGGCGCCGATACACTACGCCCACCAGTGACTTTTTCCCCTTACTGTCTCTAATCTCCACCCACAATGATTCAACATTTTGTTCATTAGAGCCAATATCATCTCTCACAACTGCCCTGATATCATCCTTTATTAACAGAGCTACCCTACATCCTTTCCCTTCTTGTCTATCTTTCCGAATTGCCAGCTACCCCTGTATGTTTAATTCCCAGTCTTCGCCACCCTGCAACCACGTTTCTGTAATGGCCACTAAATCATACCCATTTGTCATGATTTGTGCCGTCAACGCATTTACTTTATTTTGAATGCTGCGTGCATTTAGGTAAAGTATTTAATACTAGTTTTTAATCCATGATTTTTAGTTTTGACCCCTCCTGCAGCCCCTTTATATTCATACATATTGTCCCTTCCTATCACCTTGTGGTTTACACTTACCCCAGTGCTACTCTGCTCTGTTGCCTCCTGCCTTTTGCATTCTTTCTTGGGGTCCTGTTTATCTGCACTCTCAACCACTCTAGCTCAGAGCCCTCTCCTGCGTTTCGAATACTCCTCGCATTGAGGCACCGAGCTTTGAGGCTTGCCTTTTTATTACACTTTGACCCTTTAGAATTTTGATGTACAATGGCCCTTTTTGGTTTTTGCCTTGGTTTTCTCTGCCCTCCACTTTTACTCATCTCCTTTCTGTCTTTTGTATCTGTCTCCATTTTGTTTCCCTCTGTCTCCCTGCATTGTTTCCCATCCCTGCCATATTAATTTAACTCCTCCCCAACAGCAATAGCAAACACTCCCCCCTAGCACTTTGGTTCCGGACCTTCCCAGGTGCAGACCGTCTGGTTTGTACTGGTCCCACCTCCCCCAGAACCGGTTCCAATGCTCCAGGAATTTGAATCCCTCCCTGCTGCACCACTGCTCAAGCCACGTATTCATCTGAGCTATCCTGCGATTTCTCCTCTGACTAGCACGTGGCATTGGTAGCAATCCCGAGATTACTACTTTTGAGGTCCTACTTTTTAATTTAGCTTCTAGCTCTTTAAATTCATCTCGTAGGACCTCATCCCTTTTTTTTACCTAAATCTTTGATACCAATGTGCACCACTACAACTGGCTGTTCACCCTCCCTTTTCAGAATGTCCTGCACCCGCTCCAAGACATCCTTGACCCTTGCACCAGGGAGGCAACATACCATCCTGGAGTCTCGGTTGCGGCCGCAGAAACGCCTATCTATTCCCCTTACAATCGAATCCCCTTTCACTATCGCTGTCCCACTCTTTTTCCTGCGCTTCTGTGCAGCAGAGCCAGCCATGGTGCCATGAACTTGGCTGCTGCTGCCCTCCCCTGATGAGTCATCCCGCAAAACAGTACTCGATGTGAGGCCAACGTGATATCCGCTACACTGCAGCCCATCAAAGGGCGAGAAACCACTGAATATAAAGGATGAGCTCACAAATATCAGGGGCAGTGCAGTCTGGTCAATGTAAACACTCCTTTCTTATTCAGCAGTGGCATGAATGGGAGTCAGACGCCACAAAGTTTAATTAAAGACACAAATACAAGCAACACTTGCACATCTTTTCAGTGTAAAATTTATTTGAAATGCTGCTGCGTTGAATCTGAAAATACGCACGGTGGGATTTTATCTTCACTATTCATTATATTTTGTGTGCACGGTAGGAATAACCGGTGCTGTTAAATTTGATAAAAGTTGCCCCAGATTCGTGGTGTCATCGGCAATAAAGATATTGAACCAGAAAGCTACAATACAGTGAGTAAAATGGGATATGGTTTTCGAGTTAAGATGCAAAGCACAAGACAAATGATTGAATTATGGACTGTTCCTGAGTTAGCATTTGTTTGATTGTGCAAAAGAAGGTGAGGGGTTAATTTATGATGGTTTCCCGTGAAAGCAAAAGAAAAGTTGAAAAAGAAACTATGCGGTGCCTGTCAGGTGAGCGCTGCTTGTGATACCTGGTGGGAATAGGCGGAGATTTTAAAGCCCCTTGTATTACAGAACCTTCATATAGACAAACATCTCCAGTTCACTGTGTAGGTCTGAGGGAGCAACGGTGGTGTGTCTGACTTCAGATCCGAAGGTTACGTGTTCAAATCACGTCGTGGTCACTTTGATTGAGTTGATAGTCCTCCAGATACAGGTGATGTGTGTGGCCCTCGTAACAGCCCGTAGAGCACAGAGTCCTGTGTTATGGAGCTGCTCGATGTGAACCTCGACAAAACCACTGCTTCTGTGTCCAAACTGGGTTTCCTGATGGTCTAGTGGTTAGGATTTCGCGCTCTCACCGCCGCGGCCCCGGTTCGATTCGCGGTCAGGGAAATTGTATTTTTAATTCAAAACCTTATAAAAAAATAGTTCATCTATTTTACACATCTTTATGCATCTCCTGTGCAAAAAAAAAAGAACCATTGATTTAAACATCATTAATTAATTCATAAAATTCTATTGTCATGTGATATATTTTGCTCTGAGCAGATGAGGAGCTTTTGTGCCGATGCCATTGGGTTTAATTCTGGTAATCTGGTGCTGAAAGTGGAGATGTTTCCGCAGTGTACCGCAAATCATAGACACCATCAGAGGAAGTCTCTCGGGATCGAGGAGGACTTGCTTCCATCCAAAAGTGAGTCCTTTGATGGCTGAACAGTCCGATAGGAGAGCCACAGACCCTGTTACAGGTGGGACAGACATACGTCGAGCGAAGGGGTCGGTGGGACTGGTTTGCCGCGTGCTCCTTCCGCTGCCTGCGCTTGGTCTCTTCATGCTCCTTGCGTCAAGACTCAAAGAGCTCAACGCCCTACCGGATGGACTTTCTCCACCTCGCGCGGTCTGCGGCCAGGGTCTCCCAGGTGTCAGTGGTGATGTCGCACTTTACCAGGGAGACTTTGAGGGTGTCCTTGTAACGTTTCCGCTGTACTTCTTTGGCTCGTTTACCCTGAAGGAGCTAATCATAAACAGGTAAGGATTCGGGGCCGGAGTTGGCTATTCGTCCCCGCGAGCCTGGTCCACCATTCAAGAAGACCCTGGCAGTTCTTCAACAGCAAGATTCAACATCTGGGGCGGAGCCAACAGGCGCCTGGCTGCAATGAGTGATAAAAACCTGCGTTGGTCAGAAGCCTGGCTAGCTCAGTCGGTAGAGCATGAGACTCTTAATCTCAGGGTCGTGGGTTCGAGCCCCACGTTGGGCGATTGTATTTCTTTTCATTTAATGTTGCTTTCATGGAAAACCTCTGACCGAAACGGCACAAAACAAAAATGTTCCTTTCAAAGTCATTGAACTCCGAAATTTCAGCGCGCCACGAATCTCCTGAATCAGATGCCTCTAGTTTTGCCGACTCAATCCAAGTCCCTTTGCAATGTTGTGCTCCCACCCACACTATGAAATGTGCCACTAACTTATCGAATCATGTCATGGTTACAGCACGGAAGGCCATTCGGCCAATCGAGCCCGTGCCGACTCTCAGCGAGTCCCACTCCCCCACTCTTTCTCTGTAGCTCTGCAATTGATTTTCCTTCAGACCCTTATCCAACTCCCGTCTGAAAGATAAGATTGAGTCTGCCTCCACCGCCATTTCAAGCCGTGCATTCCAGATCCTAACCACTCGCTGCTAAATGGCCATCTCCTGTTCCGATGTGTAAAGTGTGTGAAAAACGAGATCAATTCCTGCCAAACTCACAGCCTTCCGAAATATAGCACCATCATTCTATTCTCGTAAAGCCAGCTCCTGAAGTATCCGCCAGCTCTGTAGGTTAAAGCTCTGGTTTTATACCTAAGATTACTTTAACTGTAGTGTAGTGGTTATCACGTTTGCCTGACACGTGAAAGGTTTCTGGTTCGAGCACGGGTGGAAACATTATTTTGGAGACTCTTTTTGCTGTGAAATATGTTGAACAAAAGTCGCCCCAGGTTCCTTGTCGCATGAGCACTGAACATTTTAAACCAGCCTCCAACATACAGAGTGAGTAAAATAAGATAGGGGAGAAAACTTCATCAATTATTCAAAATCCTTAAATAATTAAAGTTCAGTTATTGAAGTTTCCACTGTCCCTCAGTAGCAATTCAACAAAACAACGCTGTCGGTTAATGAGTGGGGAATAAAACAAATAATCTTCATCCATCCCCATCCCCCGACATACAGTTTAATTAGTTGCATGTCATTATTTTAAAAGATTTTGAATGAAAGAGTTACTTTCTGAATCTGGGCTCCCTCTGTGAGCACCGCACCACGAAACGAGCAGGAAACACATTAAAGAGTTTACCACAATTGCTGACATTTCTTAGCTTTTTTCTTGTGTTTTTTCAGCTCTTCCTCCTTTTCAGCTCCTGACAGCAGATATTGCTGTGATTAAACCTGATCACAATGCAATGTCTGTCTCACTGTTTCCCCGCTGTCAGGCAGCGATACGCCTGCTGCCCTAATTTATTTCATGTGACAGGACACAAAAGTTCAAAATAAACCTGCAGGTTGCCACAAATAGCACTGAATAGGCAAGATGGCCGTTCTGTGTTCAGGTCATTGTCTCCTCTGGAGATGTGGGTTCATGTCCCACTTCTGATATTATTTTTGAACCAAAAACTAATGTGCGATAAAATGGAACTGGAGCAGTCCGAGGAGCATTGTCACATGATGCAAGCGTTCTCGGATCCGGACCAAAGCTCCCCACACACCGAGCACAGGCTCAGGAAAACCCCGGGGGAGAGGATATCCCGGTCACTGGGCCTTCCAGTCACACTGAACAAGTGCCCGGTCTGAAACTTTCCAGAGCAATAACTTGTAACTGAAACTTCTCCCAGTCAGGATGGCCAAGCGGTCTCAGGCGCTGTGTTCAGTTCACCGTCTCCTCTGGAAATTTGGGCTCAAATCCCACTCCTGACATTCAGTGTTTTTAATTGCAAACTCATTTGTTTGACACCACTTTGAAGTGCTTTGGGACATCCATCGAACTTAATAAAATGACCCCACTTCAAGTTCAAACAATGATATCAAAGTTACTTCTCAAACTGGGAACCGATCCTGGTTGGCTGTAGCGAAAGGAATGGTTTTGTGAAGCATTGACATGTGCCATCTAAATATCTCGCACTGCTCATTTAAAAACACGGTTATAATTTGTTTCAGTGCAAAAGAAGGCAGGCTCGAAGGCCCAAATGGCCGACTCCTGCTCCTGGTTTTTGTGTTCTTATACAGAGCACAGAATAAATGATTAAATGATCAACTCTCCCTAAGTTCGCATTTCTTTCATTGTGCAAAAGAAGATTATGGGTTCATTTATGATGTTTTCCTGGGAAAGCACCATAAAAGTTTACGGAAAATAATTCACCCAACATGGGGCTCTATCCCACGACCCGGAGATTAAGAGTCTTATACTCTACATACTGAGCTAGCCGGGCCTGCATAAATTGCATCTTCCTGTCGCTGATTGCTGCCAGGCGCCTGTAGGCATCGCCCCGTGGGTTTATCTCAAGCTTCAAACCACAAAACCGGTTCTCCTGAATTTCAAGCCTTGTACGGAGATCAATCATCAAAAGCCGTGTCATTAACCACAGCTGGGCCGTCAATTTTCTGATCGCAAAGTGCTTTCAGTCCTTGTCAATATCTCTTGTCTATTTGCCGGTGTTTCCCGATTTTGTCAGTCTCTCTGGCTCTTTAATCTGTGTGTGGTCACCTGCAGGTTGATTCTCGATGAACGCCTGTGTTTGTGTCTTCAACACCAATAGAAAATGTTTCTTATATATTTCTTACGTTCTCTCCAATGCCTTGATATCCTTCCTAAATTGTGGTGCTCAGAACTGTAAACAGTTCTCCAACTGAGGCCTAAACCGGGATTGAAAAGATATGGTATAACTTCCTCGCTGGTGTCCTCTATTTCACTACATTTCAAGCCAAGGGCCCTGTATTCTTTTTAAACAACTTAGCAACTTATCTATCCAGCTTCAAAGATTTCTGTGTGTAAATCACTCAATCAAACTGCTTCCCTTTTAACACAATACCATTTCGTTTATGTTTTCTCATATCACCTCCCTTTGTTTCCCAGGCCTTGCACACAGGTACAGGATGCGACCCATTCAGCCCCTTGAGCCTGTTACACAGGAACAGGAGTAGGCCCATTCAGCCTCTCGAGCCTGTTACACAGCAACAGCAGTAGGCCCACTCAGCCCCACGAGCCTGTTGCACAGGAAGAGGAGTAGGCCCATTCAGACCCTTGAGCCTGTTACACAGGAACAGGAGTAGGCCCATTCAGCCCCTTGAGTCTGTTACACAGGAACAGGAGTAGGCCCATTCAGTCCCTCGAGCCTGTTGCACAGGAACAGGAGGAGGCCCATTCAACCCCTTGAACCTGTTACACAGGAACAGGAGTAGGCCCATTCAGCCCCTCGAGCCTGTTGCACAGGAACAGGAGGAGGCCCATTCAGCCCCTCGAGCCTGATACACAGGAACAGGAGGAGGCCCATTCAGCCCATCGAGCCTGTTGCACAGGAACAGGAGGAGGCCATTCAGCCCCTCAATCCTGTTACACAGGAACAGGAGGAGGCCCATTCAGCCCCTTGAGCCGGTTCCGCCGTTCAATGAGATCATGGCTGGTCTGTGAGCAAACTCCATATACCCGCCTTTGTCCCATATTCCTTAATACCTTTGGTCAAAATGCGATGTAAAATGAACAACTGACCCAGCACCAACTGCCCTTTGCAGCAGGGAGTTCCAAAGCTCTCCCACCCTGTGTGTGTTGGAATGTTTCCGAATTTCACTCCTGAAACATCTGGCTCTAATATTTAGACTATGGCCACTAGTCTGGGACTCCCCAACCAGCGGGAATCATTTATCTCTATCTACTCTATCTGTTCCCTTAATTTCTTGAAAATTTTGATCAAATCACTGCTCGACCCTCTAATTTCCAGTGGGTGTAATCTCATATCTTAATTTAAACCTTGGAATCCAGGTATCATTCTGGGAAACCGACACAGTGCTCCCTCCAAAGCCAATATAGCATTCCTAAGGCAAGGTCAGTGAAAACTGAATCTAGGGACGGGTCTTACTAGATTTAATCTGATGGTTTCCAGCAGGCATTTGGTAAGGACCCACACATCATCATCATCATCATCATAGGCGGGTCCTCGACCGAGGAAGGCTTAATTCCACATGGGTTCACAGGTGTTTCAATGAAGGACCCGCTGTTCCAGTCCTGAACTCCAATCAAAGGGTGGAAGATGCCTGTGGGTGGATTGTTTTAACGTGGTGTGACCATTGCACACCAGCCACCACACGGGATTGACAGAGCGAGGCCTTGGTCCAGTGGCAAGGGTTAAACAGGACGGCTGGAGACCAGCTCTGCTGCACGTCATCAAAACCCAGATCGCCGTTTGGTGCGTGGGCAGGAACATCGGCGGGACCCAGGTACAGCGGAGGAGCAGGAAGGTCAGCGTGGAGGAACAGTGAGAGATCGTGGTGGAGGAGCGGTGAGAGATCGTGGTGGAGGAACGGTGAGAGGTCCTGGTCGAGGAACGGCGAGAGATCGTGGTGGAGGAACGGTGAGAGATCGTGTTGGAGGAGTGACGAGAGATCGTGGTGGAGGAGCGGTGATAGGTCGTGGGGGAGGAACGATGAGAGATCGTGGTAGTTGAACGATGAGAGGTCGTGGTGGAGGAGTGAAGAGAGATCGTGGTGGAGGAACGGTGAGAGATCGTGGTGGAGGAACGGTGAGAGGTCGTGGTGGAGGAACGGTGCGAGATCATGGCGGAGGAATGGTGAGAGATCGTGGTGGAGGAGCGGTGATAGGTCGTGATGGAGGAACTGTGAGAGATCGTGGTGGAGGAAATGTGAGAGATCGTGGCGGAGGAACGGTGAGAAATCGTGGTGCAGCAACGGTGAGAGTTCGTGCTGGAGGAACGGTGAGAGATCGTGGTGGAGGAACGGTGAGAGATCGTGGTGGAGGAACGGTGAGAGATCGTGGCGGAGGTGCGGCGAAGGTTAAACACAAGGGATGATGGCAGAAATCAAAGTTGAGGCAACGTATGTGTTGTGAATCTGTAAAGCATGCACTCCCATGTTCCGCCACCAGGGAGCTCATCCCCTGAAGTCCCAAGGGATCCCAGCACCATTTGGGAGCACTGCATATAAGCCGGCCCCTAAGGCCAGTTCCTCACTCTGGAGTGTCTTATGAAAGACTGAGGTCACTGTTACTTTAACCTCCCATGTGCAGCATCATCTGTGTTAGGAACATAATAACTGGCGCCGAGTATATGAATCCAGCACAAACTTGCAGCAAACTGTGGGCATCCTGGAGAAGTTCTCGGAAGGTGAGGACTGGGAACCCTATGTCGAATGGCTAAACCAGTACTTTGTAGCCAACGAGCTGGACGGAGAAGGAAGTGCTGCAAAAAGGAGAGTTGTCCTCCTCACAGTCTGTGGGGCTCAGACATACAGTCTCATGAAGAATCTTCTGGCTCCGGTGAAACCCACAGACAAATCGTATGAGGAGATGTGTACACTGGTTCGGGAGCATCTTAACCCGAGGGAGAGCGCGCTATGGCGAGGTATCGGTTCTACACGTGCCAGCGATCTGAAGGTCAGGAAGTGGCGAGTTACATCGCGGAGCTAAGGCGACTTGCAGGATAATGTGAGTTTTATGGCTACCTGGAGCAAATGCTCAGAGACTGTTTTGTACTGGGCATTGGCCACGAGACCATCCTACGAAAAACTTTAGCTGTACAGACACCGACCCTCAGTAAGGCCATTGCGATAACACAGGTATTTATGTCCACCAGTGATAACACCAAACAAATCTCTCAGCACACAAGTTCTAGCAATGTTCATAAATTAACTGGAACTGCGTTTGTGAGCAGAAATGTACAGGGCAGAACCCACGAGTCTGCAACTGCCAGCAGGCCTCAGGTGACCCAGATGACTCAGTGTCCCCAACAAAGGATGAGTGAAAGGCAATTCACAACTTGTTGGCGTTGTGCAGGCTTCCATTCAGCCTACTCATGCCGCTTCAAAGGGTATGTTTGCAAGAGCTGTGGAACAATGGGGCATCTCCAAAAGCTTGCGAATGAGCTGCAAGCTCTGCAAAAGCTGCTAACCACCATGTTGCAGAGGAAGATCGGTCCATGGTGGATCAAGCAATTTCGAGCCTCAGAGAGAGGAGGCAGATGCTGAAGTACACGGGGTGCACAAATTTTCGACGAAATGTCCACCTATAATGCTAAATGTAAAATTGAATGGCTTACCCCGAACCATGGAACTGGACTCTGACGCTAGCCAATCCATCCTGAGTAAAAAGATGTTTGAGAGACTGTGGTGCAACAAGGCATTCAGAGGAGCCCGAAGCCCCATCCACATGAAAATGAGAATGTACACCAAAGAGCATTTAACTGTCCTGGGCAGCGCCATGGTCAAGGTCACCTACGAGGGCACGGTGCACGAACTGCCACTCTGGATTGTCCCGGGCGCTGGCCCCACACTGCTTAAAAGGAGCTGGCGGGGAAAATCCGCTGGAACTGGGATACCATCCGAACGCTATCACATGTCGAAGAAGCCTTATGTACCCAGGTTCTGAACAAATTTCCTTCCCTTTCTGAGCCAGGCATTGGAAACTTTTCCAGGGCGAAGGTGCGGATCCACTTGGTCCCAGAGGCACGATCCATTCACCACAACGCGCGAGCGGTACCTCACATGATGAGGAGAGAGAGGAAATCGAGCTGGACAGGCTGCAACACGAGGGCATCATCTCCCCAGTGGAATTCAGCGATGGGCCAGCCCGATTGTTCCAGTACTCAATAGTGATGGCACTGTCAGGGTTTGCGGCGATTATAAAGTAATTATTAATCGTTTCTCGCTACAGGACCAACACACGCTACCTAAGACAGATGACCTATTTTGCGCGCTGGCAGGAGGCAAGGCGTTCACCAAGCTTGACCTGACTTCGGCCTACATGACGCAGGAGCTGGAGGAGTCTTTGAAGTGCCTCACCTGCATCAACACGCAAAAGGGACTGTTCAGCGACAACAGATGCCCGTTTGGAATTCGGTCGGCTGCAGCGATCTTCCAGAGAAACATGGAGAGCCTACTCAAGTCGGTACCACACACGGTGGTCTTTCAGGACGACATATTGGTTATGGGTCTGGACACCGCCGAACACATACAAAGCCTGGAGGAGGTCCTCCAGCGACTGGATCGCGTAGGGCTGCGGCTGAAGAGGTCGAAATGCGTCTTCATGGCAACAGAAGTGGAGATTTTGGGGAGAAAGTTCACGGCGGACGGCATTCGGCCCACAGTCGCCAATAAAGAGGCTATCATAAACGCGCCCAGGCAACAGAACGTCACGGAGCTGCGGTCGTTCCTTGGACTCCTCAACTATTTTGGTAACTTCCTATCGGGGTTAAGCACCTTTTAGAGCCTCTACATGTGTTATTGCACAAAGGTGAGAACTGAGTATGGGGAAAAAAAAACAAGTGTTTGCTTTTGACAAAGCCAGCATCCTTTAATGCTCCATCAAGCTGCTTGTATTGTATAACCCGTGTAAAAGACTTGTGCTAACATGTGACGTGTCGTCGTACGGAGTCGGGTGTGTATTACAACAAGCTAACATTGCGGGGAAGGTGCAACCTTTCGCCCATGCTTCCAGGAGCTTGTCTAAGGCCGAGAGGGCCTACAGCATGATTGAGAAAGAGGCATTAGCGTGTGTGTTCGGGGTAAAGAAAATGCATCAGTTTCTGTTTGGCCTCAAATTTGGGCTGGAAACCGATCACATGCCCCTCACATCCCTTTTCGCTGAAAACAAGGGGATAAATACGAATGCCTCAGCCCGCATACAAAGGTGGGCACTCACGTTCTCAGCTATAACTAGACAATCCACCACAGGCCAGGCACTGAGAATGGTGCGGATGCTCTGTCGGCTACCATTGCCCACCACAGGGGTAGACATGGCGCAGCCTGCAAACTTGTTGATGGGGGCGCAGCCCGCTGACTTGTTGATGGTCATGGAAGAGTTTGAAAATGATAAATCACATTTTACGGCCCGCCAGATTGGGACTTGGACCAGCCAAGATCCTCTGCTGTCTCTAGTAAAAAACTGTGTATTGTATGGGAGCTGGGCCAGCATCCCCGTTGAAATACAAGAGCCAATCAAGCCGTTCCACCGGCGAAAGGACGAGCTGTCCAGTCAGGCAGACTGCCTGTTGTGGGGTAACCGCGTAGTGCTGCCAAAAAAGGGCAGGGAGACGTTCATCTCGGATCTCCACAGCACACACCCGGGTTTAGTAATGATGAAAGCGATAGCGAGATACCACATTTGCTGGCCCGGTATCGATTCTGACTTAGAGCCCTGTGTACGGCAATGCAGTGTATGTGCTCAGTTGAGCAACGCGTCCACAGAGGCACCACCAAGTTTGTGGTCCTGGCCTCCAGACCAGTGTCGAGGATCCATGTCAACTATGCAGGCCCATTTCATGGTAAAATGTTCCTGGTGGTGGTGGATGATTTTTCAAAATGTATTGAATGTGAAATAATGTCGGGAAGCACCGCCACTGCCACCATTGAAAGCCTGAGGGCCATGTTTGCCACACACGGCATGCGTTCCATACTGGTCAGTGCCAACGGGCCATGTGTCACCAGTGCCAAATTTAAAGAATTCATGACCCGCAATGGGATCAAACATATCACCTCGACCCCGTTTAAACCAGCCTCCAATGGGCAGGCAGAGCGGGCAGTACAAACAATCAAACAGAGCCTCAAACGAGTCACAGAAGGCTCACTCCTTACCCGCCTGTCCCGAGTACTGCTCAGCTATAGCACGAGACCCCACTCGCTCACAGCGGTGCCCCCGGCTGAGCTACTCATGAAAAGGACACTTAAAAGCAGACTCTCGCTGGTCTACCCCAAATTGCATGATCAGATAGAGTGCAGGCGTCAGCAACAAAATGTAAATGATGGTCGCGCCAATGTGTCACGGGAAATTGATCTGAATGACCCTGTGTATGTGCTAAACTATAGACATGGTCCCAAGAGGATCGCGTGCACGGTGATCGCTAAAGAAGGGAGTAGGGTGTTTGTCGTCAAACTGGACAATGGATAAATTTGCAGAAAGCACCTGGACCAAACGAGGCTGTGGTTCACAGGCTGCCCTGAACAACCCACAGCAGACACGACCTTTTTCGAACCCGCAACACATACCCAAAGGATCAACGACACCACCACGGACCAGGAAATCGAACCCATCACACCCAACAGCCCAGCAAGGCCAGACACACCCAGCAACCCTGCAGGGCCAACAACACACCAGCCCAGCGAGGGCACAGCCAACACACCAGAACAGACATTTGTACCGAGGTGGTCCACCAGGGAAAGAAAAGCTCCCGACCGCCTCAACATGTAAAAACGTTTTACTTTGACTTTGCCGGGGGAGTGATGTTGTGTCTCTGTAAAGCATGCACTCCCACATTCCACCACCAGGGAGCGCATCATCTGAAGTTCCAAGGGATCGCAAGAGACTGTTGGATGCTCTAGTTGCAAGTTATTACTCTGGAAAGTTTCAGACCGGGCACTTGTTCAGTGTTGCTGGAAGGCACAGTGACCGGGATATCCTCTACCCGGGGTTTTCCTGAGCCTGTGCTCGGTGTACGGGGAGCTTTGGTCCGGGTCCGAGATAGCTTGCATCATGTGACAATGTACCCCGGACTGCTCTTGTTCCATTTTATCGTCCACAAGTTTTCATTTCAAAAATGTTTCCGCCAACAGGCGCTCAATCCCTCTCTCTGCAAAACGTTCCTTTCACAAACATTTCTCTGACCGGAACTGCACCAAATAACAATGTTCCTTTCAAAGTCATTAAACTCCCCAATTTACACGTCCGCAATTTTAAGGACAAGGACTGAAAGCGCATTGCGATCAGAAAATTGGCGGACCCCCTGTGGTTAATGACAGAGCTTTTGATGGTTGATCTCCGTACACACCTTGGAATTCAGGAGAACCTGTTTCGTGATTTGAAGTTCGAGATAAACCCACGGGGCGGAGCTAACAGGCGCCTGGCAGCAATCAGCGAGAGGAAGATGCAACTTAAGCAGGCCCGGCTATCAACGGCATTACCATCGTCGAATCCCCCGCCATCAACAGCCTGGGATCACCATTGACCACTAACTGAAGGGGATTGACTGGGTGATGTTGAGAAGCCCGGCGAGAACATGAGGTTCTTATTCTCAGGGTCATGGGTTCGAGCCCCACGTCGGTTGAATTATTTTCCTTAAACTTTTATGTTGGTTTCACGACAATTAATCTTCTTTTGCACAATGAAAGAAATGCTAACAGTTTTAGTCTCTATATTTAAGGAGGGATATACTTACATTGTAGGCAGTTCAGACAAGGTTCACGAGGATGCAGGAAGAATGTTCCCGATGACAAGTTGGCAACAATAATTCAAGTCTGTGAGATACTCAATCATTATTTCAATAATTAATCCACCCACAACGTTTGAGATACAACAAGGATCCATAGCTTTGCCAAGCCCAGCTAGCTCAATTGGTCAAACATAAAACTCTTAATCTCAGAATTGGGGGTTTGAGCCCCACGTTGGGGAACTAGCTTTTGTTGCAAGCCAGTAATGAAATAGACTCTTTCACGAATCCACCCCAACTTACAGTAACACAGTCCCGCCTAAAGAATGAGGAATTTTGGGTGACTGCATGTTGATCAGCAGAGAGCTTCCTCCTCTCCGATTCAACGAAGGCTCAGCCTCCCATGATCACCTCTCGACAGTACAGGCTGCTGTCCAGATCGATTATACAGAGGCTTGGAATACAAGAGCAGGGATGTTATTCTTGAACTGTTAGGCCACAGCTAGAGTACTGCATGCAGTTCTGTTCACCACATTACAGCAAGGACGTAATTGCACTGGAGAGGATACAGAGGAAGTTTATGAGGATGTTGCCGGACTGGAGAATTTTAGCTCTGAGCAGAGATTGGATCGGCTGGGTTTGTTTTCCTTGGAACAGAGGATGCTGAGGGGAGACATGATTGAGGTGTATAACATTATGAAGGGCTGGATAGAGTGGACAGGAAGGACCTGTCTCCCTTAGAAAAAGGGTCAACAACCAGGGGGCACAGATTTAAAGTAATTGGTCGACGGTTTAGAGGGGATTCGAGGGGAAATCACTGGAACTCACTGCCTGAAAGGGTGATAGAGGATGAAACACTCAGCACATTTAAAAAGTACTTGGATGTGCACCTGAAGTGCCGTACCCTACAGGGCTACGGACCGAGAGCTGGAAAGTGTGACTGGGCTGGGGAGCTGTTTGTCGGCTGGCACGGACACGATGGCCGAATGGCCTCCTTCCGTGCTGTAAATTTCTCTGATTCCATGATGAGCAATTAACATTTTAAACCAGTCTCCTAAAACACAGAGTGAGTAAAGTCAGATGGGGGATAAAAATTCCTCAAGGGACACACAGGGTAAGATCAAGGAAAAAGGGGAGCTTAGGACAGAAAGCGAGAACTCGACACTGCAGAAACTCGAGAGGAGTATAAAAAGAGCAGGGGTGCAGGATCAGAAAAGCCACGATATTATTGGATGGTGGAGCAGGCTCGAGGGGCCGAATAGCCGACTCCTGCTACTTGCGTACTTATGTTAATTGTTGAATCATTGCCCATTGCACGCACTTTACTTGATGTGTCTAATTCAGAATGTTCATTGTAACATGTAATGAACATGTAACAGTGTAATATCTCCATGTTTGCAGATGACACTAAACTGTGTGGCGGTGTAAGCTGTGAGGGGGACGCTCGGAGGCTTCAGGGTGACTTGGACAGGTTAGGCGAGTGGGCAAATGCATGGCAGATGCAGTATACTGTAGATAAATGTGAGTTTTTCCACTTTGGGGGCAAAAACACTAGGGCAGAATATTTTCTGAATGGCGGCAGATTTGTAAAAGGGGCGGTGCAACGAGACCTGGGTGTCATGGTTCATCAGTCATTGAAAGTTGGCATGCAGGTACAGCAGGCGATGAAGAAGGCAAATGGTATGTTGGCCTTCATAGCGAGGGGATTTGAGTATAGGAGCAGGGAGGTTTTACTGCAGTTGTACAGGGCCTTGATGAGGCACCACCTGGAATATTGTGTTCAGTTTTTTTCTCCTAATCTGAGGAAGGACCATTCTTGCTATTGAGGGAGTGCAACGAAGGTTCATCAGACTGATTCCCGGGATGGCAGGACTGACATATGAGGAGAGACTGGATCAACTGGGCCTGTATTCACTGGAGTTTAGAAGGATGAGAGGGGATCTCATAGAAACATTTAAAATTTGGACGGGACGGGACAGGTTAGATGCAGGAAGAATGTTCCCGATGTTGGGGAAGTCCAGAACCAGGGGACACAGTCTGAGCATAAGGGGCAATCCGGACTGACATATGAGTAGAGACTGGATCAACTGGGCCTTTATACATTGGAATTTAGAAGGATGAGCGGGGATCTCATAGAAACATTTAAAATTCTGATGGGACTGGTTAGTGCCAACTTGAGCTCAGCCGTTACTTCGTAAAACCAACTTTGTGAAAAGTTTGAATTTTTCTTAATGTAGTCGCTGCCTGGTGTTTTTGTTGTCATTTTCAATCTCCTTCTTTCACACTGAAACAAATGTTAACCCTATTTGTAAATTAGGAATGCGAGATTTTTAGAGAGCATATTTAAATGCTTCACAAAAACATTCTGATCACGACAGCTACCGGGGTTCGATTCACAGTTGGAGAAGTAATTTTGCTACCACCGTTTTTAATTAATGTGAAGTAATTTAATTAAATTACACAGATGACCCAAAGCACTTCAGAGTGGTGTCAAAACAAATGAGTTGGTAATTCGAAATAAGGAATGTCAGAAGTTGGATTTGAGTTTCTGGTATGGAGTATAAATAACCATCTGTGCAGTTGAACTGGGAAGGGAGAATAATGAATAAGTTGATTCCGGGTTTGAAATGCGGCTTGTATCTGCTGATATTAACCGATAGCATTGTTTAGCAGATTGTAAGAAATGCTAACATGATCACTGAGGGACAGTCGAAACTTCAACAACTTAATTTTAATAATTTGTGAAACTTGAATCATTGAGAAGTTTTATTCCTTTTCTGATTTTACACACTCTGTATTTTAGGAGATTGGTTTTAAATGTTCCTTGCTCATCATGGAATCAGAGAAGTTTGCAGCACGGAAGGAGGCCATTGTCACATGAACAATGAACATTTAAAATCAGTTTTTGTTTCAGAAATAATGTTTCCGCCCAGGCTTGAACCGGGGAACTTTCGCGTGTGAGGCGGATGTGATAACTGCAACACTAGAAGAAACTGGTGCCTCGTTCTCTGCCCAGAGAGAAGTGTTCAGCGATAAGCTGAAATACTCAATCCCTCTCTCCACAAAAAGTTCCTTTCACCACATTTCTCTGACCGGAATTGCACCAAACAAAAATATTCCTTTCAAGTGTGCAAATTATTTTCGTTTAACTTTTATTTTGCTTTCATGGGATAACATCGTTAATGAATCGATAATCTGCTTTTGCACAATGAAAGAAATGCTAACTGACGGAAAGTCAGTCGGTCAATAATTGGTTCTGTGCTCTGCATGTTGGAAATGTAGCCAAGGTGATCCAAAGATCGGTGGGAAAGCAAGTTGTGAGGAGGACACAAACAATCTGCAAAGCGATATCGATAGGCTCAGTGGCTGGGCAGTAATTTGTCAGATGGAGTATAATGTATGAAATATGAGGTTATCCACTCTGGTAGGGATAATAGTCAGGCCATCCTGACTATTCAGTGCTGTGTGTGGCCACCTGCAGGTTGATTTTGAACTTTTGTCTCCTGTCACATGAAATAAATGAGGACAGCAGGCGTATCTCTGCCTGACACCGGGGAAATAGTGAGAGAGACCTTGGAGCATGGGTCTGGTTATTGCCAAACAGAAAAAAAAATATTAATTCTGGAAAAGAAATGTCTGACAGAACAGTGACCCCGACCTGATTTGAACACACAACTTTCGGAACTAAAGTAAGACACACTACCGTTCCGCCACGAGGCCTACACATTAAGCTGGAGATGTTCGTCGAAATGAAGGTTCCGCAATGCAAGTGGCTTGGAAATCAGGAGAACCAGTTTCGAGGTTTGAAGTTCGAGATAAACCCATGGTGCGGAGCCAACAGGCCCCTGGCAGCCATCAGCGACAGGAAGACGCAACTTAAGCAGTCAGGGTTAGCTCAGTTCGTCGTGTATGAGACTCTTAATCTCAGGGTTGTGAGTTCAAGCCCCACGTTGGCCGATTTATTTTCCTTAAATTTTTATGTTGCTTTCACAGGAAAACATCATTAATTAACCCATAAATTATTTTGCACAATGAAAGAAATGCGACTGAGGGAGAGTTGATCATTTAATCATTTGTTCTGTGCTCTGTATAAGAACAGAAGAACCAGGAGCAGGAGTCGGCCATTTGAGCCTGCTTTCTTTTGCACTGAAACAAATCATAACCGTGTTTTGAAATGAGCAGTGCGAGCCATTTCAAGGGCACCTTTCAATGCTTCACAAAACCATTCCTTTCGTTACAGCCACCCGCAATCGATTCCAGGTTTGGGAAGCAACTTTGATATCACTGTTTGCAATTGAAGTGGGGTCATTTTATTAAGTTCGATGGATGTCCCAAAGCACTTGAGAGTGGTGTCCAAACAAATGAGTTTGTAATTAAAAACACTGAAAGTCAGGAGTGGGATTTGAACACACGCCTCCAGAGCAGACTGCGACCCGAACGCAGCGCCTTCGACCGCTCGGCCAACCTGACTGTCGGATGGTCCAGTTGCAAGTTATTACACTGGAAAGTTTCAGACCGGGCACTTGTTCAGTGTTGCTGGCAGGCCCAGTGAACGGGATATCCTCTCCCCCGGGGTTTTCCTGAGCCTGTGCTCTGTGTGCGGGGACTATTGGCACGGGTCCGAGGTAGCTTACATGTGTAGGCTGCTTGCTGGCTTCAGGTGATCTCTTACCAGTGTGATCAATTCTTCAAACGACTTGCTTGCTGGTTTCTCGGGTGCCAGCAGATCCTTCATTGAAGCGTATATTTTCGAGCCACAGCTGGTCAAGAGATGGGCTCTTCTCTTGTCTGCCTTATTGTTGCGAACCAGTCTTTGGTTACAAATCTTTGCTGGAGCCTTTCTATAAAGTCCTCCCAATTATCTCCAGCATTGTATTTTACATCTGAGCCGTTGGTCGCCATTCTGCGGATTCTGTAATCCCGTAACTCGTCGCCACTGAAAAGGCCTGACCTTGTCGTACAGACTCACACGAGGCACATACTGACGTCAAGGTCACTCAGGACCTGCACCTTTATTGCACAGCTCTCGAATGCCACACTTGCCTAAGACCTGTCCTTATATACCTGTCTGGGAACGGTATCCAGTGTCTCCTGCAAATGCACCCCTGGTGGTAAGGTCAGCTTGTGGTTACAGGTCATCTCTGGTTACAGTCATGTATGGCATGGTAAGGTACAGTTATGTACAGTAGTGTGAGATACATGACAGTATTGGTATTTATGGTGATTACAGCAATTATTAATCGTCTCACAGACCTCAATTATTTTTATGCGATGAATTGATCGAGGATTGAAACCAGGTTAGTGCGCCAGATCTTAACCCCTCGACCACCAGGGAACAGTTACGATACATGTCGATATATTTATATATATTTATATATGAACCTGATTATCAACGGCTCCCTACCTGGAACTCATGGTGCAATGGTAGTGTGTCTAACTTTGAGTGAGAGAAATTGTTCCACAATGACAACCATTTCATCTTTTGTTCCCTTTTAAACATGAGAAACTGAGACAGGGGAATAAATAGAGAAACCAAAGCACAGGGATATTGACAAGAGGAAGAGAGAAGGGGAAATATACTGTCCCCACCCAGAACTAATGCAGAAACCCCTCTGCTGCGCTCGGGGTGACCACTTGCAGCCTGGATACATTAATGTCACAACAGCTCATTGACTGTCGGAGTGGGACCGTGCGGTGCTTCAGAAGACAGGTCGAAAAAGCAAAGTCACTGATTCCGTTTCATGTGCTCCTCCGATCAAGAACAGCAACACACGAAAAATGCTTCAATAATGGTTACACCTTATCTACACATTTGTTAAACCGCTGGCTCATTGGTCTAGGGATATGATTCTTGCTTTGGGGTTGTTATTTAAATTTTGCGAGAGGTCCCGGGTTCAAATCCTGGACGAGCCCTCAGTTTCGCCAAGAATTTTGAAATTGCATCGAACTTTTGCAAAGAAGGACTTGCATTTCTACAACACCTTTCAGGAACTCATGACGCCCCAAAGCGCTTTACAGACGTTGAGTTATGTTTGAAGTGTTGTCGTGTGGGGAAAGATGTGCCCAAATCACCCCACACGAACTGCAACTCTTTGCGAAGGAGTTCGGTGCAAATAATCAGGTGGCTCAGGGACTTGGACTTTCTATGAATGAGTTCTGTTTGTACCTGCGTTCAAGCTGGAAACAATAACTGGGCTTCCATCTCACGGGAGCAGCGGTTAGTGAGTCGGTGACCAGATTGAGGTGCGCCGCTTACAATCTTTGAAATTTCACCAAACAAAGAAACGGTTAATCCAACTGTCGCTGTAAGCAACGGATTGAAGTGGTCGGTGCTCCAAACAGAGCTGGAACACGCGCAGTGCAGTCATCGGGTCCGCAACATTAAATGTCAGAGTTATTAAGCAGACAATAATTAAACATACACTTAACAACAGTACTTACACCCAAACCTTGCGAATGTTAGCCGAAGAACTCAAACACGTTACATTTCCCAGGTCGGTGTACAAATTGATCAAACATTAATCGGATTCTAAATTATCTGTTCCAAATGCCACATTTTATATCTTTTCCTTACCCCTGCTACGTGACAATTGAAACTTTTAAAAGTATTACCGAACACAACTGCCCAACTTCTGATGGAAGGTTATTAACCTGAAACGTTAACTCTGTTTCTCTCTCCACAGATGCTGCCTGGCGTGCTCATTGATTCCATCATTTACTCTTTAATTCATCAAACTTATAATCAGAGTATCACTTCCCTTGTCATCTAACTACACTCCTTCCTGATATGCAGCCTTGTCCTACAAACAGACTCCTTTCGCACGATATTGGCATTCATTGGAATTATAACTTCTTAACGATAACAATTATGTGATGTATGTAACTCTGTAATACTTGCCACCAGAGGGCGCGACTGTTGGAGTCCTAATGGTCACCTGCCCACACAGGGCCAATATAAAAGGTAGGCTGCCATGTTGTTCAGACACTCTGGAGTTGTAATAAAGAAGACTAAGGTCACACTAAGTTTAGCTCACAGTACTCAGCCTCGGGGAGTTCTTCTTTCCACAACAATCGGCGACGAGTAAGAGAATACGAATCTTCACGCAACCATGGCTGTTGTTGGAATATTAGAGAAATTCCGAGAGGGTGATGATTGGGAAGCCTTTGTCGAGCAGCTCGACCAGTACTTTGTGGTCAACGAGCTGGAAGGAGACACTAACATGGCGAAGCACAGGTCGGTTCTCCTCACCGTCTGTGGACCGAAAATATACAGCCTCATCAAGAATTTGCTCACACCGACAAAACCAACGGAGAAGGAATATTCAAATTTGTGCACACTGGTTTGCGACTACCTCAAGCCGAAGGAGAGTATCCTCATGGTCAGATATCGTTTTTACACGCACCATCGCTCCAGGGACCATGACCTGGCGGATTATGTCTCCGACCTGAGACACCTCACGGGAACTTGCGATTTTGCAGCTGCATTGGGTCAAATGCTGTGGGACTTTTCCGTGCTGGGCATCAGCCACGAGGTCATTCTTCGAAAGCTGCTGGCTGCTGAAACTCTAGACCTGAGCAGGGCCATCGCGATCGCCCAGGCTTACATGGCCACGGACGATAACACGAAACAGATACCTTCTCAACATCGAAGCTCACCGGCAAGTACTGTGCATAAAATGATGTCGCTAGCAGGCCGAACTGCATATGGCAGGGCCTATACGCCTGTGGCTGCAAGACCTGTGATGACTCAGAGTGCGCCATTGGGGGTGAATGTGAATCTATGAGCACCGTGTTGGTGCTGCGGGGGTAATCATCGTGCCCATCAATGTCGATTCAAGCACTACGTGAGCAAAGGCTGCACAACGATGAGGCACCTCCAGTGAATGTGCAAACGTGCTGTGACAAAAAACGTCGCAGAGGATGATCGATCCGGCATGGATCACGCAGCACAGGCAACTCAACCCGAGGAACAAGGACTCCCAGGTGCCGCTGGGGATGTTGCATTTTATCAGGGAGGCTTTGAGTGTGTGCCCGAAACGTTTCCTCTGCCTGTAAAATCCTGACCCTTGCAGTGCAGACATGCACGAGGCACATGCTGAAGTCAAGGTCACTCTGGACCTGCACCTTTATTTCACAGATCTCAAGTGCCAGTCTTGCCTGAGACCTGCCTTTATATACCTTTGTGGAACAGATATGCAGTGTCTCCTGCAAGTGCACCCTGGTGGTAAAGTACGCTTCGGTTAGAGGTCATATCTAGTTACAGTCATGTATAGCATGGTAAGGTACAGTTATATATAATAGTGTGAGATACATGACATAACCCTCCCCCAAGGTATTATTGTCTTTATAGGTTCAGTCTCTCAGGTGGTCTCCGCTCTCGTGTGGAGCGTCTTAGTTGTGGTTCAGTTGTTTGCCTTGGTGCCTGTTTTTCTGTCGGTGTGATTGCTGGTATCTCGCCTGGGCTGTCTTTTGAGACTGCCCTTTTCTCAGGTTGTTCCCTCTGTCTGTCCACCAGGTGTGGTGCGAGTTCCAATTTGTAGTCTGCCTCTGGTTCTGCAGTGTTATCAGTGAATCTACTTTTTACTTGGCCTACATGCCTCCGGCAGGTTTGGCCATTGTCCATTTGTACCACAGTAGCCTGTTTACTTCCTTATCTGTCACTGTCCCTGCAAACCATTTGGGACCCCGGCCATAGTTGAGCACAAACACTTTGTCCTCTATCACATTCCACCTCCCCCTCGAATTTCGGTCATCGTACTCAGTTAGCTTCCGGCGCTTTGCCTCAACAATTTCATGCATATCTGGGAGGATTAAAGGGAGTCTCGTCTTTAAGGTTCGATTCATCAATAGTTGCGCGGGGGGAACCCCATTCAACGAATGCGGACGAGGTCTGTATGTCAGCAGCAGTCGCGGCTCTGCAGCGTGGGACCTTGGATTTTTAGCATTCTTGCATCACGATTTGCACTGCTCGCTCCACCTGGCCATTGGAGGCCGGCTTGAATGGTGCCGTCTGAACGTGATTTATGCCGTGGTCAACTATGAAATCTTGAAATTCTGCGCTGTTGAAGCACGGACCATTATCACTGAGCAATAGGTCAGGGATTCCGGACGTAGCAAACATGGTTCTGAGGCTCTCCACAATGGTGGAGATGGTGCTCGAGTTTAAAATGGTGCATTCGATCCACTTTGAAAATGCATCAACGACTACGAGGAACATTTTGCCCATGAATGCGCCCGCATAGTCTACATGCACCATCGACCACGGTTTGGTGTGCGAGGGCCAGGGGCTTAGGGGGGCCTCACTGGGGGTATTACTGCGTTGGGCACAAATGGTGCATCGACGGACGCAGAGCTCCAAGTCCGCGTCAATGCCAGGCCAGCAGACGTGGGATCTGGCTATGGCCTTCATCAGGATGATCCCTGGCTGCTCGCAGTGGAGCTCCGGGACAAACGCTGTCTACCTCGCAAGGGCATAACTACTCGGTTGCCCCATGTCAGGCAGTCTGCCTGTAGTGATAGTTCATGCATGTGCCTATGGAAAGGTTTGATCTCCTCGGAGCAGGCATCACGAGTCTCTGCCCAGTCACGAGTTAAAACACATCTTTTGACGAAGGATAACGTGGGGTCGCTGGTCGTCCAAGCTCTGATTTGGCGAGCCGTCATGGGTGAACCTGTGGATTCAAAGGCATTGATTGCAATGACCATCTCACAGTCCTGTTCGTCGGACCCTTCCGTGGTCGCCAGGGATAGCCTGCTAAGCGCGTCGGCACAGGTGTCTGTGCCAAGTCTGTGCCTTATTGTACAGTCGTAAGACGCTAGCATGAGTGCCAACTGCTGAATGCGCGCCGAGGCGTTGGCGTTTATTGCCTTGCACTCGGATAGCAGGGACGTGAGGGGTTTGTGGTCAGTTTCTCACGCGAACTTGGCCCCAAAAAGGTATTGGTGCATCTTTTTGACACCGTACACGCACACGAGCGCCACCTTCTCAAACCGCGAAAGTGACCTGGAGGCGGAAGCTATGGGTTGTAATTTACCCGCATCATTGACATGTTGTAAAATGCACCCGACCCCATACGCTGACGCTTCACATGTGAGAACTAGTTTTTTACCTCGATCAAAGAAAACCACAACACTGTTCGAACGTAGAAGGTTGCATGCCTTATTGAAGGCGCGTTCCTGGGTCTCCCCCCAAAACCAATCGCACCCCTTCCTGAGTAGCACATGGAGAGGCTCCAGCAGCGTGCTTAATGTCTGCATAAAGTTCCCAAAGTAATTCAGTAGCCCGAGAAAGGCGCGCAGTTCTGAGACATTCCGGGGCCTGGGTGCCAGGCGAATTGCTTCTGTTTTGGATTCTGTTGGGCAGATTCCATCAGCGGCAATTTTTCTGCCCAAAAATTCAACCTCGGGCGCGAGAAACAGACACTTGGATTTCTTAACTCTTAGGCCTACCCGATCCCATCGACTTAGTACTTCCTCCAAATTGCAGAGATGGGAGTCGGTGTCCCTGCCCGTGATAAGTATGTTGTCTTGAAATATAACCATCCCCGGGATGGACTTGAGCAGACTCTCCATTTTGTGCTCGAATATAGCAGATGCCGACTTGATGCCGAATGGACATCGATTGTACATGAAAAGGCCTCGATGTGTGTTGATGGTGGTGAGTAGCTTAGTCTCTTTGGTCAGTTCTTGCGTCATATACGCAGATGTGAGATCTAGTTTCGAGAAAAGTTTTCCTCCAGCCAATGTGGCAAATAGATCCTCCGCTCTGGTCAGAGGGTACTGGTCCTGTAGGGAGACTCTGTTTATGGTAGACTTATAATCCCCACAGATTTTTACGGATCCATCAGGCTTCATGACGGGGACGATGGGACTTGCCCAGTCGCTTAATTCCACGAGTGAGATAAGGCCTTCCTGCAGAAGCCTGTCCAGTTCGTGTTCAATCTTTTCCCTCATCACATAAGGCACAGCTCTAGCCTTGTGATGGACCGGTCTGGCATCCTGTGTGACGTAGATTTTAACTTTCGCCCCTTTGAAGGCTGAAAGAGATGTTCAAAACGACTTGGAACTGTTGAGCACGAGGTCCGTTCCTCTGACGACACGGTGTGAACATCATCCCATTTCCAATTTAGTTTTGCCTGACAGCTTCTTTCCAACAAAGTTGGAAGATCTCGGGGGACAATCCACATGGAAATCGGTTCACTGTCCCTTTGTATGTGACAGAGAGCATGGCGCTGCCAAGGACTGGGATGATTTCTTTGGTATAGGTCCTTAGTTTGGTGTCGATCCTTGTGAGTTTTGGTCTGTTCCTTTTGTGCGGCCACAGATGTTCAAATTGTTGATCGCTCATGAGAGATTGACTAGCTCCCGTGTCCAGTTCCATGTTGACGGGTATCCCGTTGAGTCGGACCCTCATCATTATTGGAGGCGTCTTGTTGTAAGAACAGTGGACATTTATCGTGTTGACCCGCTGTACCTCGGTGTCCCGGGCACTGTCCCCACCTTCTTCTGGTCCGCTTTCCGACCCTTCTGATTCGTATACCAGCCGAGCTGCTCTTTTTTTGCACGTGAGCCAGATGTCCTGGAAAGTTGCAGTTTCTGCAAACAGCATGCTGAAATCGACACCCCCTTGTTGAGTGCCTTCCCCCACATCTCTAGCACAGACCGCTTCCTTTGTTGGCGAAGGATGAGCTGCGTCTGGCTGATATCTCTTGAGCTTCTCTCATTCTGAAGTTGATTGCTCACATTGTGTGTTGATGAGGTGTGAATGGCCGTTCATTTGGCCCTTTATCTGCTTCTGGCGCCACTGCCTGCTGTGAACCCCTGCTCTCCTGCCTTTATCTGTGCCTGGGGGTAGCGGCTTGTTTCAAGCTGTGAACCCCTTGTTGCGATGTTTCGTTAGTTGTCGTACCCGCAGTGTAGATCAACCTTGTTTCTTCTTCTCCTGCCAAGAATGTCTGTGCAATCAGTGCTGCTGCCTCTAGGGTCAAGTTCCTGGTCTCTATAAGCTTTCGGAATATGCCTGCGTGGCCTATTCCTTCAATAAAAAAGTCTCTCAGTACTTCTCTCCTTAGTTCATTGGAGAACACACATAAACTAGCCAACGTCCGAAGTTCCGCCACAAAGTCGGGTATGCTCTGGCCCACACAGCGTCTGTAGTTGTGGAACCTGTGCCTGGCCATATGTAGGCTGCTCGCTTGCTTCAGGTGGTCTCTCAAACGACTTGCTTGCTGGTTTCTCGGGTGCCAGCAGGTCCTTCATTGAGGCGTATGTTTTCGAGCCACAGCTGGTCAAGAGATGGGCTCTTCTCTTGTCTGCCTTATCGTCGCCTAACCAGTCTTTGGTTACAAAGCTTTGCTGGAGCCTTTCTATAAAGTCCTCCCAATTGTCTCCAGCATTATATTTCTCATCTGAGCCGTTGGTCGCCATTCTGTGGATTCTGTGATCCCGTAACTCGTCGCCACTTTAAAGTCCTGGCCCTGCAGTACAGACTTACACGAGGCACATGCTGAAGTCAAGCTCACTCTTGACCTGCACCTTTATTTCACAGCTCTTGAGTGCCACGCTTGCCTGAGACCTGCCTTTATATACCTGTGTGGCACAGGTATGCAGTGTCTCCTGCAAGTACATCCCTGGTGGTAAAGTATGCTTGTGGTTACAGGTCATATCTAGTTACAGTCATGTATAGCATGGTAAGGTACAGTTATATACAGTCGTGTGAAATAAATTACACTGCTTACCTGAGGCTCGCTTACCGTGTCGGAAATTTGAGTAGAGCGCTTGCTTAGGGAGTCTCGTGTCGGGCATGTGGACAATGTGGCTGTCACACTGCAGGAGGTGTTGGACCTCGTCATCGATGTCTGCCATTGCTGATAGTAGGTTGCCGCGACGTGGAAAATTGTCCACGCTGTCGAAGGCCACACTTACAGCCTTCCTAAATATAGCACCCTCATTCTATTCTCTTAAAACAAGTTCCTGAATTCTCGGCTAGCTGTGTAGCTTAGAGCTGTGGTTTTATCCTCAGATAGATTCTATCACAGTGTTTCCGTAGTGAAGTAGATATCACATTCGCCTCACACACGAAAGGTCCCCGGTGCGAAACCGGGCGGAAAGACCTTGAAAACTTGAAAATGAGACGATTGGCTGACTCCTGTTCCTAACGCTTACGTTCGTATGATTTCTTGACCTTTCACAGAAGAACAAACTCTCCTCTGAACATGCATGAGAAAGCTCCAGAAAATATTTCCCCCCGAGGTGCTTTCGTTTGTGACCCGAACGTGTTAACAATTACACTGCAGAAACATCTCCACTTTTAGCACCAGATTACCAAAATTAAACCCAATGAGATCGGGATAAAAGTTCCTCACATGCTCAAGGCAAAATATATGATTGCCGGTCTACAAAAGAATGAACAAACTTCAGTACCAGGTCAGACGGAAATGTTAAGCGAGCAGGTGGACCGCTGAATCGTACTTTAAAGAAGTTGGTGGTGACAAAACAAATGGATTCCGCTTAATGATTAAATATAAGAAATGTCAGAAGTGGGACATAAACCGACATTTCCAGAGGAAACAGTGACTTGAACACAGCACCTTACACCACTCGGCCATCCTGAATATTCAGTGCTGCCTATGGCCACCTGCAGGTTGATTTTGAACTTTTGTGTCCTGTCACATTAAATAAATGAGGGTAGAAATCGTATCTCTGCCTGACACCGGGGAAAGAGTGAGACAGACCTTGGAGCAAGGGTCTGGTTATTGCCAAACAGCCAAGGAAATAATAATTCTGGAAGAAAAATATCCAAGAGGACAGTGACCCCGAAGTGATGTGAACACACAACCTTCGGATCTGGATTCAGACACACTACCGTTGCACCATGAGACCTACACAGTGAGCTGGAGATGTTTTGCTATATGAAGGTTCTGCATACAAGGGGCTTTAAAATCCCTTCACAATCCCACCAGGTATCACAGGCTGCGCTCACCTGACAGGCAACATCTGATTTCTTCTTAAACTTTTCTCTTGCTTTCACGGGAAACAATCAATAATTAACCCCTCACCTTCTGTTGCACAATCAAACAAATGCTAACGCAGGAACAGTCCATACTTCAATCATTTGTCCTGTGCTTTGCATCTTAACTCGATAACCATATCCCATTTTACTCACTGCATTTTAGCTTTCTGGTTCAAAGTCTTCAGGCATCTGGGGCAAATTTATTATCAAATTTAACAGCACCGGTTATTCCTATCGTGCACACAAAATACAATCAGTAGTGAAGATAATATCCCACCGTGCGTATTTGCACATTCAACGCAATAGGATTTCAAATAAAGTGAAAGAATTTTACACTGAAAAGATTTGCAAGAGTTACTTGTATTTGTGTCTTCAATGAAACTTTGTGGCGTCTGACTCCCGTTCATGCCTCTGCTGAATAAGAAAGGAGATGTGACGTTGACCAGACTGCACTGCCCCTGATATTTGTCAGATCATCCTTTATATTCAGTGGTTTCTCGCCCTTTGATGGGCTGCAGTGTCGCGGATATCACGTTGGCCTCACACGCAAAAGGTCCCCGGTGGATCCGTTTTCTCTCAGTCAATGTTATCCATTTATTGAAGTGAAATAAAGAGCAATTAATGAATAAGGGAGCCCTTTTGCCAGGAGAATAAATAGCAAATAAAAACAGCAAATGCTGGAAATCTCAACAGGTCAGGCAGCATTTTCCGGGAGCCTAAACTCGCCTCCGATTGTTCATCCACAGAAAGTTTAAACATAATGTTTCTGCTCGGGATTGAACCAGGGACCTTTTGCGTGTGAAGCAAACGTGATAAACACTACACAAGTTTCAACAGCAAGCTTCAACATCTGGGGCGGAGTCAACAGGCGCCTGGCTGCAATGAGCGATAAAAACCTGCGTTGGGCGGCAGCCCGGCTACCTCAGTCGGTAGAGTATGAGACTTTTAATTTCAGGGTCGTGGGTCCGAGCCCCACGTCAGGGGATTACATTTATTTTAATTTAATGCAGCTTTCATGGAAAAACATCATTAATTAACCCACAATCTTCTTTTGCACAATTAAAGAAATGCTAACTGAATGAACTCCATAATTCAAGTTTGTGAAATACTCAATCATGATTTCAATCATCATTAATCCACCCACAATATTTGACATACGTCAAGGATGCAACTTTTGCCCAGCCAGGCTAGCTCAGTCGGTAAAGCTTGAGACTTTTAATCTCAGGGTCGTGAGTTCAGGGTTGGGCGAATAAGTTTTGTTAAACTTTTCTGTTGCTTTCACGCGAAAACATCATTAATTAACTGATCAATTAGAGAGGCTGGGTCCGTTTCCTTTGGAACAGAGTATTTGTCCTCCAGGATCGATAGTTTCTTTGCTGAATCACAATAACCAGACCCTATATCTCCCTCTGGATGTTCGGGGGTGTCCCGTACATTCCCAGTCGTGTGATTGCCCCTTTTCTGTTCTCCAATTCAATCCATATGGTCTCGTCCAAAAATCTGTCCATCTCCACCTGAAATATATTCAATGACCCAGCCTCCACAGCTCTCTGGGGCAGAGAGCTCCAAAGATTCACCACCCTCTGAGAGAAGAAATTCCTCCTCATCTCCGTTTTAAATGGGCGACCCTTAAACCTTCAGGGAATAAGGGGTGATGGGGATCAGCCATGATCGTATTGAATGGTGGAGCAGGATCGAGGAACCATGTGGCCTACTCCTGCTCGGAATTCTTATGTTCTTATGACCCCTTATTTTGAAACTGTGCCCCCAAGTTCTAGATTCCCCCACAAGGGGAAACATAGAAACATAGAAAATAGGTGCAGTAGTAGGCCATTCGGCCCTTGGAGCCTGCACCACCATTCACTATGATCAGAGCTGATCATTCCCTCAGTACCCCTTTCCTGCTTTCTCTCCATACCCCTTGATCCTTTTAGACATAAGGGACAAATCTAACTACTTTTTGAATGTGTGGGTTAATTCGCGTGAAAGTAACATAAAAGTTTAAGGAAAATAATTCACGCAAGGTGGGGCTCGAACACATGACCTTAAAATTAAAAATATCATGCTTTACAGACTGAGCTCGCCACGCTTGCCCACATCGACTTTGTCAATGGTGACGCCCAGGATGTTGATGTGTATTAGTCAAAGGAACATAAGAAATAGGAGCAAGAGTCGGCCATCCGGCCCCTCGAGCCTGCTCCACCATTTAATAAGATCATGGCTGATCCGATCATGGACTCAGCTCCACTTCCCCGCCCGCTGACCATAACCCCTTAACCCCTTATTGTTTAAGAAACTGTCTATTTCTTTCCGAAATATATTGAATTTCGCAGCTTCCACAGCTCTCTGGAACAGTGAATTCCACAGATTTACAGCCCTCTGAGAGAAGAAATTCCTCCTCATCTCAGTTTTAAATGGGCGGCCCCTTATTCTAAGATCATGCCCCTAGTTCCAGACTCCCCCATTGGTGGAAACATCCTCTCTGCATCCACTGTTGGTGAAAATAAATTCACATAGACTCTGGTAAGGTAAGAGAAACAACTTTATAGCTAACAGAGCTCTGGGAGAAGAGTTGAGATCTAGCGATCTCCCCGAGTGCCTTGTGCCGCAGGGTTCTAAGCAGTTTACAGGGGGCGGAATACAATCACTTAAATTAATTTACAAACAACCAATCGATCCATATGGCAACGCAATTCATTTACATTCAACATTTTAGTCCTAGTAAAACCTGATAGCATGGTGCGAGTTTGCGGGCCCTTCCTCTTTATCTTCTTTTGTGGTTAGTTATTCTGTTGCAAAGCTTTCGATGAAACAGTGGCCTGCACCTGGCCAGGAGTCATTTGTTGCTGCAGAGTTCATATCAGGGACAGTAGATAGGCTTCTTGGTACAAAGTTCATTTCGTGGTGGCTTACGCCATCATGCTTTGCTTTGTCTGAAAATCCACTCCAACATCGTCATTCTGTTCTCGGAAAACCAGCTGCTGAAGTATCGGCCCGCTGTGTAGGTTAAAGCTCTGATTATATTCCTAAGATCACTTTAACCACTCCGTTTCTGTAGTGTAGCGGTTATCACACTCGCCTCACACGCGAAAAGTTCCTGGTTCAAGCCCAAGCGGCAACGTTATTTTGGAGGCTATTTTGTTGTAAATAAATTGAACAAAAGTCGCCCAAGGTTCCTTGTCGCATGAGCAGTGAATATTTTAAACCAGTCTCCTACACACAGAGTGGATAAAGTCAGAGAGGGGAGAAAACTTCATCAATGATTAAGCTCTTTAAATGATTAACATAAGAACAGAAGAAATACGAACAGGAGTCGGTCATTCGGCCTCTCGATCCTGCTCTGCCATTCAATAAGATCATGGCTGATCTGACCATGGATTCTGAGTTAAGGGACTCGGGGGCCTTTTCTCTCTCCCCTGAGAAGGTTCACTTTCTACAGTCCAGCCTCTAAAAGGCACAGTACTTGCCGGGTTTGAGTCCTGAGGATGAGTCATCCGCCTAGAGCCACAGGTCGAGGTCATGAATGCTTGGCTCACGGAGATGGCCTTCTGCAGTGTGACTTTGTTATCCGCTGACATTAGCTTATGAAGAAGGCCCTCGTGGCCGATTCCGATGACAAAGATATCCCGCAGTGCTTCGGTGAGGTGGTCACCAAAATCCCACGGTGCCGCCAGCCACCTGAGGTCTGCAGCATATTTATATCTCCTGGCCTTCGGGCCGTCGGTGTGTATAAAACCGCTGTCTGGCTGTGAAGATGCTCTCTTTGGGCTTGAGTTGTTCTTGGATCAGTGTTACAAGCTCCTCGTACATCTTGGTCATTGTCTTAGCTGGTGCCAGAAAGTCCCTGACGAGGCCGTAGAAGGTGGGCCCACAACTGGTTAACAGGATAGCTCTGCACTTATCAGCCAGTGTGACCGGGTTGTCACCTGCCAGATAGTTTGCTGTGAAGAAATGGACAAGCCACTCCACAAAGGCTTCCCAATCATCACCATCGGCGAACTGCTGCAACGTACCAAGTTTAGCCATTTTCGTGTGAAGGTCCGTAATCGCGTCGCCAATTGTTATAACTTCAGATGCTCTGATAATGACTCCACGAGACAATGTGTAGTGCTTGAACTGTAGTGATCTTCGTCCTTTATTGATAACCACAGAGTGAGCATCACACCTGATGGCTTGCCTTTTATACGAGGCCAGGCATACCTGAACAGGTAAGCTACAAGCCTCCCACTGCAGTGCCCTCTGGTGCACAACTTGCAATAGTTCAAGCAATAACCATGTCGGACACATGACACGTGTCACTGTGGAACCGTTTCTCTCACTCAAAGTTAGACACACTACCGTGGGCACCACGAGGTCTAGGTAGGTAGCCATTGACATTCAGGTTCATATCTAAATATATATAAATATACCGACATTTATCACAACTGTTCCCTGGTGCTCATTGGGTTAAGATCCAGTGCGCTAACCTGGTTTCAATCCTCGATCAATTCATCGCATAAAAATAATTGAGGTCTGTGAGACGATTAATAATTGCTGTAATCACCATGAATACCAATACGTTCTGTGATAGACCGAGCTTACAGACTAACTGGCTTCTCCTGCCCTTTGCCAGGCACGTGTTCGAGGTATAATTTTGTAAACTGGGTGAGTTCGCTGATTGCGGGGAGATGGTAGGAGACTCTGTGGCCCCACTGTGAGGAAGTGAACACGGTGGCTGGGTGATTGGTGACATTTCTGTAAAGGTCAGCGGAGGAGAAGGAATGAGAACTTTCAGTGTGGGACAGAAGTTGTTTAAGGTGAGCCAACACATTCCCACTCAGCACAGAGGGAGCTCACTGGTCATTGTTCTTTTGGATATTGTTCTTCCAGAATTAATATTTCCTTTGCTGTGTCGAAATAACCAAACCCTTGCTCCAAGGTCTGTCTCACTGTTTCCCCGGTGTCAGGCAGAGATGCGCCTGCTGCCCTCGTTTATTTCATGTGAAAGGACACAATAGTTCAAAATCAACGTGCAGGTGGCCACGCACAGCACTGAATAGTCAGGTTGGCCGAGCAGTGTAAGGTGCTGTGTTTACATCACTGTTCTTCTCTGGAGATGTGGGTTCATGTCCCATTTAATCATTAAGCGAAACCAATTTGTTTTGTCACCACCAACTCCTTAAATGTGCGATTCAGCAGTCCACCTGCTCGCTTAACATTTCCGTCTGACCTGGTGCTGAAGTTTGTTCATTCTTCTGTCGACCATCAATCATATATTTTGCTCTGAGCATGTGAGGAACTTTTATCCCGATCTCATTGGGTTTAATTTTGGTAATCTGGTGCTGAAAGTGGAGATGTTTCCGCAGTGTAACGGTTAACACGTTCACCTCACACGCGAAAGCACCTCGGGCGGAAATATTTTCTGGAGCTTTCTCATGCATGTTCAGAGGAGAGTTTGTTCTCCTGTGAAAGGTCAAGAGATCAGAAGAACGTAAGAGTTAGGAACAGGAGTCAGATATTCAAGATCTTTCCGCCCGGTTTCGGAACGGGGACCTTTCGTGTGTGAGGCGAATGTGATAACTACTACACTACGGAAACACTGTGATTGAATCTATCTGAGGATAAAACCACAGCTCTAACCTACACAGCTAGCCGAGAATTCAGGAGCTTGTTTTAAGAGAATAGAATAAGTGTGCTATATTTAGGAAGGCTGTAAGTGCCTTTTCCACGCCTCGGGAAACTTTTCCACGCCTCGGGAACCGACTATCAGCAATGGCAGGCATCGATGACGAGGTCCAACACCGCCTCCAGTGTGCCAGCACAGCCTTCGATCACCTGAGGAGGAGAGTGTTTAAAGACCAGGACCTCAAATCTGGCATCAGGCTTATGGTCTACAGCGCGGTGGTGATACCTGCACCGCGATATGGCTCCGAGACATGGACTATATACATCAGACATCTCAAATCACTGGACAAATACCACCAGGGCTCTCTACGCAAGATCCTGCAAATCCCCTGGGAGGACAGACGCACCAACATTAGTGTTCTCGCTCAGGCCAACATCACCAGCATTGAAGCACTGACCACACACGACAAGCTCCGCTGGGCGGGCCACATTGTCCACATGCCCAACATGAGACTCCCTAAGCATGCGCTCTACTCAGAACTCCGACATGGTAAGCGAGCCACAGGTTGCCAAAGGAAACGTTTCGGGCACACCCTCAAAGCCTCCCTGATAAAATGCTACATCCCCACCTGCACCTGGGAGTCCTTGTTCCTTGGGTTGAGTTGCCTGTGCTGCGTGATCCGTGCCGGATCGATCATCCTCAGCCACGTGGTATGTCACAGCACGTTTGCACATTCACTGGAGGTACCCCATCGTTGTGCAGCCTTTGCACACGTAGTGCTTGAATCGACATTGATGGGCCCGAGGATTACCCCCGCAGCACCAACACGGTGCTATTAGATTCACATTTACCCCCGATGGCGCACTCTGAGTCATCACAGGTCTTGCACCCACAGACGTATCGACCCTGCCATATGCAGTTCGGCCGGCTAGCGACATCATTTTATGCACAGTACTTGCCGGTGAGCTTCGATGTTGAGAAGATATCTGTTTGGTGTTATCGTCCGTGGCCATGCATGCCTGGGCGATCGCGATGGCCCTGCTCAGGTCTCGGTTTTCAGCAGCCAACAGCTTTCAAAGAATGACCTCGTGGCTGATGCCCAGCACGTAAAACTCCCACAGCATTTGCCCCAACGCAGCAAGGTCCCGCGAGGTGTCTCAGGTCGGTGACATAATCCGCCAGATCCTGGTCCCCGGAGCGATGGTGCGTGTAAAAACGATATCTGGCCATGAGGATACTCTCCTTCGGCTTGAGGTAGTCCCAAACCAGTGTGCACAACTCTGAATATTCCTTCTCCGTTGGTTTTGTCGGTGTGAGCAGAATCTTGATGAGGCTGTATATTTTAGGCCCACAGACGGTGAGGAGAACCACCCTTTGCTTGGCCACGTTAGTGTCTCCTTCCAGCTCGTTGGCCACAAAGTACTGGTCGAGCTGCTCGACGAAGGCTTCCCAATCATCACCCTCTACGGATCTCTCCAATATTCCAAAGGCAGCCATGGTTGTGTGAAGGTTCGTATTCTGTTACTCGTCGCCAATTGTTCTGTAGAGAAGAACTCCCCGAGGCTGAGTACTGTGAGCTAAACTTAGTGTGACCTTAGTCTGCTTTATTACAACTCCATAGTGCCTGACCAACTTGGCAGCCGACCTTTTATTCTGGCCCTGCACGTGTGGGCAGGTAACCATTAGGACTCCAACAGTCGCGCACTCTGGTGGCAAGTATTACATAGTTACATAATTCACATAATTGTTATCGTTCAGAAGTTATAATTCCAATGAATGCCTGAATCATCCGAAAGGAGCTTGGTTTGTAGGACAAGGCTACATATCAGGAAGGAGTGTAGTCAGATGACAAGGGAAGTGATTTTCTGATTAAAAGTTAGGAGAATACAAAGAGTAAATGCTGGTAACAGTGAGCAGGTCAGGCAGCATCTGTGGAGAGAGAAACAGAGTTAACGTTTCAGGTTAATGACCTTCCATCAGAAGTTGGGCACTTGTGTTAGGTAATACTTTTAAAAATTTAAATTGTCACGTAGCAGGGGTAAGGAAAAGCTATAAAATGTGGCATTTGGAACAGATAGTTTAGAATCCGATTAATTTTTGATCAATTTGTACACCGAGCTGGGAACTGTAATGGGTTTGAGTTCTTCGGCGAACATTCGCAAGGTTTGGGTGTAAGTACTGTTTTGAAGTGTTTGTTTTATTATTGTCTGTTTAATAACTCTGACATTTAATGTTGCGGACCATATGACTGCACTGCGCGTGTTCCAGCTCTGTTTGGAGCACCGATCCCTTCAATCTGTTGCTTGACAGGGACAGTTGGATTCGCCGTATCTTTGTTTGGTGAAATTTCAAAGATTGAAAGTGGCGCATATCAACCTGGTCACCTACTCACTATCCGCTACACGCTGCTCCCGTGAGATGAAGCCCAGTTGCTGTTTCAAGCTTGAATGCAGGTCCAAGCAGAACTCATTCATCGAAAGGCCAATTCGCTGAGATACCTGATTCTTTGCACCGAACTCCTTCGCAAAGAGTTGCAGTTCGTGTGGGTTGATTCGGGCACATCTTTCCCCACACTCCAACACTTCAAACACAACTCAACGGCTGTAAAGCGCTTTGGGGCGTCATGAGTTCCTGAAAGGTGCTGTCGAAATGCAAGTCCTTCTTTGCAAAAATTCGATGCAAGTTCCAAATTCGTGGGTAAATTGAAGGCTCGTCCAGGATTTGAACCAGGAACCTCTCACCAAATTTCAAGTAATAACCCCAAAGCGAGAATCATACCCCTAGACCAACGAGCCAACTACTGCACAACTGTGGAGCTCAGGTGTAACCATTATTGAAGCATGTTTAGTGTGTTGCTATTCTTGATCGGAGGAGCACATGGGACAGAATCAGTGAATTTGCTTTTTCGACCTGTCTTCTGAAGCACCGCACAGTCCCACTCCGACAGTCAATGAGCTGTTGGGACGTTACTGTATCCAGGCTGCGGGTGGCCAACAGGCGCCTGGCCGGAATGAGCGATAAAATCGTGCATGAGCCAGAAGCCCGGCGTGCTCAGTCGGTAGAACATGAGACTCTTAATTACAAGGTCCTGGGTTTGAGCCCCATGTTGGGCGATTGCATTTCTTTTAATTTTATGTTGCTTTCATGGAAAATCATCATTCATTAACCCACAATCTTCTTTTGCACAATTAAAGAAATGCTAACTGAAGGAACTCCATAATTGAATCATTTCTTCTGTGCTCTGCAAGTGAACTCTGAAACCATAAACCATTTTACACACTGTGCTTTCGGGGTCTGGGTCAAAATGTTCATTGCTGATAACATCAACAGGAGACTGGGGAAACAGTGAGACTGACTTTAGAGCAAGGGTCCGGTAATTGTGAAACACCAAAGAAAATAGCAATTCTGGAAGAAAAACATCGAAACGAAATGTAAGCTGACATCCTGAAAGAAGTGTTAAGGCAGAAGGTTAAATGCTGCATCCCTTTCTGCAAAAAATTCCTTTCACAAATATTTCAATGTCCGAAACGGCACAAAGCAAAAATGTTCCTTTCAAAGTCAATAAACACCTGAATTTCCGCACCCCGCGAATCTCCTGAATCAGATGCCTCTAGTTTTGCCGACTCAATCCATGTCCCTTTGCAATGTTGTGCTCCCACCCACACTATAAAATGTGCCACTAACTTATCGAATCATGGAATGGTTACAGCAAGGAAGGCCATTCGGCCAATCGAGCCCGTGCCGACTCTCAGAGAGTCCCACTCCCCCGCCCTTCCCCCGTAGCCCTGCAATTGTTTTTCCTTCAGACACTTATACAACTCCCGTCTGAAAGATAAGGTTGAGTCTTCCTCCACCGCCCTTTCAAGCCGTGCATTCCAGATCCGAACCACGCGCTGCTAAATGGCCATCTCCTTTTCCTATGTGTAAAGTCTGGGAAACACGAGATCAATTCCTGCCACACTCACAGCCTTCCAAAATATTGCACCGTCATTCTATTCTCGTAAAACAAACTCCTGAAGTATCGGCCAGCTGTGTAGGTTAAAGCTCTGGTTATGTTCCTGAGGTTACCTGAACCGCAGCGTTTCTGTAGTGTAGCAGTTATCACGTTCGCCTCACACGCGAAAGGTCCCCGGTTCGAGCCCGGGCAGAAACATTATTTTGGAGACTATTTTTGCCGTGAAATAAATTGAACAAAAGTCGCCCCAGGTTCCTTGTCGCATGAGCAGTGAACATTTTAAACCAGTCTCCTAAATGCAGAGTGTGTAAAGTCAGAAAAGGGAGAAAACTTCATCAATGATTCAAAATCCTTGAATGATTAAAGTTCAGTTATTGAAGTTTCCACTGACCCTCAGTAACAATTCTACAAAACAACGCTGTCGGTTAATGAATGGGGAATAAAACAAATAATCTTCACCCATCCCCATCCCCCGACACACAGTTTAATTCGTTGCATGTCATTATTTTAAAGATTTTGAATGAAATAGTTACTTTCTGAATCCGGGGTCCCTCTGTGAGCGCCGCACCACTGAACCAGCAGGAAACACATTAAAGAGTTTACCACAATTGCTGACATTTCTTAAGCTTTTGTCTTGTGTTTTTTCAGCTCTTCGTCCGTTTCAGCTCCTGACTGCGGATATTGCTGTGATTAAACCTGAACACAATGCAATGTCTCACAGCCCCTGCCTCGGTTAATACCAGCAGATCTGAGCCGCATTTCAAACCCACAAAAAACTCATTAGTTATTCGCTCTTCCCAGTTCCAGAGCTCAGAGGGTTATTGTCCATCCCTGGGATGCAAGTTACCTCGGACCCGGGCCAAAGCTCCCCGTACACCGAGCACAAGCTGAGGAAAACCCCGGTGGAGAGGATATCCTGGTGTGGGGGGCTACAGGGCCGTCGTACCCTTAAATAATCCCTCACAGCTCATCTGAAAGCAGCCGGAATGTGCCTGCCTCAGCCGTGAGGTTACACTTGTTTATTTATAAAAAGAGAAGCAACTATCCTCATTCAGCAGATATAAGGCAAGATATCATTAAAAGAGGTTTTTGGACATTTTAAGTGATGTGTTTAATGCTTCAGTCCTTTTTGTGTTTAATTCCCACCCCCTATCTGGCTGTGCCTGCATTGAGCTTACCTCTAGGTAAGGTTGTTCTGAACTTACAAAAGTGGGCACTTACTCCAGCCGACGTTAGTTTGTATTAAGTTTTCACGGCCAAAACTTGCAAAACAGGCCTGAGTACCTGGACACGCCCCTTTTTGAAAAAAAAATACCTTACCTGAAGCCAACCTCAACTAACTCAGTAGAACTGGAGCAAACTAATATCCGAGAATTGCAATTTCTAACATTCTCCAAAGTAAACGAGTTGCTCCAAAAAACTAGGAGCAACTCCACCCGAAACTTGGGCCCTCAGTGTGGGACAGAAGTTGTTTAAGGTGTGCCAACACATTCCCGATCAGCACAGAGGGAGCTCACTGGTCAGCTCCCCTCTGTTGGGGCTGTTGTACCAGATGTTTCTGTAAGGCAATAAACGGCAACGCCTCGGCGCGAATTCAACGGTGGGCAATCATGCTGGCGTCCTACGACTATACCATAATGCACAGACCAGGCACAGACAAATGTGCGGACGCGCTCAGCATGCTACCCCTGGCGACCACGGAAGGGTCTGACGAACAGGACTGTGAGATAGTCTATGCAATCAATGCCTTTGAGTCCACAGGTTCACTCCTAACAGCTCAACAAATCACAACCTGGACGGCCAGCAACCCCACGTTATCCTTATAAAAAAGATGTGTCCTAACCGGAGACTGGGCAGAGGCTCGTGATGCCTGCCCCGAGCAATTGAAACCCTTTCACAGGAGAATGCATGAGCTATCACTACAAGCAGACTGCCTGATGTGGGGCAGCCGAGTAGTCATTCCTCTGCGAGGCAGAGAGGCACTTGTCCGGTAGCTCCACCGCGAGCACCCGGGGATCGTTCTCATGAAGGCCAGAGCCAGATCCCATGTCTGGTGGCGTGGTATTGACGCGGACTTGGAGCTCTGCGTCCGAAGGTGCACTATTTGTGCCCAGCTCAGCAATGCCCCCAGGGAGGCTCCACTGAACCCCATGCCCTGGCCTACCAAACCGTGGTCGCGGGTGCACATAGACTATGCGGGCCCATTCATGGGCAAAATGTTCCTCGTAGTAGTAGATGCATTTTCAAAGTGGATCGAATGCACCATTTAAAACTCGAGCAAAACCTCCACCACTTTGGAGAACCACACGTGAAATGTCCCCGGTTTGAACCCGTGTAGAAACATTATTTTGGAGACTATATTTGCTGTGAAATAAATTGAACAAAATTCGCCCCAGGTTCCTTGTCGCATGAGCACTGAACATTTTAAACCAGTCTCCGAAATACAGAGTGTGTAATGTCAGATAGGGGAGAAAACTTCATCAATGATTCAAGCTCCTTAAATGATTAACAAAAGAACATAAGAAATAGGAACAGGAGACGGCCATTCGGCCCCTCGATCCTGCTCTGACATTCAATAAGGTCATGGCTGATCTGTCCATGGATATTGAGTTAAGGGACTCGGGGGCATGTTCTCTCTCCCCTGAGAAGGTTCACGTTCTGGAGTCCAGCCTCTAAAAGGCTCCACTCTGTGCACAGTACTTGCCGGGTTTGAGTCCTGAGGATGAGTCATCTGCCTAGAGACACAGGTCGAGGTCATGAATGCTTGGCTCATGGAGATGGCCTTCTGCAGTGTGACTGTGGTATCTGCTGACAGTAGCTTATGGAGAAGGCCCTCGTTGCCGATTCCGATGAAAAAGATATCCCGCAGTGCTTCAGTGAGGTGGGCACAAAAATCCCACGGTGTCGAATGCCTCCTGAGGTCTGCAGCATATTTCGTGATCTCCTCGCCTTCGGGCCGTCGGTGTGTATAAAACCGCTGTCTGGCTGTGAGGATGCTCTCTTTGGGCTTGAGTTGTTCTTGGATCAGTATTACAAGCTCCTCGTACGCCTTGGTCGTTGTCTTCATTGGTGCCAGCAAGTCCCTGACGAGGCCACAGACCGTGGGCCCACAACTGGTTCGCGGGATAGCTCTGTACTTATCAGCCAGTGTGGCCGGGTCGTTTGCTGTGAAGAAATGGACAAGCCTCTCCACAAAGGCTTCCCATACATCACCATCAGCAAAATGCTGCAACGTACCAAGATTTGCCATTTTCGTGAGAAGATCTGGAATCTCGTCGCCAATTGTTATACCTTCAGATGCTCTGATGATGACTCTACGAGACAATGTGTCCTTTATTGATAACCAGAGTGAGGAGCACAACTGGTGGCCTGCCTTTTGCACTAGGCCAGGCACACCTGCACAGGTAAGCTAAAAGTCTCCCACTGCAGTGCCCTCTGGTGCACACCTTGTAATAGTACAAGCAGTAACCATGTAGAACACATGACAGTTGTCACTGTGGAACAATTTCTCTCACTCAAGTTTAGACACACTACCGTGGGCACCACGAGGTCTAGGTAGCTAGCCATTGACATTCAGGTTCATATATAAATATATATAAATATAATGATATGTATCGTATCTGTTCTCTGGAGGTCAAGGGGTTAAGACCTGGCGCACTAACGTGGTTTCCATCCTCGTTCAATTCATCGCATAAAAATAATTGAGGTCTGTGAGACGATTAATAATTGCTGTAATCACCATGAATACCTGTACTTTCTGTGATAGACTGAGCTTACAGACTATCTGGCTTCGCCTGCCCTTTGCCGGGCACGTGTTCGGGGTTTAATTTTGTAAAGTGGTTGAGTTAGCTGATCGCGGGGAGACGGTAGGATCCTCTGCGGCCCCACTGGGAGGATGTGGAAGTGAACACGGAGGCTGGGTGATCCGTGACATTTCTGTAAAAGGCAGCGGAGGAGAAGGATTGAGAACTTTCAGTGTGGGACAGAAGTTGTTGAAGGTGAGCCAACACATTCCCGATCAGCACAGACGGAGCTCACTGGTCAGCTCCCCTGTGTTGGGGCGGCTCTACCAGAGGTTTCTGTAGTGCAGTGGTTATCACGTTTGCTTTACACGCAAAAGATCCCTGGTTCGATCATGGGTGGAAATATTATGTTTAAACTTGCTGTGGATGAACAATCGGAGGCGAGTTTCGTCTCCCTGCAAATGCTGCCTGACCTGCTGAGATTTCCAGCATTTGCTGTTTTTATTTGCTATTTATTCTCCTGGCAAAAGGGCTCCCTTATTCCTTAATTGCTTTTTATTTCACTTTAATAAATAGATAACTATGAGTGACAGAAAACGGATCCACCGAGGACCTTTCGCGTGTGAGGCCAACGTGATATCCGCTGCAATGCAGCCCATCAAAGGGCGAGAAACCACTGAATATAAAGGATGAGCTCACAAATATCAGGGGCAGTGCAGTCTGGTCAATGTCAAACCCTCCTTTCTTATTCAGCAGTGGCATGAACGGGAGTCAGACGTCACAAAGTTTAATTAAAGACACAAATGCAAGGAACACATCCAAATCTTTTCAGTGTAAAATTCTTTCACTTTATTTGAAATCCTGCTGCGTTGAATCTGAAAATACGCATAGTGGGATTTTATCTTCACTACTGATTGTATTTTGTGTGCACGGTAGGAATAACCGGTGCTGTTAAATTTGATAAAAGTTGCCCCAGATTCGTGGTGTCATCGGCAATGAAGAGTTTGAACCAGAAAGCTAAAATACAGTGTGTAAAATGGGATATGGTTTTCGAGTTAAGATGCAAAGCACAGCACAAATGATTGAAGTATGGAGTGTCCCTGTGTTAGCATTTGTTTGAATGTGTAAAAGAAGGTGAGGTGTTAATTAATGATGCTTTCCTGTGAAAGCAAGAGAAAAGTTTTCGAACAAACCATCCGGTGACAGTCAGGTGAGCGCTGCTTGTGATACGTGGTGGGAATGGGCGAGGATTTTAAAGCCCCTTGTATTGCAGAAACGTCATATAGACGAACATCCCTTAACTACTGTGTAGACCTTGTGGTGCAACGGTAGTGTGCCTGACTTTGGGTTAAAGGGTTGCGTGTTCAAATCATGTCGGGGTCACTGCTCTTTTAGAAATTGCTGTTTCAAAATAACCAGACACTTGCTGCAATGTCTGTCTCACTGGTTTGTGGTGGTAAGGTTGGTGACAGCATCAAACAAGAAAGAAGGGATGTGTGCAGTGGTGGTACAGCCCTTTTCATGTATGACTTTAATCTACACAGTGATTGGGCTGACCACATGTCAGTGATGTGGTGGAGGAGGATTTCATGGAGTGTGTTATGGATGGTTTTCTCAACCAAGAAGGGAGCTGGCCATCCTTGACTGGGTGATGTGTAATGAGAAGGGACTAATTAGCAATCTTGTTGTGCGAGACCCCTTGGGGAAGAGTAACATAATATGGTAGAATTCTTCATTAAGATGGAGAGTGTCACAGTTAATTCAGAAACTTGGGTCCTGAACTTAAGGAAAGGTAATTTTGACGGTATGAGGTTTGAATTGGCTAGAATAGACTGGCCAAGGATACTTAAAGGGTTGACGGTGGATAGGCAATGGCAAATATTTAAAGATCACACGGGTGACTTCAGCAATTGCACATCCCTGTCTGGAGTAAAAATAGAACGGCGAACGTTGCTCAACCGTGGCTAACAAGGGAAATTAAGGATAGTGTTAAAACCAAGGAAGAGACAGATAAATTGGCCAGAAAAAGTAACAAACCTGAGGACTGGGAGAAATTTGAATTCAATGGAGGAGGACTAAGGGTTTCATTAGGAGGGGGAAAATGGATTATGAGAAGAAGCTTGCTTGGAACATACAAACTGACTGCAAAAACTTCTGTAAATATGAAGAGTAAAAGATTAGTGAAGACAACTGTAGGTCCCTTGCAGTCGCATTCAGGTGAATTTATAATGGGGAACAAAGCAATCGAAGATCAATTGAACAAATACTTCAGTTCTGTCTTCACGCATGAAGACACGAATAACCTTCCAAAAGTACGAGGGGACCGAGTGTCTAGTGAGAAGTAGGAACTGAAGGATATCCTTATGAGGTGGGACATTGATGGGATTGAAGCATGATACATCCCTGGGGGCCTGATAGTCTACATCCAAGAGTACTTAAGGTAGTCGGCCTAGAAATGGTGGATGCATTGGTGCCCATTTTCCAACATTCGATTGACTCGGGATCAGTTCCTATGGACTGGAGGTTAGCTTCTGTAAAACCACTTTTTAAGAAGGGAGGGAGAGAGAAAGCGAGTAATTATAGACCGGTTAGCCTGACATCAGTCATGGGGAAATGTTGGAATCAATTATTAAGGATGAAACAGCAGCGCATTTGGAAAGCAGTGACAGGATCGGTCCAAGTCAGCATGGATTTATGAAAGGGATGGATTTATGCTTGACAAATCTTCTGGAATTTTTGAGGATGTAACTAGTAGAGTGGACAAGGGAGAACCAGTGGATGTGGTGTATTTGGACTTTTTCAAAAGGCTTTTGACAAGGGTCCACACAAGAGATTGGCGTGCAAAATCAAAGCACATGGTATTGGGCGTAATATGCTGACGTGGATCGAGAACTGGTTGGCAGACAGGAAGCAGAGAGTCGGGAATAAAGGGTCCTTTTTAAAATGTCAGGCAGAGTCTAGTGGAGTTCCGCAGGGCTCAGTGCTGGGACCCCAGCTGTTTACAATGTACATCAATGATTTGGATGAAGGAATTGAGTGTAATATCTGCATGTTTGCAGATGACACTAAACTGGGTGACGGTGTGAGCTGTGAGGGGTACGCTAAGAGACTGCAGGGTCACTTAGACTTGTTAGGTGAGTGGGCAAATTCATGGCAGATGCAGTATAATGTGGATAAATGTGAGGTTATCCACTTTGAGGGCAAAAACGTGAAGACAGAATATTTTATGCATGGTGGCAGATTAGGAAAAGGGGAGGTGCAACGATACCTGGGTGTCATAGTTCATCAGTCACTGAAAGTTGGCATACAGGTACAGCAGGCAGGAAAAAGTTAAATGGTATTTTGGCCTTCATAGCTAGGGGATTTGATTATAGGAGCAGGGAGGTCTTACTAGCGTTGTACAGGGACTTGGTGAGGCATCACCTGGAATATTGTTTTCAATTTTGATCTCCTAATCTGAGGAAGGACGTTCTTGCTATTGAGGGAGTGCTGCGAAGGTTCACCAGACTGATTCCCGGGATGACTGGACTGACATATGAGGAGAGACTGGATCAACTGGGACTTTATACATTGGAGTTTGGAAGGATGAGAGGGGATCTCATCGAAACATACAAGATTCTGATGGCACAGGACTGGTTAGATGCGGGCAGATTTTTCCCGATGTTGGGGAAGTTGGAGCAGGCTCGAAGGGCTAGATGGCCCACTACTGTTCCTAATTCTTATGTTCTTATCGCAATTCTGGAAGAATAACATTGAAACGAAATGTGACCTGACACCCAGAAAGAAGTGTTAAGGCAGAAGGTGAAATGCTGCATCCCTTTCTGCAAAAAATTCCTTTCCCAAACATTTCTCTGACAGAAACGGCACAAAACAAAAATGTTCCTTTCAAATTCATTAAACTCCCGAATTTCCATGCCCCGCGAATCTCCTGAATCAGATGCCTCTACTTTTGCCGACTCAATCCATGTCCCTTTGCAATGTGGTGCTCCCACCCACACTATGAAATGTGCCACTAACTTATCGAATCATGGTATGGTTACAGCACGGAAGGCCATTCGGCCCGTCGAGACCGTACCGAGCCTCAGCGAGTCCCACTCCCCCGCCCTTTCCCCGGAGCCCTGCAATTGTTTTTCCTTCAGACACTTATCCAACTCCCATCTAAGAGAAAAGATTCAGTCTGTCTCCACCGCCCTTTCAAGCCGTGCATCCCAGATCCTAACCACTCGCTCCTGTTCCTATGTTTAAAGTCTGGGAAACGCGAGATCAATTCCTGCTACACTCACAGCCTTCCTGAATAGAGCACCATTATTCTATTCTCGTAAAACCAGCTCCTGAATTATCGGCCAGCTGTGTAGGTTAAAGCTCTCGTTATGTTCCTAGCACCATGTCAATCGCAGTGTTTCTGTAGTGTAGTGGTTATCACGTTCGCCTAACAGGCGAAAATTCCCTGGTTTGAAACCGGGTGGAAACATTTTGAACATTCTTCAATTAAATATTAGAACAAATGGAATAATTGACATTAATGGTTCAATATTAACAAAGCTGGAGTTTGCTTCTGCTGATGTTAATAACCCTTCAACTAGGCTGGAGTTTAATATTTTGATATTTCAAATAACCGTGTTGATATTTGATGTCTCCAAGATAAGAGAGGCTAATTGATGTTCTGTTTCTGACTGCTCCTTTTTTGATCGGAGCGCAGGAGCGGTGAGAGATCCGATCCCATGAGCGTGGTGATCGGGGCCCTGGAGAGGCGAGGGCCCAGCGACAGCACGGACCAGCCCACACTGCGATCTATGCATAGTCGGCGCATGTGTACACACTAGGTCCATGCAACAGAGCTTGGTCCATGGTCGTCTTGGGGAATCCTTGGCACTGAACCAAGACCTCGCCCATGAACCAAGACCTCGCCCCCGTGTGGTGGCTGATGTGCAACGGTCACCCCACGTTAAAACAATCCACCCACAAGCATCTTCCACCCTTCAGTATGTAGTTCGGTACCTAGAGTGTCAGATCCCTCATCGAAAACCTGTAAACTTATCCCTTTTTCGTGTGGAAACAAGTCATCCTCGATACGAGGGACTGCCGAATACTATACTATGAACAAAAATGCAGTGTCTCACAGCCCTGTTACACTGGCTGTTTTCTCTGTACAGTTCTGTACACACTCAAACTCGACACAGTGTCTCTCACTCCCTCCCGTTTCCAGCCCTGACGGTGCAGAAAGCCCCTCTCAAAGCTGCACGTTCCGGCTGCTTTCAGTTGCGTTGTGAGAGATTATTAAAGGATCCTGCATCTCCGCCTAGCTGACCAACAGAAGATTGAAGCCGAAAACATATAATCGACTAATCGCTCGTCCCCAGCTCCAGAGGGAGTGAGGCCGGGACTGTCATGTATTCAACCAGCATTGTAACCCATGTATAATCTGACCTAAGTTGTACACTGCGAGAACATTGACCACTAGGTTGTGAACTTGTGGGAGACAATCCTAACCTGGATCTTCAGGTGTAAAAGGGGAAGCTCCACCCACTTCCATCACTTGAGTGCTGAGGAATAAAAGACAGGTCACAGACTGACCTTCTCTGAAGCATGGGCCTCGTGTGCATTTACACTGTATAGTAAGGACGTATCAATGGCGACGAGAAACTGGGATTGAAACCACGCGAGCATGGCCACGAGCAGTACGGACGAGATGTACTGTGTTAAGCAATGGTTGGGACAGAGATTCAACATTGTTAAAGCATCACACACTTCTCCAGGCAGCCAAGGGCAGTCAGGCATGCCCCAATATGTAGCCGAACCCAGAGGGGGAGTTCGACAGAGACAATGGCAAGCTGAACGGCGATTCACGTCATTCAAGGGACAATGCGGCCAGTAATGGGGCCATCAACACCTGTTAATGGTGCACTCAAGGACAATCACGGGGCAGTCAGTGACGATCGACTGGCAAGAGACATTTTGTTTCCAACAGCAGCTCATGTTGGAGGCGTGCATGCACACACTCAGCCGGAGTTTGCAGAGATGAGCAAAATACCTGCAGAAATTGCAGAAATGGACACTGGGCGATTGACGCACAGCTGCGAACATACACAAAGGACATCATTCCGGTGCTAGACAGCGCCATGGTAGTCGTGACCCACAAAGTTGGCTTGCTGTCATGAACTGGAAATGGGACGATGTCAATGCAATTTCCTCTGTGGAGCGAGTATCATGCTCACAGATCCTGGACAAATTTGACTCATTATTTCAACCCGGCATTGGCACGTTCATGGGGGCCAAGGTAGTGATTCACATAAACACGGACGCCAGGACAGTACAGCTGAAGACCAGGGCGGAGCCGTACGTGATGCGGGAAAAGATAGAAGGCGAATTGGACTGCCTGCTAAGGGAAGGCATCATATCTCCAGTCGAATTCAGTGACTGAGCGAGCCCGATTGTGCCGGTGCTCAAGGCGGATGGGTCGGTCAGGATATGTGGTGATTACAAGGCCACCATCAATTGGGTGTCACTCCAAGACCAGCACCCGCTGCTGATAGCGGAGGACCTCTTTGCGACGCTATCCGGTGGCAAACTTTTTTCAAAATTAGACCTGGCCTCAGCTTACATGACCCAGGAGCTGGCGAGTGAGTCGAAGAAGCTGACCACCGTCACGACACACAAGGGGTTGTTTGAGTACAACAGATGTCCGTTCGGGATTCGCTCGGTTGCCACGATCTTCCAATGAATTATGGAAAGCCTCCTCAAGTCGATTCCAGGGATGGTGGTTTTTCAGGACGACATCCTCATCACGGATTACGATACTGAAGAAAACCTCCACAATCTGTAGGAGGTGCTACGCAGACTGGACCGGATAGGACTGCGACTGGAAAATGCGAAGTGCGTCTTCCTAGCTCCAGAGGTAGAATTGCTGGGGAGGAGGGTAGCAGCAGACGGGATCAGCCCCACTGCCTCCAAAACGGAAGTGATCCAGAGAGCACCCAGACCCCGTAACACGACGGAGCTGCGTTCGTTCCTGGGGCTCCTGAACTATTTTGTTAACTTTCTTCCAAATTGAGCACGCTGCGAGAGCCGCTACACATGCTCCTACGCAAAGGTCGTGCATGTGTCTGAGGGGACAGCCAGGAAAGGGCTTTTAATAGAGCACGCAATTTGTTATGTTCCAACACTCTGTTAACGCTATATGACCCATGTAAGAAGCTTGTGTAACGATGCGTCGTCCTTTGGTGTCGGGTGTGTGTTGCAGCATGTCAATGCCAAGGGTCAGTTAGAGCCGGTAGCTTCGGCCTCCAGAAGTCTGTCCCAGGCAGAAAGGGGCTATGGAATGGTAGAAAAGGAGGCGCTCGCATGTGCATATGCGGTAAAGAAAATGCACCAGTACCTGTTTGGCAGGAAATTTGAGCTGGAGATCGATCACAAACCCCTAACGTCCCTTTTGGCCGACAACAAGGCCATAAATGCAAACGCATCGGCCCGCATACAGAGGTGGGCACTCACGTTAGCCGCCTATGACTACACAATTCGGCACAGACCGGGCACCGAAAACTGTGCCGATGCAATCAGCAGGCTCCCACTAGCCACCACTAAGGGGGCTACCGAGCATGGTTCTGAGATGGTCATGGCTGTTGAAGCTTTCGAAAGCGAAGGCTCACCCGTGACAGCCCGTCAGATTAAAGTCTGGACAAATAGAGACCCGCTATTGTCTCTAGTCAATAAATGTGTCCTGAATGGGGACTGGGCAGCCACGTACAGGGCATGCCCTGAGGAAGTTAAACTATTCCACAGGCGCAGGGATGAACTCTCGATTCAGGCCGATTGCCTACTGTGGGGAAACCGCGCAACAACCACATGGGCAGAGAGGTGTTCATCAGAGAACTCCACAATGAGCATCCGGGCATTGTCATGAGGAAGGCAATTGCCAAGTCACACATTTGGTGTCCAGGCATAGACGCAGATCTGGAACTTTGTGTTCGCAGGTGCAACGCGTTTGCCCAACTGGGTAATGCGCCCAGGGAAGCCCCCCTTAGCCCCTGGTCCTGGCGCACCAAGCCTTGGGCACGCATCCATGAGGACTACGCAGGTGTTTTCAAAAATGTTTTTGGTTTTAGTCGACGCCTACTCCATAAGGAACATAAGAAACATAAGAATTAGGAACAGGAGTAGGCCATCTAGCCCCTCGAGCCTGCTCCGCCATTCAACAAGATCATGGCTGATCTGGCCGTGGACTCAGCTCCACTTACCCGCCCGCTCCCCGAAACGCTTAATTCCCTTAGTGGTTAAAAATCTATCTATCTGTGACTTGAATACATTCAATGAGCTCGCCTCAACTGCTTCCTGGGCAGATAATTCCAGAGATTCACAACACTCTGGGAGAAGAAATTCCTTCTCAACTCGGTTTTAAATTGGCTCCCCCGTATTTTGATGCTGTGCCTCCTAGTTATCGTCTCCCCTACCAGTGGAAACAACCTCTCTGCCTCTATCTTGTCTATCCCTTTCATTATTTTAAATGTGTCTATGAGATCACCCCTCATCCTTCTGAACTCCACCGAGTAAAGACCCAGTCTCCTCAATCTATCATCATAAGGTAACCCCCTCATCTGCGGAATCAGCCGAGTGAATCATCTCTGTATCCCCTCCAAAGCCAGTATATCCTTCCTTAAGTAAGGTAACCAAAACTGCACGCTGTACTCCAGATGCGGCCTCACCAATACACAGTACATTTGCAGCAGGACCTCCCTGCTTTTGTACTCCATCCCTCTCGCAATGAAAGCGAACATTCCATTCACCTTCCTGATTACCTGCTGCACAAATCCCCAGGTCCCTCTGCACCGCAGCATGTTGTAATTTCTCCCTATTCAAATAATATTCCCTTTTACTGTATTTTTTCCCAAGTTGGATGACCTCACACTTTCCGACATTGTATTCCAGCTGCAAAATCTTAGCCAATTCGCTTAACCTATCCAAATCTCTTTGCAGCCTCTCTGTGTCCTCTGCACAACCCGCTTTCCAACAAATCTTTGTGTCATCTGCAAATTTTGTTACACTACACTCTGTCCCCTCTTCCAGGTCATCTATGTATATTGCAAACAGTTGTGGTCCCAGCACCGATCCCTGTGGCACACCACTAACCACCGATTTCCAACATGAAAAGCACCCATTTATCCCGACTCTCTGCTTTCTGTTCGCCAGCCAATTCTCGATCCATGCTAATACATATCCTCTGACTCCGCGTACCTCTATCTTCGGAAGTCACCTTTTGTGCAGTACCTTATCGAATATCTTTTGGAAATCTAAATACACCACATCCATCGGTACACCTCTATCCACTATGCTCGTTATATCCTCAAAGAATTCCAGTAAATTAGTTCAACATGATTTCCCCTTCATGAATCCATGCTGTGACTGCTCGATTGCACTAAGCCTATCTAGATGTCCCGCTATTTCTTCCTTAATGATAGTTTCAAACATTTTCCTCACGAGAGATGTTAAACTAACCGGCCTATAGTTACCTGCCTTTTGTCTGCCCCCTTTTATAAACAGAGGCGTTACATTAGCTGCTTTCCGATCCGCTGGTACCTCCCCAGAGTCCAGAGAATTTTGGAAGATTATAGCCAATGCATCTGCTATAACTTCCGCCATCTCTTTTAATAACCTGGGATGCATTTCATCCGGAGCAGCGAACTTGTCTACCTTGAGTCTCCTCAGCCTGTCCAGCACTACCCGCCTAGTGATAGTGATTGTCTCAAGGTCCTCCCTTCCCACATTCCTGTGACCAGCAATTTCTGGCATGGTTTTTGTGTCTTCCACTGTGAAGACCAAAGCAAAATAATTGTTTACGATCTCAGCCATTTCCACATTTCCCATTTTTAAATCCCCCTTCTCATCTTTTGAGGGACCAACATTTACTTTAGTCAATCTTTGCCGTTTTATATATCGGTAAACGCTTTTACTATCTGTTTTTATGTTTTGCACAAGTTTAAATTCGTAATCTATCTTTCCTTTCTTTATTGCTTTCTTAGCCATTGTTTGCTGTTGTTTAAAATTTCCCAATCTTCTAGTTTCCCACTAATCTTGGCCACCTTATACGCATTGGTTTTTAATTTGATACTCTCCTTTATTTCCTTGGTTATCCACGGCAGGTTATCCCTTCTCTTACTGCCCTTCTTTTTCACTGAAATATATTTTTGTTGTGCATTGTGAAAGAGCTCCTTAAAAGTCCTCTGCTGTTCCTCAATTGTGGCACCGTTTAGTCTGTGTTCCCAACTACTTTAGCCAACTCTGCCCTCATTTCACTGTAGTCCCCTTTGTTTAAGCATAGTACGCTCGTTTGAGACACTACTTCCTCACCCTCAAACTGTATTACAAATTCAACCATACTGTGATCACTCATTCCGAGAGGATCTTTTACTAGGAGATCGTTTATTATTCCTGTCTCATTGCACAGGACCAGATCTAAGATAGCTTGATCCCTTGTCGGTTCTGTAACATATTGTTCTAAGAAACAATCCCGTATGCATTCTATGAATTATTCCTCCAGGCTACCCCGTGCGATTTGATTTGACCAATTAATATGTAGGTTAAAATCCCCCATGATTACTGCCGTTCCTTTTTCACATGCCTCCATTATTCCCTTGATTATTGCCCACCCCACCGTCAAGTTATTAATTGGGGGCCTATAAACTACGCCCACCAGTGACTTTTTCCCTTTATTATCTGTAATCTCCACCCACAATGTTTCAACATTTTATTCATTAGAGCCAATATCATCTCTCACAACTGCCCTAATATCATCCTTTATTAACAGAGATACCCCACCTCGTTTCCCTTCTTGTCTATCTTTCCGAATTGTCAGCTACCCCTGTATGTTTAATTCCCAGTCTTCACCACCCTGCAACCACGTTTCTGTAATGGCCACCAAATCATACCCATTTGTCATGATTTGTGCCGTCAACTCATTTACTTTATTTTGAATGCTGCGTGCGTTTAGGTAGAGTGTTTAATACTAGTTTTTAAACCATGATTTTTTGTATTGACCCCTCCTGCAGCCCCTTTATATTCATACATATTGTCCCTTCCTATCACCTTGTGGTTTACACTAACCCCAGTGCTACTCTGCTCTGTTGCCTCCTGCCTTTTGCATTCTTTCTTGAGGTCCTGTTTATCTGTGCTCTCACCCACTCTAACTAGCTCAGAGCCCTCTCCTGCGTTCTGAACACTCCTCGCATTGAGGCACCGAGCTTTCAGGCTTGCCTTTTTATTACACTTTGACCCTTTAGAATTTTGCTGTACAGTGGCCCTTTTTGTTTTTTGCCTTGGGTTTCTCTGCCCTCCACTTATACTCATCTCCTTCCTGTCTTTTGTTTCTGTCTCCATTTTGTTTCCCTCTGTCTCCCTGCATTGCTTCCCATCCCCATGCCATATTAGTTTAACTCCTCCCCAACAGCACTAGCAAACACTCCCCCTAGGACATTGGTTCCGGATCTGCCCAGGTGCAGCCCGTCTGGTTTGCACTGGCCCCACCTCCCCCAGAACCGGTTCCAATGCCCCAGGAATTTGAATCATTCCCTGCTGCACCACTGCTCAAGCCACGTATTCACCTGAGCTATCCTGTGATTCCTACTCTGACTAACACGTGGCACTGGTAGCAATCCCGAGATTACTACTTTTGAGGTCCTACTTTTTAATTTAGCTCCTAGCTCCTTAAATTCATCTCGTAGGACCTCATCCCTTTTTTTACCTAAATCTTTGGTACCAATGTGCACCACTACAACTGGCTGTTCACCCTCCATTTTCTGAATGTCCTGCAACCGTTCCGAGACATCCTTCACCCTTGCACCAGGGAGGCAACATACCAGCTGGAGTCTCGGTTGCGGCCTCAGAAACGCCTATCTATTCCTCTTACAATCGAATCCCCTATCACTATCGCTGCCCCACTCTTTTTGCTGCCCTCCTGTGTAGCAAAGCCAGCCACGGTGCCATGAACTTGGCTGCTGCTGCCCTCCCCTGATGAGTCTTCCCTCTCAACATTACTCAATGTGAGGCCAACGTGATATCCGCTACACTGCAGCCCATCAAATGGCGAGAAACCACTGAATATAAAGGATGAGCTCACAAATATAAGGGGCAGTGCAGTCTGATCAATGTCAAAACCTCCTTTCTTATTCAGCAGTGGCATGAACGGGAGTCAGACGCCACAAAGTTGAATTAAAGACACAAATACAAGCAAGACTTGCAAATCTTTTCAGTGTAAAATTCTTTACTTTATTTGAAATGCTACTGCGTTGAATCTGAAAATACGCATGTTGGGATTTTATCTTCACTACTGATTGTATTTTGTGTGCATGGTAGGAATAACCGGTGCTGTTAAATTTGAAAAAAGTTGCGCCAGATTCGTGGTGTCATCGGCAATCAAGATTTTGAACCGGAAAGCTATAACACAGTGAGTAAAATGAGATATCGTTTTCGAGTTAAGATGCAAAGCACAGGACAAATGATTGAAGTACGGACTGTTCCTGAGTTAGCATTTGTTTGATTGTGCAAAAGAAGGTGAGGGGTTAATTAATGATGGTTTCCCCTGAAAGCAAGGGAAAACTTTAAGAAGAAACCATACGGTGCCTGTCAGGTGAGCGCTGCTTGTGATACCTGGTGGGAATGGACGGAGATTTTAAAGACCCTTGTATTACAGAACCTTGATATATAGGAACATCTCCAGCACGCTATGTAGGTCTCATGGTGCAACGGTAGTGTCTCTGACTTTAGATCCGAAGGTTACGTGTTTAAATCACGTGGGGGTCACTGTTCGTTTGGATATTGTTCTTCCAGAATTAATATTTCTTTTGCTGTTTGGCAATAACCAGACCCTTGCTTCAAGGTCTGTCTCACTGTTTCCCCGGTGTCAGGCAGAGAATATTTTTTTATTTAAAAAAATACTTTATTCATATAAAAATTTGTGCAGTACATTCAAAAGCAGTTCAGTACATTTCGCTGCGGTCAGTAATCCCATACACTACATTTGGGTTCTGACGGCAGTTTCTGTCGATATATTCCCTTGCTTTTCAGTTCCAGTACAATTCGGTACAATACGGGATACCTTGTAGTAAATTCAACAAATTACATCACACGTGTCACTGTACAGTACATGGAATGGGCAACGGTACATTTACACTTTTTTTCAACGTGCATCACGAAACAGACCTTACATTGTACATGGCACTACAGATGTGTTTACAGATCATGGTGCTCCTTGTACACAATAAAGAAGTTACAAGTACGGCCCGAGGGGTGTTTTATATTGATTCCTGCCCCGGGGTTTACTGTATCAAAAGGGCTTTAAACTGTGGACCTTCCCCACCCTGCCTTTGCGGCAACTGCACCACTTTTAAGTGCGTCCCTCAGCACGTAATCCTGCATGTTGGATTGCGCCAGTCTGCAACACGCAGAGGTGGACATCTCCTTGCTCTGGAAGACCAGCAAGTTTCGGCAAGACCAAAGAGCATCTTTGACTGAGTTGATGGCCCTCCAGCAGCAGGTGATGTCTGTCTCGGTGTGTGTCCCTGGGAACAGCCCGTAGAGCACAGAGTTCTGTGTTACGGAGCTGCTTTCTCACGGCTGCGACCCGGGTTCGATTCCCGGTCAGGGAAATTGTACTTTTAATTCAAAACCTTATAAAAAAAATAGTTCATCTATTTTACACATCTTTATGCATCTACTGTGTAAAAGAAATAGAAGCATTGATTTAAACATCATTTGTTAATTCATAAAATTCTATTGTCATATGATATATTTTGGTCTGAGCATATGAGGAAATTTTCTCCCGATAACATTGGGTTTTATTCTGGTAATCTGGTGCTGAAAGTGGAAATGTTTCCGCAGTGTAGCGGTTAACACGTTCGCCTCACACGCAAATCATCGACACCATCAGAGGCAGTCCTTCGGGATCGAGGAGGACTTGCTTCCACTCCCAAAGTGAGTCCTTTGATGGCTCAACAGTCCGATATGAGAGCCACAGATCCTGTTACAGGTGGGACAGACATACGTCGAGGGAAGGGGTCGTTGGGACTGGTTTGCCGCGTGCTCCTTCCGCTGCCTGCTCTTCCTCTCTTCATTATCGTTGCATCGAGCCTCAAAGAGCTCAACGCCCTCCCGGATGGACTTTCTCCAGCTCGGGCTGTCTGCGGCCAGTGTCTCCCAGGTGTCAGTGGTGATGTTGCACTTTACCAGGGAGGCTTTGAGGGTGTCCTTGTAACTTTTCCGCTGTCCTCATTTGGCTCGTTCACCCTGAAGGAGCTCCGCATAAAAGACGAAACCTAAACACATACGGATTGGGGGCCGGAGTTTGTCATTCGGCCCCTCGAGCCTGGTCCACCATGAAGAAGACCCTGTCAGTTCTTCAACAGCAAGTTTTAGCATCTGGGGCAGAGCCAACCGGCGCCTGGCTGCAATGAGTGATAAAAACGTGTGTTGGTTAGAAGCCTGGCTAGCTCAGTCGGAAGAGCATGAGACTCTTAATCTCAGCGTCGTAGGTTCGAGCCCCACGTTGGGCGATTTCTTTTCATTTCATGTTGCTTTCATGGAAAACCTCTGACCGAAACGGCACAAAACAAAAATTTTCCTTTCAAAGTCATTAAACTCCGAAATTTCCACGCCCCGCGAATCTCCTGAATCAGATGCCTCTCGTTTTGCTGACTCAATCCATGTCCCTTTGCAAATGTTGTGCTCCCACCCACACTATGAAATGTGCCAATAACTTATCGAATCATGGAATGGTTACAGCACGGAAGGCCATTCGGCCCAACGAGCCCGTGCCGACTCTCAGCGAGTTCCACTCCCCCACCCTTTCCCCGTAGCCCTGCAATTGTTTTTCCTTCAGAAACGTATCCAACTCCCGTCTGAAAGATAAGATTGAATTTGCCTCCACCGCCCTTTCAAGACGTGCATCCCAGATCCTAACCACTCGGTGATAAATGGCCATCTCCTGTTCCTGTGGGTGAAGTCTGGGAAACACGAGATCAATTCCTGCCACACTCACAGCCTTCTTCAATAGAGCACCTTCATTCTATTCTCGTAAAACCAGCTCCTGACGTTTCGGCCAGCTGTGTCGGTTAAAGCTCTGGTTAAATTCCTAAGATTACTTTACCTGTAGTGTAGCGGTTGTCAGTTTTGCCTCACATGCGAAAGGTACCCCGTACGAGCACGGGTGGAAACATTATTTTGGAGACTATTTTTGCTGTGAAATAAATTGAACAAAAGTCGCCCCCGGTTCCTTTTCGCATGAGCACTGAACATTTTAAACCAGTCTCCAACATACAGAGTGAGTAAAGTCAGTCAGGGGAGAAAACTTCATCAATGATTCAAAATCCTTAAATAGTTAAAGTTCAGTTATTGAAGTTTCCACTGTCCCTCATTAGCAATTCTACAAAACAACGCTGTCGGTTAATGAATGGGGAATAAAACAAATAATCTTCACCCATCCCCATCCCCATCCCCCGACACACAGTTTAATTTGTTGCATGTCATTATTTTAAAGATTTTGAATGAAAGATTTACTTTCTGCATCCGGGCTCCCTCTGTGAGCACCGCATCACGAAACGAGCAGGAAACACATTAAAGAGTTTACCACAATTGCTGACATTTCTTAGCTTTCTTCTTGTGTTTTTTCAGCTCTTCGTCCTTTTCAGCTCCTGACTGCGGATATTGCTGTGATTAAACCTGAACACAATGCAATGTCTGTCTCACTGTTTCCCCGCTGTCAGGCAGAGACAAGCCTGCTGCCCTCAATTATTTCATGTGACAGGACACAAAAGTTCAAAATCAACCTGCAGGTGGCCACACACAGCACTAAATAATCAGGATGGCCTAGCGGTCTAAGGTTCTGTGTTCAGGTCACTGTCTCCTCTGAAGATGTGGGTTCATGTCCCCTTTCTGATATATTTTTTGAACCAAAAACTAACGTGCGATAAAATGGAACAAGAGCAGTCCGGTGTGCATTGTCACATGATGCAAGCGACCTCGGACCCGGACCAACGCCCCACACACCGAGCACATGCTCAGGAGAACCCCCGGGGAGAGAATATCCCGGTCATTGGTCCTTCCAGTAACACTGAACAAGTGTCCGGTCTGAAACATTCCAGAGTAATAACTTGCAACTGGAGCATCGAACAGTCAGGATGGCCAACCGGTCTAAGGTGCTGTGTTCAGTTCACAGTCTCTTCTGGTGGTGTGGGTTCAAATCCAGCTCCTGACATTCAGTGTATTTAATTACAAACTCATTTGTTTGGACACCACTCTCAAGTGCTTTGGGAGATCCATCGAACTTTATAAAATGACCCCACTTCAATGACAAACAACGATATCAAAGTTACTTCTCAAACCGGGAATCGATCCTGGGTGGCTGTAGCGAAAGGAATGGTTTTGTGAAACATTGAAATGTGCCCTCTAAATATCTCGCACTGCTTATTTGACAACACGGTTATAATTTGTTTCAGTGCAAAAGAAGTCAGGCTCGAAGGGACAAATGGCCGACTCCTGTGCTTGGTTCTTGTGTTCTCATACAGAACAAATGTCAACTCTCCCTCAGTTCGCATTTCTTTCATTGTGCAAAAGAAGATTGTGGGTTCATTAATGATGTTTTCATGTGAAAGCACCATAAAAGTTTAAGGAAAATAATTCACCCAACATGGGGCTCGATTCTACGACCCGGAGATTAAAAGTCTAATACTATGCCGACTGAATGAGCCGGGCCTGCTAAAGTTGCATCTTCCTGTCGCTGGTTGCTACCTGGCGCCTGTTGGCATCGCCCCGTGGGTTTATCTCGAGCTTCATACCACGAAACCGGTTCTCCTGAATTTAAAGGCTTGTAAGGAGATCAATCATGAAAAGCCGTGTCATTAACCACAGCTGGGCCGTCAATTTTCTGATCACAAAGTGCTTTCAGTCCTTGTCAATATCTCTTGTCTATTTGCCGGTGTTTCCCGATTCTGTCAGTCTCTCTGGCTCTCTTTCGTTATGTGTGGTCACCTGCAGTTTGATTCTCGATTAATGCCTGTGTTTGTGTCTTCAACAACAACAGAAAATGTTTCTTATATATTTCTTACGTTCTCTCCAATGCCTTGATATCCTTCCAAAATTGTGGTGCTCAGAACTGTAAACAGTTCTCCAACTGAGACCTAAACCGGGATTGAAAAGGTATGGTATAAGTTCCTCGCTGGTGTCCTCCATTTCACGACATATAAAGCCAAGGGCCCTGTGTTCCTTTTAAACAACTTAGCAACTTATCTACCCAGCTTCAAAGATTTATGTGTGTAAATCACTCAATCCTTCAACTTCCCTTTTAACATAATACCATTTAGTTTATGTTTTCTCATATCACCTCCCTTTGTTTCCCAGACCTTACACACAGGTACAGGAGGAGGCCCATTAAGCCCCTTGAGCCTGTTACACAGGAACAGGAGCAGTCCCATTCAGCCCCTCGACCCTGTTGCACAGGAACAGGAGGAGGCCCATTCAGCACCTCGAGCCTGTTACACAGGAACAGGAGGAGGCCATTCAGCCCCACGAGCCTGTTACACAGGAACAGTAGGAGGCCCATTAAGCCCCTTCAGCCTGTTACACAGGAACAGGAGGAGGCCCATTCAGCCCCTCGAGTCTGTTACACAGGAGCAGGAGGAGGCCCATTCAGCTCCTCGAGTCTGTTACACAGGAACAGGAGGAGGCCCATTCAGCCCCTCGAGCCTGTTACACAGGAAAAGGATGAGGCCCATTCAGCCTCTAGAGCCTGTTACACAGGAACAGGAGGAGGCCATTAAGGCCCTCGAGCCTGTTACACAGGAACAGGAGGAGGCCATTCAGCCCCTAGAGCCTGTGACACAGGAAAAGGAGGCGGCCATTTAGCCCCTCGAGCCTGTTACACAGGAACAGGAGGAGGCCATTCAGCCCCTCGAGCCTGTTACACAGGAACAGGAGGATGCCATTCAGCCCCTCGAGCCGGTTCCGCCATTCAATGTGATCATTGCTGATCTGTGACGGAACTCCATATACCCACCTTTGGCCCATATTCCTTAATAATTTTGGTCAAAATGCGATGTAAAATGAACAACTGACGCCGCACCAACTGCCCTTTGCAGAAGGAAGTTCCATTCCTCTCCCACCATGTGTGTGTAGGAATGTTTCCGAATTTCACTCCTGAAACGTCTGGCTCTAATGTTTAGACTATGGCCCCTAGTCTGGTACTCCCCAACCAGCGGGAATCATTTCTCTCCACCTAATCTATCTGCTCCCTTATTATCTTGAAACTTTTGATTAAATTACTGCTCGACCCTGTAATTTCCAGTGGGTGTAATCTCATATCTTAATTTAAACCTTGGAATCCAGGTATCATTATGGGAACCGACATAGTGCTCCCTCCAAAGCCAATGTAGCCTTCCTAAGGCAAGGTCATTGAAAACTGAATCAAGGGACGGGTCTTACTTGATTTAATCTGATTGTTTCCAGCAGGCATTTGGAAAGGTCCCACACATCATCTTCATCATCATCATAGGTGGATCCTCGAACGAGGAAGGCTTACTTCCACATGGATTAACAGGTGTTTCAATGAAGGACCCGATGTTGCAGTCCTGAACTCCAATCAAAGGGTGGAAGATGCCTGTGGGTGGATGGTTTTAATGTGGTGTGACCATTGCACACCAGCCACTACACGGGCTTGACAGAGCGAGGTCTTGTTCCAGTGGCAAGGTTTAACGAGGACGGCTGGTGATCTGCTCTGCTGCACGTCATAAAAACCCATGTCGCCGTTTGGTGCATGGGCCGGAACATCGGCGGGATCCTGGTACAGCGGAGGAACTCGAAGGTCAGTGTGGAGGAACGGTGAGAGATCGTGGTGGAGGAACGGTGAGAGATCGTGGTGGAGGAACGGTGAGAGATCGTGGTTGAGGAACGGTGAGACATCTTGGTGGAGGAATGGTGAGAGATCGTGGTGGAGGAACGGTGAGAGATCGTGGTGGAGGAGCGATGATAGGTCGTGGTGGAGGAGCGGTGAGAGGTCGTGGTGGAGGAGTGGTGAGAGGTCGTGGTGGAGGAGCGGTGAGAGATCGTGGTGTTGGAACGGTGAGAGGTCGTGGTGGAGGCGCGGTGAGAAGTCGTGGTGGAGGAGTGACGAGAGGTCGTGGTGGTGGAACGGTGAGAGGTCGTGGTGGAGGAACGGTGAGAGATCGTGGCGGAGGTGCGGCGAAGGTTAAACACAAGGGATGTTGGCAGAAATCAAAGTTGAGGCAATGTATGTGTTGTGTATCTGTAAAGCATGCACTCCCATGCTCTGCCACCAGGGAGCTCGTCCCCTGAAGTCCCAAGGGATTCCAGCACTACTTGGGAGCACTGTATGTAAGCCGGCCCCTAAGGCGAGCTTCTCATTCTGGAGTGTCTTATGAAAGACTGAGGTCACTCTTACTTTAATCTCCCTGTGTGCAGCATCATCTGTGTTAGGACCACAATAACTGGCGATGAGAATACGAATCCAACACAAACTTGCAGCAAACTGTTGGCATCCTGAAGAGGTTCTCGGAGGGTGAGGACTGGGAATCCTATGTCGAATGGCTAGACCAGTACTTTGTAGCCAATGAGCTGGACGGAGAATGAAGTGCTGCAAAAAGGAGAGCGGTCCTCCTCACATTCTGTGGGGCACCGACCTACAGCCTCATGGAGAATCTTCTGGCTCCAGTGAAACCCACAGATAAGTCGTATGAGGAGCTGTGTACACTGGTTCGGGAGCATCATAACCCGAGGGAGAGCGTGCTTTGGTGAGGTATCGGTTTTACACGTGCCAGCGATCTGAAGATCAGGAAGTGGCGAGCTACGTCGCCGAGCTAAGGCGACTTGCAGGATAATGTGACTTTGATGGCTACCTGGATCAAGTGCTCAGAGACTTTCTTGTACTGGGCATTGGCCACGAGACCATCCTACGAAAGCTTTTGGCTGTAGAGAAACCGGCCCTCAGTAAGGTCATTGCGATAACACAGGTATTTATGTCCACCAGTGATAACACCAAACAAACCTCTCAGCACACAAGTGCCAGCAATCTTCATAAATTAAGTGGAACTGTTTTTGTCAGCAGACATGTACAGGGCAGAAACCACGAGTCTGCAACTGGCAGCAGGCCTCAGGTGACCCAGATGACTCAGAGTCCCCAACAAAGGATGAATGCAAGGCAATTCACACCTTGTTGGCGTTGTGGAGGCTTCCATTCAGCCTATTCATGCCGCTTCAAAGGGTATGTTTGCAAGAGCTGTGGAAGAATGGGGCATCTCCAACGGCCTTGCGAATGAGCTGCAAGCTCTGCAATACCTGCTAACCACCATGTGACAGAGGAAGATCGGTCCATGGTGGATCAAAGCAATTTAGAGTCTCAGAGAGAGGAGGCAAATGCTGAAGTACACGGGGTGCATACCTTATCGACGAAATGTCCTCCTATAATGCTAAATGTAAAATTGAATGGCTTACCCATAACCATGGAACTAGACACTGGCGCTAGCCAATCCATCGTGAGTAAAAATATGTTTGAGAGACTGTGGTGCAACATGGCATTCAGACCAGCCCGAAGCCCCATCCACACGAAACTGAGAATGTACACCAAAGAGCTTATCACTATCCTGGGCAGTGCCATGGTCAAGGTTACCTACGAGGGCACGGTGCACAAACTGCCACTCTGGATTGTCCCGGGCGATGGCCCCACAGTGCTTGGAAGGAGCTGGCTGGGCAAAATCGGCTAGAACTGGGATACCATCCGAGTGCTATCACATGACGATGAGGCCTTATGTACCCAGGTTCTAAACAAATTTCCTTCCATTTCTGAGCAAGGCATTGGAAGCTTTTCCGGGGCGAAGGTGCGGATTCACTTGGTCCCAGAGGCACGACCCATTCACCACAAGGCGCGAGCGGTACCACACATGATGAGGAGAGAGTGGAAATCGAGCTGGACAGGCTGCAACACGAGGGCATCATCTCCCCAGTGGAATTCAGCGAGTGGCCAGCCCGATTGTTCCAGTACACAAAAGTGATGGCACGGTCAGGGTTTGCGGCGATTATAAAGTAACTATAAATCGTTTCTCGCTACAGGACCAATACCCGCGACCTAAGACAGACGACCTATTTGGCGCGCTGTCAGGAGGCAAGGCGTTCACCAAGCTTGACCTGACTTTGGCCTACATGACGCAGGAGCTGGAGGAGTCTTCGATGGGCCTCACCTGCATCAACACGCACAAGGGACTATTCATCTACAACAGATGCCCGTTTGGAATTCGGTCGGCTGCAGCGATCTTCCAGAGAAACATGGAGATCCTACTCCAGTCAGTACCACACACGGTGGTATTTTAGGACGACATATTGGTTATGGGTCGGGACACCACGTAACACAGTCAAAACTTGGAGGAGGTCCTCCAGCGACGGGATCGTGTAGGGCTGCGGCTGACGAGGTCGAAATGCCTCTTCATGGCAACAGAAGTGGAGTTTTTGGGGAGAAAGATCACGGCGGACGGCATTCGGCCTCCAGACGCCAAGACAGAGGCTATCAGGAATGCGCCCAGGCCACAGAACGTCACGGATCTGCGGTTGTTCCTGGGACTCCTCAACTATTTTGGTAACTTCCTACCGGGGTTAAGCACCTTTTAGAGCCCATACATGTGTTATTGCACAAAGGTGAGAACTGGGTATGGGGAAAAAAAAAACAAGTAATTGCTTTTGAGAAAGCCAGAAACCTTTTATGCTCCAACAATCTGCTTGTATTGTATAACCCATGTAAAAGACTTGTGCTAGCATGTGATGCGTCGTAGTACGGTGTCGGGTGTGTATTACAACAAGCCGACATTGCGGGCAAGTTGCAAACTGTCGCCTAATATTCCAGGAGCTGTCTGAGGCCGAGAGGGCCTACAGCATGATTGAGAAAGAGGCATTAGCATGTGTGTTCGGGGTAAAGAAAATGCATCAGTACCTGTTTGGCCTCAAATTTGAGCTGGAAACGATCACATACCCCTCACATCCCTGTTCGCTGAAAACAAGGGGTTAAATACTAATGCCTCAGCCCGCATACAAAGGTGGGCACTCAAGTTCTCAGCGTATAACTATACCATCCGCCACAGGCCAGGCACTGAGAACTGTGCAGATGCTCTCAGTCGGCTACCATTGCCCACCACGGGGATGGAAATAGCGCAGCCTGCAAACTTGTTGATGGTGGCGCAGTCCGCTGACTTGTTGATGGTTAGGGAAGCGTTTGAAAATGATATATCACCTGTCACGGCCCACCAGATTAGGACTTGGACCAGCCAAGATCCTCTGCTGTCTCTAGTAAAAAACTATGTACTGCATGGGAGCTGGGCCAGCATCCCCGTTGAAATGCATGAGCCAATCAAGCCGTTCGAGCGGCGAAAGGACGAGCTGTCCAGTCAGGCAGACTGCCTGTTGTTGGGCAACCGCATCGTGCTAACAAAAAAGGGCAAGGAGACGTTCATCTCGGATCTCCACAGCAAACACCCGAGTATCGTAATGATGAAAGCGACAGCCAGATCCCACGTGTGGTGGCCCGCTATCAACTCTGACTTAGATTCCTGTGTATGGCAATGCAGCGTATGTGCTCAGTTGACCAACGCGCCAAGAGAGGCACCACTAAGTTTGTGGTCCTGGCCCTCCAGACCATGGTCGAGGATCCATGTCAACTATGCGGGCCCATTTCTAGGTAAAATATTCCTGGTGGTGGTGGATGCTTTTTCAAAATGGATTGAATGTGAAATAATGTCGGGAAGCACCGCTACCACTACCATTGAAAGCCTGAGTACCATATTTACCAGCCACGGCCTGCCTGACATACTGGTCAGTGACAACGGGTCATGTTTCACCAGTGCCAAATTTAAAGAATTCATGACCCGCAATGGGATCAAACATGTCACCTCGACCCCAGTTAAACCAGCCTCCAATGGGCAGGCAGAGTGGGCAGTACAATCCATCAAACAGAGCCTTAAACGAGTCACAGAAGGCTCACTCCAAACCCGCCTGTCCCGAATACTGCTCAGCTATAGCACGAGACCCCACTCGCTCACAGCGGTGCCCCCGGCTGAGCGACTCATGAAAAGGACACTTAAAAGCAGATCTCGCTGGTCCACCCCAAACTTCATGATCAGGTAGAGAGCAGGCGTCAGCAACAAAATGTAAATGATGGTCGCGCTACTGTGTCATGGAAAATTTATCTGAATGACCGTGTATGTGCTAAACTATGGACATGGTCCCAAGTGGATCGCGGGCACGGTGATAGCTAAAGAAGGGAGTAGGTTGTTTGTCGTCAAACTGGACAATGGACAAATTTGCAGAAAGTACCTGGACCAAATGAGGCTGCGGTTCACAGACTGCCCTGAACAACCCACAGCAGGCACAACCTTTTTCGAAACAAAGTAAGCCCATGGTGGAAGACAAGCCATCGTGGGCAACAAAGGCGATCAGTCAGATGATCATTCCGATATTTTAGGAAAAATGTAAAGTTTACAGATTTTTTCAACTAAAATAGCGCCTGGAAAAAAATAGGCAGCGAGGAAGGACAAATGGGGATCTCTGTGATACGGAGGAGTGATTGAATAATAAATAGCACAATGCGAAAGGGCAAAGTGGGTGGTAAGCTTGCAATAAAGTAACAAAGAATGGTCCAGACGAGGTGTAAGTGGGAACAGCAGAACCATTACCAGACAATGGGATCGGCGCTTATGATCCGATACACTGAACCGAATGTTGAGGCCAGAAGACTATAACATCCTGAAATATAGTGTGTGGACGCCTTTTAATCAGACCAGGCAACTTGGCCACCCCGGATTGATTTCCTGTACGGTTTGAATTCGGCAGCCAAGGGTCAAATTCAAAAGCCAGCTTCTCACATCTTTTCGGTGCAAGAGAAACAGGACACAATCATATTACGGGCAGAGTATCTTTCACTTTGAATTGAAGATTGACGCCGAATGTATGCTTATCCCAATGGAGGTGAGCTCATGCATGCAGAAATGAAGATATACTGATCAATATTGGCCGGTACCAAGCATGGCATTAGGTTGTCCAATGAGACACAAAGCCGAGTACATCTGAGATACTTTAACTTTACTCAGTTAGGTGAGTTTCACTTTGCTCCTGGGAAACTCCAGGATTTGGACGCTGTGGGATCAACGAAGCGAAATCACACGTTTTAATTTGAAATATGTCCGTTTTCTCAAATATTTACCGGCTCAGAAGCCATTCTTTGACTAAAAGTTGGCAGGGCTCGTCTGGGATTTGAACCTGAGACCTCTCGCATTTCAATTTTGAAAATCCCAAAACGAAAAAGATACACGTAGACCAACGAGCCACCGACAACGAAGAGCGTAGCTCTCAGATTCTGACGGTAGTTTACTATTCGGCCCATCTGACTCGCAGAGTCCTATCTAATGAGTCCCCCGATCCAAAGTCTTGCTAATGTTTAACCTTTGATGAATATATTATTAATTTGAGACATTACATTACCAAAGAGCTGCATCCTTGTCAGTAAAAGATGAATTTGGCAATGAGGTTAAATTTGATTGACAAAAAAAAGAGATGGCTCAATTTTTTAACACAATAACGACGAAGGTGGGAGCACACTGGATCATCAGTCCATCGCCTCAACCTCTCGGCCACCTCGTCTCCTATTTACAGCAACGTCAGACATCCATCCCCTACTTTTTACATCCAAACAGAAATAATGTGCAAGGAAATCACCTTCACTGCCTGTTCTGCCCGTGCAACCAGATCGACAGTGATGAAAATGAGCCATTAGCTTCTTAAAGCAAGCAGCCTTCCTTGACTTCATGTGAGTGACTGTCCGAAATGGTTGATTTTGAGGCAGAATCATAACAAAGAATATAAAATTCCAGCAGCGAGTTAGTTGACCATGGTATGACTCGAACCTGCAATTTTCTGATAACATCGCTGTGACAATCGAATTCAGACGCCTTATACATTAGGCCACGCGGCCGCTGCCATTAGTACAAAATGTGTTGTTTTTTTATATTTAGAGCAAATTTGGGACAAGGGTTATTTCAAGGAATTAATGTTGGACAACTTGAGCATATTTCGAGTAATGAATATATGCGCTGCGGTATGGATGCGCACCGGCACAGGCAATGTCAATGTAGCTTGAAACACAACTATTTAACAATTCGGTCATCGCAGCTGAAATCACACTCCTTTTAAAACTATACAGGATGATCCAGATTATGAGAAAATACGTCATAAAGGGGAAAATTATGAACCGGAACTGACAACCATATCGTTTAAGCAGACACCGAATGATCCTGAACAGCAAGCACATTCCTATTACAAAGATGTAGAATGTCCCTTGACTGACAGCAGTTCGCTTTTAATGGAATAATGTGGGATTTCTATCATTCTTGAAGGCAATTGTGCTGTGCGTGAGTGAGCGTGGGGCTCAGGACAAGTCGGGGCTGGGACGGTTATTGAAGCCACAGGTAATAGACAGGCAGGAAGGAGGGTGGGAAGAAAACCAACCCAGAATAAAAGACAATTTAAAATATCTATATATTATCATAATAAGAAAATAAATAATTTTACAATATTTTTTGTATAAAATTGAATTTGATTTGATTTCAATAAATAAGTAATGTTTCATAATCTATATATATTTGATTGAATGAAGGCTTTGTGACTGGGTGAATTCCACTGGCAATCAGGTGGTGCAGTCAGTCAATACGGAAACACAGTCAGACCATGGTGGAAGACAAGGCACGATGGAAGATTGGGGAATAAATGCGATCTTTTAAAGTCACGAGTGCCTTTCTGTTGGATCTGACAGCAGCTGCGTGTGCTGTGAAAGAGGTCAAATGTAATAGAGCCCAGTGCAGGCAGAACAGAAAAAAGTACAATTATTGTGAAAGTTAAAAATTCGGCAATGTATGTAAATATACGTATATACAAATATTTATATGCATATATATATATATAAAAACAAAGTTAGTCAGTCAGTCATGTCTTGTCTTGTCTTGATTTGTTTTGTGTATGAAAATGTAGGGGAAGGATTTCATCATGTAACACAGCCCACACACAAGCTCTCGCTAAAATCGCTATGGTTCTAACTTATGAAATGTGCCTTCTTTCAGATATCCCACAGCAGATTCTTCTTCTGTCAGACAGTCCTCCAATGCGTGTTCAATCAAATCAGTGTGGCTTCAAGTTGCAAATAATGCCTTTTTTCTCACATGACATGACATGCACAGTAAGATCGCGCAGCACGTTTGCACGCACTCTCTCGCTTACACAAATACACAAACAAATTAAAATTCCTACACCCTCCAAAGGCAGTTTTTGAAATTTGAAATTGAAATCCGGGACAGACAGCACATCCCTTTTAAACAGACACAGAACGAACCGGGACTGATCGCACACCATTTTCGAGAGACAGAGAATGACCCCGACCATCAGCACATCACCTGAAAAGGGATACTGAAACAGAATGAACAAAATCAGAAAATTCTGTAAAACTCAGCAGGTCGTGCAGATTCTGTGGATGAAGATCCCGGGTTCACATTCAGTCAGATGATCATTCCGATATTTTAGGAAAACATGTAAAGTTTACAGATTTTTCAACAAAAATACCGCCTGATAAAATAATCAGCGAGGAAGCACAAAAGGCAATATCTGTGATACAGTGGAGCATAGGAATGATTGAATAATAAATGACACAATGCGAAAAGGCAAAGTGAGTGGTAAGCGGGCAATAAAGTAACAAAGAATTGGCCAGAGGAGGTCCCCCTCTTCATAGTCCTGCTTAGGTTTTCCCTTTGATGAATCTATTATTACATTGCATAAACACTCTGCAGTATCCTTGTCAGTAAATGTTGAATTTTGCCATGAGATTGATTGATAAAAAAAACAGAGGGGTCAAATACTTAACACAATAACAACGAGGGTAGGAGCACACTGGATCAGCAGTCCATCGCCTGAACCTCTCGGTCACCTCCTTTCCTATTTACAACGACGTCAGATATCCATCCCTTACTTTTTGCATCCAAACAGAAATAATGTGCATGAAAATCTACTTCACCGCTTGTTCTGCCCGTGCAACCAGATCGACAGTGATTAAAATGTGCCATTAGCTTCTGAAAGCAGACAGCCTTCCTTAACTTCAATTGAATGTCAGTCCGAGATGGTTGGTTTTGAGGCAGAATAAAACAAAGAATATAAAAGTCGACAAGGCGAGTTAGTTGACCGCGGCAGGACCCGAGCCTGCAACCTTTTGATAACATCGCGGTTACAATTGAAATCAGACGCTTATCCATTAGGCCACGCGGCCGCTGCTGGCTACAGAAAATTTGTTGATGGTTATATAGAGAGCAAATTTGGGACAAAGGTGAAATCAAGTTGTGGATTTCGGAAAACATGAGCATATTTCGAGTAATGAATAGATGCGCTGCGATATGGATGCGCACGGGCACAGGCAACGTCAATGTAGCTTGACACATAAAAGTTTAACAATTCGGTCATCGCAGCTGAAATCAACTCCTTTTAAATCTATACAGGATGAACCGGATTATTAGGAAATACGTCTTAAAGGGGCAAATTATGAATGGGAACTGTCAACCTTCGCATTTAAACAGACATCGAATGATCTGAGACTGCAAGCACATCCCTCTTACACAGATGCAGAATGACCCTTAACGGACAGCAGTTCCCTTTTCAAAGAATAAAACTGAATTTCTATCATTCCTGAAGGCTGTGAGTGAGTGAGTGTGGGGCTCAGGACCAGTCGGGGCTGGGACGGTTGTTGAAGCCACAGGTGATAGATAGGCAGGAAGGAGGGAGTGAAGTAAAACCAAACAAGACAAAAAGCCAATTTAAACGATATATATATTTATCATAATAAAAATAAAAAATTACAATTTTATTGCAAAAAATTGAATTTGATTTGATTTAAATAAATAAATAATTGTTCCATAATCTGTATACTTTTGGTTGGACGAAGGCTGGGTGACTTGATGAATTCAATTGGAAATCAGGGGGTGCAGTCAGTAAATACCCAAACTCAGTAAGCCCATGGTGGAAGACAAACCACGAGAGAAGATATGGGCAACAAAGGCGATCTTTTAAAGTCGCGAGTGCCTTTCTGCTGGATCTGACAGCAGCTGCGTGTGCTGTGAAAGATGTCAAATGTAATAGAGCCCAGTGCAGGCAGAACAGAAAAGGCACATTTGTAGTCAAAGTTAAAGAGTAGGGAATGGATGTAAATTTGCTCATATATAAATATTTACATATGTATATACATAAACAAATTCAGTCAGTCAGTCATGTCTTGTCTTGTCTTGATTTGATTTGTATTTGAAAATAAGGTGGAAGGAGTTCAACATGTCACACGCAAGCTCTCGCTAAAATCGTTATGTTTTATCCAGGTTTTACCACGAGGCTGTAAAATTCAGCTCATGATTTGCGGCGGTGCAAAAGCTTACCGGCCCGCCTTCTAGTTTCACTGAAATTGTGATGTCAATCGTCATGCAGTGCTCTGCCAGCATCCCGGATGGAAAATTAGGCCCTAACGCCTCATTATACGCCCTCCCCAGGAAACGCCTGAAAAACCAGACATTCGCAGGGTGCAGCAGGCAGTATTTGCGGCGTATTTAAATAGAGTGATGAGGATCCTACATCGCAGGTCACATTGACTGTAACAGTTACGCACAGCACACTGGCTGAAGTTCTGACTTGGAAGCGGCAGTTTTATTTACCATTACAGTGTCCTAACAACGTCAGTGGTGCAGGTAAATATCTCATGATCTCAGTAGCGAGAAGTCTGACCTTTTCGATGTGCAGTTAAAATCAGTAGAGTTTAGTGGGAATTCCATCGCATGAGGTGTTGTGACGTTAAAAAGCTGTCTAGCAGCCAATCACAATGCAGAATTCTCACAGCCAGGGAACCAATCAGATGGAGAGTGACACAGTTAATTCAGAAACCAGGGTCCGAAATTAAGGAAAGGTAACTTCCATGGTTTGAGGCGTGAACTGGCTAGAATAGACTGGCAAATGACACTTAAAGGGCTGACGTTGGAAAGGCAATGGCAAACATATAAACATCACATGGATGAACTTCACCAATTGTACATCCCTACCTGGAGTAAAAATAAAATGAGGAATGTGGCTCAAACGTGACTAACACGGGAAATTAAGGATAGTGTTAAATCCAAGGACGAGGCATATAAATTAGCCAGAACAATCAGCAAACCTGAGGACTTGCAGAAATTTAGAATTTAGCAGAGGAGGCCAAAGGGCTTAATTAAGAGTGGGAAAATAGAGTACGAGAGGAACCTTGCCGGGAACATAAAAACTGACTGCAAAACTTCGATATATATGTGAAGAGGAAAAGATTAGTGAAGACAAATGTTGGTCCCTTGCAGTCGGATTCATGTCAATTCGTAATGGGGAACAAAGAAATCGCAGACCAATTGAACAAAAGCTTTGGTTCAGTTTTCATGAAGGAAGACACAAATAACCTTCCGGAAGTACTCAGGGACCGAGGGTCTGGTGAGAAGGAGGAACTGAAGGATATCCTTATTAGGCAGGAAATTGTGTTAGGGAAATTGATGGGATTAAAGGCCGATAAATCCCCGGGGCCTGATAGTCTGCATCCCAGAGTACTTAAGGGAGTGGTCCGGAAATAATGGATGCATTGGTGATCATTTACCAACAGTCTATCGACTCTGGATCAGTTTCATGGACTGGAGGTTAGCTAATTTAACACCACTTTTAAAAAGGGAGGGAGAGAGAAAACGGGTAATTATAGACTGGTTAGCCTGACATCAGTCGTGGGGAAAATGTTGGAATAAATTATTAAGGATGAAATAGGAGCACATTTGTATAGCAGTGACAGGATCGTTCCAAGTCAGCATGGATTTATGAAACAGCAGATTTTTCTCCTGTCAGGCAGTCCTCGAATGCGCGTTCAATCAAATCACTGTAGCTTCAAGTTGCATGTAATGCCTTTTTTCTCACATGACATGAAATGCACAGTAAGATTGGATAGCACGTTTGCACGCACTCTCTCGCTTACACAAACACACAAATAAACTAAAATTTCTAAGGCAGTTTTTGAAATTTTAAATCCGGGACAGACAGCACGTCCCTTCAAACAGACACAGATTGATCCGGGACTGATAGCACAGCATTTTAGAGACGCAGAAAATGACCCTGGATAGACAGCACATCACCTTAAAAGGGATACGGAATCAGAATGAACAAAAACAGAGAATTCTGTAAAAATCAGCAGGTCGTGCAGGTTCTGTGGATGAAGAACCCGGGTCCACGTTCAGTCGGATGATCATTCCGATATTTTAGGAAAAATTTAAAGATAGCTGATTTTTTTCAACATAAGTAGCACCTGGAAGAAATAGGCAGCGAGGAATGACAAAAGGGGATGTCTGTGATACAGTGGAGCGTAGGAGTGATTAAATAATAAATGGCACAATGCGAAAAGGCAAAGTGGGTAGTAATCGGGGAATAAAGTAACAAAGAATGGTCCAGAGGAGGTGTTAGTGGCAACAGCAGAACCATTACCAGACAATGGGAGCGGTGCTCGTGATCCGATACGTTGAACCTAATGTTGAGGCAAGAAGACTATAACATGCTTGAATTAAAGGATGTGAACGCCTTTAAATCAGACCAGGCAGCTTCGCCATCCCGGAATGATTTCCTGTACGGTTTGAGTTCGGCAGCCAAGGGACTGATTCAAAAGCCAGCTTCTCACATCTTTTCAGCGCTAGAGAAACAGGACGCACTCATATTCAAAGCAGAGTATGTTTCACGTTGAAGTGGTCATAGACGCGGAATGTATGTTTATCTCAATAGAGGTGAGCTTATGCGTGCTAAAGGAAGATATACTGATCATGTATTGGCCGGAACCAAACACGAGTTTAGGTTGTCCAATGAAACACAGAGCCGAGTACATCTGAGATACTTTAACTTTACTCAGTTCGATGAGTTTCACTTTGCTCTTCTGAAACTCGATGATTTGGATGCTGTGGGAACAACGGAGCGAAATCACAAGTTTTAATTTGAAATATCTCCGTTTTCTCACATGTCGATTGGCTGAGAAGCGGTTCTTTGATTAAAAGTTGGCAGGGGTCGTCCCGGATTTGAACCCGTGTCCTCTCGCATTTTAATTATAAATATCGCTAAATGAGCATCATACTTCGAGAAAAGCGAGACGCCGACAGTGAGGAGCGTAGCTCTCAGATTCTGACGGTAGTTTACTATTCGGCCCATCGTGCCTGTGTTGACTCTCAGAGACCTATCTAATGAGGCCCCCTCTCCATAGTCCTGCTAATGTTTTCCCTTTGATGAATGTATTATTAATTTGAGACACAACTTAAACAAAGTGCAGCATCCTTGTCAGTAAAAGTTGAATTTTGAGGTCAAATGTGATTGACAAATAAACTCGACGGGTTAAATGTTTAATACAATAACGACGAGGGTGGGAGCACACTGGATTAGCAATCCATTGCCTGAACCTATCGGCCACCTCGTCTCTCATTTACAGCAACGTCAGACATCCATCCCTTACTTTTTGCATCCAAACAGAAATAATGTGCACGAAAGTCTACTTCACCGCCTGTTCTGCCCGTGCAACCAGATCGTCAGTGATGTAAATGTGCCATTAGCTTCTCAATGCTTTCCTTTACTTCAGGTGAGTGACTGAACGAGATGGTTGGTTTTGAGGCAGAATCAAAACAAAGAATATAAAATTTCATGCGGAGAGATGGTTGACCGCAAACAGGACTGGAACTTTCAATCTTCTGATAACATTGCGTTCAACAATCGAAGTCAGACGTCTTGTCCATTACGCCACGCAGCAGCTACCGTCCGCGCAAAATTTGTTGCTGTTTATATTGAGAGCAAATTTGGGACAAGGTTTCGATCAAGGAGGGCATTTCGGAAAACATGAACATATTTCGAGTAATGAATCGATGCGCTGCGATATGGATGCGCACGGGCACAGGCAACGTCAATGTAGCTTGAAACACAATAGTTTAACAATTCGATCATCGCAGCTGAACTCACACTTCTTTTAAAACTATACAGGATGATCCGGCATTATGAGAAAATCGTACTTCCATGTGAAAATTATGAACCGGAAAAGAATAAAGTGAGACTTCTATAATTCCTGAAGACAATTGGGTTGTGCGTGAATGAGCGTGGGGCTCAGGACCACGTGGGGCTGGCACGGTTGTTGATGCCCCAGGTGATAGAAGGCAGGAAGGAGGGAGGGAATTAAAACCAACCCGACAAATCCAATTTACACGTTTTCACGTTCAGTCGGATAATCACGCCGATCTTTAAGGGTAAAGTTAAAGATTACTGATTTTTTTCAACAAAAAAAGAGCCTGGAAAATATAGGCAGCGAGAAAGGACAAAAGCGAGCGCCTGTGTACAGTGAAACGCAGCAGTGATTAATTAATAAATGGGACAATGGGAAACGCCAAAGTGAGTGGTAATCGGGCAATAACGTAACAAAGGATGGTCCAGAGGAGGTGTTAGTGGGAACAGCAGAACCATTACCGGACAATGGGCGCGTTGCTTATGATCCGATACTTTGAAGCTAATGTTGAGGCCAGAAGTCTATAAAATTCCTAAAATATTGGTTGTCAACGCCTTTTAATCAGACCAGGCAGCTTGATCACTCCGGATTGATTTCTTGTACGTTTGAATTCGCTGCCAAGGGACTAATTCAAAAGCCATCTTCTCACAACATTTCAGCGCTAGATAAACAGGACGCACTCATATTCAGGGCAGAGTGTGTATCACGTTGAAGTTAAGATTGACGCTGAATGCATGCTTATCCCAATTGAGATGAGCTCATGCGTGCAGAAAGGAAGATTTCCTGATGAAGTATTGACCGAAATTAAATACTGGTTTAGGTTGTCCAATGAGGCACCGAGCCGAGTATATCCGAGAGAGTTTAATTTTACTCAGTTATTAACTTTCACCTTGTTCCTGTGAAACTCTGCGATTTTAACGCAGTGGGAACAACTCCGCGAAATCACACGTTTTCATTCTTAATTTTTCTCAAATGTCGACCGGCTGTGAGAAGCGGATCTTTGACTAAAAGCTGGCGGAGCTCGTTCGTGCTTTGAACCCGGGATCTCTCGCATTTCAATTTGAAAATCCCAAAACTATCCTCCCCCAAGAGCAACAAGCCGCCGACAGCGAGAAGCGTAGGTCTCAGACTCTGACGGTAGTTCACTATTCGGCCCATCCTGCATGTGCTGTCTCTCAGAAACCGATCTAATTAGTCCCAAATGACCATAGCCCTACTAATTTTTTCCCTTTGATCAATATATTATTAATTTGAACATTACATGACCGAAGTGCAGCATCCTTGTCATGAAATGTTGAATTTGGCCATGACATTAAATATGATTGAAAAAGTAACCGAAGGAATCAATTGTTTAACCTGCACAGCACACTGGATTAGACGTCCATCGCCTGTCATTCGCAGCCACCTCGTCTCCTATTAGCAGTTGCATCAGCAATTGAATTTGCTGCTTTTTGCATTCAAACAGAAATAATGTTAAAGAAAGTCTACTTCACCGCTTGTTCTGTCCGTGCAACAGGATCGATATTGAAAATGTGCCATTACCTTCTTAAAGCAAACAGCCTTCCTTTCCTTCAGGTCAGTGACTGTACGAGATGGCTGGTTTTGCAGCAGAATGACGACAAAGAATATAACATTTCGCGCAGCGAGTTAATTTACCGCGGCTCGACTCAAATCTGCAAATTTCCGATAACGCCGCGGTTACAATCGAACTCAGATGCCTTATCCATTAAGCCACGCGGCTGCTGCCACGAGGAAAAAATTGTTGTTTTTTATATTAGGAGCAAATTAGGGGCAATAGCTGTACAAAGTAGTGGGTTTTGGAAAAGATTAGCATATTTCAAGTAAATGAACAGAAGCGCTGCGATCTGTGTGCGCACTTTAGCTGGGCTTCGAACTTGGAACACAACAGTTTAACAATTCGGTCATCACAGCTGAAATCAGACTCCTTTTCAAAATATACATGGTGATCCGGGACTATGAGAAAATTTGTATTTAAGAGAAAGATTGTGAACCGAAACTTCCAACCATCCTTTTAAACAGACACAGAATGATCAGGGACTGCAAGCACATCCCTTTTCCACAGGTGCAGAATGACCCTTCACTGACAGCAGTTCTCTTTTAAAAGAATAAAGTGGGATTTCTATCATCCCTGAGCGCAAATGTGCTGTGCGTGATTGAGCGTGGGGCTCCGAAACACGTGGGGTTGGGAAGGTGATTGAAGCCCAAGGTGATAGACAGGCAGAAAGGACGGAGGGAAGTAAAACCCTCCAGAAAAAAACCAATTTAATAACATTTATCTACTTAATTTTTTAAGAAATGTATTGATAAGAATTTCAGTTAACAAAAATTTTAATTGATTTGATTTCAATAAATATATAATCAATTAATAATGTATTTATTTTTAGATCGAACCATTGGAGATAAGGGTGTGCACCCAGTAAATACCAACAGGCACCGTCAGCCCATGGTGGATGACAAGCCACGAGGGAAGATGTGGGAGGCAACGGCCATCTTTTAAAGTGACGTGTGTCTCTCTGCTGTTTTTCAGATATGCAATGTCAGGATCCGACAGCAGCTGCTTGTGCTGCGAAAGTGGACAAAAGCAATAGAGTCCAGTGCAGGCAGATCAGAAAAAGCACATTTATTGTGAAAGTTAAAAAGCGGGGAGTTATACATTGTATGTAAGTATATACACACTCACACACACACACGTATATACTTATAAATATATATATAAATATATATATATAAACAAAGTCTGTCAGTCAGTCAGGTCTTGTCTTGTCCTGTTTTGATTTGATTTGAATTTGAAAATAAGGTGGTTAAGGTCATCATGTCACAAAGCCCACACGCAAGCCCTCGCTGGAATCCGTATGTTTCTAACTTGTGTTTTTTTGCATTTTTTCAGATGTGGAATGGCAAGATCCCACAGCAGATTCTTCTCCTGTAAGATATTCCGCGAAGGAGTGTTCAAGCAAATCGGCATGGCTTCAAATTCCATGTAATGCCTTTTTTCATACATGATATGAAATGCCAAGCACCATCGCACAGCACGTTTGCACTCTCTCCCTCTCTCTCTTACACAAACTCACAAACAAGCTAAAATTCCTACACCATCCAAAGACAGTTTTTGAAATTTGAAATTTGAAATCCGGAATAGACAGCACATCCCTTTTAAACAGACACATAATGATCCGGGACTGATAGCATATCCCTTTTAAACAGATACAGAAATTTGCGGGACTGAAAGCAAATCCCTGTGAAGCAGATATAGAATTCTCTTGGACTGAGAGTTCTTTAATTTTAAACAGGCCCAGAATGACCCGGGACTGAGAGCAAATCCCTTTTAAACAGACACAGATTGATCCTGGACTGACAGCATATCGGTTTAGACAGACACAAAATGTTCCGTGACCTCTAGCATTTCCACTGTGAAAATCACAAAGAGAGATTCAAGGCCCGGGACCAACGAGCAGCCGGCAGTAAAGTGCGTAACCCATTCTATATTAAAACGGCATATTCTGACGGTAGTGAAGAAAGCTATTCGGCCCAACGTGGCTGTGCTGTGTCTCTGAGAGAGCGAATAGATTAGTCCCCCTCTCCATAGTCCTGCGAATAACAACATAAGAACGTAAATTTTATCTTTGATGACTACATTTGGCCTGAAGTCATTGTGCTCGGCTTCCCCCAGGCGCTCGGCTGCAAATAGTGATAACGTTCCACACCTACCTTTTGCTCCTGCACCCTCCGCATCTGAGGCCTTCTCTTCCCGCGCTTCGCAGCGCATTCACGTCTTGGAGATGCGGAGGGAGAAGCTGAATTCACCTGACTCTGGACAGCCAATGAATGTACAGTATTATCATTCGTAATAATAGCATCTCCGGAAGTCGGGATTCTCAGTATTACGATTGAAAACACCCCCATCACCCAAACACACCTAAAAAGTAAAAAAAAACACCTCACGTATATAATATTAATTTAAATTAAAGTTAACAAATGTGTTAGAAAAATAAATTATTCGGATTTTTTTTTTAAGTCTGATATTTTGGGTTTAAATAAACCTTCCTTAGTGGACAGAGTTTTTAAACATAAAAATGTTATTACATTTTCCTTCTATGTTTTTATATTTTTTACATGTTTAAAAACTCTTATGCTGATAAAAGTAGGGTATGCACCTGCTTTTCCCAGGCGCAAGCAATTTAAGGACATTCGCTGGGCAATTGATGGGCGAATAGCGCATACACACGCGAATGTCCTTCTCCTGAAGAAGCGTTGGGTCTGTCAAGCAAGAATTTGACATTGGAAAACCTGGTTTTCAGTGCATGCGCCTCGCACGTCAAAGAAGGGCTTTTGTGGGTGCTTGCCGGTTGCGTACGTACTCCGTACAGACCCAGTCAGGCCGGAATTATAGGCCCTATCTTAATTTGAGACATGACATGACCGAAGTACAGCATCCTTGAAAGTAAAAGGTATTTACGTGATTGACAAAACAACAAGAGGCTTCAAACGCTTTACACAATAAGGACAAGTATGCGATTCGGAGCCACGCATGCAGATCACAATGGATTAGCAGGTATTCGCATTAAACTCTGGGTCACCTCCTCTCAGGTTTGAAGCAACACTAGGCATTCAATTTCCTGCTTTTTGCATCTAAACAGAAATATTGTGCAAGAATATTCACTTCACCGCTTGTCCTGCCTATGCACGCAGATCGACAATGTTGAAAATGTGCCATCAGCTTCTTAAAGCAAACGGCTTTCATTACTTCAGGTGGTGTACACACGTGGAATTAAATGCACCAGATACAGCAGAAGTCGGAGCTGCTGAAATAGAAGAGTTTGGTTATTCATAAAAAGAATGAATTGGGATGGGGCAGCAGAAACAGGGGAACTAGCAGCTCCGGAAACAGGGGATATAGGAGTTCTGGAAACAAAGTAATTAGGAGCTCTGAAACATCAGCATTGGTTGATCTGCAGAAACAACGGAATGAGAGTGCCCTCGAATGACGGGAAATTGGATCAAGAAACAGTTGAATTAGGATCTCCAGAAAAACGGAGAATTAGGATCAACAGAAACAGGGGAATTAGTACCTCCAGGTATGGGTGAATTAGGAGACCGTAACAGAAACCTGAAATTTATTAGAGAGCTAAATAAACAGGGACATTACGAGAGAGCTACAGTTATAATGGAATTCTTAACTCCAAATACTGCGACGTTAGGAGGGGGCATCATAATCAAGGAAAGTAGGAGCGCCAGAAATAGGGTAATTAGGAAGAGGAAAATTATGAGCTCCAGCACTTTACCTTATTAAGCAGGGGAATTATGAGCAGCAGAAAAGGAGAGTTAGCAGTTGAAGAAAGAGGTGAACGAGGTTCACCTGATACAGGGGAAGTATGAGCTCCAGTGACAGGGGCATTATTTACTCCAAAACATGGGACAAAGATGCTACTGAAAAAGTAGAAGTAGGAGCTGCAGAAACAGTGTAATTGGAGCGCCAGAAAGAGGTTAATCTGGAGTTCCTGACACAGGGAAATGAGGAGTACCTGAAACTGTAGAATTAGAAGCTGCTGAAATAGAGAAATGAGGAGTGCAAGAAAATGGAGAATTCGGAGCTCCAGAAACATAGGGATAAGGAGCTCCTGAAACAGAGGGATAAGGAGCTCCAAAACAGCTGAATTTGGAGCTCCAGAAACAGTGGGAGAAGGAGCTCTTGAAATAGGGGAATCAAGAGGTCCTGAAACAGAGGGATAAGGAGCTCCTGAAACAGAGGAATTAGTAGCTCCTGAAACAGAGGGATAAGGAGCTCCTGAAATGAGGAATTAGGAGCTCCTGAAACAGAGGGATAAGGAGCTCCTGAAACAGAGGAATTAGGAGCTCTTGAAAAATGGGGAATTCAGAGCTCGGATACATGGAAATTATGAGTTTCAGAAAAAGGGGCATTTGGTGTTCAAAATACGAGAATGATGACCAGCAAAAACAGGGTTATTAGGATATATTGCAGTACTTGCACCCCTAAATATCATTGTCAGACACAGTTTCTAAGTATAATATACTCTGATCCATCTTTCTTAGGTTCAATACGAAATAATTTACACTTCCTCACTGGGACCTAAATCTGCATAGTTATTGTCACAAACACTTAATAATCGTCTCTTTGCAACATTATGTTCCACGACACTATTTAAAGTGCCAATTACATTATTGTTCACTAAAATTGTACGAGAGAGCGGAACTGGAAAGTGCTTCGCCGTTTGTTTTTCGTGCTCTGTCTCCTCATGTCTGTCTTTCTTTCTGTCTCCCCATCTGTTTCCAACACTCTCTTGCCCAACCTATCACTCCTCCGTCTTTCTCGCCACTTGTGTAACCCCCGTCTGTCTTTCTCTGTGGCCCTCCCGCCTGTCTCTCCGTCTGACTACCACTGTATTTTTCTTTCCTCTGCTGTTATCTCTATTTCTGTCTCCCGTCTGTGCCCATCAGTCTCTTCCCCTCCTTCCCTCTCCCGTCTGTCTCTCGAGTCTGTCCCTTGCAATTCTCCGTCCGTCTGGCCCCGCCGTCTGTCGACCTTTCTCTCTCACTGTCTGTCTCTCTCGTTACATCCCTGTCTCCCTCCTGTTTAACTCCCCCGTTTGTCACCCTCTCTGTCTCCCCAGTCTTGCTCTCTCCCTCCTTAACTTTTATGTGTCTGTCTGATTCGTCTGTTCTATTTCTGTCTTGCCCGTTTCCCTCTGCTGTATCTCTCTCCCCTTCTACATTCTCCCGTCTGTCTACCACCATCAGCCTCACCCACTCTGTTTCCTTCTTTTACATTTTCAGTCGGTTATCTCCACCACACGGTCTGTCGCTCTCTCTCTACCACCACTGTAGGTCTCTCTCTCTCTCTCTCTGTCCCCCGCCCCGATCTATCTCATTCCTATCTCTCGTCTGTCTTTCTCTGACTCTCTCTGTTGCCCCTCTGGCTCACCAGTTTGCCTGCTCCCGTCGAGCACCGTCTCAGCCTTTGTCTTTGTAACATATCATCTATCTACCGCAGCCTCTCGCAATGCATCATTCTTCCAGTCAATCTCTATCCCAACACACCCAATTTGTTGCTCTTACACGCTGTCCCTCGCTCCCCCAGCTCGTTTTCTTTGTCTACCACGTCGTTTTCTCCGTGTCTTTCCGGGTCTGTTTTCTGCCCATTTCTCTCCCACGTCTGTCCCACTCTAACCCTCTGTACGTCTACTCACTTCTGTCTATCCACAGCTGTCTCCCCATCTCTCATTCACTCTGTCACCGCCAAATGTTTATCTCTCTTTACCTCGCCGATCTGCCTATCTGACTCCGCCTTCTGGTTCTCTCCCTCTTTTTCCCCACGTCTCTCTCCCTGCTGTCTCTTCATCACTCTCACTCTGTTTGACCCATCGATTACCCCGCCGTCTGCCCTCTGTCTCCATATCTCTCTCTGTCGACCTCTTTCCCTGTCTCCAAGGTTTTAAAAAAAATAAAATCAGAAATGTGGGCGTCGCTACCAAGGCCTTCCTTCCTTTATTGCCCTTCTGAAACTGTCCCGGAGAAGGTGGTGTTGAGCCGACTATTTGTAACCGCTGCAGTCCGTGTGATGAAGAGACTCCCGCAGTGCCGACTTTGTCGCTGCAGTTTGATTCAACTGAAAGTTTCGCTGGGCCATTGTCGAGGGCATTGAAGTGTCAATCACATTGCTCTGCGTCTGGAATCACGGAAAGCCCAGACCAGGAAAGGACGGCATATTTCATCCCCAAAACGACAATAGTGAACAAGATGGATTATTATGACAATCCAGTACTATCATGGTCATTTCTGATACTAGCTCTTCAAATCAAGATTCATGTAATTAACTCAATTTAAACTCTTCAGCTGCCGTGGCAGGATTTGAACTTACCTCTTGGCGATCTTCAGACATGGCCTCTGGATTAGTAGTTCAGTAACATTCCCACTCTGCTACAGTATAGTTTCTCTCTCTCTCTCTCTCTCTCTCTCTCTCTCTCTCTCTCTCTCTCTCTCTCTCTCTCTCTCTCTCTCTCTCTCTCTCTCTCTCTCTCTCTCTCTCTCTCTCTCTCTCTCTCTCTCTCTCTCTCTCTCTCTCTCTCTCTCTCTCTCTCTCTCTCTCTCTCTCTCTCTCTCTCTCTCTCTCTCTCTCTCTCTCTCTCTCTCTCTCTCTCTCTCTCTCTCTCTCTCTCTCTCTCTCTCTCTCTCTCAGTGTTTTCTCGGTCTGTCGCCTCCTTCTTTCTCCCCCACCTGCCTCTCTCTGTCTTGCCATCTGTCTTTTTCCACCGCCTGTCTCCATCACTCTATCTCTCTCCCCACCCACCTACCCGTGTCTGTCTCTCGCTCTGATCCGCCGTATGTCTCTCTCATTCTGCCTCCTCGTATGTCTTTCTGGTCATGTCTCTCCTGTATGCCTCTCTCTCTCTCTATGTCTCCTCATCTGACTGCCGTTGCTGTCTGCCCCATCTGTATCTCTCGCCGTTTTGCCCTGTTTGCCTCGATTGTTTCACCAAACTCTCTATTTATCTGTCTCTTACACGTCTGTCTCACCCGCTCTCTCGCACTCTCACTGCCTCACCCCACCTTCTGTCTCTCTCTCTTTAACTCTATCTGAGCCCAGTGTGTTATCTTTCTGGCTAACCCCCGTCTGCCTCCCCTGTCTGTCAATTACTGTCCCCTTCCACCATGCAAACCCGTCTGCCCCTGTCTGTCGCTCTCTATTTGCCTTCCGTCAGTCTTCCCTTTCTGCCTCCCCAGTCTGTCCCCCTTACATTATTCTCCGCCGCCTCCCTCCTTCCTTCTGCCTTCCATGTCTATCTCTCTCTTTGTCACGCATCATATCTCCCACCCACCCAGTTTTTCTCCATCCGTTTCTCACCCTGTCGGTCGGTCTTGCCGCCCCCTCACCTCAGTATTGTCGCTCTCTATATCCCCCACCATAATAAACTCACCCTTTCTCCCCTCCCCCTAGGCTGTCACTCTCTCTCTCTCTCTTTCAAAATCTGTCTGCCTCGCTTTTTGTCTCTCCGGACTGTCTCCTCTCCATGAAAACCACCCTCTCTGTCTCTCTCTTTCTGTGACATGCATATAACTGTGTCCCCCTGCCTATCTATCTCTCTGTCACCTTTACCAGGCGTAAGATTTTGAAGGAGATTTTCCAGGCAAGAGTTGGAAAAATAGCGCAAATCTCCGACCGCAATGACCCTTCTCTCAGGGATGCGTTGGATCTGTCAAAAGCCATTTTGACTGTCCCAGTGCCGGCTTTCAGCGCACGCACATCGCGCTCTGAGAAGCGCACTTGAGAGGCCTCGACGGGTGTGTGCTGACATCATACGTGCCCTTCGAGACCGCAATTGTTGGAAGTTTGGCAGGCTCTCTGTTGCCATGTATTTCCCTTCGTCTGAATCAAACGTGACAAGTTATCAATGGCGATTGCAATAATTATTAATCTTTCACAGAATGTTATGAAATTAATTGAATAAGCTTCATTTTAATATAATAAATCCCGGAATGGGCATCGAACCTGTACCGACGAGGAGAGAGCGCTGCATCCTAACCACTAGGTGGCGGTCACAGGGGTGAGTAAACGTTGATGTCAAGAACTCGTGAACCAGTTAGGCGGCCTCTGTGAGAATGTTTAAAGGGAGAATGTTCAAAGTAAACTAGTCGCAACAGCAATGAACCGCAATAAAAAAAACAGCCAAAAACTGTGTTTTTCCCCGGCAGACATGGCGGAAATTAAACGGCGGAAGTGAACCATTTTAATGATTGAATGTCATTTGGGACTGGCTCGTTTTATTAATTGTAAAACATATGATTTATCTTAAAGAGTTGGATATTTCATTGCAGTCCTCTGCTGTTGCGACTTTACCAGAACAACAACAACAATTTAGCTACCAGATTAATGCGTGGTATCCGGATTGGTTTCAATACCCACAAACTGGCGCTTGGGATTACAATATCGGACCGTATCTGGATTGCATTATTGACGCTCCATGTCAATGACATTTAATGACAACCCCGTCATCAGAAATCTTTCCAGAGATGCTGCCTGACTGGTTGAGTATATCCAACATTTTCTAATTTCATTTCAGATTTACAGGATTCGCAGTGCATTGCTTTTGAAACTAAAAAGTAATATAAGTTGACGTCATTGGGATTCGAAAGTCAGTACCATTCTGCAACGGCAAATGTGAGTCAAGCGTGGTGTGTATCCTCCCTTCTGCCAGATAAAGAACATCACTGAATGGGTGCAGAACATTTTGAGGGGCGAATGGGAGCTGCTTAAGTCGTGATCTATGTGCTAACCACTGACATAAGGAAAGAAGGGGATGAGTTTCTTCAGTCAGAGTTTCAGGTGCAATTGAGGAAATTAATGAGCAGGACCACAAAGGTATTCTATGGATTATTCCCAGTGCCTCGCGCTATTGAGGTTGGAAAAAGCAACGTTTGTCTGGATAAAAGGTGCACGAGGTTGGGCTACAGAATCCGGGGCATTTGGACCAGTTCTGGCGCAGGAGAGACCTGTTGCAGTAGGTCGAGTTGTACATCAATCGAGTTAGGACCAATGTCCACGCGGGAAGTTTAACAACTGGGGCGGGTGTGGGGTTGAACTAATTTGACAGTGGATTTGTGTACCAGGATGAAACATCTGTAGATGTTGTAATTATGCATTATACAGAATTCCAAACGATTATTAAAATAAACTATAGCAGTGAACGTGGCCTCAGACAGCGCATTTCGGCCCTACCTTGGGAAACGATATAACACGGCTCGGCAAAACCTTCCCTTACACCGAGCACAAGCACAGGAAACAAAGGCACAGCAGACTTTGCTGAGGACCGTAGAGAGTAAAATGTTCTTCGATCAGTGATAGCTCTAAATATATTTTGGTGTCTCTGTGTTAAGTTGCAATTTGTTCTGTGGGTTATAAATATATTTCGTATATCTGTTTTAGTGTTTATGTATTTTAATGCAACATAGTTATTTATAATAGTATTGTGGAGCATGTGTGTTTGATATAAATGTATTTTCTGTGTACATCTTTGCATCTTGTAAACACCTCGCAAATAAACGTAAATACAATTATAGCACCGAGATACTTAGAGATAAATTCATAATAACACATATATGAACACAAATAATTTGATTATCAATGTTTCACACAATTTAAGTTACAACTCACAGCTAGATGCACAAATATATATTATAAATTTCCCGCATGGACACCGAAATTCATTACAAATAACAATATATTACACAAAAATTAAAACACGTCTACGGCGAGAATCTATGGAGTCTCAATAACTGAAGGCTTCTTGCAGAGAGCCGGCATAGACACGATGGGTTGAAAAGCTTCCTTCTGTGTTGAATGATTCGATGATTCTTTGTCTTCTTCCTTGTGAGACAGGTAGGACAGGCAGCTGTATGATGGGAGCACAAAGACCACAGGACATGCAGCTCTAGTGGCGCAATCGGTTAGCGCGCGGTACTTCTATGACAGTACAGGCTTGGGAAATGCCGAGGTTGTGAGTTCGAGCCTCACCTGGAGCAGCCGAGGCTTTTGCATGTGATGTTTGTACCTTTCTAGTCTGAAGCCGTTTTCTCTTTATCCATTTCTCTTGTCTATTCCGCCATGTACCACGGTGCTTTCTGTCTCTCTCGTTGCAGTTATCTCAATGTGAATCTGTGGATTATATCTGAATGAATAGCCGTGCCTTTTGCCCACATGAAATAAATGAGGTGATCAAACAATTCTTCATCTGTCACTAGGGAGCGAATGAACCAACATTTATAAGAAGATATAGTTTATCGTAAATATAACATTCCCTCTTGAGTGATAGAGGTTCAATTCTGTACAAAACGAAACTATGATCACGACGGTTTCCAATAGCCGCCTTTTACTGTATTGTCGCAAGCGCTACCATTGTAGCTCAAGGAGTTTCATAATTAATAAACAAAGAAATCAAGCAATGAAACGGTAGAGATGGTTCTGAGAATGTGGAATGCCCTCGGCCAGACCAACATTTAAAACAAGGTTTAAAAACTGGCAGCTTGCAGGAGGAAGGGAAGAAAGGAAAGAGAGCCACAGAAAAGCCACGGGAGTTTCGGAAGCTAAGGGCGTTTTTCTCTGACCAGAGCATAGTTGCGCACGGCACGGATATTGTTGCTGTTAAATATGAATAAAATGCAACGTTTGTTTGCAGCTGTTTCCGTTTCTGTCCCTTTTACCTAATTCTTAATTCCATTTGCCTGCGATGATTCGATAAATCTTCGTATCCTTGCTGAACAAAAATCGATCAATGTGAAACTTAAAAATGTCAATTGACCCCAACGTCGATAGATCTTTAGGGGAGGAATTATAAGACAGGTGCGATAGGCAGCTCTATGATGGGAGCACAAATACCACACAGCATTCGCATCCAGCTCCAGCGATGGAATCGGATAGTGCGCAGTACTTATATGACAGTGTAAGCACCCAGGAAGGCCGAGGTTGTGATCTCGCGCCTCCCCTAATACAGCTGATGGCTTTGCTTGTGACATTTCGTCAGTAATCGAAGGTGCAATTGATGTATCCCCAAACCTTACCTCTATATTCACTGTTTTATTCCAGCACAAAATATTGCAACGGAGGATGAAAATTGTACATATTTGTGGGATGGAGTGGAGGCGTTTTGACATTTAATCAATAACTCTGATGTAAATAATAATGTGCCGGAAATACACTCGATTTCAAAGAGAAGATATGTAAACACATTGTTTATCTCGACATAATTCCTACACCACATTCAAAAGAAACAACTATTTCCTGAACATTTCGCTAAAAATGATGTGCTCCGTGTTGCAATGGCTCGTGCATTGGACTTCTCGCTGATTCTGATCTATAGAAACATTCAAACTTATCGATTCGAGTCCCATCAAAGTCCAAATGTAAATTAATAGAATGTTTACTGCACAGCAGGAGGCCATTCGTCCCATCGAGAGTGTGCTAGCTCTCAGCTAGTCCCACTCACCCGTCCTTTCCCCATAGCCCTGCAGGACAGGGTTGGCTGGTTCCGAGGCAGGAAATTAATTTTTTGCAGCAAACCACAACTGTCTGAGATAGCCGGTAGGTTTAATGTTTTGGGCCTGAAATCCACTCAGGTTTACCTGTTCGCCGCTACACTGTTTAAAGCTCCGTTCAGTGCTTGAATAACAAAGAGCTGTAGTTGCCGGACTGCATTTCCCTCTCTCAGAGCCTGAGAGATCCGCCAGGGCGGGAGGCACCTTTAAACTGTCGCCCAATTATCCTTTACGCTTTTACAACATTTCAAGAGAGCAAAAGAATTTCCCCTCAAGCTGCAATGATCTTTTCTGTTATTGTCTTCGCATGCTTCTTTCTATCTCTCCCTATCTCTGCCTCTTGTATTTCTCTGGTTTTCGCTGATTGACTTCTCAGGTTTAATGGACTGCCTGAGCTGATCTAACCAGCAACAAGGACAGCAATGGATAACGAAAGACGTGGACTATAGGACAGGAATGGTATAAATTAGGGGCAAATATCTTCACAGATATGTCCTTTCGCGCTCGCAGTGAAATAAAGCAGCACCGAATATAGTTATCTTAAGGTAGAGTGTGCCTTAAGTGGATGCCGACACAGACGACAATATAAAGCTATAAATGCTTCAAAATCTTATTTGATAATATAGGTCACGTAATCAAAACTAGTTTTGTGAAGACATTCCAATATTGTTGTGTTGGAATAGTCAGCAATGCTCGCACGGCAGTTGGATGCCAGTTGGAAAGCTGGCTGAAAGAACACGCAGAACAGTGACTTTCTGCTGAGCAGACCATGAGCCTCCTTCTTGAAAATAGTTCTTCAGTCCCGCTAAGAGGGGATTAAGCATCATGGGAGTTGAATGGGGCTGTGCCCACGTGTATAGCAGGAAATGTAAGGGGATTTTTCCCTTCCTTATCAAACAGAAATGACTCAGTTGCAGAATTTGCTCGCACCACTCGCAATTCGGCCCAAGGATGAGCCGAGCCAATCACGTGGAATTAATGCAATTCCTCCAGTCAGTAAATTCAGTTGGCATATCAAGAAAAATGTATGAAATGACCATGACTTAGTCAGTGAGCGCGCAGCATAATGGATAAGGTGTTTATTTAAGGTATGTACCATAATGGTACCAGGAAATTAAAGTTTTGATAAGATTTGGATTCAAAGCCTAATTTATGTAATATTCAGTCAAATGCTTGGAAGGTTTATCAGCAACAAACGCTTAACAATGTAAATTGACACAATCGATTTGCAGTCCATCGCGTTAACCTCTCGTCTGCCATCTAGCACAAGTCATCTATTCCATTTCAGGCTTTTTGCATCCATACAGAAATACGCTGCAACAAGTCCCTGTCACGACGTGTCCTGCCCGTGCACCCAGATCGATAATGTTGAAAATGTACAATCAGCTTCTGTAAGCAAACGGCCTTCAGTTACTACAGGATGCCTGTGAACTGTCTCCTCAAAAGATGAGGTGCGGGCCCCTTTTAATTGGACCAGACACCCTGGCCAAGCCGGTTTCAAAACCGACCAATATAGAAGTCTCTACAGTTAAATCACATTCGGAGTACTGTGTGCAATTCTCATCGCTATATTATAAAATAAACTAGCGAGGCACTGGATAGGGTGCAGAGAAGATGGTATACTATCAGGAAAAAATCGACAAGCTCAATTTATTGTGTCGTGAAATGAGAAGTCTGAGGGGTGAACTAATAGTGCTCCTTAATATCTTGAAAGGTTTTGATAGAGTAGATACAGAGTGGTTTCACTTGTGGGGAAAGTATGACACATAGATTAGTGGGAAAGCAGGTTGTGTATAGGGCACAGAGAGGCTGCAACGAGATTTAGATAGGTTAAGCGAATGGGTGAAGGTTTGGCAGATCGAATACAGTGTCGGAAAATGTGAAGTCATCCACCTTGAAAAATAAACAGTAAAAGGGAATATTATTTGAATGGGGAGAAATTACAACATGCTGCGGTGCAGAGGGACCTGGGGGTCCTTGTGCATGAATCCCAAAACGTTCGTTTGCAGATGCAGCAGGTAAGGCGAATGGAATGTTAGTCTTCATTGCGAGAGGGATGGAGTGCAAAAGCAGGGAGGTCCTGCTGCAACTGTAAAGGGTATTGTTGAGGCCGCACCTGGAATACTGCGTGCAGTTGCGTTCACCTTACTTAAGGAAGGATATACAGCTTTGGAGGGGGTATAGAGACGATTCACTGGGCTGATTCCGGAGAGGAGGAGATTACCTTATGATGAGAGATAGAATAGACTGGGTCTTTACTCGTTGGAGTTCAGAAGGATGAGCGGTGATCTTATAGAAACTTTTGAAATAATGAAAGGGATAGACAAGATAGAGGCAGAGAGGTTGTTTCCACTGGTTGGGGAGACTTGAACTAGGAGGCACAGCCTCAAAATACGGGGGAGCCAATTTAAAACCGAGTTGAGAAGGAATTTCTTCTCCCAGAAGGTTGTGAATCTGTGAAATTCTCTGCCGAGGGAAGCAGTTGAGCCTAGCTGATTCAATGTATTCAAATCACAGATAGATAGATTTTTAACCAATAAAGGAATTAAGGGTTATTGGCAGCGGGCAGGTAAGTGCAGCTGAGTCCACGGCCAGATCAGCCATGATCTTGTTGAGTGGCGGAGCAGGCTAGAGGGGCTATATGGCCTACTCCTGTTCCTAATTTTATGTCCCATGTTCTTATTACTAGAGACCATCAATATAAGAAAAATCAGCAACAAATCAAATTGGGAATTAAGAATAATCTTCTTTAGCCAGAGAGTGGTAAGGAAGTAGAACTCGCTACCACCAGACATGTTGAATCAAATATTATAGATGCATGTAAGTAGCGGTTAGATAAATATATGAAGGAGAATTGAATGGAGGGCTATGCTGTTAGTGCTGGATGTGGAAAGAGGGGAGGATGCTCTAGTGGACCACAAACGTCGATATTGACAGGTTGGACCGAATAGCCTGTTTTTGCATTGAATATCCTATGTAATCGTAAGAAGTCGACACCCATGGGTCCAATTCAAAAGTCAACTTCTCTCAACTTTCAGACCTAGAGGGAAAACACTGATTAATATTCCTGGCCTAGGGTGTTTCAAAAATATATCAAAATTGATGCTCTTTAAAACCAAACTTTGGGGCATCTGCCGTAAATTCTCTTTTATGTGGCTCCGTGTCAGCGTTATTTGATTTGTCTGAAGCATTTGTGGAGCGCCGTGTGACGTCTTACTCGATTAAAGGCGCTACATAAATGCAAGTTGTTGTTGTTGTAGTATTTACATCATTGACTCCCTGTTTCAGGTTTCAAAGAAAACGTGCTAGTTGAGAAGGCATGTGGCATACTTACCTTTATTAGCCGAGGTATATTGTACAAGAACAGTGAAGTTATGCTTGAGCTTTATAAAACATTACTTGGGCTCCAGCTAGAGTACTGCGTAGACGTCATTGCAGGAAATATGTAATTGCTCTAGAGAGGGTTCAAAAGAAATTTACGAGGATGTGCCTGGACTGGGGAATTTTAGCTATGAGTAATGATTCGGTAGGCTAGGTTTGTTTTCATTGGAACATAGGAAGCTGAGGGGAAACATTATTGATGTGTTCAAAATTATGAGTGGTAGAGAGAGACTGGACAGGAAGGACCTATTTTTCTGAGCAGAATGGTCAACAAACAGGGGACATAGATTTAAAGTCATTGGCAGCAAGCTTAAAGGGGAATTGACGGGACATTTCTTCAACCAGAGCAAGTTGGGAGTCTTGAACTCACTGCCTGAAATGGTGGTTGAGGCAGAAACCCTCACCGCATTGAAAACACGCTTGGATATGCACTTGAAGTGTAATAACCTACAGGGCTATGGACCAAAAGCTGGAACATGGGATTCCGCTGGATAGCTCATTGTTGGCCGTGTTGATCGGATGGGCCGAAATATCCTTCTTCCATGCTGTAAATAACTATGATTCTATGATTCAGTTCTAAGCGAGGATCTAACTACAGATAAGCCGGACGTGGAGACTTTACGAGTAGAATTAAGAGATAGGAAAGGATTTAAGACAATATTGGGAGTTGTGCATAGGCCCGCTCGTCGCAGCTGTGAAGTACTAGAATATATAAATTTGGAGATTAGACAAGCGTGTCGTCAAGACAGTGTGGTTTTAATAGGGGATTTAAATTTTCATACATATTGGGATAATCGGACTAGCACCTGTCAGAAAGATTTTTCTCCCTAGAATAGAAAACGCTTAGAGGCGATTTCTGACATAAGTTCAAAATTATGATGTATTTTGATAGTTAAAAATGAAAAAGATTTAAAATGTCGCATTTAATGTGATAAAATCTCGATAAACCAAATGGTTTATGAGACCGACGCCTGACCACTTGGCCACCGCACCCAGAAAATCTCGTGCTTTGTCCGCTATCAAGGACACGATGGGCTCAATGGTTTCCTTCTGTGCTGTAAATTTCTATGGTTTTTTGGTTCAGTCACTGAGGTGATGTAACTACCAATATGCTGTTATAGAAGGAGTTCCAAGATTTTCACCACGCCACAATAATGGAAAGGCGATATTTTTCCTGGTTTATTATCTGCGGAGTTGATACTAGAGTTGGAAAAATCAATCTTCACCGTACATGCCCACTTCTGACTTGATGATGATGGGCAGATCATTTATGAAACAGGTGAAGATGAACTCCTGGAGCGATATCCTGGGCTGAGATGATTTGCGTCGAACACCCACAGCCATTTTCTTTTAGGCTAGGTATGTCTCCAGCAGTGGAGATTAACCCCGCCATGACTTCAACGTTAGAAGCCTCCTTGGTGAAACATTCGGCAAAATGCTGCTTTGATGTCAAGGACAATCACTCTCACCTCATTTTAGAATTAATCACTTTTGTCCATATTTGGACCAAGGCTATAATGACGTCTAGAGGCTGGGGGTCCTGTCGAAACTCAAACTGAGCAACGCAGAGCAGTTGGATCATCCTACGTTCGTGAAAGATGCTACGGGAATGCAAGCTCGTGCCTTTACTGTTTGAAAACAGCGCACACTTGCATGATGTATATTTGTAGGATCAAATGGGTCATCGAGCTGAAATCTTACTCCTACCTTCCTCTTTGCACAGACCCTATCAGGGCGTCAAAGCATTGCACGTTTTAAAATGTCAGTATTAAAAAAATTGTTTCATTCTATATTTCTTACAGATAAAGAAGGCACAACAGGCAGCCAGATATCCCCGTTTGCCGATGATGCAAATATTGGTGATATAGTAATTCGTACAGACGTTAGCGTATACTTATAAAGATATACTGATAGATTAAATGAATGGACGATTCAGTGGCAGATAGTTTACAAACTGGTAATTGTGTGGTCACCCATTTTAGATCACAAAGTTTATATCCGAGTATTAATTAAATGGAGCACAGCTCGGAACGATGGATTTCCGAAGTGGTTTGCAGTCGCAGTGCGCATTCCGCTAAAATGCAGTAGCAAGTTAGGAATATATTCGAAAAAACTAATGGCATGTTAAGCTTTATAACTAGGGGTTAGACGATAAAGCATTGGAAGTTTTTCTTCAACTGAACAGAGATGTAGTTAGACTATATCTGGAGTACTCTAAGTTATAGAATATAATATATTCATCGAAGTTTACAGCATGGAAGGAGACAATTTCGGCCGATCCTGTCCACGCCACGGTTATCCAGCCTCATCACACTTTCCACATTACGCTCCATAACCCTGCACGTTACGGCACTTCAGGTGCACATCCAAATACTTTTAAAATGTGCTAAAAGTTTCTGCTTCTACCACTCTTTAGGTAGTGCATTTTACACAACCACAACTATCTGCGTGTGGAAATTTCCCATCACATCTCCTGTAAACCTTCTCTAATTACTATAAATATATGGCCGCTGGTTGTTGAGCACTCTGTTAAGGGAGAAAAGCCGTTTCTATCCAATATATCTAGTCCCCTGAAGGGCACGGACCCGTAGAATTGATAGGCTGGATTGAAGTACTCACCAGAATGGTGCCAGGGTGCCACGGGTTAAATTATGAGGAGAGATTACATGAACTAGGCCTGTACTCCCAGGAATATAGAATGTTAAGTGGTGATTTTATTGAGATTTTTAAGGTTTTGAAATGAATTGATAAGATAGATGGAGATAAAGCTTTTTTCACCGTTCGTGGGGGAGTTTACGACAAGAGGACATAATGTTAAAATCAGAGACAGGCTATTCGGCAGAGAAGTTAGGAAAATCTTCTTCGCGCAAAGGGTGATGGATTTATCATCTATAAAAAGCAGGATAGACTAGCTCAATTAAAAATGTTAATTTTAGTTTGATAGTTTTTGCTAGACATTGGTTAAAATGATGTGGAGCCAATGCAGATGGATGGAGTTATGATAGAGCTCAGCCAAGAATTAACAGAATGGTGAATAGGCACAAGGGCGGAATAGCCTAATCCTGTTCCTTTGTTCAGTCAATTGGCAGAACACGTGTTATAAATAAATAAACGTTGTCTTGAAGGGAGAATTAAAAATATATCATTTGCAGAGATTATGGAACGCTTATACGCTTTAATAACAAACAAGCATTAAGTCTAATTCTGAAACCAGTTAATTGAACATTTACTTGGAGTGGATTGGAACCCACGCAGGCATGCATCAGTTGGATTTTAATTCCAACGCCTTAACAACTCGGCGATCTGGTCATGGGCACGCTGCAGTGCAGTGCTTGAAAATTTGGCAAATCGCTTGGAGACACCAAATTTAGTTTTAAGCCCAGAGCAAACTACACGTCCGCATACTCTGCAAACATGGGAGGATAAATATCTTGTAAAACTGTGGGTGGTAAAAGCTGAACTGCAAAATACAGCACTTAGGCATTGAACTGGTCGTCCGTAACTAGACAACAAACCCCCTTGCATTAAGCCACAGTACATGTAATCTTCCCGTCAACACTGAACATCTTTGAATGAATAATGTTAAAATGCACGTCAACGACCCAGTATCAGCAATCTCAGACTAAACCAGCGCTTAAGGGATAACTCATAATGTATGGAGTAAACTGATAGGGGGGCGATGGAGAGAGTGACAGAGAGAAAGTCATATTTGGACGGATAAACAGATCCCCAATGAGAAAAGCATACAGAAATTGACTGCAACTGAGATAGACATAAAGCGACACTGACACACAGAAAGAAAGTTAGAGTCAGAGAGAAATAGAATGAATGATAGAGAGAGAAAAAGAGAACCATCACACTAAATGTGAGAAAATCCCTGCCGGCACGGCCCGGAATTAAATCCGTGAGGTTGACAGGTGAAAATACAAGCTCACTGAGAGAGAGGATTGTAGCATCACAGAAGCAAGGGATGAAACACTTTCCCCAGAGCTCGGCAAACTGTTCGCTATCAACCATTTACCCAGTTCCCTTCTAGAGGTGGTCATGCCGCAGCTTAAGAGCGTGCAGGTAGAGTGGGAGTGGGTGATCAGCAGACAGAATAGGAGGACTAGGCAGGTAGTGCACGAGCCCCCGAGTCCATCTCGCTCGCAAGCAGATATTATCTTCTGAGCATCGGTGTGGACATAGTGCCTCTGGCGAGTGCAGCCAGATCCAAATCCACGGCACCGAAGGTGGTTGAGCTGCACAGGGGAGGAGAGAGAAGAATGGTAGAACTATAATGGTCGGGGTTTCAATAATCAGGGGAGCAGACAGGCGTTTCTGCCACCGCAGACGTGACACCAGAATAATATTTTGCCTTCCTGGAGGCAAGGGTGTCACCGAGCGGCTGCAGCGCATTCTGATGGAGGAGGGTCATCAGCCAGAGGTCAGTCTCCATACTGTTACCAATGACATAGGTAGAAAGAGGGGTGATTTCTGCAGGCAGAGTTTGGGGAGCTACGAGAGACGTTAAAAAGTAGGACCAGAAAGGTAGTAATCTCAGAATACTCCAGGTGCTACTAACTAGTTAGTCGAGAAATAGGAGGATAGAGCAAGTGAATGCATGGATGGAGAGATGGTGCAGGAGGGAGGGTTTAATTTCCTGAGACATTTGGACTGCTTTTGTCGGAGTTGGGACCTGTACAAGCCGGACGGATTGCACCTCAACAGAGCAAAAACTAATAACCTTGAATTGCGATGGGCCGGGGGGAGGCGCTGGTTGCTCGTGCTCTTGTGGAGGGTTTAAACTAGTTTGGCAGGGGGATGGGAACCTTAGAATAGATTCAATAGGGAGGGGAGTAGAGTTTGAATTAAAAAGCAAAAAGGTAAAAAGTGAGTTTGTAGGAAAGAGGAAACAAGTCGGAAAAAAGGGTAAAAAAAAAAATTTAAAAATAATTTTGTCGAAATGCACGTAGCATTCGTAACAAAACAGATGAGTTGACGGCACAAATAGATACAAATGAGGACGATCTGATAGTCATTACATAGACGTGGTTGCAACGTCACCAGGATTGGAAACTAAATATTCAGGGGTATTTGACATTTCGGAAAGGCAGACAAAAAGGAAAAGTAGGAGGGGTAACACTGTTAATAATAGATGGGATCAGTACTTTAATGTGAAACGATATTGGCTCAGAGGATCTGGAGTATGAATCAGCTTGGGTGGAGTAAAGACACAATAACAGGAAAAAATCGCTGTTGGGCGTAGTCCAACGGCCCCCAAACAATAGCTGCACAGTTGGATGGAGTATAAATCAAGAAATAATGGAGGTTTGTACAAAAGGCACGGCAATAATCATAGGGGCTTTTAACCTTCATAGCTTCTGGATAAAATTAATTGGTCAGGATATACTTGAGAAGACGTTCATAGAGTTTATCCGGGATACGAAGGACACGAAACAGAAAGAGAGAGAGAGAAACAGAGAGAAAGAATGGGAGAAAGAGAGAGAGAGATAGTGATCGAGGGAGATATAGAGTGACAGAAAATGAGAGAAAGAGGGTGAGTGAGAGGGAAACAAATAGAGAGAGGGAAGAGGGATAGTGCAAGGGAGAGTGAGGATGACAGAGAGGCGGAAAGGGATAGAGCGAAAGAGAGAGAGATAGAGAAAGAGGGAGGGAGAGAAAGAGAAAGAGTGATGGTGCGCGAGAGAAATACAAACAGACAGAAAGCGAGACCGAGCGAGAGCGAGCGAGGGAGACTGGAGGGTGCTGCCGAGGGAGAGGGAGTTAGGGAGAGAGTGAGAAATAGATAGAAAGAAACTGCCGCGAATTTGCTATATATTCCCAAATCCAGGGTAGGAACATGAAGTTCCAACACAATTACGTTTTTTCACCTTTCGAATCCTGAAAGGCGCGACAAAATGTAAGTCATTTGGTTCATCATATTTACAAACTGCGAGGGATAACAATTAAACAGGTTGATAAGGATGTTTGTCTCTCTCTTTGTCCCTCTCCCTTTCTGTCTCTGTCTTTGGCCCTCTCTCTCGCTCTCTCTGTCTCTCCATGTCCCTCTCCCTTTCTGTCTCTGTCTCTGTCTTTGGCCCTCTCTCTCGCTCTCTCTGTCTCTCCTTGTCCCTCTCCCTTTCTGTCTCTGTCTTTAGCTTTGGCCCTCTCTCTCGCTCTATCTGACTCTCCTTGTCGCTCTCCCTTTCTGTCTCTGTTTCTGTCTTTGGCCCTCTCTCTCACTCTCTCTGTCTCTCTCTTTGTCCCTTTCGCTTTCTGTCCCTGTCTCTGTCTTTGGCCCTCTCTCTCGCTCTCCCTGTCTCTCCTTGCCCCCTCTCCCTTTCTATCTCTGTCTCTGTCTTTGGCCCTCTCGCTCGCTCTCTCTCTCTCTCTCCTTGTCCGTCTCCCTTTCTGTCTCTGTCTCTGTCTTTGACCCTCTCTCTCGCTCGCTCTGTCTCTCTTTGTCCCTCTCCCTTTCTGTCTCTGTCTCTGTCTTTGGCCCTCTCTCTCGCTCACTCTGTCTCTCCTTGTCCCTCTCCCTTTCTCTCTATATCACTGTCTTTGGCCCTCTCTCTCGCTCTCTCTGTCTCTCCTTCTGCCTCTCCCTTTCTGTCTCTGCCTCTGTCGTTGGCTCTCTCTCTCGCTCTCTCTGACTCTCCTTGTCCCTCTCCCTTTTTGTCTCTGACTCTATCTTTGGCCCTCTCTCTCGCTCTCTCTGTCTCTCCTTGTCCCTCTCCCTTTCTGTCTCTATCTTTGGTCCTCTCTCCCGTTCGTTCTGTCTCTCCTTGTCATTCTCCCTTTTTTTTTTCTTTCTCTGCCTTTGGCACTCTTTCTCGCTCTTTCTGTCTCTCTTTGTTCCAATCCCTTTTTGGCTCTGCCTCTCTCTTTGTCCATCTCATCCCCTCGGACTATCTCTCCCCTTGCGTCCTTCTATCTCTCTCTCTCTCTCTCTCTCTCCCGAATACCGGCAGAATAGCGAACCACATGGACAATGAAAGAAACAGATTAGTGTCACTGTCCTATTTCAAAATCGCAAAATGAAGGAATTGCTACTCCCGCGATAAGTGCTCCGGTAGAATTGAAAAATGTTGGAAGTTTCGGGGGTGCGGGGGAGTGGGGGGGAGGCGGTGGGTTGTGGAGGCAGTTGCTCCTTGCACCTGAGACGTCGAGATTCAAGGACGTAAGGTTAGTAACAGGCTTTCGTGAAAATAATTGCACTATGGGTTGGAGTCTAAAGAACCTACGGATCTATGAAGTATTCAGATATTTTACATCTGCTGTACAGGACATGAAGAGGCCATTCGCCGCAATTGGTCTTTTCAGGCGTTTATGCTCCACAGGATCATTCTCCAACTCTACTTCATCTAAGTCTAGTAGCATATCCTTCGATTGCCATGTCGCTCATGTTCGTATCCTATATGCCTATCTGCTATTCACCTCAACTACTCCCTGTGGTAGCTAGTTCCACAATCTAACCTCTCTTTCTCCTGATCTCCCTATTGGATTCATGAGCGACTTCCTTATATTGGTGACTTCCAGTTTTACTCAGTGTGACACAAGAGCTTTCCAATCCCCACCATCGGCAGGACACCAAGAAATCCGTCAGAAGCAGCATTCACCACCAGAGCCGAAATCTTGCTCGGCTTAACCGCCTGTTTTCAGCGGGCTGCAGCATATCCCATCCTAAAATGCCAATCAGGAACGACCGTCTCTGGAAGCAGTTAAACGATCAGTGTTTAGACTTTGAATATTACAAGGACTGTAGCTCATCCAATGGTGAATATGCTAAACAGGACGGACAGAATCTGGAAATTGCAAAAGGTCAATGCGTGGCCTGGGTCAAAACTGCAACCACAACATGGGCGAGATATAAACGAGGTCGGTATGTAGGAGTGCGCTGTTATATTATAAACATTCGGTGTGTAAATATGAGTGGAATATTTCGATATATATTGTGTCAATGTATATGTACATTTGTCACATTTTTCACAATTTTTAACTAGGATAGAAATTCACTGTTGATTTCAAGGTAAATTGTTACTTTTTGCTCTCTCAGCTTTCGTGTTTGACAGTTTGGTTTTAACTACAATTTTCGGCGATAACCACTCTATATCTTGATACAATCAGTCTATATTCCATTTATCAAAACACACAGTCAACAGGACTGAAAACATGGGACTCTACTAACCACAACCACCCCGAGAAACTGGCCTTAACTCTTATATTCTCCTTTCTATCCTCAAACCGCATTTTACCCTAGTTTTCTAACCTGTTCTTCACTCCATAACTCGCCATCGTCGACAACTATCCCGCGTGTTATACCTTGTCAAAGTTTTTTTCTAAACTCCATTACATCACAACCACTGTATTTACCCAGCTGCCGTGTTTTTTTTTAACCTGCTCAAAGAATTACATGAGGTTTGAAATGCGTGACCGTCCGATGAAATTCGCATTGGCAAATTCTATCCTATAACGCTTTATCTCGGCAAGTGGAAACATCGTCCTTAAATAGAGATTCGGAAAGGTTCCATACTGCAGTTGTTAATGCAACTGTCCTGTAATTAACCAGCTTCGCTCTATCTGCCTGTAAAAACATTGTTAGTACATTGTCCACACCGAGTTACCCAGCATAGAGCCCTGAGATAGAGTTTCTGGGGCCGTGGGAATTCCTTCCATCATCTCCTTCAGATTCCTGGGATATAAGCTTTCAGATGCCGGTACTTTGTCTACATTTAGCCTAAATCAATTACCTAAACAATTTCCTTTATCCGTCATAATATTGCTAAGTCTGTAGCACATTTATATTACATTTGCTTCACGATAAATTTATTTCATGTTAATGGGAGACGCTTATTTCACAGCCTGAGAAAAGCAGAAAGGTGTAAGCAGGAAAGGCAATGAATGTCTTAATGTCGATGGGAAAGTTTCTACATTAGGTATTGGAGCCGAAAAAGGAACCTGTCAAACTATATTTAATGATGAACAATCGACCAGAATCAGTTATCAAACTGAACGTCTTGCTAATAATGTAGGTAATATGATTACAATTGTTACTGTTTTTAAGAGGCATAATGGAGTCAGAAACCACGTTATTAACTCAAAGTAAGACCAATCTGAAGGGATGCCAAATGTAATAAAAGCAGATGTCAAATAACGTGCAAGGCATATACAAGTTAGCAACAAATGTTTATTTGAGTATATTAAGGGAATAGGAGAGGCAAGAGAAAATGTTGTCCCTTTAAAGACAGATGCAGCAAAACTATGATAGAAAGTAAGGAAATGGAAGAATGGATAGCCAGCTAGTTATATATTAGTAAAGAGACAGTAGGCTGTAATTGTAGTAAAACATGGGAGGTGCTGTTCTACAGAGATCTGTGCTGTGACCATAGCGGTTCATAAAATCATGGGAGATTCTAAACATTCGGCCTTCCAGCAACAGTTAGCAAGGGCTGAAGTGAATGATATGTTTTATAAACGTCGGGGGTACATCCAGGGACAATGATGTATGGATGATGAACTCAGGAATGCTGAGCGGTTTAAGGCTCTCCAGTCAGATTGCAGTCTCTTCTGGAGACGTGGCTTCGAATTTTACATTTGACAAATAAACATTTCTTTGTACCGAATCTTTTTATGTAGTTTCTGCATTTTCAGCGCAGTTGATTTATACCTTCCAGGAAACGATGTCGCCTTGCAGCCATGGCAGGTTTCTTTTATTAGTTGTAAGTATGTATTGTGTTGGGGTCAGCAGAATAGGGCAAGTGGAATAAAAACATAAGAAATAGGAGCAGAATTCGGCCATTTGCCCCCTGGGAGCCTGCTCTGCCATTCAATAAGCTCAAGGCTGATCAGATCGAGGACTCAGTTCCACTTCCCTGCTGTGTGCCCGTAACGCTTCACTAACTTATCGTCCAAAAGTCTGTCTGTCTCCAACTTAAATTTATTCAATGACCCAGCCTCCACAGCTCTCTGGGGCAGCTAATTCCACAGATATCCGACCCTCTGAGAGAAGAAAGTCCTGCTGATCTGTTCTAAATTGGCGAATCCTTATTCTTAAAGTATGCCCCCGAGTTCTAGATTCCCCCACTAGTGGAAACGTCCTATCGGCAAGTAACGTATTGAGTGAGTCCCCTCACTGTCTTATTCATTTAAATAAGATCACCTCTCTTTCTTATAAACTCCAATGAGAATAGACGAGATCTGCTCACCCTTTTATCATAAGTCAACCCCTTTATTGCAGGAATCAACCAAGTGAACCTTTTATGAAATGTATTAATAAGGTGAACAAAACTGTAAGCAGTACTCTGCTAGGTGCGGTCTCACCACTACCCTGTACAGTTGTAACAGGACTTATCTGCTTTTATACACCATCTCCCTTACAATAAAGGACAGCATTCCTGATTACTTGCTCTTGTGCATACTGTTTTGTTCTGTTTAATGCACAGGGACCGTAAGGTCCCTATGTACTGCCGCATTTTGTAATCTCTCTCCATTTAAGTAATAATTTGCTTTGTCATGTTTTCTGACAAGTGGATAATTTCACAATTTCATGCATCATATTGCTTCTGCCAAATGTTTACTTAGCCTGTGTATAAACCTTTGTAGATTTCTTGTTTAATTTTGAGAACTTGCTTTCCAACCCATCTGTGCTTCGTCAGCAAACTTTGGTAAATTACACTCGGTCCCTTGATCCAAGTCATTGATATAGATTGTAAATAGTTGAGGCCCCAGCACTGATCCCTGTGGCACCTCACTAGTCACTGTTTGCAAGCGGATAATGATTCATTTATCGTCGCTCTCTGTTTCTGTTATTTAGCCAATCTTCGATCCATGCTAATATGTTACCTCCAATCATGTGAGCTATTATCTTTCGCAGTATCATTTTACTTGGCATCTTATTGAATGCCTTATTTAAATCCAAATATAACTCAACCCCTGGTTCCCCTTAAACAACCTGCTCGTTACATCCGCAGATAACTCAGGAAAATTTGTCAAACATGATTTCCCTTTCATAAAACTACGCTGTCTCTGTTTGACTGCATTATTATTTTGCAACTGTGCTGGTACTGCTTCCTTTATAATGAATTCCATCAATTTCCCAACGACATATATTAGGTTAACTCGTCTATAGTTTCCTGCTGTCTGCCTCCCTTCTTTTTTATATGGAGACTTAAGATTTTCAGGTTTCCAATCAGCTGGGATCTCTCCAGAAGCCAGTGAATTTTGGTAGATTACAAACAATATCTCTGCAGCATCTTCGTTTAAGACCCGAGGCTGCAGACAATCAGCTCCAATAGACGTGGCTGGCTATAGTTCCATTGTTTTACTGAACTCATTTTCTTTAGTGATGGTGATTGTATTAATTTACCCCTCAATATCGGCCCTTAATTATCTATTATTGGGATATTCTTAGTGTCTTCTACCGTGAATACCGGTACAAAATATTTGTTCAAAGTCTCTCCCATTTTCCTGCTCCCCATTATTTATTTCCTAGTCTCAACCTCGAAGGTACTTGAGTAATTCTCTTCATCTTTTATATACCTGCAGAATCTTTTAATATCTGTTTATATATTTCTTGTATCATTACTCTCATAATCCATGTTCACTCTGTATTATTTTTTCAGTCGTCCTTTGCTGTTATTTGTAAATACTCTGGCCTCCCACTAATCTTGACTACATTGTATGCCATTGTTTTTAATTTGATACCATCCTTTACTTCCTTAGTTAGCCACTGTTGGTTCTCCCTTCTCTTAATGTATTTCCTTTTGACTGGAATATATTGTTGTGGAGAGTTAGGAAATATCAACTTAAATATTCGCCATTGCTCATCAACATTCTTACAATCTATTTTACCTATCAACTTTAGCCAACTCTGCATAGCTTTGGAAGCGACTTCATTTAAGATCATTCTGTTGAGAATCAATCCATTGGTCTCAAACGTTGCAGTAATCAACATCATAAATTATCGGATAGGAGTTTAATCATTCCACAGAAATCTACAACGGCTTTTGAAGAAGGTTCACATAAACTTTCATATTTACAGCATGGTTAAAAAAAAGCTCAATTAAAGTTCTGTTACAACAATCAATTAACTGTGATTTTTGTAACTACACTTGAGTGTCTCCACGTTAGATTCACATCTTTTTGTGAGTTGTTATAGTGTTAAATGCAAAGGTTTTTGCGTCTCTGATTATTCCAATGTAATTAACGGTATCTATATTGTTATTTAATGCTTTGGGGTGGAGGATCTGTGTTAGTTATCAATGTATTTTTGAGCGCTTCAAATGTTCAGTCTGGCCTCAATCGACCATCCCATATCCCCGAAGTGGGAGACGGCAAACCATCTGTGACATTCGATTTCAACGTTTGCTTTAATTACCATGCTGATATTTACCAACGTTAATTTAGAACTTGTGTTTGAGAAGAGCACAGAAACGTTCAGCTAGGACTTGCGCCCTTGCGGCAAGTTTTGAGTTGTCTGGTAAACTGCTATAGTGAAAGCACAAAATTATGAAAAGAAAGTGCTGGCAACATTCAGCAGCTCAGGCATCATCGGTGGAGAAATATTGCTTTTCCCAGGACCTCACTTCCACTTTGATTTATACTTCACGTAGTTCATATCTTACAATTCCAACCACTCCTTGGAATCAAAAGTTGCGGATGGAACTCGGACTTTGCTGTTTTGAGCAAAGAGATTAAAGGAGCAAAATAAAACTCCCCCACTGCGGCTTGGGCAAGAATGGAACTCAGACGGAGCAGTCTTGAATGAGTAGAAAAAAGGAAATAATATTATTCAATGCAAAAACTATATAATTGGAAACCACACACAGTCGATTAGCGGCCCATCACCTTAACCTCTCAACCACCTTGACCCGTGAACACAGCTCATGAAGCTCTTTTATTTCCTTCATTCTCAATGCAAAGGCCTGGTCTCAAATGAGGCAACGGGAGAGCTAGCTTTCAATTATCGATCACCAGCATCATATGAACTGCCTTTGGCATTGTAGCGTGGCTGAGCGATCTAAGGCGCTGAATTTATGTTCCAGTTCCCGAGAGTGTTTGTGTTACAAACCCACCGCTGTCATAGTTAACTTTATATTGGTGTTTTTAAACGAACTCAGAGTTGCAATGTTAAAACCAAAAAATAAAAATTGCTGGAAACTTTAGTAAGATATCGAATGAGACAAACTCTTCACAAAAGAAAATATTTTTTAAATCGGCTTCGTTCGTCGCAAAACTGATTTTTTCATTCATTCCTGGGATGTAGGTATCGCGGGCAACGCCAGCACTTATTGCCCATCTCTCATTGTCCTTGAGAAGGTGATGGTGATCCGCATTCTCTCGAGGCCTCCTTTTCTGAAACTTCCAGGCAATCTGCAGAATAAGTTTGGAAATAGGTCAGCCGTCTCAGCATGCTTTCGTGAAGTACGTAAATATTCCAGGTCTCTCCCGAAACCTTTTGTTTCCTCAGAACAGGTCTTTAAATCTCCAAAACCCTCCAGAGGGTTCCGATTGAAGAAATTAAACGATTTGGATAATTGATTTCAATAGAGAAATTACCCGCTGCGAGCAGGGATCAAAGCTGCACAAGGAAAGGGTATATACGGGAATCCGCGAGAATACAAACAGCGTAAACAAATTCACTGGTTATACTCTCAGTTCCCCTTAATATCGTGACAACTTCAATCAAATCACAACTTAATCTTACAAATTCAATATCATACAACGCTGATTTTTGTAATCCTCTCCTCATAATTTCTCCTCGAGTCCGGGTTTAATTCCTCTTTAATTACATTGCACTCACTCAAATATGAATATTTATTTCCTGCATTACAAATAAAAAACAGAAACAACACAATTATAAACCAGTACTACGGCCAAAAATAATTGGTATGTGCGTAATTTACAGAGCCGGAACAGACGCGATGGATGGACAGCCCCATTTTGTGCTGAATGATTCGATGATCCTATGTCTTCTTTTTTAAAAGTCAGCTGAAAAGGCAGCTGTATGCTGGGAGCACTGATACCGCACAGCATCTGCATGTGGCTCTAGTGGCATGATCATTAGTGCGCAGTATTTATATGACAGTACAGGTACGCGAATTGCCTCAACTCTAACAGACAATTGTTTTGCTAGTAACATGTGCAGCGGAGTTGAAGGAACACTTGGTCGGTTCCCAAAATTTATCTACTTATTAGAGTTTCCATGTGAGCAGTTAGGTTCCTCTGGGCCGCAATGTTGCAAGTGCAGTTGAGAGTTTTACAGTAGTGTTTTTGTATTACAGATTTATAGGAGGGAGCGGGGCCGTTTCCATTCATAAATCACGAACGCCAAAGTTAGGAAAAATGATCTAGAAACAGACTCTAATTCATCGCTCTTACAATGGTTTTGGCACAAAGTGGAATATGTGTAAACACACGGAGTATCTGTTTCTGCTTCCGACATAATATTCAACACAAGCAAGAATTCCGCTGAACAGCTTGTTGAGAATTTCGATAAAGATCATCACATGTGTTCGACGTTTGCAAGCGATCACATAGAGGTGGGAAATGAAGTTGGACGGGAGCGGACAAACCGCCCCGCTCGCTGGGAGCAACGCTACTCCTCAGACTACCACTGCCATTTATAGGATTTTCGGCGTTTTTTTGATTTGAACAATTAGGCAGATGTTGACAATGGTGCTGCAAGAAACACATTAAAACCGTTGAGGTGTTAGGGCTCGGGAGCGGCTTTGTGGCGCAATGGGTATTGCATTGACCATTTATATCATTCGATTATACAGACACATTCAAAGGTTATCGGCTCAAATTTTAGGCAGGGTTTGGTGTTTAGGACCCCGGAAGTGAACATGTGGAGCAAAACCTTATCTGTCTTCATTCCGTCCGCACTATTTCGAGAATCGGACCAAAGAAAGAGACACAAAATAACTAAAAGCTTCCGAAGCCCGGAATCTTTACTTCTTCAGCAAAACGCGCTGCCAACTGAGCTATTCCGGCAATTCCAATTCAATGACGCACAGTAACGAATGGGTTGTAGGTGTGCTGCAAAAGTTCCTCACCGAAACTTGAATAAGTAACAACACGGGTGGAACGCGAACCCACAACCTTGTAATGATTGTTTGAAGTTTACCTAGAAATCTAATGTGCTACAGATTGCAACACAGTGCCGAATACAGAATACGTTTCTGAATTAGTGACTTTGTGCTTCATGTTAGTGAATGTAAGATTTGATATGTTTTGAAGGTATCTCTGCAAATCATTTAACCTCTGTATTTTTAGCAACGCATTAAGGAGAGAACCAAGCACATTGCTCCGAGAAACCCTTCTCTAAACGTGAAAAGATGACAGTATTTACTGTGAAGAGTTTTGATTTATTCGGACGGACATCTGGAGTAAAGGCCGCCGCGACACAGGTGTGATACGATCACACAGTCTTATAATCTGGAGTCAGACGGATACAATCCTGTTGTGTCTCAAATACCCCCACTCAATGAGACGCTTCTTCTACATAGTGGCACTTTGAGACATCGCTTCCTTAATTCTAATTTTGTGACACATGAAGGTTTTCCAATCCCCACAAGCTCTCCTGGGGTATAAGGCAACCATGTGAAGCAGCATTCTCTGTCAGGTTCCATATCCCGCTCGCTTCTGCCGCCTGCTGCCAATGATCGAAAACTAATACAATTGTAGAGATCGGGCGCAGAGAATCATCAGAGAAAGTGGCATGATCTCAAAATACAAATTAGAGGGACAGCATCACGGGAACAGGTAATGTTGTGGGGTATGGAATTCGGTCAGAGCTGCAAACAAATAGGTGAAAGATAGAGAGAAATAGTTTCCGTAGTGGAAGGGTCCAGGTCAATGGGAGCTACACGTAAAATTAGAGCTAACCTGTCCAAGGATGATGAAAGGAATCGATTTGCTCACAGAAGGTAGGGAAATCCTGGAACTTCCTCCCCTAAAAATCGGTTGATGTTGGGGGTCGATTGACAATTTCAAACTCGTGATTGATAGATTGTTGTTAGACAAGGTTGTGAAGGTGTATGGAATCATCGCACAGACCAGCTCTGATCTAATTAAATGTCGGAGCAAGCTTGAGAGGCTGAATAGCCACCTCCTGTTTCTATTTTCCTATGAATGCAACAGGACAGAAACAGAAACAGCTGCAAACACACGTTGCATTTTATTCATATTTAAAAGCAAAATAACCATGCCACGCGCAATGATGCTGTCGTCAGGGAAGAATTCCCCCGACTTTCCTGTGGCTCTCTTGCCTCTCTCACCCCTTCATCCCACACGCTGCATGTTTTTAAACCTTGTTTTAAATCTGCTGCTCTGAGCCAGTGCATTCTGCATCTCACAACTCTTTCTGCAAATATCGTTTCACTGCTTGCTTCTATGTTTATTGTTATGAATCTCGTTGAGGTGAAATGGGACTGCTTCGGACATCGAATTAAAATATGGCTTATTGGAAACACGTTGGGGTCATAATCTCGTTCGCATAGAACTGAATCTAAATCGTTCAAGTTGGAATATTGTATTTTCTGGATCACAATATACAATATATTGTTATAAATGTTGGCTCCTCATTTCCCTGGTGTCAGAGGAGGAATTCTCTGCGTCCTTTATTTATTTCACGTTAGAGACAAACATAGGTATCCATTCAGAATCAACGCACGGATTGACATCGAGATAAATGCAGCGAGTATACAGGCAGCATTGGCACACATGGCGGAATAGACAAGAGAGATGCTTAAATATAAAATGGACTCAAACTCTAAATGGAAGTGACAGGTGGCTGATAGATATGAGTGAGTGTAGGCGATAGACCAAAGGCGTGGTTTGAATCTGTGGCTTAACTAGTCAAAGCGCCTATCTAGTAAACAAAAGATGCTCGGTTTGACTCACAGCGGGGCTGGCACTTACGATCTTCATGATTCACAAAGCGAGAGTTGCTTGCCATGGAACAGAGCTGCAATCGTTTTAAACGTAACTGGGGTTGCACTAGTTCCCATTCTGGATTAAGGCCCTATTCAGTGCGTGGCCTTGGTCGCTTACCACTGTGGCTATAATTTCTGGCGGGGTCGAATTTGGCCTCATCAAAAAACGATATATTTTCTGACCAGCGCCGTGTGTATCTTTGCTGCAGTCAGAAAAAATCCGTGACAGCTGTTGTGTGGCGCCGTGATCGTATAGTGGTTAGTACTCTGTGTTGTGGCCACAGCAACCTCGGTTCGAATCCGAGTCATGGCACATCTCGCTTTATTTATTTTATTCACTACAGCACCTGCTGATAGAACACAGCCAAACATCTATCCTTGCAAAATTAAACACATATTCCGTTTTTAGCGGTGGGCACATATTTACTCCTTCAAACCCACCTCTTCTCCCAGCTTTTTCTGCCTTCCACAATCAATAGCACTCCTTTACTTTGCTCACAATTCTCCCCGCAACAGTTTGTCTGGTGATGGCACTGGCGCGAGGCTGAATGATGAAGGTGATTTGCTTCAATGCTATAGAGGTCTTGTCACGGTCATTTAACTCACCGGGCGAAACATCTTTTTTTCTGTTCTGAATCTGTCTCAAAACCGACCATTTCTGAAAGTCGCTCACTTGAAGTAACGGAAGGCCCTTTGCTTACAGAAGCTGATTGTAGATTTTCAATATTGTCGATTTGGGTGCACGGGCAGGACAAGCGGTGAAGGCACGTTGTCACAGGGGAATTCTGTTTGGATGCAAAAATAAATAAACGGAATGGCTGATCGTGTTGCGAGACTAGGTGACCGACTTGATAACGCGATGGACTATGAATCCATTGTATTCTGCACACGTGTGTCCAGTCCCATCCTCGTGGGTAGTGTGTTAAATATTTGATGCATGTGGTTCTTTTGTCAATCACCTGAAAATTCTTATCCAAATTCACTTTTTTTCCCTAGCTTGCTACACTCAGCTCATGACATGTCTCAAATTATTAATATATACTTTAATGGGAAAATAAGGCAAGAAAATACACAATAAATTGTAGAACATTAAGAAGTGTAGTGGAACAAATGGACCTTGGAGTGCAGGTCCACAGGTCCCTGAACGTTGCAGGCGAGGGAGATATTGTGGTTGATGAAGCATATGGAATACTTGCTTTTACCAGTGGAGGCATAGTATTCAAGAGCAGGAGGCTATGCTTGAACTGCATACAACACTAGTTAGGCCACCACTCGAGTACTGTTTAAGCACATTACAGGAAAGATGTAATTGGATTGGAGAGAATACAGAGGAGATTTACGAGCATGTTGCCTGGAACAGAGAACTTGAGCTATGAGGAACGATTAGATAGGCTGTGTTACTTTTTGTGGAACAGAGAAGGCTGAGGAGAGACGATATTCAGGCATACACAATTATAAGTGTACTAGGTAGAGGTCTTAAGGCGGACCTATTTCCCTTAGCAGAGCAGTCAACAAAGAGGAAGCATGAATTTATTGTAATTGGTAGGAGGCTGATAGGTGATTTGTGGGGACAATTTTTCACCCAGAGGTTTCTGTCGCACACCGCTGAAAGGATGGTCGAGGCAGATTCCCTTCCCACGTTGCAAAAAAGTACTTGGATTTGCACTTAAAGTGTCGTTAGCTACAAGAGTACGGAACAAGTACTGGAAAGTGGGATGAGGCTCGATAGCTGTTGTTCGGCAAACGTGGACACGATGGGCCGGAATGGCCTCCTTCCATACTATGAAATGCAATGATTCGATGATATGCATTGGTGTGAAGAGAATTGTGAACTTTTTCAGGGTCACTATTATGATAAAAATATGTTTCACGTAAAGATAAACACATATTGAATTACTGAACAGAAGCATTGCAAAGTGGGTCCGCACATATGCAGGTAAACCAAATGCGCTTTCGATTAAATCACATTAAATATTCGGTAATCACAACTGTAATCGCGCTCCATTGAAACAGACACAAACATCGATTGATGCCGGATTGAGAGCATATCAATTTTACACACACACAAAATGATCCAGAACTGAGAGAATATCCCTTTTACACATACACAAAATGATCTGGGACAGAGAGCACATCCGTTTTACACATACACAGAATGATCCGGGACTGAGAGAATATCACTTTTACACACACACAGAATGATCCGGGTCAGAGCAAATATCCCTTTTAAACAGGCAAAGAAAGATCCAGGACAGACAGCACATCCCATTTAAACAGGCACAGAATGATCCGGGACAGAGAGAATATCCCTTTTACACACACACAGAATGATCAGGGACTGATAGCTCATCCCTTTTACATACACACAGAATGATCCCGGACTGAGAGCACTTCCCTTTTACACAGGCACAGAATGACCCGGGACAGTGAAAATATCCATTTTAAACAGGCAAAGAAAGTTCCAGGATAGATAACACATCCCATTTCGACAAACAAAGAATGATCCGGGACTGAGAGCACAACCCTTTTAAACAGACACAGCATGATCAGGGACTGACAGCACATCCCTTTTTAACAGACACAAAATGGCCCAGGACTTAAAACAATCCCTTTTAAACAGACACAGAATGACCCGGCACTGAGAGCACATCCCTTTTAAACAGACACAGCGTGATCCGGGACTGAAAGCATACAGCTTTTTAAATTATAAAAAGCCCCTTATGTTCAGGCTTACTACTCTTTTTGGCAATATTATTAATCTCTTCCTTGAATCTAATACTATCTTTAATTTCTCTTGATAGCCACGGTTGGAACATTTTTAGTTTTGTGTTATTATTCCTTCAAGGAATGTACATTGTATCGAATTATCACATTTTCTTGAAATGCTTGCCATCCAACGTGAATTGGATAACATTTGATAGGAATCAATTGCAGGGCTGTGTTGAAAGTGTAGGGAGTGGGTCTAATTGGATAGCATTTTCACAAAGCCGGCTTCGTCATGATGGGACAAAAAGTCTCCTTCAGTTCTGGCACTCTCGGATACTCATCGCCTACCTCGGTTTGATTCGTTTAGTCCTGTGGGAAACGAATAATAATGTTCTGCACGTGACTTCAGGTTAATACATTTTGCAAAAGATTGGGAACATTAACGGACTCAGAAACATTCAATGGGTCTTCAAACTCTCGGGTCAGTGGACTTGCTGAACTATTAACATTTGAGATAATTATGGGCTGTTTGGAACAACAGGCGATCCTCCGGGCACCTGTATGAAAGCGCGGACGGGAGTTGAACCCACATTTTCCGGTTTACAGGACGGCGACATCACCACTTGATAACGAACCCTCTCATCCATAGCAATGATGTTATTTTTTCTGAAGCAACTTACTATGGATGCTGGGAATTGGAAATGCAACATAAATTGCTGAACATATTCAGCAGGACAAGCAGCATTAGTGAAGTGAGAAACAGAGATAATGTTTCACGTCGATGATATTTCATCAAAACTGTCAGAAGTTGGATGTGAAACAGGTTTTAAGCAGATACTTAAGCAGGGCAAGGTGGAGGGGAGGAAGGAACGAAAAGGAAGGCCTGTGACATGGTGGAAAGCAGGAAAGATTTTATGACAAAAGCAAAAGTGCATGATAATGGGGTACTGCAAGAAACAAATATGCGTTATAGAAAGGGTAAGAGGGAATAGCAAGATCATTACGAACAGCTACTGTCCGAGAAAATGGGAGCAGTGGTTAGAATCTGAAATTGTTGAATTCAACTTTGAGCCCGGAAGGCTGTAAAATGCCGAATGGAAAGATGAGCTGCTGTTCCTCGATCTTTCGTTGAGCTTCATGGGAACAGTATATGAGGACGAGACAGGCGACCGAAAGCTTGGGGTTCTCGTTGCGGATTGAATGAGCTGCTCGGTAAACTGCTCACCTAGTATGTGTCTGGTCGCCCCAATGTAGAGGAGATTTCAGTCGATCGAGTACACTATGTTGAAAGAAGTACAAGTACGTCGTTTCACCTATACTGGCCTGGACTGTGGGAAGGGAGGAGGAAATTGCCACGTGTTGCTTCTCCTGCGCTTGCACGGTAAGGTGCGTGGGAAGGAATGCGTTGTTGGTGGTGATTGGATAGTGTACCATGTCATGCCGGTTAGACTGGTCCCTTTGTACTGCTGAAAAGAGAGGGGAGGGTAAGAAGTATTTAATGGTAGGACCACGATGGATGTGTCAGCAATGGGGGAGGATGATCCATTGAATGTGACGGTTCGTGGAGCAAATGTTAAGCACAAGTGGAACCCGATCGTGGTTATGCGAAGGGAGGAGAAGGGATGAGAGCAGAAATGCGGGAAATGTGCCGGGCAAGGTCTAGGGTCATGTGCACTCGGGTTGAGGGTTTTTCTTGCTGGAGAATCATTTAGCTACATATCGGTAGCACTGGTATTGACTTTGGCATCGTCAGGGCATATACGATGGAGATGGAGAAACTGGGAGAATGGAATAGAGTCCTTATAGAAAGCGAGTGGGATAAAGTTTAATTAAGGTAGATGTGGGAATCAGTGGGGTTATTGTAGATATTGGTCGGCCGAATCTCCCCAGCAATGGAGGCAGCGAAATCAGGAGGGTAAGGGAAGAATCTGAGATGGGCCATGTGAAGGGCAGGGAAGGTTGGAAATTTAAAGCAAAGTTGACTAAACGTCTTGTTCATTGCTAAAGCTGGAAATAGCACAGATAAATTCAACAATGTTCCAGAAAACGAGGTGATGGATGAGACCTGAGTAGGACTAGAACAAAGAATGTTGCACTTATACCATTGAAATATAGGCATATCTAGGCCGCATGCGGGTTACCATAGCAACACATTTAATTTGGAGTAAGTGTGTGGAGTCAAAGGAGAAGTTGTCCAATGCCAGTTAAATCAAGTTCCGCAAGGCGGATGAATTGATCGTGGATGGATATTGGTTGAGCGTCCTTTCAATGAAGAAGCGAGAGGCCTCAAGCCCTCCTGGTTGGGAATGGATGACCAAAGTGATTGGACGACCATAGTGATAGGGAGATTGAGAGCCAGGAAACTGAAAAGTAACTGATGTTACTTTTATTCTACAGCAGCTTTCCAATCACTGGCATTATCAATGGATTGGCATTTGGTGTTGAATGAATTTGCTGAATTGTCGAAAATTGCATTTTTTGCTTCAATCGTCAGGATGGATGAGTGAGTAATAAGATTTGGACTGAACATCAAATGTGCGAATGTTGGCATGAGTTTGAGCTCGAGTACTAGCGGATGGTGTCTATTACGATAACTTGTTAAAATATTATAATCATTGGAAAGGAAGGTTCTGTATTTATATTTTACTTTTCCAGGAAGCGATCCTACATTTACAAGAGGTGCTCTGCCGATTGATGGAAAATAAGAGCAGGGGTCGTTGAACCCTCGAGTCGTTCAGTGAGATAATTTTTGAAAATTACTTAAACTCATCTATCTGCTTTGACTCCAAATCAATTCCTACCAATATCCAGTAAAAAACTATCAATCTCAGATTTAAATAAGCAATTTATTTGACAAATGAACCGGAGTTGAGATGAGGAGATTATTTAATTATTCTCCAATTAGTTCAGGTTTGGAAAGCATTACCTGAACAGTTGGTTGGCACAGATGCGATCAGAACTTTCTTAAGTATATAAGAATATAAGAATTAGGGGCAGGAGTATTAGGTCCCTCGAGCCTGCTCCGCCATTGAATAAGATCATGGATAATCTAATCAAGGACTCAGCTCCACTTCCCTGCCCGCTCCCCATAACCCTTTACTCCCTGATCATTCAAAAATGTGTCTATCTCCGATTTTATATATTCATTGACCCAGCCTCCACGGCTCTCTGGGGGAGAGAATTCCATAGAAAATACGTTTCTTCTCATCTCAGTTTTAAATCTGCATAAACGACTGGGAAGAATGGACCGAGTATAAAGTAGCCACGTTTGCTGACGGTGAAAAGTTGTGATGAAAAGCAATGTATTAGTATAATGTTGGAAAGTGTGAGGTCATGCAATTTGACAGAAATAAACTTTGACAGAAAAGAGCAAGCTATTATTTAAATGAAGAAACATTGCAACGTGCTGCAATACAGCGGGAACTATGGGTACTTGTGTATGAAACACAAAAGGTTAGTATGCAGCTGCAGCAAATAATCAGGAAAGCCAATGGAATCATGGCGTTTATTACAAAGGAGATGTAGTATAACAGCAGGGAAGTCTCGCTACAGCTATATCGGTATTGTGAGGCGACACCTGAAATACAATGTATAGTTTTGGTTTCCATATTTATGAAAGGATACTTGCTTTGGACGCAATTCAGAGAAGATTCAATAGGTTCATTCGGAGATGAGGGTGTTGAGCTATGATGAAAGATTGAAAAGGTTCAGCCATTACTCATTGGAATTCAGAAGAATGAGAGGTGATCTTATCGAAACGTATAAGTTTATGAGGGGGCTTGACAAGGTGGATGCAAAGAGGAGGTTTCCATTGATAGGGGAGACGAGAACTCGGGGGCAACATCTTAGAAAAAGCGGCCGCCCATTTAAAACTGAGATGAGGAGGAATTTCCTCTTTCAGAGGGTTATACTTCTGTGGATTTGGCTGCCTCAGAGCGCTGTGGGAGCCGGGACATTGAATAAATTTAAGTCAGAGACAGTTTCTTAACTAATAAGGGATTACGGAGTTATGGTGAGCAGGCAGGAAAGTGGACCTGAGTCCATGATCCGATCAGCAATTATCGTATTAAATGGTGGTGCAGACTCGAGGGGCCGTATGGCTTATTGCTGCTCATTTTTCACATGTTCTAATGTTCTTATAAATTGGCGGTCCCTTATTCTAAGTCTATGTCCACTAGTTTTAGTTTCCCGTATGAGTGCAAATATGCTCTCTGCATCCACCTTGTCGAGCGTCCTCATTATCTTATACGTTTCGATAAGATTACCTCTCATTCTTCTGTACTCCAGTGTGGATAGTCCCAACCTACTTAACCTATCTTCATAAGTCAACCCTCCCCATCTCCGAATTCAACTTAGTGAACCCTCTCTGAACAGACTCCAAGTATATCCTTCCTTAAATACGGAGACTAAAACTGTACGCCTTACACGAGGTGTGGCCTCACTCATACGCGGTACAATTGTAGCAGGTCTAATCTGCCTTTATAAAGCATCTCGCTTGCAATAAACGCATATTCCATTTGCCTTCCTGATTAAGTGCTGTACCTGCACACTAATTTTTGTGTTTGTTGCACAAGGACCCCCAGGTGTCCCACTACTTCAGAACTTTGCAACTTTTCTCCATTTAAATTATAATTTGATTTTCTATTCTTTCTGCCACAGTTGGTATCGTCACATTTTCACACATTTTATTGCAACAGCCAAACTGTTGCCCACACACTTAGCCTGTCTATATCCCTTTGCAGATTTCTTCTGTCCTCCTCAGATTTTGCTATCCTACCCATCTTTGTATCATCAGCAAAATTAGCTCCTTTACACTCGGTCATTTCATGCAATTCATTAAAATAGATTGTAAATAGATGTGGACCCAGCACCGATACCTGTGTCACCCCACTAGTCAATGTTTGCTAAATGGAGAATTACGCATTTATCACGACGCTCTGTTTTCTGTTATTTAGCAAAGCCTCTCTCCATGCTAATATTTTACTCCCAACCCCGTGAGCTGTTATCTTGTGCAGTAACCTCTTATGTGGCACATTATCTAATGCCTTCTGTAAATCCAAATACACCACATCTATTGGTTTCCCCTTATCCACACGTTACATCCTCAAAAACTCCAGCAGATTTGTTAAACATGATTTCCTTTTCATAAAACCATGCTGATTCTGCTTGATTGAATCATGCTTTTCCAAATGTCCCGCTACTGCTTCCTTAATAATGGACTCCAGCATTTTCGCAACGGTAGATGTTCGGCTAACTGTTCTATAGTTTCCTGCTTTTTGCTTGACTCGTATTTAAGGGGCATTACATTTTCGGTTTTCCAATCCACTGTTACCGCTCCAGAATGCAGGGAATTTTGAGAAATTATAACGAATGCATCCACTACCTCTGCAACCACTTCTCTTAAGACCCTAGGAGGTAAGCCATCAGGTCCAGGGGACTTGTCTGCCTTTAGGGCAATTATTTTACTAGTTCTACTTCGTTCGTGATAGTGAGAGTATTAATTCATCCCTGCCTATACCCTCTTTATTATCCACTATTGGGTTGTTTATTAGTGTCATCTACTTGAAAGACCAATACAAAATATTTGTTCAACGTCTCTGCCATTTCCCTGTTCTCCATTATTAATTCCACAGTGTCATCCTCCAGGGGCCCAACATTCACATGAGCAACTCTTTTCCCTTTTATGTATTTGTAGAAACTCTTATTATCTGTTTTTATATTTCGTGTTAGTTTAATTTCATAATCTATCTTCCCTTTTTAATAATGTTTTTAATCTTTCTCTGCTGGCTTAAAAACATTCCCAATGCGCTGCTCTCGTCTCCCACTAGTCTTGGCCACATTGTATGCCTTTGATTTCAATAAGATACCCTCCGTTATTTCCTTAGTTAGATGCGGATGGTTATCCCTTCTCTCACAGCCTTTCCTTCTCATTGGGTAATTTTTTGTTCCGTGTTATAAAATATCTCCTTAAATGTCTGCCACTGCTCATCAACCGCCCACACCTTATGTTGCTTTCCCAGTCAACTTTATCCACCTCTGTCATCATACCTTTGTAGTCTCCTTTATTTAACCTTAGGACACTGGTTGGAGAAACACATTTCTATTCCTCCAACTGAATTTGAATTCAACCATATTGTTGTCACTCAATCCAATACGATCTTTTACTATGAGATCATTTATTAATCATGTCTCATTACACAGTACTAGATCTAAGATAGCATGCTCCCTGTAGAAATAAAGTCTCCCGGATACACTCCATGAACGCCTCCTCAAATCTAGCCAGGCCAATTCGGTTTATCGAGTAAATATGAAGGTTAAAACCCCTATCATTATTGCCGTTCCTTTTTTCCAAGCCTCTAATATTTCTTGATTTATACTCCGTCCAAACGTGCAACCACTGTTTGGGGGCCTATAGACTATGCCTAGCCGCGACTTTTTCCCGTTATTGTTTCTTATCTCCACCCAAACTGATTCAACCTCTTGACCCTCTGAGCCAATATCGTTTCTCACGAACGCACTAATCCCATCTTTTATTAACAATGTTATCCCACCTACTTTCCCTTTTTGTCTGTCCTTCCGAAATGTCAAATACCCTTGAATAATTCGTTTCCAGTCCTGGTCACCTTGCAACCACGTCTCTGTAATTACTATCAGATCGTAGTCATTTGTATTTATTTGTTCCGTCAACTCATCTGTTTTGTTACGAATGCTACGTGCAGTTACACAAAAAGCTTTTTAAATTTGTTTTTTACACTTCTTTCCTCTGTCCTACAAACTAACTTTCTACCTTTTTGCTTTTTAATTCCAACTCTACTCCCCTCCCTATTGAATCTATTCTAATGTTCCCATCCCCCTGCCAAACTAGTTTAAACCCTCCCCAACAGCACGAGGAACCACCGCCTCCACCCAGCCCGTCGCCACTCGAGGTTATTGGTCCCGGCTCTGTTGAGGGGCAACCCGTCTGTCTTGTACAGGTACCAACTCCGCCAAAAGCAGTCCAAATGTCTCAGGAAACTAAAGCCCTCCCTCCTGCACCTTTTCTCCAGCCATGCATCCACGTGCTCTATCCTCCTATTTCTGTACTCACTCGTTCGTGGCACCTGGAATATTCCGGAGATTACTACCTTTCAGCTCCTGTTTTTTAACCTCTCTCATAGCTCCGCAAACTCTGCCTGCAGGACTTCACTCCTCTTTCTACCTATGTCATTGTGAACATATGGACAAAGACCGCTGACTGATCACCCTCCTCCATCAGAATGTCCTGCAGCCGCTCGGTGACATCCTTGCCTCCAGGAAGGCAACATATTATTCTGGTGTCACGTCTGCAGCTGCAGAAACGCCTTTCTGCTCCTCTGATTATTGAAACCCCTACCATTATAGCTCTTTCATTCTTCTCTCTCCTCCCCTGTGCAGCTGAATTTGTATCTGGTTCCACGCTGTTGGCGAGCGAGATGGACTCGGGGGCTCGTGCACTACCTGCCTAGTCCTCCTATTCTGTCTGCTGATCACCCGCTACCTCTCTACCTCTTAAGCAGCGGGTTGACCACATCTAAAAGGGAATTGAGTAAATAGTTGATGGCGAACAGTTTGCAGGGCTCTGGGGAAAGTGTCTCAAGGGATGCTACAATCCTCTCTCTCAGTGAACTTGTGTTTTTACCTGTAAACCTCAGTTCACGGATTTAATTCCCAGCCCTGCAGTCAGGTATTTTCACACATTTAATGTGCTTGTTCTCTTTTTCTCTCTCTATCATTTATTCTATTTCTCTCTGAATCTAACTTTCTTTCCGTGTGACAGTCTCGCTTTATGTCTATCTCAGTTGCAGTCAATTTCTGTACGCTTTTCTCATTGGGGATCTGTTTATCTGTCCAAATATGACTTTCTCTCTGTCACTCTCTCCATCGCTCCCCACTTCAGTTTTCTCCATATCTTATGCGTTATCACTTTAAGTGCTGGTTCAGTCTGAGCTTGCTGATACTGGGTGGTTGACGTGCATTTTAACATTATTCATTCAAAGATGTTCATTGTTGACGGGAAGATTACATGTTCTGTGGGTTAAAGCAAGGGGGTTTCTTTTCTAGTTCCAGACTGTCAGTTCATTGCGTTATTTGCCTAACTGTTGTGCTTTTGCGGTTCAACTTTTCACCATCCACAGTTAAAAACAAGGCATATAACTTCCCACGTTTGCATCGTATGCAGACGTGTAGGTTGCTCTGCGCTGAAAACTGCATTTTGAGTCTGCAAGCGATTTGCCGAATTTCCAAACACTGCACTGCAGCGTGCCCATGACCAGGATGGCCGAGATGTTAATGCGTTGGAATTAAAATTCAACAGATGTGTCTCTGCTCCTGGTAAATATTCAAACAACTGGTTTGAGTATTAGACTTAATGCTTGTTTGTTATGAAAGCGTGGAAGCGGTCCATAATCTCTGCAAATAATATACTTTAATTCACCCTTCAAGACAACGTTTCTTTATTTATAATAGGTGTTCTGCCAATTGACTGAACATAGGAACAGGATTAGGCCATTCCGCTCCTGGTGCCTATTCGCCATTCTGTTAATTCTTGGCTGAGCTCTATCTTATCTGCATCCATCTACATTGGCTCCACATCATTTTTACCAGTGTCTAGCAAAAACTATCAATCTAAAATTAACATTTTTAATTGAGCTAGTATATCCTGTCTTTTGTAGAAGATAAATCCTTCACCCTTTGCATGAAGAAGATTTTCCTAACTTCTCCGTCGAATGTCCTGCCTCTGATTTTATCATTATGTCCTCTTGTCGAAAACTCTCCCACGAACAGTGAAAAAAGCGTTATCTCTATCTATCTTATCAATTCGTATCAAAACCTTAAAAATCTCAATCAAATCGACACTTAACCTTCTATATTCCAGGGAGTACAGGCCTAGTTTATTTAATTTCTCCTCATAATTTAACCCGTGGCATCCTGGTAACATTCTGGTGAGCATGAACAGTGCACATTCCAATCCAGCCGATCGTTTCCAAGGGGCCGTGCCCATAAGGGGACTAGATATAATGGGTAGAAACGGCTTATTGCCCTTAGCAGAGTTCTTAACAACAAGCGGGCATAAATTTATAGTACTTAGAGAAGGTTTACAGGAGATGTGATGGGAAATTTCCACACGCAGATAGTTGTGGTTGTCTAAAACGCACTGCCTTAAAGATTGGTAGAGGCAGAAAACTTTAGCACATTTAAAACGTATTTGGATGTGCACCTGAATGGCCGTAACGTGCAGAGTTATGGACCTAGAGCTGGAAAGTGGGATTAGGCTGGATAACCGTGGCACGGACAGGATGGGCCGAAATTTTCTCCTTCCGTGCTGCATACGTTTATGAATCGATTATATTCTATAACTTAGAGTACTCCAGATATAGCCTAACTACATCTCTGTACAGTTGAAGAAAAACTTCCATGGCTTTATAGTCTATCCCATAGTTATAAAGCCTAGCACGCCATTAGTTGTTTTTTAATATATTTCTACCTTGCAACTGCATTTTAGTGGTATGCGCACTGGGACTGCAAACCACTTTGGAACTCCATCCCTCCAAGCTGTGCTCCATTTAATTCGTCCTCGGATTTATATTTGTGAACTAAAATGGATGACCACACAATTACCTGTTTGGAATCTATCTGCCACTGAATCGTCCTTTCATTTAATCTATCAATATATCTTTATAAGTATACGCTAACATCTGCACTAATTACTATATCACCAATATTTGCATCATCGGCAAACTGGATATCTCGCTGCCAGTTGTGTCTTAATCTTTAAGAAAAATAGAATGATACAATGTTTTTAACACTGATATTTTAAAACGTGCCATGCTTTGAAACCCGGGTAGGGTATGTCGGAAGAGGAAGGTAGGAGTAAGATTTCAGGCCGCTGACCCATCTGATCCTACAAATATACATCATGCAACTGTGCGCTGTTTTCAGACAGTAACAGCACGAGCTTGCATTCCCGTAGAATCTTTCACGAACATAGAATGACCGAATTGCCTGCCGTTGCTCAGTTTGAGTTCCGACAGTACCACCAGCCTCGAGACATCATTACAGCCTTGGTCCAAATAATGCCAAAAGTGATTAATTCTAAAATGAGGCGAGAGTGATTGGCCTTGACATCAAAGCAGTATTTGGCCGAATGTTTCATCAAGGAGGCTACTAACGTTGAAGTCATTGCGTGGTTAATCTTCACTGCTGGAGACATACCTAGCCTAAAAGAAGGTGGTTGTGGATTTTCGACGCCAATCATCTCAGCCCAGGATATCGCTGCAGGATATCATCATCACCTGCTTCATCAATGACCTGCCCTCCATCATAAGGTCAGAAATGGGCATGATCGCTAAAGATTGATTTTTCCAACTCGAGTATCAACTCCGCAGATAATGAACCATGAATTATATCGCCTTTCCATTATTGTGCGGGGTGAAAATCTTGGAACTCCTTCTACAACAGCACATTGTCAGTACCATCATCTCAGTGACTAAACCACAGAGCCATAGAAATTTACAGCACAGAAGGAAACCATTTAGCCCATCGCGTCCTTGCTGGTGGACAAAGCATTATCCTGCCAAATCCAATTTCGACCTCTTGGACCATAACCATTAAGTGGATATCCAAGTATGGCAGTGGTTCACGAAGTTTGGACATCACTACCTTCTTAAACGCAATTAGGGTTGGGCAATAAATGTCAGCCTTCCGAGCTACGCCCACATCCACTGAATTAATATTTTATTCAAACGTGTTTTACAGAAAATGAAGTACTTATTGAAGTGTAGTCACTGGATGTGCTGTAGGGCAATACGGCCGCCAATTACCACACAGCAAGATCCCATCGATACAGATATGTGCAGGAAACAAAATAGCATTCCCCACCTCATAAAATCATAGACTCGGAGAAGTTTGCATCAGGGAAGGGGGTCATTCGGCCCATCCTGTCTCGGCCAATCGAAATAGCTATCAAGCCTATCGCACTTCCCAGCTCTTGATATGTAGCGTTGCAGATTAGGGTCATTCAATCCATATACAAGTACTGCTTAAATGTGATGAGGGATTGTGTCTCCACCAACTTTTCAGTCAGTGAGCTCCAGACCCAAATTCATTCTGGGCGAAAAAATTTCTCCTCGACTCTCGTGTAATCCTTTTACCAATTACTTTAAATCTATGCCCCCTGGTTATTGACCTCTCTGCTCAGGGGTATAGGTGTTTCTTCTGCACACTATCTCGGCCCCGCATAATGTTATACACATCAATTATGTCACCGCTTATCCTCATCTTTTCGAAAGAAAACAACCCCAATCTTTCCCCATAACCAAAACTAACCAGTCCTGGGAACATCCACAACAACAGAGGAAACAAATGGAAGTGGAGGAGAATTGTTTGTTTTGAAACTGTGAGTTGTTGTGATCTGTAAAGCACTGCCTGAAAGGGTGGTGAATCATAGAGTCATCGATTCGTAGAATTGTTACAGCACGGAAGAAGACGATTCAGCCTGTCGAGCCCGTGCTGACCCTCGGCCAGTCTCACCCCGTCATTTCCCCACAGCACTGCAAATTCAATTGTAACTCTCAAAATGGAATTGGATAAATGCTTGAAGAAGCACATTTTGCAGGGCGTTGTGGAAAGTGCTAGGTCTAATTGGATAGCTCGTTCAAGAGTACGATGGACCAAGTATTCTCCATTGGTAATGTATGATTTTATGAAATGTTTTATGATAGTTTCATATAAATGACGCTGGTCATTTGCCCGTTCCACTATCCCACTTTATTTTTTTGTATATGCGTCTGTGCTTGGACAACGGAATTGAAATGATGTGGGATTCTGTCGCAATTCAACGCAAGTCACATAGCTTATCAAGGCGCGGTGGCCAAGTGGTAAGGCGTCGGTCCCGTAAACCGAAGATCATGGGTTCGATTTTCTATTCTAAGGAGAGAAATCCCAGCTTCACCAGTCTCTTCGTATCAATGAGGTCCCCAGCTCTGGCAGTATTCTAGTAAATCTATTCTGCCAAAGGCTTGACTTCTTCCCTAAAGCGTGTTGTCACGAACTGAACGCAATATTGCAGCTAAAGCCAAATAATTGTTTGGCATATTTTCCTTGTTTGTACACCTTATTCGTCTATTAACAAAGGAAAAGTCCTCATGTCTTCCAGATCCTGCACCCTCTTTAAAATTGTACGATTTGGAGCTGGTTTATACAATACAGGGAGAGCATTCTGACCGGTTTCGGGATCATTGATCTCCAGAGGCGGATGCTTAATAGGGGATTTAAATGTTCATGTATAAATCTAGCCCCGTTAAAATAGTATCATTATTTCATATTGCCTCTCCTCATCCTACCAAAATGTATCACTTCACAATTCTCTGCGTTAACTTACATCTGCTATGTGTCTGTTCATTTCACCAGTCGGTTATTTTCATTCTCCCTCTTTGTAGCAATTACTATCTGCTTTCTGCCCCTTAGCTTTTCTTTGTAACTTTCCCATTCACTAGGATCTGTGCTATTTTTTGCATTTGTGTACACTTTTAATTTTAGTTTAACGTGGTCCCTTACCTCTTTAGTCGCCCATGCCTGTTCCCTTTGGCCCCCAGGGGTATACACTGATTCTGTATCACATTTAATTATTTTTAACACCTCCTATCGTTTTACCAATTCACAGATTTTCCCAGTTTGTTGTGGACAGTCTCTGTCTCAGCCCCTTGAAGTCGGTCTTACCGAAATCTAGAACGGTAGTAGCTGTTTCACGTATCTCCCTGTCAAACGTTACGTTGAAATCGATCATGTTTTGATCGCTATTAAATACATGTTCACTTACGCTTAGGCTGTTGAATAAACCCGGCTCGTTACTCATTACTAAATATAAATTGGCATGTCCCTTGTTCGTTCTGGAACATATTGTTGCAGAACTAGCCCGGACACACTCAAGAAATACACAATCTTTCTGACAGGTGTTAGTCCGATTATCCCAATATATATGAACATTTAAATCCCCTATTAAAACCACACTGTCTTTACTGCACGCTTGTCTAATCTCTAAATTTATATATTCTAGTACTTCACAGCTGTGACTAGGTGGCCTATACACAACTCCCACTATTGTCTTAAATCCTATCCCATTTCTTAATTTTACCATAAAGTCTCCACCTCCGGCTTATCTGTAGTTAGATACTCGCTTAGAACTGAATCATAGAATCATAGTTATTTACAGCACGGAAGAAGTATATTTCGGCTCATCCGGTCAACGCCGGCCAACAAAGAGCTATCCAGTGGAATCCCATGTTCCAGCTTTTGGTCCATAGCCCTGTAGGTTATTCCACTTCAAGTGCATAACCAAGCGTGTTTTAAATGCGGTGAGGGTTTCTGCCTCTACCACCCTTTCAGGCAGTGAGTTCCAGACTACCAACTTGCTCTGGGTGAAAACATTACCCGTCAAATCCCCTATAAACTTGCTACCAATTACTTTAATTCTATGTCCCCTGGTTGTTTACCATTCTGCTCAGAAAAATAGGCCCTTCCTATCCACTCTCTCCAGGCCCCTCATAATTTTGTTTCCCCTCAGTTTCCTATGCTCCAATGAAAAAACACCCAGCCTATCGAATCATTACTCATATCCAAAATTCTCCAGTCCAGGCAACATCCTCGTAAATCTCTTTTGCACCCTCTCTAGTGCAATTACATCTTTCCTGTAATGATGTGTACGCAGTAATCTAGCTGTGGCCCAAATAATCTTTTATATAGCTCAAGCATAACTTCACTGCTCTTGTACTATAGATCTCGGCTAATAAAGGTAGGTATGCCGAATGCCTTCTCAACCAGCACGTTTTCTGTGAAACCTGAAACAGGGAGACAATGTAAATATTACGACAACAACAACTTTCATTTATGTAGCGCCTTTAACGTAGTAAGACGTCACAGGGCGCTCCACGAAAGCTTTAGACAAATCAAACAACGCTGACACCGAACCACATAAAAGAGAATTTACGACAGATGCCCCAAAGCTTACTCAACGAGGTAGGCTTTAAGGAGCATCAATCTTGACATCTTTTTGAAACACCCTAACCAGGAATATTAATCAGTGTTATTTCCTCCATGTCTGAAAGTTGTGAGAAGTTGGCTTTTTAATTGGACCCATGGTGTCGACATCATACGATTACATAGGATATTCAAAGCAGAAACAGGCTATTTGGCCCAAGCTGTCAATATCGACGTTAGTGGTCCACTGGAGCATCCTCCCCTCTTTCCGCATCCAGCACTATCAGCATAGCCCTCCATTTAATTCTCCCTCATATTTTTATCTAACCGCTCCTTGCATGCATCTATAATATTTGATTCAACTTCTCTGTTGGTAGTGAGTTCTACATCCTTACCACACTCTGCGTAAAGAAGATTATTCTTAATTCCCAATTTGATTTGTTGCTGATTTATCTTATATTGATGGTCTCTAGTAATACTTTCTCCAGAAGTGGAAACACTTTATCAACTCTATCAAAATCTTTCAAGATATTAAAGAGCACGATTAGGTAATCCCTCAAACTTCCCATTTCACGAAAAAATAAATTGAGCCTGTCGATTCTTTCCTGATAGAGTACTAACTTCTCTGCACCCTATCCAGTGCCCCACTAGTTTATTTTATAATATAGCGACCAGAATTGTACACAGTACGCCTAATGTGGTCTAACTGTAGAGAGTTGTGCATTGGTCGGGTTTGAAACCGGTGTGGCCAGGCTGCCAGGTCTAACTAAAAGGGGCCTGCACCTCATCATTTGAGTAGACATTTCACAGCCATCCTGTAGTAACTGAAGGCCGTTTGCTTACAGAAGCTGATTGTACAATTTCAACATTGTCGATCTGGTGGCACGGCAGGACACGACGTGATGGGGACTTTTTGCAGCGTATTTCTATACGGATGCAAAAATCCTGAAATGGAATAGCTGAGTTGTGCTAGTTGGCAGACGAGAGGTTAAGGCGATGGACTGCTAATGGATTGTGCTCATTTTCTTTGTTAAGCGTTTGTTGCTGATAAACCTTCCAAGCATTTGACTGAATCTTACATAAATTAGGCTTTGAATCCAAATCTCCTCAAAATTGCAATTTCCTGATAACATTATGGTACATACCGTAAGTCACCATCTTATCCATTATGCTACGCGCTCACTGAGTAAGTCACGGCGATTTCTTATTTTTTCTTGATATCCCAACTGAATTTACTGACTGTAGGAATTGTATTAACTACACGTGATCGGCTCGGCTCATCCTTGGGCCGAATTGCGAGTGGTGCGAGGAAATTCTGCAACTGAGTTATTACTGTTCTTTAAGGAAGGGAAAATACCCACTACACGTCCTGCTATACAAGTGGGCACAGTCCTATCGAACTCTCATGGCACTTAATCCCCTCTTAGCGGGACCGGAGAACCATTTTCAAGAAGTAGGCTCATGGTCTGCTCAGCAGAAATTCATTGTTCTGCATTGCTCAGACAGTTTTCCAACTGGGCAGAGGCATCCAATTGCCGTGCGAGCATTGCTGACTATTCCACGTCAACAATATTAGAATGTCTTTACATAACTAGTTTTGAATATGTGACCTGTATTATCAAATAAGATTTTACAGCATTAATAGCTCTATATTGTTGTCTGTGTCGGCATCCACATAAGGTGCACTCTACATTAAGACAACTCTAATCGGTGCTGCTTTATTTCACTGCGAGCGCGAAGGAACATATCTATGAAGATATTTGCCCCGAATTTACAACATTGGTGTCCTATAGTCCACGTATTACTTTGCCCATTGCTGTCCTTGTTGCAGGTTAGATCAACCCAGGCCGTCCATTTAAACCTGAGAAGTCAATCAGCGAACACCAAAGAAATACAAGAGGCAGAGATCGGGAGAGTTATAAAGATGCATGCGAAGACAATAACAGAAAAGATCATTGCAGCTTGAGTGGAAAGCCTTTTGCTTTCTTGAAATGTTGTAAAACCATAAAAGATAATTGGGCGACAGTTTAAACGTGCCTCCCTCGCAGGCGGAGCTCACGCTCTGACAGAGATAAAGGCAGCCCGGCAGCTACAGCTCCTAGTTATTCAAGCACTGAATGGAGCTTTAAACATTGTAGCAGCGAGCAGGTAAACCTGAGTGGATTTCAGGCCCAAAACAATAAACCTTCCGGCTATCACAGGCAGTTGCGGTTTGCTGCAAACTTTTAATTTCCAGCCTCGGAACCAGCCAACCCTGTCCTGCAGGGCAATGGGGAAATGGCGGGGGAGTGGGACGAGCGGAGAGCTGGCACGTTCTGGATGGGACGAATGGCCTCCTGCTGTGCGGTAATCATTCTATTAATTTACAATTGGACTTTTATGGGACTCGAATCGACAAGTTTGAATATTTCTTGAGAACAGAATCAGCGAGAAGTCTAATGCACGAGCCATTGCAACACGGAGCACAACAGTTTTAGTGAAATGTTCAGGAAAATCCTTGTTTCTGTTGAATGTCGTGCAGGAATTATGTAGAGATAACCAATGTGTTTACATATCTTCTCTTTGAAATCGAGTGTGTTTCCGGTACATTATTATTTACATCAGAGTTATTGATTAAATGTATTAAGTGAGGCTCGTACTCACAACCTCGGCCTTTCTGGGTGCTTACCCTGTCATATAAGTACGGCGTCTATCCGTTTCCGTCGCTGAAATTGGATGCGAATGCTGTGTGGTATTAGTGCTCCCATCATACATAAGAACATAAGAACACAAGAATTAGGAACAGGAGTAGGCCATCCAGTCCGTCGAGCCTGCTCCGCCATTCAATATGATCATGGCTGATCTGCCGTGGACTCAGCTCCATTTACCCGCCCTCTCCCCGTAACCCTGAATTCCCTTATTGGTTAAAAATCTATCTATCTGTGACTTGAATACATTCAATGAGCTAGCCTCAACTGCTTCCTTGGGCAGAGAATTCCACAAATTCACAACCCTCTGGGAGAAGAAATTCCTTCTCAACTCGGATTTAAATTGGCTCCCCCGTATTTTGAGGCTATGCCCCCTAGTTCTAGTCTCCCCTAGTGGAAACAACGTCTCTGCCTCTTACTTGTCTATCTCTTTCATAATTTTAAATGTTTCCAAAAGATCACCCCTCAGCCTTCTGAACTCCAACGAGTCAAGACCCAGTCTACTCAATCTATCTTCATATGGTAACCCCCTCATCTGCGGAATCAGCCTAGTGAAACGTCGCTGTACCCCCTCCAAAGACAGTATATCCTTTTTTCAGTAAGGTGACCAAAACTGTACTCAGTACTCCATGTGCGGCCTTACCAATACCCTATATAGTTGCAGCAGGACCTCCCAGCTTTTGTACTCCATCCCTCTCGCAATGAAGGCCAACATTCCATTCGCCTTCCAGATTACCTGCTGCACCTGCAAACTAAATTTTTGGGATTCATGCACAAGGACCCCCAGGTCCCTCTGCACCTCAGCATGTTGTAATTTCTCCCCATTCAAATAATATTCCCTTTTACTGTTTTTTTTCCCAAGGTGGATAACCTCACACTTTCCGACATAGTATTCCATCTGCCAAACCTTAGCCCATTCGCTTAACCTATCCAAATCTCCTTGCAGCCTCTCTGTATCCTCTACACAACCCGCTTTCCCACTAATCTTTGTGTCATCTGCATATTTTGTTACACTACACTCTGTCCCCTCTTCCAGGTCATCTATGTACATTGTAAACAGTTGTGGTCCCAGCACTGATCCCTGTGGCACACCGCTAACCACCGATTTCCAACCCGAAAAGGACCCATTTATCCCGACTCTCTTTTTTCTGTTCGCCAGCCAATTCTCTATCCATGCTGATACATTTCCTCTGACTCCGTGTACCTCTATCTTCTGCAGTAATCTTTTATGTGGCACCTTATCGAATGCATTTTGTAAATCTAGATACACCACATCCATCGGTGCACCTCTATCCACCATGGTCGTTATATCCTCAAAGAATTCCAGTAAATTAGTTAAACATGATTTCCCTTTCATGAATCCATGCTGCGTCAGCTTGGGTGCACTGTTCCCATCTAGATGTCCCGCTATTTCTTCCTCAATGATAGTTTCAAGCATTTTCCCCACTACAGATGTTAAACTAACCGGCCTGTAGATACCTGCCTTTTGTCTGCCCCCTTTTTTAAACAGAGGCGTTACATTAGCTGCTTTCCAATCCGCTGGTACCTCCCAGAGTCCAGAGAATTTTGGTAGATTATAACGAATGCATCTGCTATAACTTCCGCCATCTCTTTTAATACTCTGGGATGCATTTCATCAGGACCAGGGGACTTGTCTACCTTGAGTCCCATTAGCCTGTCCAGCACTACGCCCCTAGTGATAGTGATTGTCTCAATGTCCTCTCTTCCCACATTCCTGTGACCAGCAATTTTTGGCATGGTTTTTGCGTCTTCCACTGTGAAGACCGAAGCAAAATAATTTTAAGGTCTCAGCCATTTCCGCATCACCCATTACTAAATCCCCCTTCTCATCTTCTAAGGGACCAACATTTACTTTAGTCACTCTTTTCCGTTTTATATATCTGTAAAAGCTTTTACTATCTGTTTTTATGTTTTGCGCAAGTTTACCTTCGTAATCTATTTTTCCTTTCTTTACTGCTTTTTTAGTCATTCTTTGGTTTTGTTTAAAATGTTCCCAATCCTCTAGTTTCCCACTAACCTTGGCCACCTTATACGCATTAATCTTTGATTTGATACTCTCCTTTATTTCCTTGGTTATCCACGGCTGGTTATCCCTTCTCTTACTGCCCTTCTTTTTCACTGGAATATTTTTTTTCCGCACTATGAAAGAGCTCCTTAAAAGTCCTCCACTGTTCCTCATTTGTGCCACCGTTTAGTCTGTGTTTCCAATCTACTTTAGCCAACTCTGCCCTCATCCCACTGTAGTCCCCTTTGTTTAATCATAGTGCACTTGTTTCTGACACAACCTCCTCACCCTCAATCTGTATTACAAATTCAATCATACTGTGATCACACATTCCGAAATGATCTTTTACTCGGAGATCGTTTATTTTTCCTGTCTCATTACACAGGACCAGATCTAAGATAGCTTTTTCCCTTGTAGTTTATGGTACATATTGTTCTAAGAAACAATCCCTTATGCATTCTATGACTTCCTTTTCCAGGCTACCCCGTGCGATTTGAGTTGACCAATCGATATGTAGGTTAAAATCGCCCATGACTACTGCCGTTCCTTTTTCGCATGCCTCCATTATTCCATTGATTATTGCCCGCCCCACCGTGACGTTATTATTTGTGAGCCTACAAACTTCGCCCACCAGTGACGTTTTCCCCTTACTATCTCGAATCTCCACCCACAATGATTCAACATTTTGTTCATTAGAGCCAATATCGTCTCTCACAACTGACCTGACATCACCCTTTATTAACAGAGCTCCCCGACCTCCTTTCCCTTCTTGTCTAACTTTCCAAATCGTCAGATATCCCTGTATGTTTAATTCTAAGTCTTGGCCACCCTGCAACCACGTTTTTGTAATGGCCACCAAATCATACCCATTTGTAATGATTTGTGCCGTCAACTAATTTACTTTATTTTGAATGCTGCGTGCATTTAGGTAGAGTGTTTTAAGCCTAGTTTTTAAACAATGATTTTTAGTTTTGACCCCTCCTGCAGCCCCTTTATATTCAGTGGCCCTTTTTGTTACAGGTGCCTATTCCACCTGTCTTATAATTCCTCCCCTAAAATTCTATCGAGGTTTGGGGCAATTAACATTTTCAAGTTTCACAGTGATCGATATTTGTTCGGCAAGGATACGAAGATTTATGCAATCATCGCAGGCAAATGAAATTGAGAATTAGGTAAAAGGGACAGAAACAGAAACAGCTGCAAACAAACGTTGCATTGTATTCATATTTAACAGCAACAATATCCGTGCCATGCGCAACTATGCTGTGGTCAGAGAAAAACGCCCTGAACTTCCGAAACTCCCGTGGCTTTTCTGTGGCTCACTTTCCTCTCTTCCCTTCCTCCTGCACGCTGCCAGTTTTTAAACCTTGTTTTAAATCTTGGTCTGGGCGAGGGCATTCCACATTCTCAGAACCATCTCTACCGTTTCATTGCTTGATTTCTACGCTTATTAATTATGAATCTCCTTGAGCTACAATGGTAGCGCTTGCGACAATTCAGTAAAAGGTCGCTTATTGGAAACACGTTGTGATCATAGTTTGGTTTTGTACAGAATTGAATCTATATCACTGAAGAGGGAATGTTATATTTACAATAAACTATATCGTCCTTTAAATTTTGGTTCATTCGCTCCCGAGTGCCAGATGAGGAATTGTTTGATGCCCTCATTTATTTCATGTGGGGAACAGGCACGGGTATTCAATCAGAAATAACCCACAGATTGACACTGGAATAACCACAGCGAGACAGCGAGACAGACAGCACCGTGGGAAATGGCGGAATCGACAAGAGAGATGGATGAACAGAAAACGGCCTCAGACTCTGAAAAGTGCAAACATCACATGCAAAAGCATCGGCTGCTCCAGGTGAGGCTCGAAATCACAACCTCGGCATTTCCCAAGCCTGTACTGTCATATAAGTACCGCGCGTTAACCGATTGCGCCACTAGAGCTGCATGTCCTGTGGTCTTTGTGCTCCCATCATACAGCTGCCTGTTCCACCTGTCTAACAAGGAGGAAGACAATGAATCATCGAATCATTCAACACAGAAGGAAGCTTTTCATCCCATCGTGTCGATGCCGGCTCTCTGCAAGAAGCCTTCAGTTATTGAGACTCCATAGATTTTCACCATAGACGTGTTTTATTATTTGTGTAATGTTTTGTTATTTGTAATGAATTTGGATGTCTGTGCGGGAACTTTATAAATATATTTGTGCATCTATCTGTGAGTTGTAAATTAAATTGTGTGGAACATTGATAATCAAATTATATTTGTTCATATATGTGTTATTATAAATCTATTTGTTTTTATGTCTGTTTCCGTTATGAATTTATCTCTAAGTATCTCTGTGCTTATAATTGTATTTACGTTTATTTGCGAGGTGTTTACAATTAGCATAGATACAAAGGTATTCACAGAAAATACATTTATAACAAACATAGATGCTCCACAATACTATTACAAATAACTTTGTTGCATTCAAAGACATACACACGATCACAGATATACAAAATATATTTATATCCCACAGAACATATTGCAACTTAACACAGAGACACCAAAATATATTTAGAGCTAGCACTGATCAATGAACATTTTACTCTCTACGGTCCTCAGCAAATTTTGCTGTGCCTGTATTTCCTCTGCTTGGGCTCGGTGTAAGGGAAGGTTTTGCCGAGCCGTGGTATATCGTTTCCCAAGGATGGGCTGAAATGCGCTGTCTGAGGCCACGTTCACTGCTATAGTTGATATATAATAATCATCTGGACTTGTGTATAAAGGCATAATTGCAACATCTACAGATGTTTCATCCTGGTACACAAATCCACTGCCAAATTAGTTCAACGGCTCACCCGCCCCAGTTGTTAAACTTCCCGCGAGGACATTGTTCCAAGCTCTATTGATGTACTACCCGATCTACTGTAAGAGGTCCCTCCTGCGCCACAACTGGTCCCAATGCCCCGGATTCTGTAGCCCAAACTCGTGCACCATTTATCCAGACATACGTTGCTATTTCTAAACTCAATAGCGCGGGGCACTGGGAATAATCCATAGAATACCTTTGTGGTCGTGCTGATTAATTTTCTCAATTGGACCTGAAACTCTGATTGAAGGAACTCATCCCCTTGTTTCCTTATGTCATTGGTTAGCACATAGATCACGGCTTATGCTGCTCCCCTTCGCCCCTCAAAATGTTCTGCAACCACTCAGTGATGTTCTTTACCTGGCAGAAGGGAGGATACACACCACGCATGACTCACGTTTATCGTTGCAGAAAGGTACTGACTTTCGAATCGCCAATGACGTCAACTTATCTTACTTTTTAGTTTCAAAAGCAAAGTACTGCGAATCCTGTAAGCCTGAAATGAAATCAGGAAATGTTGGATATACTCAGCCAGTCAGGCAGCATCTCTGGAAATATTTCTGATGACGGAGTTGTGATTAAATGTCATTGACGTGAAACGTCAACAATTGAATCCAGATACGTTCCGATATTGTAATCCCCAAGCGCCAGTTTCTGGGTATTGAAACCAATCCGGCTACCACGCATTAATCTGGTAGCTCAATTTTTGTTCTTGTGCTGGTAAAGTCGCAATAGCAGAGGACTGCAATGAAATATCCAAGTCTTTAAGATAAATCATATGTTTTACAATTAATAAAACGAGCCAGTTCCAAAAGACATTCAATCTTCAAAACGGTTAACTTCCACCGTTTAATTTCCGCCATGTCTGCCGGGGAAAAAGACAGGTTTTGGCTGTTTTTTTTAATTGCAGTTCATTGCTGTTGCGACGAGTTTACTTTGAACATTCTCCCTTTAAATATTCTCACAGAGGCCGTCTGACTGGTTCACGAGTTCACGACATCAACGTTTACTCACTCCTGTGACGGCAACCTCGTGGTTAGGATGCAGCGCTCACTCCTCGTCGGCACAGGTTCGATGCATATTCCGGGATTTATTAAATTAAAATGAAGCTTATTAATTTATTACATAACATTCTGTGAAAGATGAATAATTATTGCTATCGCCATTGACAACTTGTCACGTTCTGTTTCAGACTGAGGGAAATACATGGCAACAGAGAGCCTGCCAAACTTCCAACTATTGCGGTCTCTAAGGGCAAGTATGATGTCAGCACGCACCCGTCGAAGCCCCTCAAGTGCGCTTCTCAGAGCGCGATGTGCGTGCGCCGAAAACTGGCACTGGGACAGTCAAAATGGCTTTTGACAGATCCAACGCATCCCCGAGAGAAGGGTCATTGCGGTCGGAGATTTGCGCTATTTTCCCAACTCTTGCCTAGAAGATCTCCTTCAAAATCTTACGCCTGGTAAGGGTGACAGAGAGATAGATAGGCAGGGGAAGACAGTTATGTGCATGTCACAGAAAGAGAGAGACAGACAGGGGGTTGTGATTGAGAGGAGACAGTCCGGAGAGACAGAAAGCAAGACAGACAGATTTTGAAAGAGAGAGAGAGAGAGAGCGACAGACTAGGGGGAGGGGAGATAGATTGAGTTAATTATGGTGGGGGTTATAGAATGCGACAATACTAAGGGGGGAGGGGCGGCAAAACCGACTGACAGGATGAGAAACGGATGGAGACAAACTGGGTGGTCGGGAGATATCATGGGTGACAAAGAGAGAGGGAGACGTGGAAGTCAGAAGGGAGGAGGCAGACCGTGGAGAATGATGGAAGGGGGAAGTGCGTGACAGACAGGGGAGGCAGAAAGGGAAGACTGACGGAGGGCAGATAGAGAGCGACAGATAGGGGCAGACAAGGTTGAATGGTGGAAGGGGACAGTAATTGACAGACAGGGGAGGCAGACGTGGGTTAGCCAGAAAGATAACATAGTGGGCTGAGATAGAGATAAAGAGAGAGAGACAAAAGGCGGGGTGAGGCAGTGAGAGTGAGAGAGAGGGGGTGAGACAGACGTGTAAGAGACAGATAAATAGAGAATGTGGTGAAATAATCGGGGCAAACAGGGCGAAACGGCGAGAGATACAGATGGGGCAGACAGCAACGGCAGTCAGATGAGGAGATATAGACAGAGAGAGAGGCATACAGGAGAGACAGGAACAGAAAGACATACGAGGAGGCAGAATGAGAGAGATATACGGCGGATCAGACCGAGAGACAGACACGGGTAGGAGGGTGGGGAGAGAGATAGAGTGATGGAAAAAGGCGGTGGAAAAAGACAGATGGCAAGACAGAGAGAGGCAGGTGGGGGAGAAAGTAGGAGGAGACAGACCGGGAAAACACCGAGAGAGAGAGAGAGATAAACCATACAGTAGCAGAGTGGGAATGTTACTGAACTACTAATCCAGAGGCCATGTCTGAAGATCGCCGAGATGCAAGTTCAAATCCTGCCACGGCAGCTGAAGAATTTAAATTGAGTTAATTACATGAATCTGGATTTAAAGAGCTAGTATCAGAAATGACCATGACAATACTGGATTGTCATAATAATCCATCTGGTTCATTAATGTCCTTTCGGGAATGAAATATGCCGTCCTTTCCTGGTCTGGGCTTTCCGTGATTCCAGACGCAGAGCAATGTGGTTGACACTTCAATGCCCGCTACAATGGCCCAGCGAGACACTCAGTTGAAGCAAACTGCAGCGACAAAGTCGGCACTGCGGGAGTCTCTTCAGCACACGGACTGCAGCGGTTCCAAATACTCAGCTCAGCACCACCTTCTCCGGCGTAATTTCAGAAGGGCAATAAAGGAAGGAAGGCCTTGGTAGCTACGCCCACATTTCTGAATTAATTTTTTAAAAAACATGGGAGACAGGAAAAGAGGCCGACAGAGAGTGAAATAGAGACAGAGGCAGACGGCGGGGTAATCGATTGGTCAAACAGAGTGAGAGAGATGAAGAGACAGCAGGGAGGCAGACGTGGAGAGAAAGAGGGAGAGAACCAGAAGGCGGAGTCAGATAGACAGATCGGCGAAGTAAAGAGAGATAAACATTTGGGGGTGACAGCGATAATGAGAGATGGGGATGCAGCTGTGGATAGACAGAAGTGAATACACGTGCGGAGGGTTAGAGTGGGACAGACGCAGGAGAGAAATGGGCAGAAAACAGACCCGGAAAGACAGGGAGAAAACGTCGTGGTAGACAAAGACAAAGAGCTTGGGGAGCGAGAGAAAGAGAGAGGGAGCAACAAATTGGGTGTGGTCGGATAGAGATTGACTGGAAGAATGGTGCACTGCGACAGACTGCGGTAGATAGATGATATATTACAAAGACAAAAGCTGAGACGGTGCTCGACGGGAACAGGAAAACTGGTGAGCCAGAGGGGCGGCAGAGAGAGCGAGAGAAAGACAGGGGAGAAATAGGAAGGAGATAGAGAGGGGCGGTGGGGGTAGCGGGGGGTGGGGGCAGAGGGAGAGAGTGACCTACAGGAGGTGATAGAGAGAGAGCGACAGACCGTGTGGTGGAGATAACCGACTGGAAATGTAAAAGAAGGAGACAGAGTGGGTGAGGCTGATGGTGGTAGACAGACGGGAGGATGTAGAAGGGGAGAGAGATACACCTGATGTAAACGAGGAAGACAGAAATAGAACAGACGAATCAGACAGACACAGAAAAGTTAGGGAGAGAGAGAGCCAGACAGGTGAGACAGAGAGGGTGACAAACGGGGGAGTTAAACAGGAGGGAGACAGGGAGGTAACGACAGAGACAGACAGTGAGAGAGATCGGTTGACAGACTGCGGGGCCAGACGGACCGAGAAGTGCAAGGGACAGACTCGAGAGACAGAGACAGAGGGATGGAGGGGGAGAGACTGATGGGCACAGATGGGGAGACAGAAATAGAGATAACAGCAGAGGAAAGTAAAAGACAGTGGGAGTCAGACGGAGAGAAAGGCGGGAGGGGCACAGAGAAAGACAGACGGAGGTTACACAAGTGGCGAGAAAGACCGCGGAGTGATAGGTTGGGCAAGAGAGTTTTGGAAACAGATGGGGAGACAGAAAGAAAGACAGACATGAGGAGAAAGTGAAAGAAAAACAAACGGGGAGACTCTTTTCAGTCCCGGTCTCGTCCAATTTTAGTAAATAAAAATGTAACTGGCACTGTAAATAGTGTCGTGGAACATAATGTTGCAAAGAGACGCTTATTAAGTGCTTGTGAAAATAACTATGCAGATATAGGTCCCAGTGACGAAGTGTAAATTATTTCATATTGAACCTAAGAAAGATGGATCAGAGTATATTATACTGAGAAACTGTGCATGAGAATGATATTTAGCGGTGCAAGTACTGAAATCTCTCCAAATCCCCCTGTTTTTGGTGGTCATAATTTCCCTGTCTTTTGAACACAAAATGCCCCTGTTTCTCAAACTCCTTATTTCCATGTACCCCGAGCTCTGAATTCCTCATGTTTCAATAGCTCCTAATTCCTCTGTTTCAGGAGCTCCTCATCCCTCTGTTTCAGGAGCTCCAAATTCCTGTTTCTGGAGCTCCTTACCCCTCTGATTCAGGAACTCCTGATTCCCCTGTTGCAGGAGCTCCTTATCCCACTGTTTCTGGAGCTCCTAATTCAGCTGTTTCTGGAGCTCCTTATCCCTCTGTTACAGGAGCTCCTTATCCCTATGTTTCTGGAGCTCCGAATTCTCCATTTTCTTGCACACCTCATTTCTCTATTTCAGCAGCTTCTAATTCTCCAGCTTCAGGTGCTCCTCATTTCCCTGTGTCAGGAAATCCAGATTATCCTCTTTCTGGCGCTCAAATTACACTGTTTCTGTCGCTCCTTGTTCTAATGTTTCAGTAGTATCTTTGTCCCATGTTTTGGAGTAAATAATGCCACTGTTACTGGAGCTCATAATTCCCCTGTATCAGGTGATCCTAATTCAACTCTTTCTTTAACTGCTAACTCTCCTTTTCTGCTGCTCCTAATTCCCCTGATTTATAAGGTAAGTGCTGGAGCTCTTAATTTTTTATTCTTAATTACCCTATTTATGGCGCTCCTACTTTCCCTGATTATGATGCCCTCTCATAACTTCCCAGTATTTGGATCTAAGAATTTCATTGTAACTGTAGCTGTATCATAATTACTTTGTTTATGGAGCTCTCTACTAATTTTCAGGTTTCTGTTACGGTCTCCTAATTCCCCCGAACTTGGAGGTCCGAATTCCACTTTTTCTGTTGTTCCTAATTATTCGTGTTTCTGGAGATCCGAATTAAAATGTTTCTTGATCATATTTCCTGTCATTCTAGGGCACTCTCATTCCGTTTTTTCTGGAGATCAACCAATACGGATGTTTCTGGATGTCCTAATTTCCTTGTTTCCGGAGCTCCTAATTCCCCTGTTTCCGGAGCTCCTAGTTCCACTGTTTCTGCTGCCCCATCCCAATTCATTCTTTTTATGAATATCCTAACTCCGCTGTTTCAGAAACTCCTACTTCTGCTGTATCTGGTGCATTTAATTCCACGTGTGTATACACCACCTGAAGTAATGAAAGCCATTTGCTTTAAGAAGCTGATGGCACATTTCTAACATTGTCGATCTGCTTGCATAGGCAGGACAAGCGGTTAATTGGACATTCTTGCAGAATATTTCTGTTTGGATGCAAAAAGCAGGCAATTGAATGCCTAGCGTTGTTTCAAACGGGAGAGGAGCTGGCCCAGAGTTTAAGGCGAATAACTGCTAATCCATTGTGATCTGCATGCGTCGCTCCGAATCCCATAATCGTCCTTATTGTATAAAACGTTTGAAGCCACTTGTTGTTTTGTCAATCACATAAAACCTCATGGCCAAATTTGCCTTTTACTTTCAAGGATGCTGTACTTTGGTCATGTCATGTCTCAAATGAATATAGGGCCTATAATTACGGCCTCACTGGGTGTGTACGGAGTACGTACGCAAGCGGCAAGGCGACTGACTTCAATTGTAACCACGATGTTGCATCCATTCCTTGAAAAAACCTTGTCCCAAATTTCCAATCAATTTTAAAAACAACAACAAATGTTGCGTCAACGAAGGCGTCTGACTTCGATTGTAACTGTGATGTTCTCAGAAGATTGCAGGTTCGAGTCTTGCCGCGGTCAACTTACTCGCCGTGTGAAATTTTATATTCTTTATTTTGATTCTGCCTCAAGCCCAACTATCTCGAACAGTCACTCACCTGAAGTAAAGGAAGGTTGTTTGCTTTAAGAAGCTAATGGCATATTTTCCTCACTGCTGATCTGGTTGCACGGGCAGAACAGGCGGTGAAGTAGACTTTCTTGCACATTATTTCTGTTTGGAAGCAAAAAGTAGGGGAAGGTTGTCTGACCTTGCTGTAAATAGGAGACGAGGTGGCAGAGAGGTTCAGGCGATGGACTGCTAATCCAGTGTGCACCCACCCTCGTCGTTATTGTGTTAAACATTTGACACCTCTGGTTTTTTTGTCAATCACATTTAACCTCATTGCCAAATTCACCATTTACTGACAAGGATGCAGCTTTTTGATGATGTAATGTCTCAAATTAATCATATATTCATCAAATGGAAAATATTAGCACGACTATGGATAGGGTAACTCATTCGATAGGTCTCTGAGAGTCGGCACAGGCACGATGGGCAGAAAAGTAAACTACCATCAGAATCTGAGAGCTACGCTCTTCGTTGTCGGCGGCGAGGTGGTCTAGTGGTACGATGCTGGCGAATGAATTTTCAAAATTGAAATGCGAGAAGACCCAGGATCAAGACCAGGACCAGCCCTGTCAACTTCATGTCAAGGAACCGCTTCTGAGTCGGTCGACAATGAAAAAGCGGAAATATTTCAAATTCAAACGTGTGATTTCGCTACATTGAACCCACAGCTTCCAAATCCTGGAGTTTCCCACGAGCAAAGTGAAACTCACCGAACTTAGTCAAGTTAAAGTATCTCAGATGCACTCGGCTCTGTGTCTCATTGGACAACGTAAACCTGTGTTTGGTTCCGGCCAATACTTGATCAGTGTGTCTTCAATTCTCCATGCATGAGCTCACCTCCATTGGGATAAGCATACATTCGGCGTCGATCTCCACTTCAACGTGAAACATACTCTGCCCTGAATATGAGTGCATCCTGTTTCTCTTGTGCCGAAAAGATGTGAGAAGCTGGCTTTTGAATTTGTCCCTTGGCTGCCGAATTCAAACTGTATAGGAAATCAATCCGGGGTGGCCAAGCTGCCTGGTCTGTTTAAAAGGCGTTCACATCCTATATTTCAGGCATGTTATAGTCTTCTGGCCTCAACATTAGGTTCAGCGTATCGGATCATAAGCACCGCTCCCATTGTCTGGTAATGGTGCTGTTGTTCCCACTAACACCTCCTCTGGACCATTCTTTGTTACTTTATTGCGCGCTTACCACCCACTTTGCCTTTTCGCATTGTGCCATTTATTATTCAATCACTCCTACACTCTGCTGTATCACAGACATTCCCTTTTGTCCTTCCTCGCTGCCTATTTTTTTCCAGGCGCTATTTTTGTTGAAAAAATCTGTAAATTTTACATTTTTCTCAAAATATCGGAATGATCATCTGACTGAACGTGAACCCGGGATCTTCATCCACAGAATATGCACGACCTGCTCAGTTTTACAGAATTCTTTGTTTTCTTTCCTTCTGCTTCTGTATCCCTTTTAAGGTCACAGTCGGGGTCATTCTCTGTCTCTCTCTCTAAAATGGTGTGCGATCAGTCCCGGTTCATTCTGTGTCTGTTTAAAAGGGCTGTGCTTTCTGTCCAGGAATTAAAATTTCAAATTTCAAAAACTGCGTTTGGATGGTACAGGAATGTTAGTTTGTTTGTGTGTTTGTGTAAGCGAGAGAGTGCGTCGCGATCTTACTGTGCATTTCATGTCACGTGAGAAAAAAGGCATGACATGCAACGTGAAGCCACACTGATTTGATTGAACACGCATTCGAGGACTGCCTGACAGGAGATGAATCTTGCATGGGATTTTGCTCTTCCACATCTGAAAGCAGGCAAATGTCATAAGTTAGAAACATAGCGATTTAAGCGAGAGCTCGTGCATGGGCTGTCTGACATGATGACCTCCTTCCCCCTTATTTTCAAATACAAATCAAATCAAGACAAGACAAGACATGACTGACTGACTGACTTTGTTTCTATGTATATGTATATAAATATTTATATATACGTATATTTACATACATTCCCTACTTATTAACGTTCACAATAAATGTGCTTTTTCTGTTCTGCCTGCATTGGCTCTATTACATTTGACCTCTTTCACAGCACACGCAGCTGCTGTCAGCTTCAGCAGAAAGGCACGCGCGACTTTAAAAGATCGCCTTTGTTGCCCACATCTTCCCTCGTGGCTTGTCTTCCAACATTGGCTTACAGAGTTTGGGTATTTACTGACTGCACCCCCTGATTTCCAGTGGAATAAATAGATTATGAAACAATTATTTACTTATTTAAATCAAATCAAATTCAGCGTTTTGCAATAAAATTGAAAAAGTATTTATTTATTTATTTATTATGATAAATATATAGATTTTTCAATTTGTCTTTTTGTCTGGGTTGATTTTACTTCCCTCCCTCCTTCCTGCCTGTCTATCACCTTTGGCTTCAACAACCGTCCCAGCCCCGACTGGTCCTGAGCCCCACGCTCACTCACGCACAGCAGAATTGCCTTCAAGACTGATAGAAGTCCCACTTTATTCTTTTAAAAGCGAACTGCTGTCAGTTAAGGGTCATTCTATATCTTTGTAATAGGGATGTGTTTGCAGTTCAGGATCATTCGATGTCTGATTTAACGGGATGGCTGTCAGTTCCGGTTCATAATTTGCCCCCTTATGACGTATTTTCTTATAATCCCGATCATTCTGTATAGTTCTAAAAGGAGTGTGATTGCAGCTACGATGACCGAATTGTTAAACTGTTGTGTTTCAAGCTACATTGACGTTGCCTATGCTCGTGCACATCCATATCGAAGCGCATCTATTCATTACTCGAAATATGCTCATGTTTTCCTGCATCCATTCTTTGAAATCACCCTTGTCCCAAGTTTGCTCTCAATATAAAAACAACAAATTTTGTACCGATGGCAGCGGCTGCGTGGCCTAATGGATAAGGCATCGCACGTCAATTGTAACCACGATGTTATCAGAAAATTACAGGTTCGACTCCTACACCGGTCAACTAACTCGCCACGTGAAATTTTATATTCTTTGTTTTAATTGTGCCTCAAAATTGACAATCTCGGACAGTCACTCACCTGAAGTAAAGGAAGTTTGTTTGCTTTCAGAAGCCAATGGCACATTTTCATCACTGCCGAACTGGTTGCACGGGCAGAACAGGCGATGAAGTAGACATCCTTGCACATTTTTCTGTTTGGATGCAAAAAGTAGGGGATGGATGTCTGCCGTTGCTGTAAATAGGAGACGAGGCAGCTGAGAGGTTCAGGCGATGGACTGCTGATCCAGTGTGCTCCCACCCTCGTCGTTATTGCGTTAAAAATTTGAACCCTCTGGTTTTATTGTCAACCACATTGCCAAATTCAACTTTTACTGAAAAGGATGCAGCTCTTTGGTAATGTAATGTCTCAAATTAATAATATATTCATCAAAGGGAAAACATGAGCAGGAGTATGGATAGAGGGACTCATGCGATAGCTCTCTGAGATTCAGCACAGGCACGATGGGCCGATTAGTAAACTACCGTCAGAATCTGAGAGCTACGCTCCTCGTAGTTGGCGGCTCGTTGGTCCAGGGGTATGATTCTCGCTTTGGGATTTTCAAAATGGAAATGCAAGAGATCCCGTGTTCAAATGCCGGACGATCCCTGCCAACTTTTAGTAAAATAACCTCTTCTGAGCAGGTCGACATGTGAGAAAATGTACATATTTCAAATTAAAACGTATGATTTCGCTCCGTTGTTCCCACAGAGTCCAAATCCTGGAGTTTCCCAGGAGCAAAGTGAAACTCACCGAACTGAGTAAAGTTAAAGTATCTCAGATGTTCTCGGCTCTGTGTCTCAATGGACATCCTAAACCCGTGTTTGGTTCCGGCCAATACCTGATCAGTATATCTTCATTTCTGCATGCATGAGCTCACCTCCATTGGGATAAGCATACATTCGGCGTCAATCTCTACTTCAACGTGAAACATACTCTGCCCTGAATATGAGTGCATCCTGTTTCTCTCATGCCGGAAAGACGTGAGAAGCTGGCTTTTGAATTAGTCCCTTGGCTGCCGTATTCACACCATACAGGAAATCAATCCGTGGTGGCCAAGCTGCCTGGTCTGATTAAAAGGGGTTCACACCCTATATTTCAGGCATGTTATTGTCTTCTGGCCTCAACATTAGGTCCAGCATATCGGATCATAAACACCACTCCCATTGTCTGGTAATGGCTCTGCTGTTCCCACTAACACCTCCTCTATATCATTCTTTTTTACTTTTTTGCCCGCTTACAATTTTAACATCAGCAGAGAGTAACTAGACCCTTGGAAAATGTAACATACAATATTTTTCATTTTACCCACTTTGCCTTTTCGCATTGTCCCATTTATTATTCAATCACTCCTAAGCTCCACTGTATCACAGACATTCCCTTTTGTCCTTCCTGTTTGAAAGGGATTGTGCTGACTCTCCCAGATATCAAATTTCAAATTTCAAAAACTGCTTTTGGAGGGTGCAGGAATATTAGTTTGTTTGTGTGTTTGTGTAAGCGATAGAGTGCGTGCAAATGTGCTGCGCGATCGTACTGTGCAATCATGTCACGTGAGAAAAAAGGCATCACATGCAACTTGAAGCCATTCTGATTTGATTGAACACGCATTCGAGGATTGCCTGACAGGAGCAGAATCTGCTTTGGTATTTTGCAATTCCACATCTGAAAGAAGGCAGATGACATAAGTTAGAAACATAGTGATTTTAGCGAGAGCTTGCATATGCGCTGTGTGATATGATGACCTCCTTCACCCTTATTTTCCAATATAAATCAAATCAAGACAAGACAAGACATGACTAACTGACTGACTTTGTTTATATATATATGTATATAAATATTTAAATGTACGTATATTTATATACATTCCCTACTTTTTAAATTTCACGATAAATGTACATTTTCCGTTCTGCCTGCACTGGGCTCTATTATATTTGAACTCTTTCACAGCACACGCAGCTGCTGTCAGATACAGCAAAAAGGCACTCGCGATTATGAAAGATCGCCTTTGTTGCCCACATCTGCCATCGTGGCTTGTCTTCCACCATGGGCGTACTGAGTTGTGGTATTTACTGACTGCACCACCTGGTTTCCAGTGGAATTCATCCAGTCACACAGTCTTCGTTCAATAAAAAATATATAGATTATGTAACAATTATTTATTTATTCAAATCAAATCAAATTCAATTTTTTGCAATAAAATTGTAATATTAATAATTTTCTTACTATGATAAATATATATATGTTTTACATTGTATTTTTGTCTGGGTTGGTTTTACTTCCCTCCCTCCTTCCTGCCTGTCGATCACCTGTGTCTTCAACAACCGTCCCAGCCCCGACTGGTCCTGAGCCCCACGCTCACTCACGCTCAGCACAATTGCTTTCAAGAATGACAAAATCCCACTTTATTCTTTTAAAAGCGTACTGTGTCAGTCAAGGGTCTTTCTACATCTTTGTAATTGGGATGTGCTTGCTGTTCAGGATCATTCGGTGTCTGCTTAAACGGGATGGTTGTCAGTTCCGGTTCATAATTTGTCCCTTTATGACGTTTTTCTCATAATCCGGTCCATTCTGTATAGTTGTAAAAGGTGTTTGATTTCAGCTGCGATGACCGAATTGTGAAACTGTTGTGTTTCAAGCTACATTGACGTTGCCTGTGCCCGTGCGAATCCATATCGCAGCGCATCGATTCATTACTCGAAATATGCTCATGTTTTCCGACATCCATTTCTTGAAATAACCCTTATCCCAAATTTGCTCTCAATATAAAAAACAACAAATGTGTGCCAATGGCCTAATGGGCAAGGCGTCTGACTTCAATCATAACCAAGATGTTATCAGAATATCACAGGTTCGAGTCCAACCGCAATCAACTACCTTGTAGCCTGACATTTTATATTATTTGTTTTGATTCTGCCTCAAAATCAACCATCTCATACAGTCACTCACCTGAAGTAAAGGAAGGCTGTTTGCTTTTTGAAGCTAATGGCAAATTTTCATCACTATCGGTCTGGTTGCACGGGCACAAGAAGCGGTGAAGTAGACTTTCGTGCACATTATTTCTGTTTGAATGCAAAAATTAGGTGATGGATGTCTGACTTTGCAGTAAATATGAGACAAGGTGACTGAGTAGTTCAGGCACTGGACTGCTGATCCAGTATGCCCCCAGCTTCGTCGTTATTGTGATGAACATTTTCCCCTCGTTTTTGTTCGTCACACATTGAACCTCATTGCCAAATTCTCCTTTGACTGACAAGGATGCAGCTCGTTGGTGAAGTAATGTCTCAAAAAATAATCTATTAATCAAAGGGAAAACATTAGCAGGACTATGGATAGGGGGAATCATGAGATACGCCCCTGAGAGTCAGCACAGGCACAATGGGCCGAATAGCAAACTAACGTCAGAATCTGAGAGCTTCGTCCCTCACTGTCGGCGGCTCGTTGGTCTAGTGGTATGATTCTGGCTTTGGGATTTTAATAATTGAAATGTGAGAGGTCCGTGGTTCAAATCTCGGACGAACCCTGCCATCGTTTAGTCAAAATACCAGTTCTCAGCCGGTCGACATGTGAGCAAACTGACATGTTTCAAATTAAAACGTGTGATTGCGCTCCGTTGTCCCCACAGCGTCTCAAAATCCTGGAGATTGCCAGGAGCAAAGTGAAACTCACCGAACTGAGTAAAGTTCATGTATCTCTGAAGCACTCGGCTCTGTGTATCATTGGACAACCTAAACCCATGTTTGATTCCGGCCAATACTTGATCAATATATCTTCCTTTCTGCACGCATGAGCTCACCTCCTTTGGGATAAGCAGACATTCAGCGCCAATCTCCACTTCAACGTGATACAGACTATGACCTGAATATGAGTGCATCCTTTTTCTCGAGCGCTGAAAAGATGTGAGAAGCTGGCTTTGGATTTAACCGCTTGGCTGCCGAATTTAAACCGCACAGGACATCGAACCGGGCTGGCCAAGCTGCCTGGTCTGATTAAAACGCGTTCATAGCCTCCATTCCAGGCATGTTACAGTGTTCTGGCCTCTACATTCGATTCAACGTATCGGATCATAAGCACCGCTCCCACTGTCTGGTAATGGTTCTGCTGTTCCCACTAACACCTCCTCTGGTCCATCCTTTGTTACTTTATTGCCCGCGTACCACCCACTTTGCCTTTTCGCATTGTGCCATTTATTATTCAATCACTCCTACGCTCCACTGCATCACAGACATTCCCTTTTGTCCTTCCTTACTCCTATTTATTTCCAGGCGCTATTTTCGTGGAAAAAAATCTGTAAACTTTACATTTTACTGAATATATCGGAATGGTCATCTGACTGAACGTGAGCCCTGGTTCTTCATCCACAGAATGTTCACGACCTGCTGAGTTTTACAGAATTCTTTGTTTTTGTTCATTGTGTTTCTGTATCCCTTTTAAGGTGATGTGCTGTTCTGCCCGGGTTCGTTCTCTGTCTCTCCAAAATGGTGTGCTGTCAGTATCGGATCATTATGTATCTGTTTAAAAGAAATGTGCTGTCTGTCCCGGATTTCAAATTTCAAATTTCAAAAACTGCCTTTGGAGGGTGCAGGAATTTTAGTTTGTTGGTGTGTTTGTGTAAGCGAGGGAGAACGTGCAAACGTTCTGCGTGATCTTACTATGCATTTCATGTCATGGGCGAAAAAATGCATTACATGCAACTTGAAGCCACACTGATTTGATTCAACACTGCCTGACAGGAGAAGAATCTGCTGTGGGATTTTGCTATTCCACAAGTGAAAGAAGGCAAATTATATAAGGTAGAAACATAGCGATTTTAGCGAGAGCTAGCGGATGGTCTGTGTGACATGATGAGCTCCTTCCGCCTTATTTTCAAATACAAATCAAATCAATACAAGACAGGACATGGCTGACCGACTTTGTTTATATAAATATATGTATAAATATTTATATATGCGTATATTTATATACATTCCCTACTTTTTAACCTTCAGAATAAATGTGCTTTTTCTGTTCTGCCTGCTTTGGCACTATTACATTTCACCTCTTTCACAGCACACGCAGCTGCACTCGGATCCTGCAGAAAGGCACGCGCGACTTTTAAAGATCGCCTTTGTTGCCCACATCTTCCCTCGTGGCTTGTCTTACACCATGGGCTTACTGTGTTTGGGAATTTACTGACTGCACGCCCTGATTTCCATTGGATGTCATGCAGTCACACAGCCTTTGGTCTATCAAAAATATATAGATTAAGAAACAATTAGTTATTTATTTAAAACAAATAAAATACAATTTTTTGCAATAAAATTGTAAATTTATTTATTTTCTTATTATGATAAATATATATATGTTTTAAATTGTCTTTTATTCCGGGTGGGTTTTACTTCCCTCCCTCCTTCCTGCCTGTCTATGACCTGTGGCATAAACAACCGTCCCAGCCCCGCGTGGTCCTGAGACCCGCGCTCATTCACGCACAAACAATTGCGTTCAGGAATGATAGAAATCCCACTTTATTCTTTTGAAAGGGAACTGCTGAACTTGAAGGCCCATTGTTTTTATTGCACTCTCCAGGTCAGTATTTATTGTACTCTTCATGTAAGTATTTATTGTACTCTCCAGGTCAGTATTTACTAGCCTCTCCAGGTCAGTATTTATTTTACTGTCCAGGTCAGTATTTATTGTCCTCTCCAGGTCAATATTTATTGTACTCTCCAGGTCAGTATTTATTGTACTCTCCAGGTCAGTATTTATTGTACACTCCAGGTCAGTATTTATTGTGCTCTCCAGGTCAGTATTTATTGTACTCTCCAGGTCAGTACTTATTGTAATCTCCAGGTCAGTATTTATTGTACTCTTCAGGTAAGTATTTATTGTACTCTCCAGGTCAGTATTTATTGCAGTCTCCAGGTCAGCTTTTATTGCACTCTCCAGGGCAGTATTTATTGCACTCTGCAGGTCAGTATTTATTGTACTCTCCAGGTCAGTATTTATTACCCTCTCCAGGTCAGTATTTATTGTACTCTCCAGGTCAGTATTTAATGTGCTCTCCAGGTCAGTATTTATTGTACTGTCCAGGTCAGTATTTATTGCAGTCTCCAGGTCAGCTTTTATTGCACTCTCCAGGGCAGTATTTATTGCACTCTGCAGGTCAGTATTTATTGTACTCTCCAGGTCAGTATTTATTACCCTCTCCAGGTCAGTATTTATTGTACTCTCCAGGTCAGTATTTAATGTGCACTCCAGGTCAGTATTTATTGTACTGTCCTGGTCAGTATTTATTGCACTCTCCAGGTCAGTATTTATTGTACTCTCCAGGTCAGTATTTATTGTACACTCCAGGTCAGTATTTATTGTGCTCTCCAGGTCAGTATTTATTGTACTCTCCAGGTCAGTACTTATTGTAATCTCCAGGTCAGTATTTATTGTACTCTTCAGGTAAGTATTTATTGTACTCTCCAGGTCAGTATTTATTGCAGTCTCCAGGTCAGCTTTTATTGCACTCTCCAGGGCAGTATTTATTGCACTCTCCAGGTCAGTATTTATTGTACTCTTCATGTAAGTATTTATTGTACTCTCCAGGTCAGTATTTACTAGCCTCTCCAGGTCAGTATTTATTTTACTGTCCAGGTCAGTATTTATTGTCCTCTCCAGGTCAATATTTATTGTACTCTCCAGGTCAGTATTTATTGTACTCTCCAGGTCAGTATTTATTGTACACTCCAGGTCAGTATTTATTGTGCTCTCCAGGTCAGTATTTATTGTACTCTCCAGGTCAGTACTTATTGTAATCTCCAGGTCAGTATTTATTGTACTCTTCAGGTAAGTATTTATTGTACTCTCCAGGTCAGTATTTATTGCAGTCTCCAGGTCAGCTTTTATTGCACTCTCCAGGGCAGTATTTATTGCACTCTGCAGGTCAGTATTTATTGTACTCTCCAGGTCAGTATTTATTACCCTCTCCAGGTCAGTATTTATTGTACTCTCCAGGTCAGTATTTAATGTGCTCTCCAGGTCAGTATTTATTGTACTGTCCAGGTCAGTATTTATTGCAGTCTCCAGGTCAGCTTTTATTGCACTCTCCAGGGCAGTATTTATTGCACTCTGCAGGTCAGTATTTATTGTACTCTCCAGGTCAGTATTTATTACCCTCTCCAGGTCAGTATTTATTGTACTCTCCAGGTCAGTATTTAATGTGCACTCCAGGTCAGTATTTATTGTACTGTCCTGGTCAGTATTTATTGCACTCTCCAGGTCAGTATTTATTGTACTCTCCAGGTCAGTATTTATTGTACACTCCAGGTCAGTATTTATTGTGCTCTCCAGGTCAGTATTTATTGTACTCTCCAGGTCAGTACTTATTGTAATCTCCAGGTCAGTATTTATTGTACTCTTCAGGTAAGTATTTATTGTACTCTCCAGGTCAGTATTTATTGCAGTCTCCAGGTCAGCTTTTATTGCACTCTCCAGGGCAGTATTTATTGCACTCTGCAGGTCAGTATTTATTGTACTCTCCAGGTCAGTATTTATTACCCTCTCCAGGTCAGTATTTATTGTACTCTCCAGGTCAGTATTTAATGTGCTCTCCAGGTCAGTATTTATTGTACTGTCCAGGTCAGTATTTATTGCAGTCTCCAGGTCAGCTTTTATTGCACTCTCCAGGGCAGTATTTATTGCACTCTGCAGGTCAGTATTTATTGTACTCTCCAGGTCAGTATTTATTACGCTCTGCAGGTCAGTATTTATTGTACACTCCAGGTCAGTATTTATTGTACTCTCCAGGTCAGGATTTATTGTACTCTCCAGATTAGTATTTATTGTACTCTCCAGGTCATTATTAATTGTATACTCCAGGTCAATATTTATTGTACTCTCCAGGTCACTATTTATCGTACTCTCCAGGTCAGTATTTATTGTCCTCTCCATGTCAGTATTTATTGTCCTCTCCAGGTCTGCATTTATTACCCTCTCCAAGTCAGAATTTATTACCCTCTCCTGGTCAGTATTTCTTGTACTCTCCAGCTCAATATTTATTGTACTCTCCAGGTCAGTATTTATTGTACTCTCCAGGTCAGTATATATTGCATTCCCAATGTCAATATCTATTGCTTTTTCCAGATCAGTATTTATTGCCCTCTCCAGTTCAGTATTTATTGTACTCTCCAGGTCAGTATTTATTGTATTCTCCTGGTCAGTATTTATTGTAATCTCCAGGTCAGTATTTATTGTACTCTTCATGTAAGTATTTATTGTACTCTCCAGGTCAGTATTTATTGTAGTCTCCAGGTCAGCTTTTTTTGCACTCTCCAGGGCAGTATTTATTGCACTCTGCAGGTCAGTATTTATTGTACTCTCCAGGTCAGTATTTATTGCGCTCTCAAGGTCAGTATGTATTGTACTCTGCATGTCAGTATTGATTGTATGCTCCAGGTCAGTATTTATTGCACTCTCCAGGTCCGTAGTTATTGTACTCTCCTGGTCAGTATTTATTGTACTCTCCAGATCAGTATTTATTGCTCTCTTTGGTCAGTATTTATTGTACTCTACAGTCAGTATTTATTGTACTCTCCAGATTAGTATTTATTGTACTCTCCAGGTCTTTATTTATTGTACACTCCAGGTAAGTATTTATTGTACTCTCGAGGTCAGTATTTATCGTACTCTCCAGGTCAGTATTTATCGTACTCTCCAGGTCAATATTTATTGTACTCTCCAGGTCAGTATTTATTGTACTCTCCAGGTCAGTATTTATTGAACTCTCCAGGTCAGTATATATTGCACTCTGAAGGTCAATATCAATTGCTTTTTCTAGATCAGTATTTATTGCCCTCTCCAGGTCAGTATTTATTGTACTCTCCAGGTCAGCATTTATTGTATTCCCCAGGTCAGTATTTATTGTAATCTCCAGGTCAGTATTTACTGCACTCTCCAGGTCAGTATTTATTGTACTCTCCAGGTCAGTATTTATTGTACTGTCCATGTCAGTATTTATTGTACTCTCCAGGTCAGTATTTATCATACTCTCCAGGACAGTATTTATTGTCCTCTCCATGTCAGTATTTATTGTACTCTCCATGTCTGTATTTATAAACCTCTCCAAGTCAGAATTTATTACCCTCTCCAGGTCAGTATTTATTGTACTCTCCAGGTCAATATTTATTGTACTCTCCAGGTCAGTATTTATTGTACTTTCCAGGTCAGTATATGTTGCATTCCCAAGGTCAATATCTATTGCTTTTTCCAGATCAGTATTTATTGCCGTCTCCAGGTCAGTATTTATTGTACTCTCCAGGTCAGTATTTATTGTATTCTCCAGGTCAGTATTTATTGTAAACTCCAGGTCAGTATTTATTGTACTCTTTCGGTCACTATTTATTGTATTCTCCAGGGCAGTATTTATTGCGATCTGCAGGTCAGTATTTATTGTACTCTCCAGGTCAGTATTTATTACCATCTCCAGGTTAGTATTTATTGTACTCTCCAGCTCAGTATTTATTTGCTCTCCAGGTCAGTATTTATTGCACTATCCAGGTCTGTATTTATTGTACTCTCCAGGTCAGTATTTATTACCCTCTCCAGGTCAGTATTTATTGTACTCTCCAGGTCAGTATTTATTGCGCTCTCCAGGTCAGTATTTATTGTACACTCCAGGTCAGTATTTATTGTACTCTCCAGGTCAGTATTTATTGCACTCTCCAGGTCCGTATTTATTGCACTCTCCTGGTCAGTATTTATTGTACTCTCCAGGTCAGTATTTATTGCCCTCTCCAGGTCAGTATTTATTGTACTCTACAGGTCAGTATTTATTGTACTCTCCAGATTAGTATTTATTGTACTCTCTAGGTCATTATTTATTGTACACTCCAGGTCAGTATTCATTGTACTCTCCAGGTCAATATTTATCGTACTCTCCGGGTCAGTATTTACTGTCCTCTCCATGTCAGTATTTTTTATACTCTCCAGGTCAGTATTTATTACCCTCTCCAGGTCAGTATTTATTGTACTCTCCAGGTCAGTATTTATTGCCCTCTCCAGGTCAGTATTTATTATACTCTCCAGGTCAGTATTTATTGTATTCTCCAGGTCAGTATTTATTGTAATCTCCAGGTCAGTATTTATTGCACTCTCCAGGTCAGTATTTATTGTACTCTCCAGCTCACTATTTATTGTACTGTCCAGGCAAATATTTATTACCGTCTCCATGTCAGTATTTATTGTACTCCCCAGGGCAGTATTTATTGTACTCACCAGGTCAGTAATTAGTGTACTCTCCAGGTCAGTATTTACTGTACTCTCCAGGTCAGTATTTATTGATCTCTCCAGGGCATTTTGTATTTCCCTCTCCAGATCAGTATTTATTATACTCTCCAGCTCAGTGTTTATTGTACTGTCCAGGACAATATTTAATGTCCTCTCCAGGTCATTATTTATTGTACTCTCCATGTCTGTATTTATTACCCTCTCCAGGACAGTATTTATTCCCTCTCCAGGTCAGTATTTATTGTACTGTCCAGGTCATTATTTATTGTCCTCTCCAGGTCAGTATTTATTGTACTCTCCAGGTCAGTATTTATTGTACACTCCTGGTCACTATTTATTGTGCTCTCCAGGTCAGTATTTATTGTACTCTCCAGGTCAGTATTTATTGTACTCTCTATGTCAGACTTTATTGTACTTTCCATGTCAGTATTTATAGCCCTCTCCAGATAAAGTATTCATTACCCTCTCCAGGTCACTTTTTATTGTTCTCTCTATGTCAGTATTTATTGTACTCGTCAGGTCAGTATTTATTGTACTCTCCAGCTCATTATTTATTGTACTGTCCAGGCAAGTATTTATTACCCTCTCCAGGTCAGTATTTATTGTACTCCCCAGGGCAGTATTTATTGTACTCACCAGGTCAGTAATTAGTGCACTCTCCAGGTCAGTATTTACTGTACTCTCCAGGTCAGTATTTATTGCCCTCTCCAGGGCATTTTGTTTTTCCCTCTCCAGGTCAGTATTTATTGTACTCTCCAGGTCAGTATTTAATGTACTCTCCAGGTCAGTATTTATTGTATTCACAAGGTCAGTATATATTGTACTCTCCAGGTCAGTATTTATTGTACTCTCCAGGTCAGTATTTAGTGCCGTGTCCAGGGCAGTATATATTGCTCTCTCTAGGTCAGTTTTTATTATACTCTCCAGGTCATTATTTACTGTACACTCCAGGACTGTATTTATTGTACTCTCCAGGTCAGTATTTACTGTACTCTCCAAGTCACTATTTATTGTTCTCTCCAGATCAGTATTTATAGTACTCTCCAGTTCAGTATTAATTGCACTCTCCTGGTCAATAGTGATTGCCCTCTCCAGGTCATTTTTACGGTATTCTCTCGGTCAGTATTTATTGCACTCTCCAGGTAAGTATTTATTGTACTCTCCAGGTCAATGTTTATTGTACTCTACAGGTCAGTATTTATTGTACTCTCCAGGTCAGTAATTAGTGTACTCTCCAGGTCAGTATTTACTGTACTCTCCAGGTCAGTATTTATTGATCTCTCCAGGGCATTTTGTATTTCCCTCTCCAGATCAGTATTTATTGTACTCTCCAGGTCAGTATTTAATGTACTCTCCAGGTCAGTATTTATTGTATTCACAAGGTCAGTATATATTGTACTCTCCAGGTCAGTATTTATTGTACTCTCCAGGTCAGTATTTATTGCCGTGTCCAGGGCAGTATATATTGGTCTCTCTAGGGCAGTTTTTATTATACTCTCCAGGTCATTATTTATTGTACACTCCAGGTCTGTATTTATTGTACTCTCCAGGTCAGTATTTACTGTACTCTCCAAGTCACTATTTATTGTACTCTCCAGATCAGTATTTATAGTACTCTCCAGTTCAGTATTTATTGCACTCTCCTGATCAATAGTGATTGCCCTCTCCTGGTCATTTTTACGGTATTCTCTCGGTCAGTATTTATTGTACTCTCCAGGTCAGTATTTATTGTACTCCCGAGGTCAGTATTTTTTATACACTCCAGGTCAGTATTTACTGTACTCTCCAGGTCAGTATTTATTGTACTCTCCAGGTAAGTATTTATTGTACTCTCCAGGTCAATGTTTATTGTACTCTCCAGGTCAGTATGTATTGTCCTCTCCAGGTCAGTATTTATTGTACACTCCAGGTCAGTATTTATTGTACTCTACAGGTCAGTATTTATTGTACTCTCCAGGTCAGTATTTATTGTACTTTCCAGGAAAGTATTTACTGTACTCTCCAGGTCAATGTTTATTGTACTCTCCAGGTCCGTATTTATTGTACTCTACAGGTCAGTATTTATTGTACTCTCCAGGTCAGTATTTATTGTACACTCCAGGTCAGTATTTATTGTACTCTCCAGGTCAGTATTTATTGTACTCTCCCCACAGTCAGTATTTATTGTAGTTTCCCGCTCCGTATTTATTGTACTCTCCAGGTCAGTATTTATTGCACTCTCCAGGTCCCTCTTTATTGTACTCTTCAGGTCAGTATTTATTGCCCTCTTCAGGTCAGTATTTATTGTACTCGACTGGTCAGTATTTATTGTACTCGACTGGTCAGTATTTATTGTACTCTCCAGGTTTGTATTTATTGTACTCTCCAGGTCATTATTTATCGTACAGTCCAGGTCAGTATTTATTGAACTCTCCAGGTCAGTAGTTATTGTCCTCTCCAGGTCAGTATTTATTGTACTCTCCATGTCTGTATTTATTACCCTCTCCAGGTCAGTATTTATTACGCTCTCCAGGTAAGTATTCATTACCCTCTCCAGGTCACTTTTTATTGTTCTCTCCAGGTTAGTATTTATTGTACTCTCCAGGTCAATGTTTATTGTACTCTCCAGGTCAGTATGTATTGTCCTCTCCAGGTCAGTATTTATTGTACACTCCAGGTCAGTATTTATTGTACTCTACAGGTCAGTATTTATTGTACTCTCCAGGTCAGTATTTATTGTACTTTCCAGGAAAGTATTTACTGTACTCTCCAGGTCAATGTTTATTGTACTCTCCAGGTCCGTATTTATTGTACTCTACAGGTCAGTATTTATTGTACTCTCCAGGTCAGTATTTATTGTACACTCCAGGTCAGTATTTATTGTACTCTCCAGGTCAGTATTTATTGTACTCTCCCCACAGTCAGTATTTATTGTAGTTTCCCGCTCCGTATTTATTGTACTCTCCAGGTCAGTATTTATTGCACTCTCCAGGTCCCTCTTTATTGTACTCTTCAGGTCAGTATTTATTGCCCTCTTCAGGTCAGTATTTATTGTACTCGACTGGTCAGTGTTTATTGTACTCTTCAGGTCAGTATTTATTGTACTCTCCAGGTCAGCGTTTATTGCACCCTCCAGGTCCGTCTTTATTGTACTCTCCAGGTCAGTATTTATTGTACTCTCCAGGTCCGTATATATTGTACTCTCCAGGTCAGTATTTATTGCACTCTCCAGGTCAGTATTTATTTTACTCGATAGGTCAGTATTTATTGTACTCTCCAGGTTAGTATTTATTGTACTCTCCTGGTAATTATTTATTGTACACTCAAGGTCTGTATTTATTGTACTCTCCAGGTCAGTATTTATTGTACTCTCCAGGTCAGTATTTATAATACTCTCCAGCTCAGTGTTTATTGTACTGTCCAGGTCAGTATTTATTGTCCTCTCCAGATCAGTATTTATTGTACTCTCCATGTCTGTGTTCATTACCCTCTCCAGGTCAGTATTTATTACCCTCTCCAGGTCAGTATTTACTGTACTGTCCAGGTCAGTATTTATTGTCCACTCCAGGTCAGTATTTATTGTACTCTCCAGGTTTGTATTTATTGTACTCTCCAGGTCATTATTTATTGTACACTCCAGGTCAGTATTTATTGTACTCTCCATGTCTGTATTTATTATCCTCTCCCCATCAGTATTTATTACCATCTCCAGGTAAGTATTCATTCCCCTCTCCAGGTCACTTTTTATTGTTCTCTCCAGGTCAGTATTTATTGTACTCTTCAGGTCAGTATTTATTGTACTCTGCACGTCAGTGTTTATTGCACTATCCAGGTCCGTCTTTATTGTACTCTCCAGGTCAGTATTTATTGTACTCTCCAGGTCCGTATATATTGTACTCTCCAGAACAGTATTTATTGCACTCTGCAGGTTAGTATTTATTTTACTCGACAGGTCAGTATTTGTTGTACTCTCCAGGTTAGTATTTATTGTACTCGCCAGGTCATTATTTATTGCACACTCCAGGCCAGTATTTATTGTACTCTACAGGTCAGTATTTATTATACTCTCCAGCTCAGTGTTTATTGTACTGTCCAGGACAGTATTTAATGTCCTCTCCAGGTCATTATTTATTGTACTCTCCATGTCTGTATTTATTTCCCTCTCCCCATCAGTATTTATTACCCTCTCCAGGGAAGTATTCATTCCCCTCTCCAGGTCACTTTTTATTGTTCTCTCCAGGTCAGTATTTATTGTACTCTTCTGGTCAGTATTTATTGTACTCTCCACGTCAGTGTTTATTGCACTATCCAGGTCCGTCTTTATTGTACTCTCCAGGTCAGTATTTTTTGTACTCTCCAGGTCCGTATATATTGTACTCTCCAGGTCAGTATTTATTGCACTCTGCAGGTTAGTATTTATTTTACTCGACAGGTCAGTATTTGTTGTACTCTCCAGGTTAGTATTTATTGTACTCGCCAGGTCATTATTTATTGCACACTCCAGGCCAGTATTTATTGTACTCTCCAGGTCAGTATTTATTATACTCTCCAGCTCAGTGTTTATTGTACTGTCCAGGACAATATTTAATGTCCTCTCCAGGTCATTATTTATTGTACTCTCCATGTCTGTATTTATTACCCTCTCCAGGACAGTATTTATTCCCTCTCCAGGTCAGTATTTATTGTACTGTCCAGGTCATTATTTATTGTCCTCTCCAGGTCAGTATTTATTGTACTCTCCAGGTCAGTATTTATTGTACACTCCTGGTCACTATTTATTGTGCTCTCCAGGTCAGTATTTATTGTACTCTCCAGGTCAGTATTTATTGTACTCTCTATGTCAGTATTTAATGTACTCTCCAGGTCAGTATTTATTGTATTCACAAGGTCAGTATATATTGTACTCTCCAGGTCAGTATTTATTGTACTCTCCAGGTCAGTATTTATTGTACACTCCTGGTCACTATTTATTGTGCTCTCCAGGTCAGTATTTATTGTACTCTCCAGATCAGTATTTATTGTACTCTCCAGGTCAGTATTTAATGTACTCTCCAGGTCAGTATTTATTGTATTCACAAGGTCAGTATATATTGTACTCTCCAGGTCAGTATTTATTGTACTCTCCAGGTCAGTATTTATTGCCGTGTCCAGGGCAGTATATATTGGTCTCTCTAGGGCAGTTTTTATTATACTCTCCAGGTCATTATTTATTGTACACTCCAGGTCTGTATTTATTGTACTCTCCAGGTCAGTATTTACTGTACTCTCCAAGTCACTATTTATTGTACTCTCCAGATCAGTATTTATAGTACTCTCCAGTTCAGTATTTATTGCACTCTCCTGATCAATAGTGATTGCCCTCTCCTGGTCATTTTTACGGTATTCTCTCGGTCAGTATTTATTGTACTCTCCAGGTCAGTATTTATTGTACTCCCGAGGTCAGTATTTTTTATACACTCCAGGTCAGTATTTACTGTACTCTCCAGGTCAGTATTTATTGTCCTCTCCAGGTCAGTATTTATTGTACACTCCAGGTCAGTATTTATTGTACTCTACAGGTCAGTATTTATTGTACTCTCCAGGTCAGTATTTATTGTACTTTCCAGGAAAGTATTTACTGTACTCTCCAGGTCAATGTTTATTGTACTCTCCAGGTCCGTATTTATTGTACTCTACAGGTCAGTATTTATTGTACTCTCCAGGGCAGTATTTATTGTACACTCCAGGTCAGTATTTATTGTACTCTCCAGGTCAGTATTTATTGTACTCTCCCCACAGTCAGTATTTATTGTAGTGTCCCGCTCCGTATTTATTGTACTCTCCAGGTCAGTATTTATTGCACTCTCCAGGTCCCTCTTTATTGTACTCTTCAGGTCAGTATTTATTGCCCTCTTCAGGTCAGTATTTATTGTACTCGACTGGTCAGTATTTATTGTACTCGACTGGTCAGTATTTATTGTACTCTCCAGGTTTGTATTTATTGTACTCTCCAGGTCATTATTTATCGTACAGTCCAGGTCAGTATTTATTGAACTCTCCAGGTCAGTCGTTATTGTCCTCTCCAGGTCAGTATTTATTGTACTCTCCATGTCTGTATTTATTACCCTCTCCAGGTCAGTATTTATTACGCTCTCCAGGTAAGTATTCATTACCCTCTCCAGGTCACTTTTTATTGTTCTCTCCAGGTCAGTGTTTATTGTACTCTTCAGGTCAGTATTTATTGTACTCTCCAGGTCAGCGTTTATTGCACCCTCCAGGTCCGTCTTTATTGTACTCTCCAGGTCAGTATTTATTGTACTCTCCAGGTCCGTATATATTGTACTCTCCAGGTCAGTATTTATTGCACTCTCCAGGTCAGTATTTATTTTACTCGATAGGTCAGTATTTATTGTACTCTCCAGGTTAGTATTTATTGTACTCTCCTGGTAATTATTTATTGTACACTCAAGGTCTGTATTTATTGTACTCTCCAGGTCAGTATTTATTGTACTCTCCAGGTCAGTATTTATAATACTCTCCAGCTCAGTGTTTATTGTACTGTCCAGGTCAGTATTTATTGTCCTCTCCAGATCAGTATTTATTGTACTCTCCATGTCTGTGTTCATTACCCTCTCCAGGTCAGTATTTATTACCCTCTCCAGGTCAGTATTTACTGTACTGTCCAGGTCAGTATTTATTGTCCACTCCAGGTCAGTATTTATTGTACTCTCCAGGTTTGTATTTATTGTACTCTCCAGGTCATTATTTATTGTACACTCCAGGTCAGTATTTATTGTACTCTCCAGGTGAGTATTTATTGTCCTCTCCAGGTCAGTATTTATTGTACTCTCCATGTCTGTATTTATTACCCTCTCCCCATCAGTATTTATTACCATCTCCAGGTAAGTATTCATTCCCCTCTCCAGGTCACTTTTTATTGTTCTCTCCAGGTCAGTATTTATTGTACTCTTCAGGTCAGTATTTATTGTACTCTGCACGTCAGTGTTTATTGCACTATCCAGGTCCGTCTTTATTGTACTGTCCAGGTCAGTATTTATTGTACTCTCCAGGTCCGTATATATTGTACTCTCCAGAACAGTATTTATTGCACTCTGCAGGTTAGTATTTATTTTACTCGACAGGTCAGTATTTGTTGTACTCTCCAGGTTAGTATTTATTGTACTCGCCAGGTCATTATTTATTGCACACTCCAGGCCAGTATTTATTGTACTCTCCAGGTCAGTATTTATTATACTCTCCAGCTCAGTGTTTATTGTACTGTCCAGGACAGTATTTAATGTCCTCTCCAGGTCATTATTTATTGTACTCTCCATGTCTGTATTTATTACCCTCTCCAGGACAGTATTTATTCCCTCTCCAGGTCAGTATTTATTGTACTGTCCAGGTCATTATTTATTGTCCTCTCCAGGTCAGTATTTATTGTACTCTCCAGGTCAGTATTTATTGTACACTCCTGGTCACTATTTATTGTGCTCTCCAGGTCAGTATTTATTGTACTCTCCAGGTCAGTATTTATTGTACTCTCTATGTCAGACTTTATTGTACTTTCCATGTCAGTATTTATAGCCCTCTCCAGATAAAGTATTCATTACCCTCTCCAGGTCACTTTTTATTGTTCTCTCCAGGTCAGTATTTATTGTACTCTCCAGGTCAGTATTTATTGTACACTCCTGGTCACTATTTATTGTGCTCTCCAGGTCAGTATTTATTGTACTCTCCAGGTCAGTATTTATTGTACTCTCTATGTCAGACTTTATTGTACTTTCCATGTCAGTATTTATAGCCCTCTCCAGATAAAGTATTCATTACCCTCTCCAGGTCACTTTTTATTGTTCTCTCTATGTCAGTATTTATTGTACTCGTCAGGTCAGTATTTATTGTACTCTCCAGCTCACTATTTATTGTACTGTCCAGGCAAGTATTTATTACCCTCTCCAGGTCAGTATTTATTGTACTCCCCAGGGCAGTATTTATTGTACTCACCAGGTCAGTAATTAGTGCACTCTCCAGGTCAGTATTTACTGTACTCTCCAGGTCAGTATTTATTGCCCTCTCCAGGGCATTTTGTTTTTCCCTCTCCAGGTCAGTATTTATTGTACTCTCCAGGTCAGTATTTAATGTACTCTCCAGGTCAGTATTTATTGTATTCACAAGGTCAGTATATATTGTACTCTCCAGGTCAGTATTTATTGTACTCTCCAGGTCAGTATTTAGTGCCGTGTCCAGGGCAGTATATATTGCTCTCTCTAGGTCAGTTTTTATTATACTCTCCAGGTCATTATTTACTGTACACTCCAGGACTGTATTTATTGTACTCTCCAGGTCAGTATTTACTGTACTCTCCAAGTCACTATTTATTGTACTCTCCAGATCAGTATTTATAGTACTCTCCAGTTCAGTATTAATTGCACTCTCCTGGTCAATAGTGATTGCCCTCTCCAGGTCATTTTTACGGTATTCTCTAGGTCAGTATTTATTGCACTCTCCAGGTCAGTATTCATTGTACTCCCGAGGTCAGTATTTTTTATACACTCCAGGTCAGTATTTACTGTACTCTCCAGGTCAGTATTTATTGTACCTCCAGGTAAGTATTTATTGTACTCTCCAGGTCAATGTTTATTGTACTCTACAGGTCAGTATTTATTGTACTCTCCAGGTCAGTATTTATTGTACACTCCAGGTCAGTATTTATTGTACTCTCCAGGTCAGTATTTATTGTACTCTCCAGGTCAGTATTTATTGTATTCTCCCGCTCCGTATTTATTGTACTCTCCAGGTCAGTATTTATTGCACTCTCCAGGTCCCTCTTTATTGTTCTCTTCAGGTCAGTATTTATAATACTCTCCAGCTCAGTGTTTATTGTACTGTCCAGGTCAGTATTTATTGTCCTCTCCAGATCAGTACTTATTGTACTCTCCAGGTTTGTATTTAATGTACTCTCCAGGTCATTATTTATTGTACAGTCCAGGTCAGTATTTATTGTACTCTCCAGGGCAGTATTTATTGTCCTCTCCAGGTCAGTATTTATTGTACTCTCCATGTCTGTATTTATTACCCTCTCCAGGTCAGTATTTATTACCCTCTCCAGGTAAGTATTCATTACCCTCTCCAGGTCACTTTTTATTGTTCTCTCCAGGTCAGTATTTATTGTAATCTTCAGGTCAGTATTTATTGTACTCTCCAGGTCAGCGTTTATTGCACCCTCCAGGTCCCTCTTTATTGTACTCTCCAGAACAGTATTTATTGTACTCTCCAGGTCCGTATATATTGTACTCTCCAGGTCAGTATTTATTGCACTCTCCAGGTCAGTATTTATTTTACTCGACAGTTCAGTATTTATTGTACTCTCCAGGTTAGTATTTATTGTATTCTCCAGGTCATTATTTATTGTACACTCCATGTCAGTATTTATTGTACTCTCCAGGTCAGTATATATTGTACTCTCCAGGTCAGTGTTTATTATACTCTCCAGCTCAGTGTTTATTGTACTGTCCAGGTCAGTATTTATTGTCCTCTCCAGGTCAGTATTTATTGTACTCTCCATGTCTGTATTTTTTACACTCTCCAGGACAGTATTTATTCCTCTCTCCAGGTCATTATTTATTGTACTGTCTAGGTCAGTATTTATTGCCCTCTCCAGGTTAGTATTTATTGTACTCTCCAGGTCATTATTTATTGTACACTCCAGGTCATTATTTATTGTACTCTCCAGGTCAGTATTTATTGTACTCTCCAGGTCAATATTTATTACCCTCTCCAGATCAGTATTTATTGTTCTCTCCAGGTCAGTATTTATTGCACTCTCCAGGTCAGTATTTATTCCCCTGTCCAGGTCAGTATTTATTGTACTCTCCAAATCACTATTTATTGTACTCTCCCGGTCATTATTTATTGTACGCTCCAGGTCAGTATTTATTGTACTCTCCAGTTCAGTATTTATTGTACTCTCCAGTTCAGTATTTATTACCCTCTCCATGTCAGTATTTATTATACTCTCCAGGTCAGTATTTATTGTGCTCTCCAGGTCAGTATTTATTGTACTCTCCAGGTCAGTATTTATTGTACTCTCTAGTTCAGTATTTATTGTACTCTCCAGGTCAGTATTTATTATCCTCTCCAGGTCAGTATTTATTGTATTCTCCAGTTCAGTATTTATTGTGCTCTCCAGGTCAGTATTTATTGTACTCTCCAGGTCAGTATTTATTGTACTCTGTAGATCAGTATATATTGCACTTTCTAGGTCCGTATTTATTATACTCTCCTGGTCAAAATTTATTATACTCTCTAGGTAATTATTTATTGCCCTCTCCAGGTCAGTATTTATTGTACTTTACAGATTAGTATTTATTGTACTCTCCAGGACATTATTTATTCTACACTCCTGGTCAGTATTTATTGCACTCTCCAGCTCAGTATTTATTGTACTCTCCAGGTCAATATTTATTATACTCTCCAGCTCTGTGTTTATTGTACAGTCCAGGTCAGAATTTATTGTCCTCTCCATGTCAGTATTTTTTGCACTCTCCAGGTCAGTGTTTATTACCCTGACCAGGTCAGTATTTATTGTACTCTCCAAATCACTTTTTATTGTACTCTCCAGGTTATTATTTATTGTACGCTCCAGGTCAGTATTTATTGTACTCTCCAGGTCAGTGTTTATTATCCTCTCCATGTCCGTATTTATTGTACTCTCCAGGTCAGTATTTATTGTGCACTCCAGGTCAGTATTTATTGTACTCTCCAGGTCAGTATTTATTGTACTCTCCAGTTCAGTATTTATTGTACTCTCCAGGTCAGTATTTATTACCCTCTCCAGGACAATATTTATTGTATTCTCCAAGTCAGTATTTATTGTGCTCTCCAGGTCAGTATTTATTGTACTCTCCAAGTCAGTATTTATTGTACTTTACAGGTCAGTATATATTGCACTTTCCAGGTCCGTATTTACGATACTCTCCTGGTCAGTATTTATTATACTCTCTAGGTAAGTAGTTATTGCCCTCTCCAGGTCAGTATTTATTGTACTTTACAGATTTGTATTTATTTTACTCTCCAGGTCATTATTTATTCTACACTCCAGGTCAGTGTTTATTGTACTTTCCAGCTCAGTATTTATTGTACTCTCCAGGTCAGTATTTATTATACTCTCCAGCTCAGTGTTTATTGTACAGTCCAGGTCAGTATTTATTGTCCTCTCCATGTCAGTACTATATTGTACTCTCCAGCTCAGTATTTATTACCCTCTCCAGGTCAGTATTTATTGTACTCTCAAGGTCAGTATATATTTTACTCTCCAGATCAGTATTTATTGTACTCTCCAGGTCAGTATATATCGCACTCTCAAGGTCAATATTTATTGCCCTCTCCAGGTCAGTATTTATTGTATTCCCCAGGTAAGTATTTATTGTAAACTACAGGTCAGTTTTTATTGTACTCTCCAGGTCAGAGTTTATTGTACTCTCCAGGTCAGTATTTTTGCCCTCTCCAGTTAAGTATTTATTACCCTCTCCAGGTCACTATTTATTGTTCTCTGCAGGTCAGTATTTATAACCCTCTCCAGGTCACTCTTTATTGTACACTTCAGTTCATTATTTATTGTACTCTCCATGTCAGTATTTATTGTACTCGTCACGTCTGTATTTATTGTACTCTCCAGGTCAGTATTTATTGCACTCTCAAGCTCAGTATTTATTTTACTCTCCAGGTCAATATTTATTTCCGTCTCCAGGTCAGTATTTATTGTACTCTCCAGGGCAGTATTTATTGTGCTCTCCAGGTCGGTATTTATTGTACTCTCCAAGTCAGTATTTATTGCACTCTCCAGGTCAGTATTTATTACCCTCTCCAGGTCAGTATTTACTGTACTCTCCAAATCACTATTTATTTTACTCTCCAGGTCACTATTTATTGTACTCTCAAGGTCAGTATTTATTGTTCTCTCCAGGTCAGTATTTATTACCCTCTCCAGGTCAGTATTTTTATTGTACTCTCCAGGTCAGTATTTATTGAGCTCTCCAGGTCAGTATTTATTGTACTCTCTAGGTCAGTATTTATTGTACTCTCCAGGTCATTATTTATTGTACTCTACAGGTCAGTATTTATTGTACTCTACAGATTAGTATTTATTGTACTCTCCAGGTCATTATTTATTGTACACTCCAGGTCAGTATTTATTGTACTCTCCAGGTCAGTATTTATTGTCCTCTCCATGTCAGTATTTATTGCACTCTCCAGGTCAGTATATATTGCACTTTCCAAGTCCGTATTTATTATACTCTCCTGGTCAGTATTTATTACACTCTCCAGGTCAGTATTTATTGCCCTCTCCAGGTCAGTATTTATTGTACTCTACAGGTCAATATTTATTGTACTCTACAGGTCAGTATTTATTGTACTCTACAGATTAGTATTTATTGTACTCTTCAGGTCATTATTTATTGTACACTCCAGGTCAGTATTTATTGTACTGTCCAGGTCAGTATTTATTGTCCTCTCCATGTCAGTATTTATTGTACTCTCCAGGTCAGTATTCATTTTACTTTCCAGGTCAGTATTTATTGTACTCTCCAGATCAGTATTTATTGTACTCTCCAGGTCAGTATTTATTGTCCTCTCCATGTCAGTATTTATTGTACTCTCCAGGTCAGTATATATCGCACTCTCAAGGTCAATATTTATTGCCCTCTCCAGGTCATTATTTATTGCTCTCTCCAGGTTCGTATTTATTGTACTCTCCATTTCAGTATTTATTGTATGCACCAAGTAAGTATTTTTTGTAATCTCCAGGTCAGTATTTATTGTACTCTCCAGGTCAGTATTTATTGTACTCTCCAGGTCAGTATTTATTACCCTCTCCAGGTCTGTATTTATTGTACTCTCCAGGTCAGTATTTATTGAGCTCTCCAGGTCAGTATTTATTGTACTCTCTAGGTCAGTATTTATTGTACTCTCCAGGTCAGTATTTATTACCCTCTCCAGGTCAGTATTTATTGTACTCTCCAGGTTAGTATTTTTTGTGCTCTCCAGGTCAGTATTTATTGTACTCTCCAGGTTAGTATTTATTGTACACTCCAGGTCATTATATATTGCACTTTCCAAGTCCGTATTTATTATACTCTCCTTTTCAGTATTTATTATACTCTCCAGTTCAGTATTTATTGCCCTCTCCAGGTCAGTATTTATTGTACTCTACAGGTCAGTATTTATTGTACTCTGCAGATTAGTATTTATTGTACTCTCCAGGTCATTATTTATTGTACACTCCAGGTCAGTATTTATTGTACTCTCCAGGTCAGTATTTACTGTCCTCTCCATGTCAGTATTTATTGTACTCTCCAGGTCAGTATATATTGCACTTTCCAAGTCCGTATTTATTATACTCTCCTGGTCAGTATTTATTACACTCTCCAGGTCAGTATTTATTGCCCTCTCCAGGTCAGTATTTATTGTACTCTACAGGTCAGTATTTATTGTAATCTACAGGTCAGTATTTATTGCACTCGACAGATTAGTATTTATTGTACTCTCCAGGTCATTATTTATTGTACACTCCAGGTCAGTATTTATTGTACTCTCCAGGTCAGTATTTATTGTCCTCTCCATGTCAGTATTTATTGTACTCTCCAGGTCAGTATTCATTGTACTCTCCAGGTCAGTATTTATTGTACTCTCCACATCAGTATTTATTGTATTCTCCAGGTCAGTATTTAATTGTCCTCTCCATGTCAGTATTTATTGTACTCTCCAGGTCAGTATATATCGCACTCTCAAGGTCAATATTTATTGCCCTCTCCAAGTCAGTATTTATTGCTCTCTCCAGGTTCGTATTAATTATACTCTCCAGTTCAGTATTTATTGTATGCACCAGGTAAGTATTTTTTGTAATCTCCAGGTCAGTATTTATTGTACTCTCCAGGTCAGAGTTTATTGTACTTTCCAGGTCAGTATTTATTGCCCTCTCTAGTTAAGTTTTTTTTTATCCTCTCCAGTTCACTATGTATTGTTATCTGCAGGTCAGTATTTATTACTCTCTCCAGGTCAGTATTTATTGTACACTTCAGTTCACTATTTATTGTACTCTCCAGCTCAGTATTTATTGCAGTCTCCAGGTCAGCATTTATTGCTCTCTCCAGGGCAGT